>NC_073626.1:63310981-63935981 GCF_029407905.1 Bubalus kerabau
TGCTCTCACTTTGTGGTTAACACCAATGGGCACCATCAGCAGTATATAGTCTTGGAATTTTATTCCTCAGGAAGGAAATTAAAATCTAAACTGAAGTTGGAACTTCTAATGGATCAGGATGTAGCGTAACTTAAAAATTACAGTTAAGTTTCTGAGTTTCCTTCACCATTTTCATGAGGCTGAAGCTGTTCCCTTTCTTGTTCTTCTTGAGGTGGCCGTACACGCTTAAAAAAGCCCATCTGTCAGGTTAAAAAAAAAAAAAAGAACATCACTGCTACATCAATGAAGAATACAGAAAGTATTCTGAGTGACCATAATATGGCCAAGAAAATTTAACATGATACTTAGTTCAACTTTTCTTCCTTCAAACGTTAAGGAGTGCTCATCATACATCATTATCAAAGGTCCAACCCCTCTGTCCCTCCCTTTTTTCTCTCCCTTTTTTCTTCTCTCCCTTCTTCTTTTCTTCTGCTTCCCCTCCCTCCCTCTCTTCCTAAGTCCATCACTTACCCTGTACATTACGAAAACTAAAACAGCCAGTAACAACAATCCTGCTAGAACAGCTAAAATGATCACCCACACGGGTACAGGCATGGGTGCTGGCTGAATGCCCCAGGTGACATTTGTGGTGACCTGTGGAGGAGAAAAAAGTTCTTGAGTCTTAAAAATAGTTCACTGAGTTATTCAACAAATATCTGAATATATACTGCATTTTAAGTTAATGTTACTGACATTATCTTCCAGTATAAGTTATCATTACACATCTGGCATCAATAGCATATACACACTTGAAACTCTCAACTTCATGTTAACTTCTGACTGTCTCTGAAATGATTTTTTAAATAATCTGACCACCCACTTTATGATGCATTGGTTTCATTTTAATCCTCAAATTAAAGATCTATAAAATGCCCTCACTTACTGCAGTTAATTTCCAACTTTCTAACTTTGTGGAGAGAGATTCCCCAAATTTTCCCACATGAAATTCAGTATATGCTAAGTATATTACACACAATAAGATGCTAAAGTCTACCTTAAATAATTCTGGGATGGGGGAGTAAAATAGTATTAAACTAAGTTATAATCCATTCAAATAACTCAATTACTTTATGAAAATAGTTAACTGCTAATACTTAAAAACAACTACAGTATTTAACTGAATACACTTATTTCATTTCCCAAAATCAATGACTTACCAATGTGGAGTTGAAGATGTCCTCAATTGGAAGGTTTTTATAAGGAAACTCTATGACATTAAATGAAGCAGATGACTTCAAAGAATATGAATGATTCTGGTTTTCCTTCTATATGGGAATAACAATAAGATGATTTTCTAGATGTCAGGCCTTTTTTATTTCTTTGAAAAAGTGGATAAATTTGCTGAATGCCGCCTTTCCCCACTTACATTCATAAAGGTCTCGGTCCACAGGAGAGACCTTACATACAGGATTGCACTCTTTCCTCTGTCCAGTCGCCCCACCTGGCAGACAATCTTCAAGCATTCAGCAATTCCACAACCCTGCCAAAAAAATTATTTACTTAAAAGAAAAGATCATTCCATTATCTCTTCAACATATAAAAGTTAGACATTTGACTTGTTTTATATGAAAGCTAAAGAGATCTAGATTCTTTTGCTTTACAGCAATAACGTTTAAAATGAGCAGGCTAACAGCTGAACCTATGAATGTTTCTTGTTATGAAGGGATTGGTTTTACTGTGATTTGTTATGGAAGGATAAACTTTATAATATTAAAATATTTACTTTTATAGCTAGAATTTAACATTCTAAAGAACCCAGAGCATGGTTATTTTAGTAAGACATGAAAATCAGATCACAATATGCCTGTGGAAAAGAAAGAGAAATGGAGTGAATCTTTAATAGTTATTCCATGTCAGACCTATAGAAATCAAGTGGCATGCTGATGGTCTTTGCCACATTTGACATTTTTAATGGTAACTTGAAGGCAGACAGAAGTAACAAATATTCACCATCTTTTTATATGCTGGTCAACCTGCATTAGACATAAACTGTAATGTCATATGCATACACCTCACAACAGTGCTATCTAGTAACTGATACCTCCGGTTGATGACTAGAATTAGAAGCAAACTCCTCTGACCTGATAAAAGGCATCTATGAAAAGCGCACAGCTAATACCATACTTACTGGTGAAAGAATGGATGCTTTTCCCATAAGATTAGGAACTGTATGACAATGTCCATTCATGATACTTCTACTCTACACTGTTCAGAAGGTTCTCGCCAGTGCAATTAAGCAAGAAAAAAAAAAATTAAATAAAAGGTATCCAGATCAGAAAGAAAAAAGTAAAACTATCTCTCTTCAGATGATAGAATACTTACAGAAAACTTTAAAGAACCCAAAATAAAACTACTAAAGCTAATAAACAAGTATAGAAAAGGTACAGAACACAAGATCAGTATACAAATGTGAATTATTTTTATATAAACTGTCAATGAAAGATAAAATGAAAAAAAATTTTAAATTCTATTTTAAACAGAATTCAAAAAGAATAAAATATGTAGAAGTTACTTAACCAAGGAAGTGTAAGACTTGTACATGGAAAACTACAAAATATTTTTGAAATAAAGAAGACTTAAATAAAGAAGATAGCTCATATTCAAGGACTGAAAGACTTAACATCAAAATAGAAATACTCTCAAAGTGATAGAGCTAATAAAACTGCTATCAAAATTTCAACAAGTGTTTTTATAGAAATGGACAAGCTGGTCCTAAAACTCACATGGAATTGCCAGGAACCCCAACTAGCCAGGGCTTCCCTTGTAGCTCAGTCGGTGAAGAATCTGCCTGCAAGGCAGGAGACCTGGGTTCGATTACTGGGGCTGGGAAGAGTCCCCGAAGAAAGAAATGGCAACCCACTCCAGTATTCTTGCCTGGAGAATCCCATGGACAGAGAAGCCAGGCAGGCTACAGTCCATGGGGTCACAAGAGTTGGACATGACCACCACCAACAACCAGCCAAAACGCTCTTAAAAAAGAAGAAACACCGGGCAGGGGGCGGTCACACCCCTCAACTTCAAAACTTACTGCAGAAAAACAATAATCAAAAAATTTTGATACTGACATTAGGATACATGCGTAGATCAATGGGGCAAAATTAAGAGTCAAGAAATAAACCCATATATTCACAGTCAATTAATTTTCAACAAGGGAGTCAGGACCATTTAAAGGGAAGAGCTAGGTCTTTCCAACAAATGATGTTGCAAGAACTGGAATACCACATGCAGAGGAATGAATCTGGGCTTCTATTTCACACCATATACAAAAATTAATTCTGTATGGATCAGACATATAAAAATAAGAGCTAAGATTATAAAACTCAGAAAACCAGAAAATTTAGGTGTAAATCTCCAGGACTCTGGGGTAGATAATGGTTTTTAAAATATGACAGTAAAAATATAAGCAACACACAAAAAAATGTACTTGAGAAATTTGGACTTCTTCAAATTTAAAAGCTTTTTTGCATCAAAGGATACTATCAAGAAAGTAAAAAGACAACTTACAGAATGAGAGAAAACATGTGCAGGGTAGCATCTAGAACACTTCACAACTCAACAAGAAAAAGCAAACAACCCCATTTAAACATGGGCAAGCGGTTTGAATAGAGATTCCTCAAAAGAAGATACAGAAATGAAAAAATGCTCAGCACCATTAGGAAATCCAAAAAAAACTACAATGAGGTACAACTTCACTCTAATAAGGAGGACTACAAAATAAATTTCTTTGAAGGCAATAGCAAGTGAAGGCAAGAATGTGGAGAAATTGGGACCCTCTTATACTGCTGGTTGGGAATGTAAAATGGTACAGCCACTTTGGAAAACAGTTTTGCAGTTCTTCAAAAGTTAAATCAAGTTTGGCTGGATGACCACATGACACAGCAGTTGGACCCCTAGATTTATTCTCAAAAAAATTAAAATATATGTTCACACACATGTTTACAGTGGCACTATTCAAAATAGCAAAAAGCGGAAACAACACAAACACTCATCAACTGATGAATGCATAAACAAAATGTGGTATTATCCACAGAATGGAATATTATCCAGCCACAAAACGACTGAAGTACTAATGCATGCTTCACGATGAACCTCAAAAACACTATGCTAAGTCAAAGAAGCCAAACACAAAAGGCCACATTTTATATGATTTCATTGATAGGATATGTTCAAAACAGATGAATCCTCAGAGCGAGCAAGCAGATAGTGGTCTCCAGAGACGGGTGGTAGGCGAGAAGGCAGTGGCTGCTTAGTGCATAGTGTTTCTTTTTGAAGTGATGAAAACGTTTTGGAGTTAGATAATGTACAGTGTTGTGAATATACTAGAGATTACTAAATCATGTATTTTAAAATGGGTAAAATGGCAAATTTTATGTAAATTTTATCTCAAATATTTTAAAAATGTGATTCTGTACGAGGCCAGAAAGAACAGGATCAAAAGTGGGATGAAGATAGAAGGTAACTTCGAATTCACATGGGTTGGTCAGGGAAGTCCAATCTGCCACTTAAGAACAGCAGAAGGAGATGGGGGAGTAAACCACAGAGAGAGTTGGGCAAAGAGCATTTTAGGAGGAGAGCAATTTTAAAAATTAGGAGGTAGAAACAGGCTTGGGGCTGTCTGTTCAATGAAAAGCAAGGTGACCAAAATGGGAAGAGCAGAGTAAGGAGAGGAAATGCAGGCAGCAAGGCAGAAGGACCCAGATCCTGTTTGCCTTGAAGGCTTTTTAGGCTCTGGTTTTCTCCTGAGTTAGATGGGAAGACACAGGAGTGACACAGTAGTAGTGTTCATTGCTCAGTCGTGCCTGACTCTTTGCAATCCCACAGACTGTAGCCCACCAGGCTCCTCTGTCCATGGCATTCTCCAGGCAAGAATACTGGAGTGGGCTGCCATTCCCCTCTCCAGGGGATCTTCCCCACCCAGGGATCGAATCTGGGTCTCCTGCATTGCAGGGAGATTTTTTTTACTGTCTGAGCTATAGGGAAGTCCTTGGGAGTGACATGACTTGACCAATTTTTAAAAAGAGTCACTATGGCTCCTATGTGGCAAATACACTGTCATGGGGATAAGGGCAGAAACATGGAGTCTAACTGGAGGTTTGGCAATAACAGTTCAAGTGCAAGAGGAAGGTGGCCTGTGTTAGATTGTGGCAGTGATACAGATGGCAACAAGGGGTCACTTTCTGTGTGTTGCGAAAATAGACAATGACAGAATTTGCTGATCTGTCAGATATGAAGTTTGAGAGAAAAAAAAAAAGAGTCAAGCACAACGCTCATGTTTTGGACAGAGAAACGAGCTGGTATTTACTAAAACATGGGACATCACAGAAAGATTAGCATTGGGAAAACTCAAGGGTATATTCTCAGCATTAAGTGTAAGATTCCTATTTAAGAAGAGTTCCAGTAGATAGCTGGATAATAAGAGTCTGGAGTTCAATGCAGAGGAGTGAGTTGGAAATATAAATCAAAGTCATCTACACAGAAACAGTACTTAATAGCCCTGAGAATGATTAAGGTCATCTCACATGGAACTGTGGGATATAACCTCTACAGTGACAGAAATCATCAGTGCAGATACACCTGCACTTCTCCACGTGGTAGCCACTAGCCACACGTGGCCAATGAATATCTGAAATGTGGCTGCTATTTACAAAACTGGACCACACAGATCTAATGAATGACTGGAAGTGGAGCAGCAAGAAATCTGAGCCCTGAAAATCCTCTCTGGAGCTTAAAAGCCTAGAAATAGAGAGTAAGCAGTCGAGAGTTGTGGTAGGAAGACAACCAAGAGAGTAGTGCTCTAGAAGTAAGATAGGAATGTTTCATTATGGAAGAAGTGCTTAATGTGCCCAAAAGTCACTGAGCAGTTAAACTGAAAGAGAGCTAAGAAGAACCATGGGATTCGGAGATATGAAGGTAACTGGTGATTGCGAGTGAACAGAAACACTATACCAGGTGCTCTGCTAGCTGTGGTTTGCAGATGTTAAATTTTAACATCTTTTAACACGTTAAATTTTTAGAACTGGAGTGACAAACCTCTCTATAATATTGTAGTCATTAGGCTGACTCAACAAAAGATGATCATAATGTTAATTATTCTCACATTTTTTGTTGAGGCCTTCTGGGTTTTTTCTACAGTACTGCACATAAGTTGCAAAGATTAGAATGAGACCAAGAAAGAGGTCAGTTAAAGGAGCGCAGTCAGAAAAATAAGTTAGAATATAAAACATTTTTATTAGCAATCTATAAAGATAGATCCTTTGAATAAAATGTGGTGTTAATCCAGTTAGGAAGAGGAAAGTAAGAGGAGTGAATGGTATTAAAATATATAGCTCTTTCCTGCACAGCTGTTGTTATTTTTGAAATGTTCTTTGGCATCAGTTCTATAATCACTTATTTTAAAAACATTTAAAGTGCTTGCTGTTGGAATGGCACTTACCAAAGTGTGAACATCTCCTTCATTGAGGGTGAGATCCCGCTTCGTGATGAGATGGTTCCGGTCGCCTTGCCCACCAATTGTATCATTCTTTTCACTTGTTTGTGAATTTGAGATCTAGGATTACATTAATAAACTGGTGGTAAATAACAATGGAAAATATTTTGCATAAAAATTTTGGCATAAACTGTTACACGTGATGAAAATACAGCCACTAAAAATTTGGTATGATAGAAAATTCACCACTTACTATATGGCTAACGCTAAGCACAGAAAATAAAGATGAGTCCTTAATATGTGGGGAAAAATTACCTCTGCCTAGCCATCATTTTCTCCCCTTGCATAGTGAGAGCAGAAATTGATAAAATATACAAAACAGTCTGAAATTTCACAGTGTACATCTGTGATGTGTGTCAAGAGTATACATTTCTTTGTTTTGTTTTCTTAACCCTCCTTTTTCCCAACTGCAACAGCTTCTTATCCAAAGATACATGCTAGGATAGAGAGGACTATATCTAAAAGTAAATAGAATTTCATAAAATGATATTTTCTAGGTCAAGTCAAAAAAGCCAGGAGTAAAAGGTTACATCTTACCCCAAAGACAAAAATTTGGACATCCAAACACCCTTGATATAATATCACATGTGGATAAAACCACTCTGTGATGAAACCAAAGTCAAACTGGATCACTTAAGAATATCTCCAGAGGCTCACTAAATACTACATAAATAAATGGTTCAGCAGAACATCATAGAATTCATCCTTACTCATCACACAAATAAACAATCTAATCCATAGCATACTGGTTATGAACTAAAATATTTTTGCAGAATGGATTTATTACTAAAACAACTGCTTTATTTTATGCATTTCTTTTATAGATTTAGAAAGAAAAGCAATAAAACATCAGCATAATAAACGGCTGCTATGAAGCATATTACCTTAATTCTCAAAGGGTTAATCTCCATATCTGAAGTGCAGTTCATTGGCCCATCAATATCATATTGAAGGATGTACAACAAGGTGTTATTGTTATATTTGTAAGGCCACTGAAGATGTAGCATTGCCTTGCTGAATGAACTCGGACCGTTGTTTCTCAGCTAATGAGGAAAAAAAAATGCAAATACTTTGGGCAAAAATCTATAATCTGTCCCCTACATCATCTTTAGGAATCCTGAAGCAACAGCCTTTGACTAACAGCAGAGTTTCCATAGTTACTCCAATATTACATCATGATCATTAGTATGCAAAAGAATCAAACTCAACATCTGCCTCCGAATAGGGCGGTATGTGTCAGGATAAAAATATAAACAAAAGAGGAAAACATGAAAAAGTTACTGATAAGTGGCATAGAAAATTTTCTTCCCACAGAATCAAAATTTTACTCATCGACCTATTCCTTTTACCCAAGTACAACTAATCGGTTTTAAACAACAGTTTGTATAAACAGCTTTCTTTTACCACTTGAAGTTACTTGTCTAATGGAAATGAGCTTAAGAATGGGGAAAAAATTCTAAGACATCTCTGGTACAAAATTAAACTATGCAGAGTTCACATGAAATTTACATAGATTTGTTTTCTTTTTGTTTTTTGGACTTGTTTTTTAAAAGTAGCCTATCTGTTCCTCCCTCTGTTGTCTCTCTACCAAGTATCAATTAAATCCAACTGCAAACCTCATAGATGTGCTGAACAACTGGCCCAACATCTTCTTCAGTCTCAGGGTTCTCTTTGTACTTCCAATTTGGAATCGGAAGAAAGATATGATCAGGACTTGAGACTCTAAACAATGACCAAAGAAAACCTACCATGAATATCAAAATGATACGGTCAGTTCATTTTCAAAAGTACCTAGTATCCAAATGAATAAAATCAGAATTTTTAAAAAAACACCAAAGACAAAAAAAATTATACTTGTACGTGTACATGCACAGAGGGACATACAAACTCGTCTTTACTGAATCCAGTGTAACAGATGAATTGGTAATAGGCAAACATTTCTGCATAAAAGTTCAATAAATTTATTTTATGCTGCTTTTGCCATTTCTGGTTTATTACCAGAGAATTAGCAAATAAATATTTGGGGCTTTGGAATACACCCAGAGCCTTCTTATTCCTACAGAAGCTATAGTTCTAGCTTCTGTAGGAATAAGAACATATACTATCCAAAAGAAGTTAGGGGGCCTAAGACTTGGACATGAGTTATGTGCTGTGCTTAATTGCTCAGTCGTGTCTGACCCACTGTAGCCTGCCAGGCTCCTCTGTCCATGAGGATTCTCCAAGCAAGAACACTAGAGTGGGTTGCCATGTCCTCCTCCAGGGGATCCTTCCCAACCCAGGGATTGAACCCAGGTCTCCCATATTGCAGACGGATTCTTTACCGTCTGAGCCACCAGGGAAGCCCTGGACATATCTATGCCTATGGCTGATTCATGTTGATATTCGGCAGAAAACCACAAAATTCTGTACAGTAATTATCCTTCAATTAAAAAATAAATAATTTTTTTAATATTAAAAAAAAGTAACTACTTTTTAAAGTAGTTTAAATCATGAGAATAAGATACTCAACTGGGTAATCATACTGACCCTCTTATCTCAACAGCAGCTAAAACAGCAAGGTCAACTTTGTAAGATACAACCGGGCTTACTTTATCAAAAAGATTGGAGCTGAAAAAGAAAAAAAATAAATTTAGGACTGAATTTATTGATGAGCATAATTATCATCAAAATCATACAGAGGCAAATGCAGTGAAACTAAAAGTGAACAAATGAAAAGCAATAAAGAAATGACAAACTACACAAAATAATTATTTTCATTAGCATTTAATTCTAAGAAGATGAGCTTTATTTAACTTTTATTTTTGTCTTAAAACTCAAAAATAATAAAATTATTCTTATCATGTAAATATTGGTCTTAAAATTTGATAACTAAGTACTAAAACTTTAGTCTATCCTATTTCACAATACTTAAGTATACT
This sequence comes from Bubalus kerabau, assembly GCF_029407905.1. NCBI lineage: Eukaryota > Metazoa > Chordata > Mammalia > Artiodactyla > Bovidae > Bubalus > Bubalus kerabau. The sequence continues at coordinate 63,320,426 of NC_073626.1, forward strand.
GCAAAATATATTTATAACAAACGCTATTTCCTCAAAAGTTATAGACAGAAAAAAGTTGTCTTCACACCTTTGAATTTGTAAATCAAATTTCACAGACGTATCCATCTCTGATTGCTGGTGCACACTGAAACGGAGACCAGCTAAGAGCTAAAGGAGGAAGAGAATGTTAATGTTAGTTAGAAACATGTCAAACAAGTGAAATTTCAAATCCAATGTCTAAAGAAAAAAGAATGGTCTAAAACAGGGTTTTTCTGAACTTAAAACTGAAAGTACTCTCGCAAAAATAACTAAGCCTGCTGCTGCTGCTGCTGTTCAGTCCCTTCAGTCATGTCCGACCCTCTGCGACCCCATGGACTGTAGAATGCCAGGGTCCTATGTCTGTGGAATTCTCCAGGCAAGAATACTGGAGTGAGTTGCCATGCCCTTCTCCATAGGATCTTCTTGACCCAGCAATCGAACCGCGTCTGTGGCTCCTGCATTACAGGCAGATTCTTGACCAGTGAGCCACCAGGGAAGCCCTAAGTCTGATCTTCTATTAAGATACTCAGACCAATCCATAATGGAGCCTGTTTAACAACAATGATTAATCATATCTCCTTATAATATTAACGTATTATCTCCTTATAATGTCAACTAATATTAACTGTCTGAAAAATGCAAGAAGAACCACTGATCCAATGAAAGTACAGTAGTTATATACAAGATTTTGTGACAGGAAGCTAATACCTGAACTTGTGTTAATAGAGCAGGAAGAAATAGACGGTTTACAAGACTCAGAGAGCCTGACTAAAAAGGAGAGAAGTAGGGCCAGAAGCAGAATTTCTCTACGCCACCTACAAGTCCATCAATAACAAACATCTTAACTTCTGCAGGCAGAAAATTGTTATTTTAAAGAAAACAACTGAGCTACAAAATTAGAGAAAGCAGGCTTCTTGGAAGTCATATAAAAGACATCTAAAAATGGCCCTTCTAGGGGACTCCATCAAACCACCTCTCACTTTACAAAGCCTGGAGCCGGCCGTAAGAATTAACCTGGAATTATCTTTCCTGAATACACAGGGAGTAAGAAAGTCAGAGAGAATGAGTGTATGAGAAAATAAAAGGCACGTTCACTTCTTAATAAAACACTGCATTAAATACAACTTTGAAATGTAACTTTGAGGACTCTATTCAAGCCGTCTTCCCCAAGAGACCATACATCTAGAAATAATTATGACTTTCAAGGGAAAAATATATTTAATGAAATATGGAATATTTATTTTTTATTGAAATATATTAATATTTGACACACAACACTGTGTAAAGTTAAGATATACAATATGTTGATTTCATACATTACATGATTACCATTGCAGCAATAACTGTAACTCTGTCACATCACAAAATTATAACTTCTTTATTTGTGGTTGGAAGAATTAAGATCTAATCTCTCACAAGTTTGACACCATACTCTTGTCTATAATCATTACACCACACATTAGATCTCTAGGACTTATTTACTAGTCATTGAAAGACTGTACCCTTAAAAACATCTAATAGGACACTGTCTGTAAGGGTAGATATGGAATTTGCAGTCCCATATTATCACAGATAATGCCAGGCTGGATGAAGCTCAGATTGGAATCAAGATCGCATCCAGTCCCATCACTTCATGGCAAACAGATGAGACAAAAATGGAAACAGTAATAGACTTTATTTCCTTGGGTGCCAAAATCAATTCAGACAATGACTGCAACCATGCAATTAAGACACTTGCTTCTTGGAAGAAAAGCTATGACAAACCTAGACAGCATATTAAATAACCAGAGACATCACTTTGCTGACAAAGGTCCCTATTGTCAAAGCCATAGTTTTTCCAGGAGTCATGTACGGATGCGAGAGTCGGGCCATGAAGGCGGCTGAGCACCTAAGAATTGCTACTTTTGAACTAGAGAAGTGCTAGAGAAGACTCGAGAGTCCCTTGGACAGCAAGGAAACCAAACCAGTCAATCCTAAAGGAAATCAGCCCTGAATATTCATTTGAAGGACTGATGCTAAAGCTGAAGCTCTAATACTTTGGCCACCTGATGTGAAGGGCAGACTCATTAGGAAACACTCTGATCCTGGGAAAGGCTCAAGGCAGGAGGGAAAGGGGACAATAGAGGACAAGATGGTTGGATGGCATCAGTGACTCAATGGACATGAGTCTGAGTAAACTCCAGGAGATAGTGAAGGACAGGGAAGCCCGGCATGCTGCAGTCCATGGGGTAGCAAAGAGTCAGATATGACTGAGCGACTGAATAACAATTATCACAGATCTTCTAAGAGAGTTCCAGAAAAACATCTATTTCTGCTTTATTGATTATGCCAAAGCCTTTGACTCTGTGGATCACAATAAACTGTAGAAAATTCTGAAAGAGATGGGAATATCAGACCACCTGACCTGCCTCTTGAGAAACCTATATGCAGGTCAGGAAGCAACAGTTAGAACTGGACATGGAACAACAGACTGGTTCCAAATAGGAAAAGGAGTACATCAAGGCTGTATATTGTCACCCTGCTTATTTAACTTATATGCAGAGTACATCACGAGAAATGCTGGGCTGGAGGAAGCACAGGCTGGAATCAGGATTGCTGGGAGAAATATCAATAACCTCAGATATGCAGATGACACCACCCTTATGGCAGAAAGTGAAGAGGAACTAAAAAGCCTCTTGATGAAAGTGAAAGAGGAGAGTGAAAAAGTTGGCTTAAAGCTCAACATTCAGAAAACTAAGATCACAACATCTGGTCCCATCACTTCATGGGAAATAGATGGGGAAACAGTGGAAACAGTGTCAGACTTTATTTTTGGGAGCTCCAAAATCACTACAGATGATGACTGCAGCCGTGAAATTAAAAGACGCTTACTCCTTGGAAGGAAAATTATGACCAACCTAGATAGCATATTAAAAAGCAGAGATATTACTTTGCCAACCGAGGTCCGTCTAGTCAAGGCTATGGTTTTTCCAGTGGTCATGTATGGATGTGAGAGTTGGACTGTGAAGAAAGCTGAATGCTGAAGAATTGATGCTTTTGAACTGTGGTGTTGGAGAAGACTCTTGAGAGTCCCTTGGACTGCAAGGAGATCCAACCAGTCCATCCTAAAGGAGATCAGTCCCGGGTGTTCTTTGGAAGGACTGATGCTGTAGCTGAAACTCCAGTACTTTGGCCACCTCATGTGAAGAGCTGACTCATTGAAAAAGACCCTGATGCTGGGAGGGATTGGGGGCAAGAGGAGAAGGGGACGACATAGGATGAGATGGCTGGATGGCATCACCGACTCGATGCACATGAGTTTGGGTGAACTCTGGGAGTTGGTGATGGATAAGGAGGCCTGGCGTGCTGCAATTCATCGGGTCACAAAGAGTCGGACATGACTGAGTGACTGAACTGAACTGATGTGTCATTATTAATAAATTAAATTTTATTGAAAAGGTAACAAGAAATATACTGCTGCTTTTTTCCCCCTTGATACTAACAATTCAAAAAGGTATATTTTGTCTCCTTTTTTAGAAGATTTGGGAAGCAATCCACTGAGTGCTTCTTCTCAAGCTTCTGGGCTACTTTCTCTACCACCTAAAGAGAAGTCTGATCCAACCAATGTGCAGTTTGATCCTAATGGGATGACCTTACAGGTTTCACATTAATAAAGTGTGACGTGAAAGTGTTAGTCATTCAGTCCTGTCTTGACTCTTTGCAACCCTATGGACTGTAGCTCACCAGGTTCCTCTGTCCATGGAATTCTGCAAGCAAGAATACTGGAGTTGGTAGCCATTCCCTTCTCCAGGGGATCTTCCCAGCCCAAGGATAGGACTTGGGCCTACTTGCACTGCAGGCAGATTCTTTCTAGTCTGAGCCACCAGGGGAGCCCCAGTTAATGAGATCACTCTAACTCACCTAAGAATAACAGTCTCAGTATTTGTCAGAGTAGCTTTGAGGGTGCATTAAAGCACCAGTTTAAAACATCAAAGTTACAATCTATCCTTAGTTTAAACCATGTTCTCATCCATTCACCAAACTGAAGGCAAAGAGCAGCTTACTGAATACAGGTAATAGCACAACTCACTACTTTGGTATCTTAATCAAAACTAAGCTCTAATAATCGTTACATTCTAAATCAAAACCAACTGAAATACTATTTTGAAGTTTTTATTAAAAAAAAAAAAAAGACAATTACTATGGGACTTCCCTGGTGGTCCAATGGTTGAGAATCTGCCTTGCAATGTAGGGGATACCAGTTCAATCCCAGGTCCCGGAAGATCCCATATGCTACAGAGCAGCTATAGACCTATGCACCGCAACTGCTGAGCCCATGCTCCAGAGCCCACGAGCCACAACTACTTCTCCCACGTGCTGCAGCTACTGGAGCCCAAGCTCCACGACAGGAGAAGCCACTGCAGGGAGAAGTCCGAGCACCACAGAAAGGAGTGGCCTCTGCTCACACCTGGAGAGGGCCCACGTGCAGCAACAGAGACCCACCATAATCAAAACATAAATTAAAAATAATCAAACAAATGACTGTGGACAAACCCACAGAAAAATATGCTAATCTCTATGAAAGAACAAAAGAGACCCATTTAATTAAAATATCTTACTTGAGTTCCAGCCTTCATTGGGTTTCCAAGGTCACAAACCACCTGGCGGGTTTGGTTTTCTGTCTTAAACGCACAGGAAAGTCTTGCTAAGGCCTTGGATAGATGAAGAAAGAGGATTGAAGGGAAAATAAATTAATCACTAAAAAAAAAAAGCAGAAGCCATACTAAAACTGTAAAGTTTCTAGACAATATGATACATTTGGATGTTTGGGTTTCTTGCTTTACAAAGCAAACAGATCTATTTGAATAATGAGGGATATGGGGGAACCAGAACTGTGTTCAGTTGCCATATATACATGCAGAAGTGTTTCAGAACGATCCCTAGAGGACTTAGACACATAACCATATTATTTCTGACAAATTATTTGATGGCCAGGCTTAGACCCTTTATCCATCTGACCTTGTGTCAGGCACTTAGCTAGCAATTTTTAAAAAGTCATATCAATGCATTATGCAAAGTACTAGGCTTGAAAAGAATTATGTAAGACAGGCACTCTATTGTCTAGCAATTTAGCCTTAGGTAGAACAGCTAAGCTGTAGTATAATAAATAGGGTAGCTGCTCATTAATGTTAATGTGAACCATGAGTGCATTTCGATTTTTAAAGAGGCAGCTTGCTTACTTCACTGTTACGGACAACCCCGATGAAATCAGCCTGCAGTGGGATGGAAACGATGAGCTCGGCTTCATAGGCACCTTCCCCCTGATTCTGAGCCTTAACAATCAAGGTCAGAGGGTTGTCGTCCCCAATATAGATCTTCTTTTGATCACTACAAGTTAATATAAATCTAGTCAATGAAGAAAGACTGCGCAGCAAGAGCATGACTGTTCAAAGCACTGACAGTGTTCAACGGCATCTCAGGATATTTTGAGACCACTGCACAGATCAACACTGAACTGGAAATAGCACGCTGGGTGCAAACTCAACGTTTCTCCCAATCAAAGAAAACACTGATGCCTTTCTCATATCACTATCACTCAAATCTATTATGGAAATAATTTTATATCCCTTTGTACTTATTAATTTCCTGATTTTTTCTAAAAGTTGAACTAATCCCCTGGTCATGATACTTACAATATTTGCTATAATTTAAACATTATATAAAATGGTAATACGTCCTTTAGTCAAGAGACAATCTTTAAGAGAATACAATGCTACTTTGTGACACTACTCCATACTGATGAAAAAAGATCTGTTAACCTAGGCAGCTGGTGAAACACACAGCCTATTTTTCTAAAGCTCAACATTCACTCCTTTACTGAAAATCATGCATTATCCTCCAATTTAACTAATTCTCATTGCTATTACTTTAATAGAAAAATGTGCTCTTTCATTTCAATTTCTTATTATACAGTCTATTATTTGGAGCAAAACTTACCTATCTACAGAAACCTCCAGTTTGGGTTTACAGACATTGTCTTCACCACAGTCAAGAAGAATATGAGCCTAGAAAAAAGTTTTTAATTTTTTTCTACATGAATAAATACCAATACAGGCCATACACAGTGTATATTAATATATAGATGGATGTATATATATATTATATACAACTTATATATACCTGAATGCAAAAGGGATCATGGCTGCCTGTTTTTAAACAGGTCAGTGTTAGCTAGTAAGAATGAAAAGGAAGGAAAAGATTCATAGGGTATAATACAATTAGTTGGAACCTTTTAGGTCTATCTCGAATTAAGCTGTTATGACTTTGGAATGAAGTGTAGAATAGAAAGTAATACTGAATTTAGAGTTTGGCTTTAATCTGCTACTGCTAAGTTGTGTGATCCTGGGCCAAAGAAGCGCCTTTACAGAATTTCTCATTACAGACTATGCCTCTGCAGAGCAGAGAATAAGGAGTAAAAGAATAAGGAGCTGTGGATGCATAGCAGCAATTCAGACAGACAGACTAAATGGAACAGAAACTGGATGAAAGGAGTTCCTCATTGGCATGGCCATCTGGAAAGAGATAAAGAAAAAGGACCCAGAAGCATTAAGTTAGCAGATCCAGGACAGATACAATAAGCAAAGACCTCAACACTTTCTCCCTCTAGATATGATCATATGATGTGTCAGCCAGAACACTGTGGAAAACCCAGCAGAAAGACATAGTGGAGGAAGCAGAAGAAGAAGTTGGGCAGGATGTGAAATAAGAAACATAAAAATTAATAAAAGAGGAAAGAAAAAAATGATTAAGCCATTCTTGGTTTGTCTATTGTTAACATCCAAAGGGCTTCAGGTCCTAAGGCAAACAGAAAAGAAAAAGATTTAAAGGGGAAAAATATTGACAGGCTTTCTTGAAAACAACAAAACTATGCTTTCAAGTTACAAGAATATATGGCTTTTCAGAATAAAATTATATGATAGAGATCTTAACTGACAACGTAACTGGGATGAAACCCAACAATACATGTTAACTAATTCACTGACCTATATGTAAACAGCTGCTATGTGCTTCAAGAAGTTGGGGGGAGGGGGGGAGGGCCAGGATCATTAGAAGAATTTTGAGGTAACTGCACAAGTCATATCAAAGACAATCAACTGCTAACTTAGTTCATGAACTAAGAGTGTATTTAATGATATGTGATATGGTGTGTATTAAAAGTCCCGGTTAGAATGATGAGTATCTGAAGTTTGAAATGAGAATTATTATGAAATATTAATAAACTACAATAAAGGGATATTTGACTAACTACCACTCTACACTGAAGAAAAAGGATTAGGCTGGCATTGGTGCAACTACAGCATTAAAATACACTATCAGGAAAGAATAGCTTCAGAAAAGGAAAAAGAGCACTATCTTCCATTCACAGAGAACTAAATCTCTACAGTTACATACTTAGTATCTTACACAGAGTAAGAACTTAATACACATTTGAATGAACAACCAGGAGGCGGTGGGGGGGTGGGGGGCTGCTGCTGCTAAGTCGCTTCAGTCATGTCCGACTCTGTGCGACCCCATAGACGGCAGCCCACCAGGCTCCCCCGTCCCTGGGATTCTCCAGGCAAGAACACTGGAGTGGGTTGCCATTTCCTTCTCCAATGCATGAAAGTGAAAAGTGAAAGTGAAGTCGCTCAGTCGTGTCCAACCCTTTGTGACCCCATGAACTGCAGCCTACCAGGCTCCTCTGTCCATGGAATTTTCCAGGCAAGAGTACAGGAGTGGGGTGCCATTGCCTTCTCCGGGGCGGGAGGGGCTGGGGGTGGTGGGTTAAAAAGCACTTTTTCTGCAGAAAGCACTAAATCTGTGACTCCAAAGGATAAGGGTACAGAAAGGAAAACTCAAGAGCTGCTTTGTCCAATAGAGAAGCCACAACAAGCTACACGTGGCTTTTGAGCACTTGAAATGTACCTAGTATGATGGAGGTAGGGGGGCGGGGGGGGGGTGTTTGAGTTTTACATTTCATTTAATATTAATTAATTTAAATTTAAAAACTGATACTTGATTCTGCGACTGGAAAACTTCTAGTATAACTTTTAGAATAACTTGGCTATGTGACTCTACTTTTCAGTTGCAAATCCTATGACTTCTATATGCAGAAAAAATATTTCTGACGAAGCTTTAGCATCTGAATTGAGATGTGCTACAGTATAATACACTCTGGATTTTGAAGACAGTAAAAAACAATATAAAGAATTTCATGGAAAAAAGTGACTATTTGGAAATATGGTTTTTAAAGATGTAATTAAGTTAAAATGACATTGTTAGGGTGGGCCCTAATCCAATATGGTGGTGGTGGTGGTGAAGTCGCTCAGTCGTGTCCAACTCTTGCAGCCGCGTGGACTGTGACCTGCCAGGCTCCTCTGTCCATGGGATTCTCCAGGCAACAATACTGGAGTAGGCTGCCATTTCCTTCTCTAGGGGATCTTCCTAATCCAGGATTGAACCTGGGTCTCCTGCGTTGCAAGCAGATTCTTTACCGACTGAGCTATGAGGTAAGCCCTAATCCAATATGACCTGTGCTTTATAAGGAGATTAGAACACAGACACAGAGGGGAGACCACATAGAGACACAGGGAGAAAGTGACCACTACAAGCCAGCGGGAAAAGCTTCAGAGGAAACCAATACTGCCCACACTTTGATCTCCGACTTTAAGCCTCCAGAATTGTGAGAAAATAAATTTCTATTATTTCACCACCCATTCTGTGGCACTTTGTAATAGCAGTCCTAGCAAACTAATACAGATATAGTATTAAAATTACAGTCACCAGTTTTCTATTTTTTTTAATGTTACTGATCAGTAAATTTAAATTACGAATGTGTCTCACAGTATATTTCTATTAGAAAGCAGTACTTTAAAGAGTGTACAGTAAAAAAAAGTGAGTAATATGACCAGGGAAATAAAGGGCATTTTAGAGAGAAGTAAATAAGCATGTTGGGGTAGGTAATTAACACAGAAATGAGAGTTCATAATAAAACTAAGAATACAGAAAGAAAGATGCCTGAGAATAGGTAATGTCCTTGTTGAAACAAAAGTAGAACACAGAGGAAACAAAGATTCAAATAATGAAGAAGTGGAGGTGGAGAAAGGGAAGAAAGTCAAATATTAAAGTTATTATTTCCCTCAAATCAGATTCCAAAGTTAGCCAGTTTGATAAGCTGCCTTTAAATTATATTGGTATTAAAGAGATTGGTGATCCCAGTAAACTAATGTTAACACTAATAAATGGTTTCCAAAAAATTCCACAATTATAAACAGAAAATAATTATAACCCATATATCAAAATGCATAATGTAAAAGTAACAATTAACTTTTTTTAAAACTGTAAAACTGAACAACAGACTATAAGAGGCTCATATGTTCATTATTAAATTAATCAAAGTAACACTGTGCATCCCCTAAAAATATAAATTGTAAAAAATACGAACTAAGAACAATGTTTGTAAGTTCTATACTAGTGGGTAGTGGAAAGCAGCATCTATACTATTTATATGCAAAATAAATATAAGATAGCTATATAAAATAAATTATAAAATTAAAACTATAACATATAGCAAACATATATAAAATATATTCCTTATAAAATTCTGTGTTGCTGTATTTGATTTTATCAAAAGAATGATTTATATACTATATATGCATATGTGTGTATATACACTAGTTTTTAAAATATAAATCAAAGATAACATAAACTTGTTTAGCAAAATACTAAAATACTATGTATTACTTGGCATCTTGTTGGTTTCCTTGAATTACTTTATTGTTTTATGTATTCAAAATGCGACCTTGTCGTCCTCTGCATATAAGCTGAGTGGCTTTGAATGTCTCCTCCCCTCTGACTTCTCTGACTAAAAATGCAACATTATAGAAGCAATCCTTGTATAGCTGAGTCCCTTTGCTGTGCACCTGAAACCACCTCAATATTGTTAATCTGCTATACTCCAATGCAAAAAGATTAAAAATATAAAATAAAAGCCATTCTTCATGCTATTTAAAAAGTGAATTATAAGATTTTTTAAAAAGATAAAAGAATAAAAAAGTACAGTACCTGTCGACTAACATTGGCAGGAGTAAACTGGTTAAGAATAGGTTGCAACCCTGTTGCATCAGCAGCTGTTCGATAATCCAACCAATACTCCATAAAAATAGTAATTGGAGTGAGTTTGTCTCTAAATTCAGATTCATCCTAAAAATGGAAAAGCTTTGAATTAATTACAACATCAACCTAAGTAAGACATCAAGCTATCTGTAGAAATCCGTAAGCGCACAATACAAAGCCAGCTGTACTCAGCCCTGATCCAATTCTACCACAACTCTCCGTAAAACTACACTTATATAAGAATAGGATATCCATAAAGAAGACTATCATTATCCATTGAGAATCCTTAACCAACTTTGTTTTGCAATGTAATATTTGATTCACACAAAAATATATGAGACCTGTTAATAAAATGAGCACTCCAACACATACCCAATATAAATAGTAACTAGGACATTACCTATATTGCTTAAGCTACTACATGCTCTTTTCATCCCTTTGTCTTCCTTCCAGAGGTAATCATTCCATTAGCTTGCTCACAGTAGTTTTACTCTAGTGTATATGTCTCTAAAACAGCATGTTCTTCACATTGCTTTTCCTGTTTATTTTAAAATGAGATCATAAGTATTCTTCTGTTATTTGCTTCAGCACTTTTTTAGAAGATTCATTCTCACTATTGCATGTAGCAAGGTTAATTTTTATTGCTGAGTAACTGGAGTGGATAGCCTTTCCCTTCTCAAGGGGATCTTCCCAACCCAGGGATCAAACCCAGATCTCCCACATTGCAGGAGAATTCTTTACCAGCTGAGCCACAAGGGAAGCCCAAGAATACTGGAGTGGGGTAGCCCATCCCTTCCTCAAGGGATCTTCCTGACCCAGGAATTGAACCAGGGTCTCCTGCGTTGCAGGCAGATTCTTTACCAACTGGGCTATCAGGGAAGCCCATGTTGAGTAATACTTATAATAAATCCACAGTTCATCAATTATTTTTTGGATTTCTTTGGGTTTTTGGTTTATTTTTGCTATTACCAAAAAAAAAAAAAAGTATCATTCTACACAGTGGAAAGGAGATTTGTCGGCTAAGATAATACCATATTATCTTCCAAAATCTTCACAGCATTTACACTGCCATCAGCAACACCTAAGAATTCTCATTAATTCACAGCTGGACCAAGCAATAGGTACTGGTAGACTTTGCGTATAAAATGGTATTTCTTCATAGTTGAAGCTTGAGGTATTTGTCTTGTTTGCAAATATCATGAACAGTTATTTAATCAAAAACCTTTCTCGCACTTCAAGTAAGATGGCCATGTTTTCAGTCTATTCATGTGTGAAGTTACACTTCTATACTTTTAATGTTAACCCACTCTGGGATACATGCAAGTTGGTCTGTTTTTTAATTTTCTTTATAAACAGCTTGGATTGAGTTCGCTTATATTTGGTTAGTAATTCTTTATCTATGTCTTTGTGTAAGACTCATGAATTCTTGTTTATACTATCCTTGGCCAGTCTAGGTATCAATTACACTAGCTTCAGAAAATAAACTGGAAATACATCTTGTTTTTCTATTCTTTCTAAGAGCTTAATATTGGAATATCTCATTCCTGACAGCTTAGACACTATTGCCTATAAAATTATTTTAGGTCTTGTGATCTGTTTGTGTAAAGACTTTTTAAACTGCCAGTTCAATTTTCAGAATGGTTTATATGGTTAAGTGGATTGTTTGGGTTTTCTACGTCTTCAAGTAACAGTTGTGTCATGTTTTTCTAAGAATGTTTTTGTTTTCTTGGTACAAGGTTGTTCATAACATTCTATTATTTTAATTCCTCCATTATCTATGTGCCTGCGAGTGAAGTTGCTTCAGTCATGTCCGACTCTTTGCTACCCCATAGACTGTACCCCTCCAGACTCCTCTGTCCATGGGATTTCCCAGGCAAGAATACCGGAGTGGGTAGCCATTCTCTTCTCCTGGGCATCTTCCCAACCCAGGGATTGAACCTGGGGTCTCCCGCACTCTAGGCAGATTTTTTACTGCTGAGTCACCAGGAATGTCCTTTTTTAATTTTTAATTTTGTGGAGGTTTTTTGGGGTTTTTTCCCCCTTCCATTTTTTCCCTCAAGCTTTCATTTAAACAGTATTTAAGGCTATATACATTTACCTTTATATTATGCTTTTTGGATATCCTACATATTTTGATATTTCCATTATAATTCACTTCTAAGTAAATTTCTAGTATGATCTTTTTTTTAATCCATAAGTTTCTTAAAATCACAATTCCTAATTCTCAATTTAAATTTGTTACTGATTTCTAAAAATTGCACTATAATCAAATAGCATATATTCTATGATTTCAATTTTCTTAAATTTGTTCAGACTTCCTATATATATATTGGGAACTTTTATATTCTCTAAATGTTGGATACCAAGTTCTATATAGAGTTTATTGATTATGTTGAGTCTTCTATATCTTTACTGATATCTTTGTCTTTTAAATCAAAGTTCACCCTTTATTTCTTTCAATACTTTATATACATATATACTTTGTAACTGATAATTCTAAATCTCAAGTCTTTCCATGGGTTGGCAAAGAGTCGGAGACAACTGAGCGACTTTCACTTCACTTTTCCAGGGCTAAGATTTGTTTGCTGTGTCTTCTAACGGCTTACTCTCTGTTTCTTTAGTACTTTAGAAATGAATTCCTATTTGATTTGAACTTAACCTGTGGGACCTGTAGTAGATTGTTCCAGTGAAAACTGGCATTTACTCTTGCAAGAGTCAGGAGCATCTTTGTTTTGGGGACACTTTAGCCCTGTGGAAAAATCTAGACCTAATACAGAAGTTCAGGTCAGACCCCTAGCTTGCAGCAGGCCCCAGGTGAGTCTGAACCCCCATAATGGTGTTGGCAAGTACTGCTCCCCCTCTGCCCAGGTTCCATCCCTCCCTCCCTAGCTACCCTGACTCACACACTTGCTTACAACTCACAAGTCAGGTTTAGCCAATGGATTTTTTTAATTGATTAATTGGGGAGGGGTGGATTTCTTTTATGGTCTTGAGAGTCCAATAATACATTTGTCATAATTTAATAAGGCCACGTGTGATATCCAGTCTGACAAGAGTAGATGTCCGTTACTCAAGTCTGACTCTTTAAAAAGCCCAGTTTCCTCAACTGCATTTTTCTGTTTTCTTGTTTATTCACCACCAAAAAAACTTTTACAGAAAGGAAAAATCATTCAGATGAAACAATAATACATAGAAAGATAAGAAACATAAAAGTATGTCTTACCCGCAGATATGCGATCAGCTCCTCACACTGCATCTGTCCCCCCCTTGAGATGGTCATGTTCTTGGAGTGACCCGGGGACCTGTTATGGAGAAAGAGTGCTCGTCGAATTGCTCCTTTCTGCTTGAGTTTATCCAAAAGAAGCTCCACCTGGAAGTCTATACAAACCAAAGGATTTATAACCAACATAATCTTTATGGACACCTACCTGTCCTAAATATCTCAAGTTTTCATGTAAAGAGAGATACACAGACATTTCTAAAGAAGTAACTTGCTTCTAATTCATTCTTAAAAAGTCTATCTGGTATAGTGAGACCACAACATATTAATTCTGAATAAATATTTAATAATTAATTAATCCAACCATTCCCAACTTAATGTCATCTAATAATTCAGACACTAGATATTGATAAAACAACTAGCAGATAGAAGGGAATTTTTTTTCTTTTCACTTAAGCTGAAAGGAGGAAGTTCAGAAATGAGATATGTGAATAATTAAGACTCCCACCACTAACGCAGGTAGCAGCACTCCTGCTGATTGTGAGTAAGAAACGTTTACTAATCTGCACCCATACATTCACTACCGCGATGAATGAGCAGTTTGTATCAATTGCAACTCCTACTTCTAGTGAAGCTACCATATCAAACTATCAGGTAAATATATCTCTCGTGAAGCAAATGACCAAACAAAGCTGACTAGGTCAGGAATCATCTTAAAAAGAATGTGCAGCCAGGAATCAAGCATAGTTGCTAGATTACCAGCTTTAAAGATTCAGTTCTTCTTAAATAGTTTCTTCAAAGGAGATAAGAATGCAGATCTTTAAAACCACAAGTCTCCTTTCAAGTTCCTCTAAATGCTCAACTTCATAACAAATCTGAGTGAAAACCCAGGATTATTTTGCTTCCAGTTCTGTTCCATCCACTCTTTGAGAGACAGCAAGCGCCTGCCTCTAGCCTCTTGAAACTGCCATTTCCTCTGCAAAATACGTGTCCAGGTATCCCTTAGCTCCTTCATTTCCTTCAGGTCTTGACTGAAAAATTACCTTCCTTGCTACCCTATGTGAACTTCAGACACAAACACACCTCCCAGCAGACTCAGTCCTCTGTTAAGAGCTTCACTGTTATTTCTTAGCATTTACACTGACAAATCTCCACAACAGTTACTGAAGTCTCCTACCCTGCTTTCAGAATCACATTAACAATTTTTTGGAAAAAAAGAGTGAAGTTAGTATTTTCTGTGTGGGTTAAACTTAGTGGTCAAAACTTTTTCTCCTTCCCTCTCTTTCTAAATCACCTCTACTCCTGAAATTACCAGGGTTTCTCCGACACATAAAATATAAACTTCTCAGTAGGTAACTGACTTTATAAGCAATGATATTCATTTTTCCTGAAGTTCATTTGTCTCACATTCGTAACTTTAACTTTCTCAAGACCGTATTTATCACTAATTTTTCAGAATGCCAATAAATAAACGTATTATCTCTGAACTGGCTTAAGAGTTGCCAAACAAAATAATTATGTTGTAATTTTAAATGTCTTTAACATAAACATTCAAATAAAAAAAAACAATAACAATTATCTGAATGGTTATTCAGATATCCTAGAACGTTTTCTAAGTGCTGCATATGCAGCACCATTATATATAATTTTTCCATAGAACACTTACCAAGCTTCGTAGGAAGTGCTCCTTTGCCATCTGCCTTTAAGCAGAACCTGACATTAAAACTGTAAAAAAATAAAAAATATATACAAATCCCATAATCCAGTTTAAACATTTTTTATTATCACCCAAATCTCGCATTTCTTCTTTTTTAAATCTCACATTTCTAATACTTAGTTTACACTGTGAAGCCTTGTATCTTTCTTTACATCTTAATATTATTTTTATGTATTAAACTATACAGAATATTCTAACTCATTCTTCAGTAACTTAGGCACATTTCCTCACGATACTTTAATGAGACAAAAAAGAAAAAAAAAATTCCTAACCTCCTCTCAAGTTTATAGAATTTCTCTGACAAATCTAAATGAGGAAAATGACAGTCCAGATTTAAAATAAATATCTCACTTATTTAAAAGCCCCGCAAAGCTCCTTTAATTAATGAGCTCCTCTAGAACAGCATTTTTCACAGCTTATTACTAGGTCATGACATCAGTTTACTGGTCTGTGGGAAGCATCTTAAAAAAACGAATATATGTGTAAAATTGACGTTAAGTATCAAGGGTAAGATTTCATGAAAATTAAGTTTTAAAAACGTATGTTTACTGTATTATGATGTAAAATGGATTTCATCCTATAATCAAAAACACGTGAAAGCTACTGCTCTAGTTAATGTATTCAAAGCCTTCATTCACACTGTTACCAGAATAAGCAAAAACCTTGAAAATGTCACTGCCAATCAATGAAAATGAAGACCAAATACTATTGAACTTTTAATGCACTCTGATGAAAGAAATAAAATTTTTATTGTATACATGTTTGTTTAATATATATATTATAAACAAAATTTTGAAAAATGATTTTAATAACAACAATAAATACTTCAAAAACAAAATCAGGAAAAGTATCTTTCCATTAGATCATTTGAAGTAAAATTTTCCCAGCTTCCAATCATTCAACCCTTCATATATAAGTTCTCTTTGATTTTTCTGTGTAAGTAAGAAACACGAACATTGTTTCCCAAAGTTGGGTACTTAAGTCAGTTTATATCGATCAGGACTTTTCATTATTAATTTTATATTTATGTTGACATGCATGAGAAAGACTGGTTTCTCCATTTTATTTTAATATGTTTTAAAGTAAAACATGAGTCAGTTTAAAGGAAAAAAATCTTAAAAAATTTATAAATACAAATAGAATAAAAAATATTAAAAAAAAATCACATGATATAGTGAAAAGTAATAAAAAATGTAAACTTGAGAAATAGAGAATTTCAGACATTAAGTTTACAGAAAAAGTTACATTTTTCTTCAGAAATTAGTGAAAGAACAAACAGAAGACCAATACCTTCAAGCAAAATAATTCTTTTCATACAATGAGTCACAGATACTAAATCTGAAAAACATCATTAGTTTTTAAAAATCAAAATCAAAATGTTCACTGGGTTTTTTATTTTTGATATATTCATTTTTCAAAAATTAGTTTTATACTAGTTTATAGAATATTTCTAGAGGCTTATATGTACCCTCTTTGGAACAATATTTGTAAATTCAATCTATGACAAGAAAATAGAGTATATCCATAGAAACTGTTTTAGTAATATTTCAGCCCACTCCCCCATTTTCAATTAATTTTATAATGATTGAACCAATAATTATAACTATTATTAAACAAAAACCCTTACCAGGAAACTTTGAGATCTGTCCCAGGCAGAGGGCAGGTTTTATTCTCTTGATTTAAAATGCTAGGGTACACTTCAAGGCCAGCATTCACAGTGATAACTGGTCTGGCCCTGGTTTTAAAAAACAGAAAAAAGTTATTCAAAATGACACACTGATCTAAGTGCTTCAGGTTCACACTCATGGTGCGTGCAGCGCAATGCTCACTCAAGCCGTGTCTGTAAAGGCACAGAGAACAGAAACAATCCAAACGTAGAAAGACCAAACAGCCCAGTCTGCCCCGGACTGTCTTGATTTTATCAGTGAAAGTTCCATGACCCCCTCAATTCCAGGCAAAGCAGGACCACTGGGCACAACCTATCTGAACACAGCCCATTAAAGCAGGATGATTAAACAAGTTGGGGGACAGCTACCTAATGCAGCTGCAATACAAGAGGGAGATGAGTGCTGTAAAGCCATCTGCACTAATATGGGATGATATTAGCCAGGAGAGAACTTTAGTATGACAGGAAAAAAAAAACCACCATGTAAAAAGGATGCATGCACACATTCACACACAATTTTGTAATGCACAGAATGTTTCTAGTAGGATATACTAATGAACTAGTAACTGGTGTGAGAGGAAGT
This sequence comes from Bubalus kerabau, assembly GCF_029407905.1. NCBI lineage: Eukaryota > Metazoa > Chordata > Mammalia > Artiodactyla > Bovidae > Bubalus > Bubalus kerabau. The sequence continues at coordinate 63,337,764 of NC_073626.1, forward strand.
ATGTATTTTTTATTGTATGCCCTTTTTATATTGCTTGACATTTTACCACATGCCTGTATTACTGCTATTACTATTAATAGCAATTTTTAAAACTAAACAATAAATTAAAATAAATATAGTTTCCCAAAGTTCAGATGTACATGCTTATGCTCTGTAAAAAAAATATAGCAGGCTCAGGGCAGTGTGCTTGTTCCAATCACGACAAATCCTAGAACCTGTATGGTCGCAAGCTGCTCTGAGAGGCACAATCAGGTTGACCTACACTACACAAGAGTGTTACTTTTCCTGCCAGATATAAGCACAGTCCCTAGAAGTGTAAACATCTTAATCTACTTGAGAAGCCAGATGATACCGTAAGGCACGAGGAACTGATGAAACACAGAGAATTACTGGAAATATGGATGAAGCTGGGAACTAGAGATATGTAGATTTACACATATTACTCTGATAAAAATATTTATTTTGGGAGTCATTACATCCTTCCCCGGTGGTCTCAGAATACTGTGGCACAAACACCAAGTTAATTTCTTGTCTCTTAGAGGAAAATGTAACTTTTATACTTTTAAATGTAACTCGTATACTTTTAAATTCATAAAATCTAAAACACAGGAGAATATCTTTGAACAAATTTAAAGAACAAAGATGGAAAATTCTTAATGCTTTTCTAATAAAAAATAATCTACTGCTTTCTCTATTCTGGGGATCTCCTTGTATCACTTCTCCTTGCCTGAAGTGAATCTTGAATAGAAAGAACAAATTTTATCATTACTTCAAGAAAATTAAAATGAAATTTAAGCACTGGTACTTAACTATAAAACTTCCATATAATTCATAACACTCCTGTATTATCAGATATGGAAAGTCTTACCTGTATAATACAGCTCTATCAACACCAAAAGCTCCTACAATTAAGTCTTAAAAGAGAATAGAAAAAATATGTTAATAATAATAGTTTTTTAAAATTCACATACCATTCTATAAAGCTCTCCATGTACATAATAAAGATTAGATTTAGACATAGACTCAAAGTTCTTCATCAGTGATTTTAAGACAACATCTAAAAGGCTAAAATTTATATGAAAACTTTATACTATTATCAATGACAAACACTTTCACAACACTAATTTTTTCATCCATCCAGGTAGATAAGAATCTTCTGAATAGATACTGAGTAAAAATCAGCACTAATGAAGAAGGATATACCACCCAAACACACATTCCCAAAGGTAAAAGCTTTATAGATGCCTGTGGATTTTTTTAATTTAGTTTTTTAAAATTTATTTCTTTTTAATTGAAGGATAACTATAATATTGTGTTGGTTTCTGCCATATATCAACATGCATCAGCCATAGGGATACATTTGCCTGTGGACTTAAATTTCTCTTTTTCTGAAACAAAAAAATTTTTGAATGTTGTGTTTTGAAACAAAAAAAAATTTTTTTCTGTTTTTGAAACAAAATATAACCAAAATACAAACACAGTTGATTCTTGAACAACATGGGTTTGAACTGTGAAAATCTACTTATACGTGGATTTTTTTTTTTTTTTTTTTTTTCCACAGAAAGTACTACACCACTACACAACCCAAGGTTGATTCACAACCAGAACTGTTGATACAGAGGTCAAGTGTAGTCAGTTACAGATGAACTTTTGAGTGTGCAGAGGGTCAGCACCCTTAACACACTGTCCAAGGATCAACTGTACCTAGAATCCTTAGAATGACAGCAGATAGCATCCAAATCAACAAGAAATGCGTTAATCTTCACATGTATCTTCACACGTAGCTAGTACCACTGGTTCACAATCAGGAAAAATGAATCAGAACTGTATCTCACAGTATATGCATGCATGTGCGCTAAGTCACTTCAGTGTGTCTGACTTGGTGATCCCATGGACTGTAGTCCAATAGGCTTACCCAAGCTTAATTTGACAAAGCTCTTTCTAAGCAGAAAAGTACATGAGAAACCATAAAGACAGGTACAATGGATCACAAAAGAATTAGGAACTTTTTTATGCCCCTAAAGAAAACATCACAGGGAACAGAGCTGTCTGTGCTCCGTACCCCCTCAGTGATGACCACCTGCCTTGAACAATGGCAGGGCTTGAACAGCAGCTGAAATACTGAATTAAACTGACTTATAACATAGAATCAAGAGAGGAGTAATTAATATTAGGTTGGTGCAAAAGTAATTAATATTAGGTTGGTGCCATTTGATATTGGAATATATCCTTAAATAAATGGGGTTATGTTATACATCATTTCAATGTGCATTTCTCGCTTTACATTTTTTTGCTAATGACTTAATACTTGCTGTATATTTTATATTTATTTTAGACTATGGAAATGATGTTAGACAAAAAGCAAAATTGAGTGACTTTCTTATTCAAGTTCAAAGTGGGTCACAGACAGCAGCAGAGACAATTCACAACATCAACAAAGCATTTGGCCAAGGAACTGTTGAACATACAGGCCACTGGTAATTCAAGAAGTTTTGCAAATGAGATGAGAGCCTTTAAGATTAGGAGCGTAGTGGCCGGCCATCATAAGTTGAAAACCACTAACTGAAAGGATTATCAAAGTGGATCCTCTTACAACTACACAAGAAGTTGAAGAACTCAACGCTGACCATTCTATACTTGTCTGGCATTTGAAGCAAATTGGCAAGGTGAAAAAGCTAAAGTACATGCCTTGTGAACTGACCGAAAATCAAAATAATAGTCCTTTTGAAGTGTCATCTTCTCTTATTCTATGCAACAACAATGAACCATTTCTCAATCATATTGTTACCTGTGATGAAAAGTGGATTTTATACAAAACTGGTGACAATCAGCTCAGTGGTTAGACTGAGAAGAAACTCCAAATCACTTTCCAAAGCCAAATTTGCACCAAAAAAGGTCATGGTCACTATTTGGTGGTCTGCTGCTGGTCTGATCCACTACAGCTTTCTCAATCCCAGTGAAAGCATTACATCTGAGAAGTATGCTCAGAAAATTGATGAGATGTATGGAGAACTACATCACTTGCAGCAGGCATTGCTCAACAGAAAGGGCCCAATTCTTCTTCACAACAACCCCTGACTGTATGTTGCACAATCAATGCTTCTAAACTTGAACAAATTGGGCTACAAGTTTTCCCTCATCCTCCATATTCACCTGACCTCTCACAACTGACTACCACTTCTTCAAGCATCTTGACCACTTAATGCAGCGAAAATGCTTCCACAACCAGCAGGAAACAGAAAATGCTTTCCGAGAGGTTCGTCAAATCCTGAAGCACAGATTTTTACACTACAGGATTAAACAAACTTATTTCTCACTGGCAAAAATGTGTTTATTGTAATGGTTCCTATTTTGATTAACAAAGATGTGTTTGAACCTAGTTATAGTGATTTAAAGTCCATGGTCTGAAACTCCAATTACATTTGCACCAACCTACTACTACTGGCTGTTAGGACTGAAAAATCTAAGATGCACTATTTATTTCTAGGAAGCACCTGGATATCCGTTCTTGTCTATATCCGTGGCTCCTTTCATGGAATAGCCGAAGCTTGGTGGCATGCTCCGAGCTGCCCACTTCCCTTCAAGGATCTGCGACGGTACTGCATTCAAGCCTGTGGGTCTTCCATTGAAAATATAAACAATTCCTTTTTTATCTTCACCCCCATATGGAGCAGCAATTGCAATATCTGAGGGGGAAAAGGAAGAGGGGGAGAGTAAGGAGGGGGGAAAGGGGTGGGGGGAAGGTAAAGAAGAAATGAGAGTGGGAGGGAGGAGGGAATAGATGGAGAAAATAAGTCATAGTACTCATCATTATTTCTGTGGAGAAGATCCTAACATCTTTAGAATCCATGTATTGATACCATGATAAATATCAAACTTCAGTAGGGTACTCTTAACTCAAAAGCAAAAACCAAACTCAAGGAGATTCAAGCAAATAGTATGGAAATGACATTAACTTGGAGCCATATATTCTGGGTCTGATCTTGGACAAATCACTTAACCTTTCTTGATCTCAAATGACTCATCCTTAAAACAGAGAGGAGGGGACATGTCCAAATATTCATCTAAGGTTCATTCTAGCTCTCAAAATTCTTGTTAATTTAATTGGGCATGGTTTGGGGGTTGTTTTTTGTTTTGTTTTTTGAGAAGTCAATCTGGTTCAGAGACATGAACGCTATGATTTCATCTCTATCTTAATCAATTTATACTGAAATTTTTTTAAAAGTTTGAAATTCTTAAGAAAAAAAAAAAACAACCAAATGGTCACTATAACCTTTATTAACTCCAGAATATATTATGAATACTATGTCCACTTCCCTCTACCTTTGCTGGCCCCACGCTGGACAAGCCATTCTCATCCTTTGCCTGGACCCCTAAGTGCTTCCACACTTCTACTCTTGTCCCTATAATCCCTTCTCCTCAAGACTGCCATATGTTAATATCATGTCACTTTCCTTCTTAAAAATCCTTCAATTATTTCCCAAAGCATTCAAATCCACCTAGTTTGTCCATTCATCACCCCACCTCTAACCCAACCCCAGATCTTCCTACCAATCCTGGCATTTAAACTCACCAGGTTAGCCCCCATCTCTGGATTTATACTTGCTGTGCCCTCTGCTTTATAGGCTCTTGCTCCAGAGCTTTTCAAGCTTTGCTCCTACTGTTTGTCCAAACTGTCAGAGCGTTCTTCCCTGGCCCTTCTGTGGGTAACAGCTTCTCCTTCCTCTGTCTAGGCACTCTCTATCACATCACCTTGCCTTTTGTTTGTCTAAACTTTACCACTACCTGAATTTCCCCTTTATGTGTTTATTCTATTGGTCCTCTGCAAAACATAAATTTCCTAAGAACAAAGATGTGTTCATCTTGCTTATAACAGCCCTTAAATACCAGACATTTCAAACTGCCTCAGTTTTCTTAATAGACCTAAAGTGGTTTCACCCCCCTCAACGTAACCTCCCAAGACATCAAAGACACCTCGTCACTCATTTTTTAAGACAGTTATACCCAGGAATATGTCAAACACTGTGATGACTACTTTCTAGAGTTAACTTGTTCACGTTAAACTTGCTCCTATTGATGCTAAATTCCTTAAGGACATGGATGGGCTCTAATTCATCCTCTCATTTTTAGCACTTACAACAGTGCTTAGCCTGACATAAGCACCAACTAAGAATCTGTTATCCTTGAATAAAAAGTAGTATTTAAATTATGTAAAAGTTCGTCTTAATCCTTCCTTAAGTTTTAAAAAATAAATATAAATTCTAAATTGATATATGCACTAAGAAAGTTTTTATTAAAATACAATTTCCCAACAGAAGATGGCTCTACTACTGAGAGACGGTTGTAAAAAACTTCTCCTTACCTTTCCTAAACCTTTGCTATTTTGTATATTCTAATCATATCTTCTCTTGGCTGGTATCTGTCTAGCCTGGAGAGCCCTCCTTTTTCATGTAATCAGTCTACTCCTTTGATCATTTTAGTTTCTTTTTCTGTGCTTTTTCCCCCTCTGCCTTTCTGGAGAAGTATTGACAAAAACTCCACGTAATTGTGGAACATAATTTTATTATTGTTTTCAGTATCCCTCTTGATCATACCTAGGGTTTTCCCAGTGGGTGTTAAGTGGAAAGAGAGGAAAATAGGGGCAAAGACAAAAAAAGAGTCAATGTCATCAGGTCTGAATAAGGAAAAGATCCAGGTTATAACTAATACACACACACATACAGACTATATGGGACAATAAGACCTCAGGAGACACTTTGGGGGCAAAAAAAAAATCCTCAATGGCATCTAGCTCTAAAAGTAAAATCTCTTTGTAAAACTGTTATAAATCTTTCATATTTTTTAGCTATCACCGCTTATAATTTTTGTGTTCACAGTACATTTTAATAGGAATAGGGAAAGCAAGATGAGACGCTATCTGGATTACGATATTAAAGAAACGTTCTTTAAAGTGGCTGGAATATTCTCAAAACAGGGTGAAGGCAAACATGTCCAGGTTTTCCCAAAATGCCTGGAGACAGGCCCATCCTCAGCAAAGAACCTGTTAAATTTACTCAAGGTAGAACTTCGAATCTGGCCCTGTTTTCTAGGTAGTTTTTGTTATCAAAAGGTAATGATTTGATCTGTTCTATAGTATTCTTCTCAAGTTCTATATTGAGTTTTATACTAGAATTCCATTTATGTTCTCCTGGTGGTAAAAAATAACCTTTAAGACTATTTTAGGAAGCAAAATGTCCCCTTGAGTAGTTTTTCCACTAACAATGAAAACTTCTAGGGTGAGAGATGACACTTTCAGCACGTGACATAACACTACCCATGTGGCAGGAATGGAGTCTTGAAGCCAAACAAACATTTTCCTTTTCTACTACTAATAGGGAGATTTGAGAGTCATCTGTCTTTTTTGAGGTTTTCATCTTACTTTACAACTTTCTTGTCATTTTCGGGGGGATATCCCTATATACTGCTGATTATACAAACAAACCCATAGTTCAACTCTCCATTTTGTGACCTCTAGGAAGATTATTAGTATCATTCCTTTTTGAAAAAATCTTGGTAATTTGTAATCTACATTTCACTCTATAGTAGAAGCCAACTTTGATTTTTAAAGCTATCTATAGCTAGTAATTAAATTATTAAGTGGGACTGTTATAAAAGTGAATGTATACCTTTTTTATCTGTCCCTGTGAAGGGAGATACAACCTCCCTCAGAATATTCTGGATAGCCACAACAAAATTATGGCTTTAAAAATATTAGTATCAAATCATACTTTTGAAGGAGGCATTAGGGTCAGCATTGCCTTGACAATAGGCCTAGGAGCATTTTTTACACTTGTATCTGAATGGACAGCAGAGGGCACTGCTGCTAAGCAGGACATAGACAAAAAATCACCAGCTCACACTGGGCTCCCTGGAATGCAAGTGCCTTTCAAAAATTAACCACTCTGATGCTCTAATTTGAGCTGCATGTATAATAACTCATGAGAGTCAGTTTTTGAAAATTCCCCTCTGATTTTTAAGGGAAATGAACAACCTGTCATTGAACCTAGTGTGTCACCAAATCCTTCCTTCCAGGAAGGAGGTTTGCTGGTATGAGCTTCTATAAATAGGGTAGAGGACTTTTTCAAGTGGCCACAGAAAATCAGGGACCTTCAGCTCCTCACACTCCTTACCATTGAAGCCATCCTGGTCTAGATCTCCCAAAGGTGCTATGGCACTGCCGAACCTTGCAAAGACCTCAAAACCATTCAGCTTGATCGTCTGGAAGTCCCCCGAAGCTTTCTGCAGAGACACCGAGACCTGCCCCACCTCCTGGAGTTTGCCATCAGAACCGCGATCCATGAAGAGAGGTGCGCCGATAAACACATCTGCATAACTAAAAGAAAAGAATCGTTTTCATGAAGAGCAAGATCAAATTCCATGTGACTATTAATAATCATTTTCTTTCTTAGTTGAAACTCAAGTTTTCCTCTTTCTAACTCTCTTAAGGCCACATTTGAAATGACCATTTCTAATTCAAACCTTCCTTCAGTTCTTTTAAGAAACTATGAGTAATTCATAAGATTATTTTATTCCTTCATACTATAAAAGCTATTGAAAGGAATTATTAACAACATAAAGGTTTTCTAGTATTCATGATTATGGCTGCATCAAATTGGTTCCTTAAATAGGAAGATTAGTGGGAAGGAGACAGAGAAACAGAAGGAAAAATGTTTAGTTTTAGTAAAGCATTCATAAACACAAGAGGAAAACTGTTTCTGGAAACATTTTTTAAAACTTACTCATCCCCATTAATGTCAGTTGCAGCGACAGAAAATCCAAAATATGCAGCCATCTGGATAATGAGATGAAAATGAAATGTTTACAATTTCATCCAACTAATTTAGAAAATTAATATTTGTTGTGTATTTACCAAATAGAAAGGATTACTTTTTTCTCTGTATATAGTGCTTCAATCTAAGTTTCTTCTTTTGTTTATTCTACCAAAACAATGACCGTCAGTTAATGAGGCTTGTATACTTTCCTAGATTTACTGGCAAGACAGCAATGTGTCTTGCAAGACATTCCAGTGTCTTCAACACATGCCATTCACAAGTCCAAGTACAATCAAGGCTCCTCCTGAGGCCTCACCTCCTATCTCCTGTCCTCTCTATTTACCCAAAACACCAGACACACTACCAGAAAGACAGACAAGACATTTCAACTGAACACAAGAAGTTATAAATGATGCCAGCACAGTAAAAATAATAAATACTAATTTGAATAGGTCATAAATAGTTCTCAGAGAAGGCAATGGCAACCCACTCCAGTACTTTTGCCTAGAAAATCCTATGGACGGAGGAGCCTGGTAGGCTGCAGTTCATGGAGTCGCTAGAGTCGGACACGACTGAGCGACTTCACTTTCACTTTTCACTTTCATGCGTTGGAGAAGAAAATGGCAACCCACTCCAGTATTCTTGCCTGGAGAATCCCAGGGACAGAGGAGCCTAGTGGGCTGCCATCTATGGGGTCGCACAGAGTCGGACACAACTGAAGTGACTTAGCAGCAGCAGCAGCAAATAGTTCTTCCTATGTGAAACCACTACAACTCGAAAGAAATTACTGTTTGGAAAGATACAGAATGGAGTTTCTTTTTGTTTCACATCTCAATCAATTATGTGCCAGTGGTTTTGCTTTTAAATTGCATGTAGTACAAATGTGCTTGGGTTTATCATGGGCTTGTTTTGCAGAGAAGGAATGTCCTCTCCTCACCACAGGAGACTGCTGGCCATCACAGACAGAGCAGTCTGGCTGGAAATACATGTGAAAAAAAAAAGTTCTAAACAGATTCCAACATACAAAACAAAACTAGGAGTGATGACAGACTAAAGATGAACTAAAATGAAAGATGAGTCAACAAACCAAAAAAAGTGGTTAGTAAATCTTCCAAAATTCGATTAGCTGAGCTATCAGGAGGGAATAATATGGGAGATTCCCAGGTTAATCTATTTTGAATTTATACCGTGTAACTGAGAAAATGAAAGACAAGGTCCGTGTTGAATCACAAGGTCAGAACATGTGTAATAAAGTGCGCTGTATTAGGGGTACCATGATAAAGTGATGGCTGGAATTTAACAGAATACTACTCTTGGATTGTGGTCTCTCAGGTTACTGGGCCTGAAACTGCAAAGAAAGGATGTCACTGACTGAGAAAAGTCTTGTCCTGTGTTATTATCATTGAAGTTTTTTCCCTTGGATTTTCACCACATCCCCATAAGGAAGCTACCAGGATCCCTATTTTTATACGTAAGCCATCAGATTGATGATGGTAAACACCATATCCAATGCAGTAAGACTGAGTAGTGAGAACCCAGGTCAGTCCTAAATGCAAACCCTGCTTTCCTCCACAAAAGAGCTGAAGACAAAGAGAAAGCATCAAGGACCAAGTACAAGACTCAGAGACACACAGGGGCACCCGACTGCAGAAGCTGCTTGAGGACAAGAAGCCAGGACAGCACAAAGGGAGAGCCGCCCCTGCCACAGCCGTAACAGCTGACAATTGCACATGTCAACCCTGACGGCCACACAAGCGGGACGCTCCTGGGGACCTCGAGTCTAGTTTCCCAGCCTATCAATCCTCTCGCAAAGCCAAACAGTCTCAACTGAACAAGAAGTGGGCTTAAATCCTAGATGTGCAGACTAGGAGATGCTTTTTTCTACTACTGATTAAGTTTTCCTTTATCGTTACAGGTACACCTCGGAGATGCTGTAAGGTCAGTTTCAGACCAGACCACCGCAACAAATTGAACAGTCCAATAAAGTGAGTCACACAAATTTTTTGGTTTCCCGTACATGTAACATTTAAACTTTATTATAGTCTATAAGTGTGCAATATCATTATATCTAAAAAAACAATGTACATATCTTCATTTTAAAATACTTTATCACTAAAATATACTAACCATCATCTGACAACTCAGGGTTGCCACAAACTTTCAGTTTGTAAAAAAATCAAGCAGAATCTATGAAATGTATCACAGTATACCTATACTAACTTACCATTTCATTCTTTGAGACATACAATAATACAGAATATTGTAAAATGCCTATAATTATGGAGAATGTCTAGTACTTAAAAGTACTAATTAGTAACTGAAGAATGTTGTATTTCATGTAGTATGAATGAAGTTTACTTGTAATATCTATAGTAAACACATCTTGGCCATGCTGTTTTACATCTAATAAAATTAAAAGGTCATTCTTTAGAGAGATCATTCTTTAAAAAAAAAAAAGCATAGATCATTCTTTAAAAGAGAATTTAATGTTATTAGCAAATAAAAAGGAAATTTTTTAGTTTTGTATGTGTTCAATTTGATTTTGTATTTCCTTTTTTAAAAAACTATTGTTAACAATTACAAAAGGCTTTGCTTAAATAAATTACTCTGGTTAAAACAAAGGTGAAATATTTAAAGCTTATTTTATATTTATAATATCCACTATTAAACCAATAGTTTCTATATATTGAATATTAACCATCAGAATATTACCAAGAAAAGTTGTTAAAGATAGTAGGAAGTGTTGGTGTCAAAATGTTAAGTGAAAAAAAACAAAACAAAAAAAACAAACCCCACAACATTTCAAAAGCATACCTGTTCACCAGTAAAATTGTGTAAGGAGGACATGTTTTTCCCATCATAAATATAAACCTGTGCAAGAAAAACAAAAGCATATGAAATAGAGTAAAATACAAAATAACCCAGAGATTTTTTAGAAAACACCTTTTAAGTTTCCTACCATTCCCAAAGTCCTCGCTGCTCTTGGAACTCCTGAAACGAAGTCTGAAAAGAAAAAAAATTACTTCTTTTTAAGACCAATACTGGCAACTCCAATAGTAAGTGGCTATGTCAGACAGCTTTAAGTTTTGTTATTTCAGTAGACAGTAAGTATGAGATCTTAAAAACTTGGGAATCCATAATAAATGACCCAAGCATTGATTTTAACCACAAAATCAAATCTTTACAAAATATGGAAAGATCCTTGAAGACTTCAAATAAATGCATGTGTGCCCTTAAGGTATTTATAATCTTGTAAAAAAGAGCAGAGAAGAGAAGAGGGCTTAAGGATGAAGAAAAGCTGTACATACAGTAATAAGAAATAATCCAGAACCAAGTGAAACAGGGCTGAGGCTGCAATGATACAGAAACGTGATCAAATCAGGCCAAGTCTAGGCTCCCAGGACTGAGCTCTGAAGACGGACAAAGAGAAGATACAGACAGAGCTCAGAAAGTTACAGATGATGTGTCCAAAGAAAGCAGAAACTATTCAACTGTGCCTCGCCAAGAGAACTGAACCCACCACACGTAAGAAGGAAGGAGCTGAAGAAACGGCTGGAAGTGAGAGCAGACAGAGGTCGCTGAGGCACTCAGCTCCCTTGGCTGGCTAAAAGAGGTTTACCCGGGACCAAGCTCAGTTTCAAAACTCTTTTAATTGCTGAAATTTTTCAGTGCCACCTGTTTGAAATGCGTAGTCTAAATTTTTTCAAGAGGATTAAATCTAGTTCAAGCACATCATACCATCTATGCCATCACCGTTGAAATCTCCGACGGCCACGGAATAACCTAAAAAGGAACCAAAGGTAAAACACCATCAGGGAAGAACTGATTATCTTCAGCTTATTTGCAGACTAAGCTTTCCTGGAAAATACCATCAACTAATTCCTTTAATTATGTAATATTTTGTCCTCTAGGAGAAATGGGTTCACACATGTGTATGATAAATGTATCTTGAAGAAAATAATGGCACTAAATACTCAAATAGTATATCTTTGTTAGAAATATAAGACTGTTTTATCAACTTTACAAAGGAGTCAGTTAAAAACAGGGCAAATTTGCAATCTGGCGTAAAGGAGTGACAAACAACAGATTTTCTCAATCAGCAAAACACTATTTCTGTCATGTATACTTGGTTTAATGAAGAAGAGAAACTTAGAACAAAAGTAAATAAATCCTAAACCAAAACTGTAGTGTAATACAGGGAAAAGAAGTTCAAGAATCAGACTGCCTGGGTTGGAATCTGAGAAAAACAAAGTTATAAGTGAAAGACTTTAGGCAAAGACTTCAGGCTTTATTTTGCCTCTCTGTGCCTCAGTGTCTTTATCTATAAAATGGGAGTAATAACAGCACACTATCACAGACTTGTGAGGATTAAACGAGTTATTACCGATAAAGCTCTTAGAACAACATCCAGAATGCAGCAAGCACGTCTTAAAGACTATCCATTATTATTATCACTGTGTAAATAATCACGCCTTAAATTTCAGCTGCTGAAATACAACATAATCTAGGTACTCAATAACAATTTGAAATTATATGTTCCTTATTTTAAGAAAATCTTAATCTATTTCACATAAAAGATTTTTCTACTGAAAGCAGCATATGCAAATATAGGACAAATCTACCGCAACACCAGAAAGTGAATCCATATTTCGATTTTACCTACCCAAATAACTGTCATCAAAAATAGCTTGTGCAGTCCGGGTTGCTAACTGGTTATTATACTTGATGCTGTAAACTTTAGGGTCATATTTAGATACAATTTCTGCTACTTGATCAGAAATGAGTTGACCTGAAAGAAATACATAAAATAAATTATAATTTAAAATGAGCTGCCCTGAAAACAATATATAAAATAACTGACAATTTTCTAGCAGAATCTTATGATGCAGATGATGGATAGCACCTGCATAAAAGAAAATAGATTAGATATAAATATTTCTGCTTATTAGCCTTAAACAACTCTTCATGATCCTAAATCTGAAATTTGATTATTTTTAAGTCACAATTATTTCTATTCAAGGCTAGTACTTAGTCTCTGCTAAAAAGCAAAAATTTATAAATGCAGAATTTGTTTTAATTCACTAAAAAGTCAATGTTAAATAAATGGAATCATAAAATCAAGGACTGTTTCCCAACCAAATTTCAAATTAGAACTTGAAAAATCTACTGAAATTATTTTTACTTTCATAATAATTGGTTTAAACTGATTTTTCTTAACGGGCTATTTGGACACCTTTATGCAGCAGCCTGAATGAGTGACTGCATTTTCTTCACAACCTTAAGTTACCGAGTACACGAGAAAGCCAGACACCTACATGAAAGTCAGATTGCCTCCCTTTGCCCAAGAAAGGCTGTCTGATTTATCAAATGCCATCTCCATAACATATGGAAAACAATCTCTTCATTTCTGCTATTTCAGAAAGAAAATTGTAATAGCTAAAGATTATCAGTCTAGTTCCAATTTTTCCAGTCACGCTAGTTTGTAGGGCAGAACACTTTCTGTCCAGATCACTAATTTATTATCTTTGCCTGCGTGTGTGTGTGCTTACTTGCGTCTTGACTCTTTGCGACCCCATGGACAGCAGCCCACCAGGCTCCTCTGTCCATGGGGTTTTCCAGGCAAGAACACTGGAGTGGGCTGCCATTTCCTTCTCTAGGGAATATTCTCAACCCAGGGATCAAACCCACATCTCCTGCATCATTGCAGGCGGATTCTTTACTGCTTGAGCGATTGGGGAATCCCATCATCTTGCCTAAATGGTATCTAACACATAGGAGGGATTCCTTAAATATTTGTTGAATCAAAGAACATAGGAACATTTATCATGTCTTTGGAATAAAACATCATTATCATTGTCTCTATTCTTACAGAGACAATTCTGAGATCTATGGGAAAATTCATCCTAACATCTTATGTATTCCCAATGAAACATGCTGATTTTAATCTTATTAAAATATTATCTGCCCAGTCACTGAGTTTTTAGTAACATATTATACACCATTTATAATAAATCAATAGTATCTGTATCTGTGCTAATTTATAATAAACAGGAATGCCTGCATTGTGCAATACTCAAAGTATTAAAAGAACAAGTAATTTTAATATATTCACAATTGTGTCTCTTAAAAAGTCCTGACCGAGAATCACAAAATCCATCTTTGGTTCCCACACATGCCCACGAGACACTTCCTTCTCTTCCACTGAATGATATACCTAGCAGCAAAGAGGGAAATGAACCCATGTTTTATAGCTAACTAGAAAGCATTAATATAGTTTTCTTACATATAATTAGAACTGCTATTTTCGTTTTTATTGTAAGGCTGCAAAACTCAAGTATAATTCTCCTACATCATTTCATCTTCCAATAGAGGTATAATTCACAGAAATTCAATCTTTCAGTTTTAGTTAATATGTCTCATACTGATCCTCTTTGCCTGATTTTTCTTTTTCTCCTTTGCCATCCCTTCCAATTTCTCACTTATTCCCATTTTTCATTTCTTATTTTCCTTCCACCTTGTTTTTCCTTCAGCAAATCTCTTTCTTTAGTTCCCTTTCTATAAAGCAAAAGCACAGGTTTTCCTATAAGAAAATAAGTAAAGAAAGCACAGAGCAGAATACAGAAGTAAAATTCAGAATCAGAAAGTACTTGCAAATAAATATAGTCAGAGATTTTCCAGTTCTTCCAAATATTGGCAATGCTTGAATAACAGAATACCAAATAAACAAAAAAGTCTTGATTTGGTAAATGGCACTTTTTAGCAGAAAATAAATATATGAATATATTGACTAAATAAATAACTATGCTTCTAATGATAAATGAAACATAAATCAAATAAGCAGATATAGTTACCGATTTTCAAAGTGTAAGAAAATAATGACCTGTTATACATTTGTTCAAATGGCAATTTTATTAATCCTCTGGAAATGACTAAAGAATGCAGATTTTTACTTCAATCACCGATGCTAATATATTCTTTTGAAATTTAATAAGATCCTCTATTTTTACAACTTCCCAAATACAAAGAAATCATTCTTGATGTCAGTGATTAATGAGAAAATAACCACATCAATAATCTAATGTGCAAATTAATTTTAAAACCATGAGCTTTTGGAAGGTCACAATTTACCTACAGCTCCTCATACTTCCTAATGATTAATTATATCGTTTCCTCTAAAGTACAGAGATGAAGTATATAAGCAATAAAAATTAATTACTTTAAATTACTTTATAATTTACTTTTAAAATATTTAGTTTATTTTCTACTAGAAATGCATATGTCATATATTGTTATATATTTTACATATACCTTATATGATGTTACAGTCCTTTTTAAAATAATTATATATAGAGAGTGGTTATACATTTAATTTTTTCATTTCTTTCTTTTAAATAATTTGAAAAGTCTCAAAGCCTGGTGGGCTGCCATCTATGGGGTCGCACAGAGTCGGACATGACTGAAATGACTTAGCAGCAGCAGCAAAGATACATGATAAGCTAGATGAGTCTGAAATATAGTCATTATTGGGTAATTTTTAAAAAAGATTAACCTACCTTGCCAATAAAAACTACCAGGACCACCAAGAAGTACTCTGTCAGCCTAGATTAAATCAAACAAAAAGATATATATTTTAAAACAGATAGCTTTAAAAACTGAGAGCAATATAATAAACATAAAAGCTACACATTCATGTATATATGACATATATATGCATATACATTAAAGCAAACAAAATTATAAATCTTAAACCCAGCTGATTCCATAATTTTCACTGTACCTTTTCTAAAACACAATACAATAACTATTAAAAAGGAAGCCTACATTCATTTAATATATGAAAATATACAAATATATATATACATACAGATTCTGTAGATCTTGGCTGCTTCACACACTTGGTATGAAGTACTGTCAGCAAAGTATTATTAGTTACAGTATGAAAAAAAGTCACTCCTTAATTTTGTTTATTACATTTGTGACTACACTGACAAATTTCCTTTCTAATAATCATTAAATTTTTTTAAGCTAAAGCAAAATTTGTAGTGTCATGTAGATCTAAACAGGAGTGAGGTTTGAGGGTACATTTTTCAGGGTATGTTATGTATATAAATTACACTTGACTAGCACTTCTTATATCTGTAATAATTTACAAGTATCTAATTCAAGATAGTGTTTTGAGCATATTTTAAAATTTCTTCTCGCTGGAGAAGAGAAAAACTTTCTCCAAATACACATACAGCCTTTGAAGCTTTCAACAATCTCCTGCCTTGGCTATGTAAAAGATATTTCTAAGTTGTCTGCTTTAAAATGACACCACTTTTCAGAAATCAGTTGAAGAGAGCAGTTAATTTAGTAAAGACTATTCATGGTATGGGAATATTTCTGGGGTTATAGTTGTATCGGTGTAAGTACAGAAACTATGAACACTTCTTGTATTAATACAACATCTATTTGAAAATACATCATCCAAGTTGAAACCTTTTATGTGTTAATACACTTTACCTCTCTTTGTTCTGCTTCCTTAAATTTTAAATTATGAGTAATTATGAATAAATTTTGAATTATGAGTTTCAAATTGAGTGAATTAAAATTAACTGCTTGATAAGGAGAGTTAACTAAAATTATTAGTACCTAATATTTAAGATTAAAAATATAAATTTATAAAAATAAGAAAATGCTTTATTAGTTTCTCTGAACCATGATTATAGTTTCTGTGCTTTTAGTAAATTTAAGGTACTTTTGCTTACATTTTCTAAGTCATATTAAGTTTTCTAAGAAAGCTCTACTTTTAATCAAGCAATGTGTTTTTGAGACTTCTCTAGGAGTAATTAATTTTCTCAATTTGTTATTCAAAATGCTCATATATCCCACAAAAAACCACACAAAGACAAAAGTAAATTATATAATATTTAAGAAAAATTTCCTTTGAAAATATACATGGAATTCTTATTTTTAAAAAAATGATGAAAAATTATCAACTCTAGAGAGCATATCAGCTTAGTTAAAAATACTAAAGCCCTATATATGAGATTTCTTACAGTAATTAAACTTCTTCATCTTTATTTATTGCCTATGGGCACATAATAGATGGCAAACATGCATGCTTTTCAACTTTTATTAACTAAACGCTGATTTGTAAAAAACTCCCATTGACAGCTTTTATGAAAACTCAATTTCAGGCAAAAATAGAAAGCTTTACTATAACAGTCTGTAAATCTATCCAACTGGAAGTTTTAATATTAAGTCATAATTGCTGTCTATCTTCTGCTAAGGAGATTTTCTACTATTTTCCATTCCCTTTTTGATGAATATTTCAAATAAGCAATGTCTCCTAGGGAGAGAACAGTATCAAGCAAAGGATATCAAATGCATGGGTAATTTTTATTAGAGGTTTCCATAAAACAGGTAATAGTTACAGAGAATATGAAGTATTATCCAGTAATTTTTAACCACAGTTTAGATAACAAGGTAGATCTGAATCTCATTCAGTCTTAAATGAGAACTTACTTTAGTAAAATCAATGCTGAATCCTCCTTGACAAAATCCCTGTCCATCAGCATCAATATTTTCTAAAATAAAAAGATTGGAAATATACACAAACCCAAAAACAAACAAATAACACAAAACAAAACATGAGAAAAATCTGATATCACTGTAAGATAATGTACTAGTCTTGGAGAGTGTTCATTCATTCAGGCTCTTAATGGGTTATTAACACATTCTTAAAAAGTTAGTATGAATGTTTATCAACACCCATTCATCAGAAATGGCAACACAGAAAGATGAAAGTAACTAGACCAGTCAGCAAGGGGCAGAAAGATCATCTAAGATAGTGGATTTCAAACTTTATTTTTATACAGAAAGATTATAGTTTATATCATAGCTCACACAACCCAACATACACGCATTGTATTTCATTCCATCTTTTAAAAAACTGGTTATGACCCATTCTTTGATTTCATTTAACAATGATGAGTCATGATCTTTGAGTTAAAAACTCCAATCTGAAATTTCTAATTCTTACTATTATTCCCCTACAGTTGCTAGGTCTTTGCTAAGTTATTATGAAGACTAATAAGCAGATACCTGCATTCCAATACATTTATAGCCAACAACAACAACAAATCTGAAAAAAACATTGTTCAGAATTTAGGGAGATGGCCTAGTTGAATTTTCTGCAAAGAGCAAAATATACCCTGAAAACACATTTAGAAAGCCAACTTTTTAAAACATGACACTTTTAAGTATTTTCCAAATGATGACAGACTCAACTGTTTTACTCTTTCACAATTACCCCTTTTCCTATAGTTCTCACAAAAGGGGACAATTGGCCAATTAATTTAAATTAGCTCTAATCATGAGTAATACTGTACCTACAATAGAGGTAACAGTGAGCAAGTATTTTCCTTGTTTTATTTTGAGGATAATAAGAGCAATGAAAAACAGCTACTCTTTAGTCATCAAGGAATGATTGTAGTCAATGCCACAATATCTAAATAATTATGATATAATATTTCTGTATTTGCCACCCAAATACAGTAACCAAAAATATCTACTTTCAGTCACAAGCACAACTTGCAAGAATTTTTGTCAAATACTCCCATCAAAATTTTTGAACCCATTTTTAAAACCTGGGAACTGCCCTAAGATTACACACTTAATATCTAAATTTAGAAATTTTTTTAGAAAATAGCCTCAAGAGTATAATGCTCCCCCAATGTAAATTTTTCTAACCAAGAGGGAATGGGAAAATGTAGGGCTGGGGTTTCCAGCATCTAGTGAATCATAGTAAGGAATTCTGCTCTGACCTCAAGTCAGCCTTTTATTTCCTTTATTCGAGTTGCATCTGGGGAACTCTTCTAAGCTATTTATAAAGACATCCTTTTTCGATTATCTTACTGTACAGTTACCTACTTTATTTGGTTTCCCAGAACATCCAACTAGAAAACATTACTGTCTTTTAAAAATGTAACAGGTACATATTAAACAGTGCAAATGTAAAGAATTTTCTGTTGACTATAACCTATTTCAGGGAAGGCTTTTGTTTTTATTTGTATGGACAGTTAATATTTTTCCTAATTGTTAAGCCTGACAATATTATATATAATGTTACTGATCGTGATAGTAAGAGCAGCTAGTGTTTATTAAGCCCTTACTGTGAGTCCAGTACTGTACTAAAGCACTTAAATTATTTTCAAATTTACACAGCAAAATTCTATGAGAATAACAGTAGCCCTATTCTATGAGAGATACTATTATTAGTCACCACTTACATCTAAGGAAATTAAGGCTCACAGAAATTAAGGAATTTAACCATGGCAAACCTGCTAGTAAATAAAAGAGAGTGGATCTGAGGTGAAGAGTGCCTATACGATTAGGCTGCAGTATCTCAAACCAGCGGTGTATTTGTAATTCCCCAAGCAACCATCAAGGGGAAGAAAAAGAAAACTAGAAATGATACCTGAGAAAAATCTATGTGCAAATAATATTATCATCAGAAAGTAGAAAGAACAAAGACTCAGTCTGAGCCTGAAGTTGAAAGACTATTTAAATCATATGATTTGTGGTTCAGGCACTTTTAGAACAGAAAGACATTCAGCCTTTTGTGCAATGCCCAAGAACGGGCATAGATATAATAATGAAAAGCCAAAAGCAAACATAATCAGTAATAAGGTAAATTTTTACAGAGAGTAAAGTTCCATAAATTCACATAGGTCACAATAAAAACGAAAGCAAATAAACAAACAAATGAACAACAACAAACCCACAAACTACCACCACACCAAAACAAGCAGTTGTCAAGAAGTTGGCAGTGAAGCCCTACAAAACTGGCATTCCCATATAAAATCAGTCATGGGGCTAGCTTACATAATTTATTGAAGTACGAAGAAGCCATAAACTACAAAAATTGCCTCTGAAGTCTTTTGTCTAAATCAGTGTTTTATTAATGATCAATCACCCACGACTATAGACAAGCAGGTTGTCGGCAGATAAGAATACAACCCAAGTTCTCAGATTCCCACTCTTGAGTGTGTTCCTCTGGGCAGTTTGCCTTTTGTACTTCAGGCCTGCATGTAGCTTAATATTTCAAAGGTTGAGCCCAAAAGTACACACAATGATCAAGAGATACTGAAAGCCAGACTTACTAGGAAGAAGGCATTCACTTTTAATTTTTTTTTTTTTTAGATTTTTCTCTGCTTTTTCTCATACTTGAGGTGTTATCATCGGTAAAGGGCCAGGTAATAAATGTTTCAGGCTTAGGGGCTAGACAGCCTCTGTGGCAAAAATTCAACTCTCCTATTGTAGATATTAATAGCATGTGAACAAATGGGTGTGGTTATGCTCCAGTCAAACTTTATTTACAAAAACAGGCTCACAAGTCATAGTTTGCTGACCTGATTTGGATGTTAAATACTTTGTAAAATAAGTTTAAAATGTCTGTGCTTAAAACAAATAAGTGAAGGCATTATGCAGCAGCTACATCATGCAAACAGTCTTAATCGTTTAAATACATGTTAAGAAAAGAACTGGTCATTAGCGAAGAGGCAATATGACGAAAAATACTAGCCAAACAGCGCAGTATATCCTCAAGGGACCATCATCATTAGAATGCTTGTTTTCAGAAGGTTTCTTGTCCTCTTACATCAGGAATTAATCCAAACCTGCACTTGGGAGAGCAGAATGTACTCTCTATAGAAAAGCTGTGCTTAGTACAAAGGCAGCTGAAATGGCAAATGTTTCCTATTGCTAGTAATACAGGGAAAAGGTTCCTTTGGAATAAGACAGACCTGGGTTTATATCCTCATTAGATCACTCAGCACCATAACATGCAGGAAAAAACTGTGACTTCAATTGTCTGGATCTCGGTTCCCACATGTATCGGAGGAGAATAAGGATGATTTTACAGGTGTGCCCACCACACAAACAGTAAGTTACAAGTATGGCACACCATGGTTAGTTCATCCTTGAGAGCTACAAAATTATCTTTTCATAATAGGAATATTTTTGCAATACAAAAATTAAAAACACAAATTTAGTCCTCCCATTTTCCACACGCCACCAGAGAACAGTACCATGACCAAAACACCAACAAAAGGTGGCGACACCGACGGTGGAAGGAACTGAGGATAAAGCCGCCCATTCCCTCCACCCTGCGCACCGTGTGCCTCCTGCCCGCCCATGGTAAACGACGTGGTTCTGTGTGCATAGCATTCTTTTCATGTTTGCCTCCCACTTACAGAAGTAGGAGCAAGGCAGTAGGCCAAGAACACAAGCATTTAGCAAAATGATTTGCAGTTTCTCAGAGGTTCAACTGCTTAGAATTTTGAAGACTAAGTTGATACTTTGACCTGATGTCAGAAGTCGCCTGAAGAGGAAAAAAAGAGTCCAGCAGTAAGAATCTTACATGTTGTGCCTTTGTTATTAACTTTCTCTACTACACTACCTAGTCAACAGTGAAGCAGAAAGAGCAAAGGTCTAAAAAGCGCTCCAGGTATA
This sequence comes from Bubalus kerabau, assembly GCF_029407905.1. Taxonomy (NCBI): domain Eukaryota; kingdom Metazoa; phylum Chordata; class Mammalia; order Artiodactyla; family Bovidae; genus Bubalus; species Bubalus kerabau. The sequence continues at coordinate 63,359,072 of NC_073626.1, forward strand.
AACACCATACTGCATTTCAGTAAGAGATTTTTATGTTTCTGATATGGAGATCTGGGGTGGTAGCCAACTCAACGATGGTGGAGAAGCAAAAGCACTGCAGTCTCCAAGAAGGAAAAAACATACAACGTTTGGAAAGCATAATTAAAATTATAAATGCTCAAAGTCATCTTTAGTCACAATATAAATGTAACTGGCAATTTCAAATACTATTAGAGAACAGGGTGAGATCTTTTAGATCAAGAGGAGTGAGTTTAGTTAACAGACTGACAAAGAGACTGATTAAAGCAAGGAAATTCAGACTCTGACTCTTGAGCCCAATGTTCTATCTTCCTATAAAAAATCTGGCTTCTTAAGATATAATTTTTTTTTTAACTTTTAACACCATTATTAATATAAAGCTGTAAGCTCTCAAACTTTGGTTTCCATCAGAATTACCTCGTAGAGTTTGTTAAAAATGCAGGTAGCCAGGCCTGATCTAGACCTGCTGAATCAGAATCATTAGCTGTGGGGCCTGCATCTCTGATAAAGTTCAAGGGAACACCTTTTGACCAATAGTGACTAAAAATGCAGGTTTCCAAAATTAAATGTTAATTGTTACTGACCAAGGAAAAGGAAAACAATAGTTCTTAGGAAGAAAAGATAAGCCTGTTGACTATATATTTGACATTTCTTTACATTAATAAAACTGCTTGCATTTTGCTCTCTCAAACATCATGGTATGTCTACAAATTTTAACACATACATACACACACATTTTTAACAGCCTAGGCTTCCCAATCCTCTTGGTAAAAGCTAGTACAACTTCCAACACATACTTGATCTGCATGGAGCATACTCAACAGTCTTTGTTCCGTCCTGAAGAAAGCATGTTCCCACGGGCTCTCTTTCCTGCTTCATCTCAGTCCTCCAGTGATACAGTGGGGCACAGGCCTGGAATCAAAGGGGGGAGTCCATGCATAAACATTTTCTGAAAAAAACTAGTGTTTCAGACAATATATAACATTCTTTTATAAGCATCAACAAAAATTAATCAAACCTAGCTGCGATTCATGGGGTCACAAAGAGTTGGACACGGCTGAGCGACTGATCTGATCTGATCTGATACTGTTAAATTCCTTATCATAGTAGTGGATAAAGATTTTTATAAGTACTCTTCTCACATGCTTCTAAAGGCCATATATGTAGTCTAGGTTTTGATTTTGTTTTTTTCCCAAAATAGTTAGCAAAATTATTATTCCATGCAGTACCTTTTTGATTTTAGGTACAGGTCACAGACCAACTCAATACTTTAACTAAATAATATATCTCTAACCTATAAAACAAATAATTTATCGAATAAGGGAGTAAAAGAATTTGCAGCACTTCTTTTATTTAATTTTCAAATAGACTACGACCTTTTTGCTTTCAGGGCTATAGATTTCAACACTATGTATAAGTGGTAGAGCCAATGTTTTAATAGCATAGTAATCTACCAAAGTATAACAATTCAATTTGCTGGAAAAAAAAAAAATCAATAAATTTTCTATAATATCCTTTGAAGCAAAACATTTTAAAACAAACACCGCAAACAATACTGAGCTATATTTACCCGAAAAACTGGAAGTAAGCAATTGTATTACTTCTCTACATGTACCTGACTTCCAGGGTGGAGTATTTGCCACTTCTGCGTATTCTTGCTTCCCTCTACCTCTTTCTGCCTAGAATGCCACTACTCCCAACTCCTCCCCGCACCTCTAACCACAATTTGACACATTCCTAAGCGCCACTGAAATATTACTTCCTAAATAAACCCTTCCTTGATGCCCCGCAATCCAATGGGAAAGAAAGAAAATAATAAATACTATGCTGCTAACTAAAATAGGGAAGAGCTGTCTGAGGAAATGAAAGTAGAGCTGAAATCAGACTGACAAGGAGCCAGCTCAAGTGAAAAGCAGTAAGTTACACATAGGATAAGCAGAGGGACAAACACTAAGGAACTAACTGAAATGACTTGGTATGGAAAGAATCAAAAAATTAGTGTACTACACATGTAAGATGGAGTGAGATGCTGGCAGAGAGACAGCAGCCAATGACTGGACTATGAAGATGCTGGTAAAAGCCAGGATGAACAGATTTTTTTTCTGAGAGTGATGAAAAGCTGCTTAATTGTTTGAATCAGGAAGGTGAAATGCTCTGGTTCGCTCTGGTCCCTCTATAAAGAACGCACTGTTAGCTGGGGCAAGAGAGGAAGCAGAGAGGTGAGAGGTGCTACCACACTGGCCCAGGAGAGTAATGACGGTGGCTTGGCAAGGACAGAATAGTGGAGACGATGCTTTATTGAGGGGGTGGAATCCTGGAAAGCTGAAGGCAGAACTGACTGGGGTTGCTGGGGAATGGCGTAGAGTCATGCTTTTAAGATGAGGATGTTTTATATGGAAATAGTTACTTTCCTGGTTTTTCCTTTATGATGGAGGGTAACAGTTCTATTTTGGTTCACATTTATTTTGAATAATAATGAGATATCCAAATGGAAATGTCAAATTGGCAGTTTGGAAATACAACTTGAAAGATCCAAGAACAATTAAGAGCTGGAGACGTAGATTTGGGGATTATGATACACAGATCGTATTCACGGTAACAGGATAGGTTAGGAGTCACTAGATAAAAGGTACGGTTCAAGAAAACAGGAGCCCAGACCAAACCTCAGACACCACAACATTTAGAAAATGAGCAGAAGTAGAGCTACTAAAGGTGATGGCAAAGGAGCAAGTGCTAAGGGGGGGAACTGGAAGAGTACAGTCCCAGCAGCCAAGGAAAGAAAAGTATTTCAAAAAAGTATGGCTCAAGCAACCTTGCTGAATGGTGTTGAGGGGCCAAGAAAACGATTCTTGACCTGAAAGTCAAAAGTGACCTTGCCCATGCCTACCTGAGCCAGACAGGAAGGGCTGGGAAGAGGAAGGAAAGTGAGAAAGTGGAGACAGTTACTACAGAAAACATTTCAACAAGTCTTCGAAAAGATGAGCAAAGGAAGGAGACTATAGCCAAAAGGAAGATGAGGCAAAGGTAAGGGTGTTTTATTCGTAAGGAAAGGAGGTACTAGGGCATTTGAGTAATCAAAGCCACACTATTCCTAAACCTTGCTGGAGAGAAACAAATTCCCAGAGAACTACCAAGTGGGGCAGAAAAAATGTCCCATGTAGGAATGACAGTGAAAGTAGCAAAAGCCAAGTCTATGAAGGGTGAAAGAGAAGGTATCCTTAGAAGGGGTTCAGTTCAGTTCAGTCGCTCAGTCGTGTCTGACTCTGTGACCCCACGAACCGCAGCATACCAGGCCTCCCTGTCCATCACCAACTCCCGGAATCCACCCAAACCCATGTCCATCAAGTCAGTGATGCCATCCAGCCATCTCATCCTCTGTCATCCCCTTCACCTCCTGCCCTCAATCTTTCCCAGCATCAGGGTCTTTTCCAATGAGTCAGCTCTTTGCATGAGGTGGCCAAAGTATTGGAGTTTCAGCTTCAACATCAGTCCTCCCAATGAACACCCAGGACTGATCTCCTTTAGAATGGACTAGTTGGATCTCCTTGCAGTCCAAGGGACTCTCAAGAGTCTTCTCCAACACCACAGTTCAAAAGCATCAATTCTTCAGTGCTCAGCTTTCTTTATAGTTCAACTCTCACATCCATACATGACTACTGGAAAAACCATAGCCTTGACTAGATGGACCTTTGTTTTCAAAGTAATTAGAGCTATGTTATCAGAATAGACTCTATGCCCCTGAGCACACTGAATTTTACTATCAGCTTTCAAACAGAAAACTTCCTATGTTTTCACATAAATTGACTAAATTTAACCTGTGAGTAAATACGCAAAACTTACCAAAATTTTATCCTGTTTTGACCTCACAGATGCTCCAAACCACTGATGAGACTTAAACTCCAATGGATCATCCTTGGCATAATCTCTGTTGCCTAAAATACAGTAAAATTTAAAACTTTTTTTAAAAGCATGAGGGTGAGAATCAAAATATGCTTTCTTTGTATAACAGAGTTTATTTCAACTCAGTGAGGTTTACAAATAGCATGCCTCAGATTAATCAAATTTGGCTACTTATTTCATACACTTTAAAACATTATATACTTTATACTTTCAACTAATCAGAAAAATAAAATACAAGATGACTTGGAAGTATCTCAGATTTGTTACTTGCCCTATCAATGATCATAATATAGATATGTAAAAGTCACAATAAGTGAAATTTTCCAGTTGCTAAATTATAAGATAATTAACTATTAAATACTTTCTGTATTCCCCAAAGTTCTTTCTGTAGCATAAAGATATTTCTAAAAATAGAAGGCTATGAAACACCTTTATAGAACACCAGCAGTTAAAGACTAAAGTAAAAGACTAAGATCTTGAGAATGACATTATACCACGAGTCAGAGTCCAGGAGACATTATCTGGCTGGTAGGAAAAAGAATTAGATTTGGCACACTACATGCAAACATTTATTTTTCAGCCTACATTATTGAAAAAAATATTTCCAGTATACAAAGTACTCGTAAAGCACTATAGATTCTAAAAGAAAAAGATAAAAATCTTTTCCACAAGAAAGTTCTTGATCAGCTCAATGAAAAAAAAATTACAGAAATAAATCCATAAAGTATTAGGAGAGACTATTCTTAAAGACTAGTCTGTTCCTCTTAAAATCTACTTATAATAATCATTCCTTATAAACATATATTTCAATAACTATACTGGAGAGATATATCAGACCAGTGTCAGCTTTAAGAATGCCAGCCAATATGTAAATATCAAGAGGTTTGATTAAATCTATTCCCTAAATCTCAACCTTCTAAGATAGTGCTTATGGTTATTCAATTCCATTCTGAGGAATTTTAAGATCAACTGAAGAATTATAATAATTAATGATCATTTCAATAATGCCAGACATTTCATAGGCAAGATGAAGGACATATTAGCTATACAGTTCTTTGAACTTTTTTGTTGTTTTTGCCAAAAAATAAATAATTTGAATTGTCACTCTCCAAAGTCCTCTATCTGTAGTCTAAACACCACTCACTTTTGTCAGTGGTCACAAAGCACCTTTTTATTGGTAAAGGGAGGGAGGAAGGATGAATGACTAACTAATATATGCCTTTTACCAAGAAAATAAGGTTTCCCAACAGTGGTCGGCTTGCCTTTGATGCCGATGTTCACATGCCGACCTCACTGGGAACAAGACACATCAGTGACCTAAAGGTCCCCCAACAGTCCATGTGCTCCCTTACATTTCCCATCCTCCCAGTTAGGTTAAAGCCACACAACTCATTTTAATCAATAAGTTAAGTGCAGAAGTGGCATGTGTTCCTTCTAGCTCAAGTCAGTTAAGAGTGGATATGACTTCAGTAGTCATCAAGTAAACGCAAATCAAAACTACAATAAGGTGTGATCTCACACCAGTTAAGAAGATTATTACCAGATGTGCAGAAAAGGGAACCCTGATATACTGCTGGCTGGCAATGTAAATTGGTGCAGCCATTATGGAAAATGGTATGGAGGCTACATAAGAAATTAAAGATAGGACTATTATTGTATGATCTGGCAATTCCACTCTAGGCATATACCTGAAGGAAATATACCACTATCTTAAGGCAATATCTGTACTCCCTTGTCACTGAAGTATCATTAACAACAGTCAAGACATAGAAGCAACTTAAATGTGGATGAATTAAAAAAAAAAAAAAAAAGAAAGAAAGAAAATACAGTCTATAATTAAAATGGAATATTATTCAACCTTAAGAAAAAAAAATCCTGCCATGTCCACCAATATGGTTGGATCTAGAAGGCATTATATTAAGGGAAATAAGCCAGACACAGAAAAACAAATGCTTTATTGTATCACTTATATGTGAAATCTCAAATTGTTATTTCATTTTAAAAAACAAAGCAAAACAAAAACAGTGGATATAAATTCACCATGTTTTCTTTCTCCCATCTATGAAACTGAAAAGAATAGATGGTGTGGAATTCCTTAACAAAAGAAGCCGTAGTTCAAGTTTCCAAACCATCAAAAACAGCCAAATGATCAATACAAGATGATGACATGAGCAAGAAATTATCCTTTTTTAAGTGAGTAAGATCTGGGTATTTGTTTTAAGGGGGAAAAAAAAAATGTTGTTACTGCAGTACAGCCTAGCACAGTTTGAGCAACATTCTAAAAACAAAACGCTAAAAATGGCCTGACCTACAACTGCAAAGAGGCTTTGCCCTTGGAAGAACTGGATTCAATTAATAGTTTTTTTTAGGATTTTAGCCATAAAATGTATGATTACAAGCTATGTAATAGGATTTTTTAAAATTCCACTGCAAGCTAAGTTCTCTCACTGGCTTTCTATTCTATTCTTTTCTGCAAAGGAAATAAAGGCATCACCCCTCCATGACATTAATGAGAAATACAGTATGAACCTGAAACAGTTGGTGCTTGGAGGGATACACTTCCAGTCACTATCACTTGATAAACTCAGGTAAGCTTAGCCTGAGGGAACTGACGTTATGGACTTATGTATCCGAACAGAAGGTACAGCATTATCACAATTGCTGCCTTCTACTTCTGCTTTCACTTAAAACAGCCTTTTCAGCAAGACCCTAAAGATATCCAAGCAGAAGCACAACTTTTCTGTATTTCTGTATTTTGTTATTTCATGAACCAAAGTACCACTCTAGAGAGGTACAACTCAAAATTAATTCAAATTATGGCTCTATACAGTTCCTCATACTCTAATAAAACTTCAATTAAAAAAAAAATGCAGACCCAACATCACTATATTCTTGCAAATATAAGTATTCCTGTCTAAAGACATCTGGTATAGCTTCCTCAAAAATGTCAATGTCATAAAAGACAAAAGAAAAATAGTAAGATTCAAGATTAAAAGAGAACAATGAGACATGGCAACCCAATGCAAGATATGATCCTTGACTGACTCTTTTGTCTGAAGAAATTTTTCAAGTTACATAGGACTTTATTCAGAGACGGCAATGGCACCCCACTCCAGTACTCCTGCCTGGAAAATTCCGTGGACGGAGGAGCCTGGTAGGCTGCAGTCCATGGAATCGCTGAGGGTCGGACATGAATGAGCGACTTCACTTTCACTTTTCACTTTCAGGCATTGGAGAAGGAAATGGCAACCCACTCCAGTGTTCTTGCCTGGAGAATCCCAGGGACGGGGGAGCCTGGTGGGCTGCCGTCTATGGGGTCGCACAGAGTCGGACACGACTGAAGTGACTTAGCAGCAGCAGCAGGACTTTATTAGATAACCGTATTGTAATAACGACACATTTCTATTCCGTGATGATGCCAGTGCTTTGGTTATATAAGGGAAGGCCCTAGTTATGAGGAACTATCTGCTTATAGGAAGTATTCTGGGGGTAAAGTTTCACAATGTCTGCAAGAATACTTGAATCTAGGTGAAGGGGATACTGTTCATTACATTACAGTTTCAAATTTTCTGTAAGTTTAAAATTTTGCAAAATAAAAGTACAGCAGTCAGCAAGTACAAACTGTATGTACTATAGGCCAACAACAGAATATATTTTATTTCTCTTTATTTTCACTCTTTATCATATTTACTCTGGGCTTCCCAGGTGGTGCTAATGGTAAGGAATCCACATGCCAATACAGGAGATGCAGGTTCAATCTCTGGGTCATGAATATCCCCTGCAGGAGGAAATGGCAACCCACTCCAGTGTTCTTGCCTGGAAAACTCCATGGACAGAGGAGACTGGTAGGCTACAGTCCATGGACTCGCAAAGAATTGGACATGACCAAGCATAAACATACACACACACACACATTTACTCTAATAATACCATTAAACATATTATAAAACAAATGAAAAAAATAAACACAAAATAAAGCCATATGCAAAGACAAATCTAAAGACCACAATCCTACCATGAAGAAACAAAACAGCCTCTGCTCACATTTTGGTATCTATCCTAAACATCTGTTTTAGGAATACATGCATATTCTTTTATGTAAAATAGATATTTTAAGCCAGTATTAAAAAAACACTTAGAGAACAAGATGGCAGAGGAGTAGGTGGACGTAGAGCACATCTCTCTCCACAGATACATCAGGAATACACGTTCAGACACAGAAGTGCACAAAGAACACCAGCTGAGAGAGGACAGGAGTACCTGACAAGCAGAAAAGAATATATAGACCCAGGCAAAACTCGGTAGGATGAAGGAACTAGGGGGGAAACAGGAGTGTTAGTAGGACTGGACCTGCCCTCGGCGGGTAGGGGAAAGGAAGCAGGGGTCCGATCCCCACATCAGGGCAATTGTCTGAGTCAGAGGAGACACATTTAAGGCTGAGAGTGAAAGAGCTGATCTGTAGCAGCCTAAATGGATGGAAAATAAGACAGTCCTTGCCACAGCCATACATATCCCAGACAAGGACATATATCCCCTGGAAGGCGCAGTGGCTGGCAGCTGGAGTTTAGGGATTGCAGAGCAATCCCAGGGCAAGGGCTGTCATTGACTGCAGAGAGATGGATTGACGGGATGTGAGGGAAGAGATCGTGGCGGGAAAGGCCTGTGGAGGAAAGCCGGGCATCCATGGAAGCAAGGTGACACTGCTGAGTCACACGTAGGGAGTGAAGTCACCATAGCCTCTCTCCCCCCACACACCAGCATCAGCAGCTGAACAATACAGAGACTGGCCCATCAAACGCCTGATGCACTGAACTACAGTGCAGGACCCCACCCAGGGTGCCCCTTTAAGTGCCTGACCCGTGGATCTACAGAGTAGGACCCCAGTCAGGGGGGCCCTTCTATGTGCCTGACATGCCGAACAACAGAGGACCCTGGGCAAGGGAGCCCTCTAAGTGCCTGAACAGGTGGAGCAAGGGAAAAAGACTGGCCAAAGAGGCCTTCTGATCGCCAGCTACAAGAGGCTTGAAAAAGACTCTGATAGGGCCATAACTCCTGCAGTGGAGGCAGTCCCTGTCCCTACACACTTGGCACCACCAGGGTCCCTGCAAGCCAAGCAGCTATGCCACCTTCTTGCTCAACTCTCACTGGGGCAGAGCTGCCCCAGGAAACAAGTCTTGCATCTATGCTCACAGGGCTGCTTTGGTAGTGTCTGACTCTTTGTGACCCTGTGGACTGCAGCGTGCCAGGCTTCTCTGTCAGGGAGGGGGGTTCTCCAGGCAAGAATATTGGGACATATTGGCCAATACTGGTTGCCATACCCTACTACAGCACCTTATTTCCTGCTGCCCTAGCCGCCAACTCTCCTGAGTACCTGGTGCTGCCAGAACCCCTGACGCCCAAGCAGCTGCACCACCTCCACACCTGGCCCTCACAGGGGCAAATCCAAGACCTTCCAGGGCATCCTCAGGACCAAATCCCAGTGGACGACACACATGCAGAGGTAGAAATAAAACCACAATTGAAACTCAGGGGCAGTGTGACTGAGGAAAAGGAACCAAAACCTTCCCACCAGCTGTACAAGCGGCAGATTAAATTCACTCAATCAACTAGGCACGCTCTGTTGTCTACACAATATATAAAAGGTCATTGAGAGCTCCCACAAAAGAGAACGCACTAGTTCTGATAGCTGTGGACACTGGGGGCAAGAACACAGGAGTAGGGCCAGATTAGAATCTGAGCTGCCCCCACAGCAGGTCCAGAGACCAGCACAGTGTTGGAGGGCATCCTAGGGAGGTGAGGGGGACTGTGACTGCCAGCAAGGGAAAGCACTCTGGCAGCAGTGACTCAAGAAAAACATTTATTATTCTTATGTTTCGATCTGTTCTGTAGACTGTTTAGGATATTTTTTTTCCTTTTTTTCCCCTCCCTCTGTTGTACTTGCCAACTTTATTGGCACTATGAAATTAAGCTTTTGAGCTTTTTTTTTCCTCAGTCACATTTTTTATTGTTGTGATAGGCCTCTGTCTTTGCATTGGCTTTTGCAGTTCTGGGGGGGTTTCCCTTTTCTTTTTTTTCCCCTTTTTTTAATTTTAATTTTTTAAACCTATTATTACTTTTTCTAAATTTATTCTCGTTTGCTTTTCCTACGCTTCTTTTCCTCTTGCACTTAATCTTTAATGTATATAAATCTTCTTTATATATCTCTATTTAACTTTGCATATCTATTCTTTCTTTCTTTTCTTTCTTTCCTTTCCTCTCAACATATTTGTTTTATTTTCATTGCTTTACTTCCCAATTGGCACCTTGCTTTAGTTTTGTTATCCAATTTATGCCTTTCAGTTAATTCTGTCCTGGTAGATAAACTTTTTGTTCGCCAGGCCAATCTACTGTACTTTATTTTTGTTGGACTGTTTTGATTTTGCTTATGGGTGGATACGTATATGTGTATATTCAGTCACACTTTTTATTATTGTTATAAACCTCTGCCTCTACGTTGGGCTTTTGCAGTTCTGTGGAGTTTTTCTTTTTTTTTCTTTCTTCTTCAGTTTTTTTTCTTTTCTCTTTTTTGTAATTTTCATTTTTTTAAACCTATTTTCTTTTTTCTACATGTATTTCTTTGTTTGCCTATCTACTGTTCTCTTCCCCTTTCAGTTAATCTTTAATGTATATAAATCTTCTTCATCTACCTCTATTTAACTCTGCATATCTATTCTTTCTTCTCTTTAAGTTCCTCTCAACACATTGTTAGTTTTGTTTTTCATTGCTTTATTCCCCACTTGGCACCTTACTTTAATTTTGTTTTCCACTTTGTGCTTTAGCTAGTTTTGTTCTTAACTGGTAAACATAATTTCTTATTTCCTTTGTTCGCCAGAGCAATCAATTGTATTTCATTTTTGTTGGGCTGTTTTGACTTTGCTCATGGGTATATATGTATATGTGTATATCTCATTATTTTAATTATTATTTGCCTGATTTTGGAACTGCCATTTGTCTGGGTTCATCTTTGGTTTCTCGTTTGGGGTATTTGTTTTCATCTCACTCAATGATGTAACAAACCATGTGTGGAATCTTTGTTCCTGACCAGAGATCAAGCCCTGAGCTTTTGGAGTGGGAACAATGACTCCAAGACTACCAGAGAACTACAAACGCTAGGGAGTATCAAATAGTGAGAACTCACACAAAGGACCACTTGAATATAGACCCAGCATCACCCACCCACCAGTAGGACCCTGTGCAGGACACCTCATCTAAACAACAAACAAAGCAAAAATACAAACCCAATCATCAGCAGACAGGATTGCCACCTCACTCAGTCTTGCCCATCAGAGGAAAAACAAACAAAAACTCAGCACAAATCTCACCCTACTGCACCAACCTTAGGAGGGCAGAAACCAAAACGAAGAAAGAATTCAACCTTGAAGCCTGGGAAAAGGAGACCTCAAACACAATAAGTTTAAAAAAATAATGAAAAGGTAGAGAAATACAACACAAACGAAGGAATAAACTAGACACAGAGAAGTCCAAATAAATGAAGAGAAAATACGAAACTCCCTGAAAAAGAATTCAGGATAATGATAGTAAAGATGATCAAAAACCTTGCAAATAAAATGGAGAAAATGCAAGAATCAATTAACAAAGACCTAGAATTATTTAAAAATAAACATACAGAGACAACACAATTACTGAAATTAAAAATACTCTAGAAGGAATCAATAGCAGAATATCTGAAGAAGAAGAATGAATCAGTGAGCTGGAAGATAAAATGGTGGAAATAACTTCTGAAGAGCAGAATAAAGTGAAAAGAATGAAAAGAACTGAGGACAGTCTCAGAGACCTCTGGGACAAGATCAAACATTCAAATTATAGGGGTCCCAGAAGAAGAAGAGAAAAAGAAAAAGTATGAGAAAATTTTTGAAGAGTTGAAAATTTCCCCAACATGGAAAAGGAAATAGTCAATCAAGTCCAAGAGGCGCAAATAGTCCCATATTGGATAAACCCAAGGAGAAACTCGCCAAGACACATACTAATCAAACTAACAAAGACTAAACACAGAGAAAGAATATTAAAAGCAGCAAGGGAAAAGCGACAAGTAACATACAAGGGAAATCGCACACACTTAACAGCTGATCTTTCAGCAGAAACTCTGCAGGCCAAAAAGGGAATGGCAGGATATACTTAAAATACTGAAAGGAAAAATCTACAACCAAGATCACTCTACCCGGCAAGGATCTCATTCAAAATTGATGGAGAAATCAAAAGCTTTTCAGACAAGCAAAAGTTAAGAGAGTTCAGTACCACAAAACCAGCTTTACAACAAATGTTAAAGGGACTTATATAGTCAAGAAATACAAGAAAAAAGATCTAAAAACCAACCCCAAATAATTAAGAAAATGACAATAGGAACATATATATCAATAATTACTTTAAATGTAAATGGATTAAATGTTCCAACCAAAAGACACAGACTGGCTGAATGGATACAAAAACAAGACCTATATATATGCTGTCTACAAGAAACCCACTTCAGACCTAAAGACACATATAGACTGAAAGTGAGAGGATGGAAAAATATATTCCATACAAATGGGAAGCAAAACAAAGCTGGAGTAGCAATCCTCATATCAGACAAAATAGACCTTAAAATAAAGAAGATTACAAGAGATAAGGAAGGACACTACATAATGATTAAGGGATCGATCCAAGAGGAAGACATAATAATTGTTATATCTATGCAACCAACACTGGAGCACCTCAATACATAAGACAAACATATAAAAAACAAAAGACATAAATACATAAGACATAAAAGCAGAAATTGACAGTAACTCAATAATAGTAGGAGACTAACACCCCACTCTCACAATGGACAGATCATCAAAACAGAAAATTAATAAGGAAACACAAGTCTTAAATGATACATTAGATGAGATGGATCTCATTGATATCTTCAGGACATTCCATTCAAATGCAGAAGAATATACCTTCTCAAGTGCACATGGAACATTGTCCAGGATAGACCACATCTTGGGTCACAAATCAAACCTCAGTAAATTTAAGAAAATTGAGATCATATCAAGCATCTTCTCAGACCACAACACTGAGACTAGATATCAATTCAAAGAAAAAATCTGCAAGAAACACAAACACAAGCAGATTAAAAAACACATTTCTAAATAACCAGCAGGTTGCTGCAGACATTAAACAGGAAATCAAAAAATTCTAGAAACAAATGAAAACACAACAACTGAAAACCTATGGGATGCAGCAAAAGCAGTCCTAAGCGGACAGTTTACAGCAATACAACCCCACTTCAAGAAACAAAAAAATAGACAACCTAACTTTACACCTAAAACAACTATAAAAAGAAGAACAAAAAACCCCAAAACTTATAGAAGGAAAAAAATCATAAAGATCCGAACAGAAATAAATGAAAAAGAAATGAAAGAAACAATAGTAAACATGAATAAAACTAAAAGCTGGTTCTTTGAGAAAATGAACATTGACAAACCACTAGCCAGACTCATCAAGAAAAAAAGTGAGAAGAATTAAATCAATAAAATTAGAAATGAAAAAGGAGAGGTTACAACAGACACTGCAGAAATACAAAGGATTATAAGAGACTACTATGAACAACTATATGGCAATAAAATGGATAACCTGGAAGAAATAGACAGATTCTTAGAAAAGTTTAATCTTTCATGACTGAACCAGGAAGAAATAGAAATTATGAACAACCCAATTACAAGCACTGAAATTGAAGCTGTGATCAAAAATCTCCCCCAAAACAAAAGCCCAGGACCAGATGGCTTCATAGGAGTATTCTACGAAACATTTAGAGAAGAGCTAATGCCTATCCTTCTAAAACTCTTTCAAAAAACTGCAGAGGAAGGAACACTTCCAAACTCATTCTACAAGGCCACCATCACCCTGATAACAAAACCGGACAAAGACAACACAAAAAAAGAAAACTGCAGGCCAGTATCACTGATGAACATACATGCAAAAATCCTCAACAAAATTTTAGCAAACAGAATTCAGAAACACATCAAAAAGCTCATACACCATGATCAAGTGGGTTTATTCCTGGGATACAAGGATTCTTCAATATATGCAAATCAACCAAGGTGATATACCATATTAACAAATTGAAAGATAAAAACCATATGATAATCTCAATAGATGCAGAAAAAGCCTTTGACAAAATTCAGCACCCATTTATGATCAAAACTCTTCAAAAAATGGGCATAGAAGGAACCTACCTCAACCCATTAAATGTCATATATGATGAGCCTACAGCAAACATTATTCTCAACGGTGAGAAACTGAAAGCATTCCCCTAAGATCAGGAACAAGACAAGGGTGTCCACTCTCACCACTATTATTCAACATAATTCTGGAAGTCTTAGCTTCAGCAATCAGAGAAGAAAAAGAAAGAAAAGGAATCCAGATTGGAAAAGAAGAAGTAAAGCTCTCACTGTTTGTAGATGACATGATACTATACATAGAAAACCCTAAAGATAATATAAGAAAATTACTAGAGCTAATCAGTGAATTTAGCAAAGTTGCAGGATACAAAATCAATACACAGAATTCACTTGCATTTCTATATACTAACAATGAAAAATCAGAAGAGAAATTAAGGAATCAATCCCATTCACCACTGCAACAAAAAGAATTAAATATCTAGGAATAAACTTACCTAAGGAGACAAAACAACTATACACAGAAAATAAGACACTGATGAAAGAAATCAAAGATGACATAAACAGATGGAGAGATATTCCATGTTCCTGGGTAGGAAGAATCAATATTGTGAAAATGACTATACTACCAAATGCAATCTATAAATTCAATGTGATCCCTATCAAATTACTAATGGCATTTTTCACAGAACTAGAATAAAAAATTTCACAATTCATATGGAAACACAAAAGACCCCAAATAGCCAAAGCAGTCTTGAGAAAGAAGAATGGAGCAGGAGGAATCAACCTTTGGGATTTCAGATTATACTACAAAGCTACAGTCATCAAGACGGTATGGCACCAGCACAAAAACAGAAATATAGACCAATGGAACAAAATAGCCCAGAAATAAACCCATGCACCTATGGGTACCTTATTTTTGACAAAGGAGGCAAGAATATACAATGAGACAAAGTCAGCCTCTTCAACAAATGGTGCTGGGAAAACTGGATGGCTAGAGGTAAAAGAGTGAAATTAGAACACTAACACCATACACAAAGATAAACTCAAAATGGATTAAAGACCTAAATGTAAGACCAGAAACTATAAAACTCTTAGAGGAAAACATAGGCAGAACACTCTGCCTTGTTTTGATGACATAAATCAAAATAAGATCCTCTATGCCCCACCTCCTGGAGTAACAGAAATAAAAACAAAAGTAAACAAGTGGGATCTGATTACACTTAAAAGCTTCTGCACAACAAAGGAAACTATAAGCAAGGTTAAAAGACAACCCTCAGAATAGGAGAAAATAATAGCAAATGAAACAACTGACAAAAGAGTAACTTCCAAAATATACAAGCAACTCATACAACTCGACACCAGAAAAACAAACAATCCAATCAAAAAGTGGGAAAAAACCTAAACAGACATTTCTCCAAAGAAGACATACAGATGGCTAACAAACACATGAAAAGATGCTCAACATCATGAATTATTCAGTTCAGTTCAGTTCAGTCACTCAGTCGTGTCCGACTCTTTGCAACCCCATGAATCACAGCACACCAGGCCTCCCTGTCCATCACCAACTCCCGGAGTTCACTCAGACTCATGTCCATCGAGTCAGTGATGCCATCCAGCCATCTCATCCTCCGTCGTCCCCTTCTCCTCCTGCCCCAATCCCTCCCAGCATCAGTCTTTTCCAATGAGTCAACTCTTTGCATCAGGTGGCCAAAGTACTGGAGTTTCAGCTTTAGCATCATTCCTTCCAAAGAAATCCCAGGGCTGATCTCCTTCAGAATGGACTGGTTGGATCTCCTTGCAGTCCAAGGGACTCTCAAGAGTCTTCTCCAACACCACAGTTCAAAAGCATCAATTCTTTGGCGCTCAGCATTCTTCACAGTTCAACTTTCACATCCATACATGACCACAGGAAAAACCATAGCCTTGACTAGATGGACCTTTGTGGGCAAAGTAATGTCTCTGCTTTTCAATATGCTATCTAGGTTGGTCATAACTTTTCTTCCAAGGAGTAAGAGTCTTTTAATTTCATGGCTGAAGTCACCATCTGCAGTGATTTTGGAGCCCAAAAAAATACAGTCTGACACTGTTTCCACTGTTTCCCCATCTATTTCCCATGAAGTGATGGGACCAGATGCCATGATTTTCGTTTTCTGAATGTTGAGTTTTAAGCCAAGTTTTTCACTCTCCTCTTTTACCTTCATCAAGAGGCTTTTTAGTTCCTCTTCACTTTCTGCCATAAGGGTGGTGTCATCTGCATATCTGAGGTTATTGATATTTCTCCCGGCAATCTTGATTCCAGCCTGTGCTTCTTCCAGCCCAGCGTTTCTCATGATGTACTCTACATAGAAGTTAAAGAAGCAGGGTGGCAATATACAGCCTTGACATACTCCTTTTCCTATTTGGAACCAGTCTGTTGTTCCATGTCCAGTTCTAACTGCTGCTTACTGACCTGCATACAAATTTCTCAAGAGGCAGGTCAGGTGGTCTGGTATTCCCATCTCTTTCAGAATTTTCCACAGTTTATTGTGATCCACACAGTCAAAGGCTTTGGAATGCATGAATTATTAGAGAAATGAGAATCAAAACTACAATGAGATATCACCTCACACCAGTCAGAATGGCCATCATCAAAAAGTCTAGAAACAATAAATGCTGGAGAGGGTGTGGAGAAAAGGGAACACTCTTGCCCTGTTGATGGGAATATAAATTGATACAGCCACTATGGAAGACGGTATGGAGATTCCTTAAAAAACTAGGAATAAAACCACCATATGACCTAGCAATCCCACTACTAGGCATATACCCTGAGGAAATAAAAATGGAAAAAGACACATGTTTCCCATTGTTCACTCCAGCACTCTTTATTACAATAGCTAGAACATGGAAGCAACCTAGATGGCCATCAACAGATGAATGGATAAAGAAGTTGTGGTACATATACACAATGGAATATTACTCAACCATAATAAGGAATGCATCTGAGTCAGTTCTGATGAGGTGGATGAACCGAGAATCTATTATACAGAGTGAAGTAAGTCAGAAAGAGAAAGATAAATATCGTATTCTAGCGCACATATACAGAATCTAGAAAAATGGTACTGAAGAATTTATTTACAGGGCAACAATGAAGAAACAGACAGAGAGAATGGACTTATGGACATGGGGAGAGGGGAAGTAGGGTGAGATGTATGGAAAGAGTAACATGGAAACTTACATTACCATATGTAAAATAGATAGCCAACAGGAATGTGCTGTATGACTCAGGAAACTCAAACAGGGGCTCTGTATCAACCTAGAGGGGTGGGATGGGGAGGGAGATGGGAGGGAGGTTCAGAAGGGAGGGGATATATGTGTACCTATGGCTGATTCATGTTGAGGTTTGACAGAAAACAACAAAATTCTGTAAAGCAATTATCCTTCAATAAAAAAAAATAAATTAAAAGGTTAAAAAAAACATTCTATTATTCTATATAAATGTATGTACTTTTTTCCATGTCACAACATGTCAATAAAAGTATACCTATAGCACCATTTTCATTGTTATGTAATTTACAACTGCACAGCAGTTTATTTAATCCACCTCCTGCATCTCCTTTAGTTTCATGTTCAGTAACATTTTTTTTTGATTTAAGAGACTTACATATTCTCTCAAAGTCACATCCACTTCCTCTTGAATTTCAAGAAGCTCAGCATAAGCTAACTGAGCATGACCTCATTCCTAAGTGAAGATAATTCCTAAATGAAGGTTCCTAATCCTTCTGGAATATGGAAAGTAATATAGAATATTATTCTAATGGATAAATTTTTATTCAGTTTCCCAGATAAACTTATTCTTATATGTAAGAGTTCCCTTACTCTGAGCCTCTAGTCCCTTATACAAACTCCACTCATTCTCACCTGTAGGCCTTTTTACCCAAGGCCCTCTGACCTGGAATACCTTATTCCTTCCATGCTTGATCCAAACCCTAACTGAAAATTCAGTTGCAACCGTCCGTGACTCTAACACATGATGAAATGGTAGTCTTCCCTGAAGGAAATATCTGACACACAAAGCCCAGTCATGGGGACAAGTAATTACAGTGGAGGGATGGCAGAGGAGTGGAAAGAGCACTGGGAAAAGGGTGGCAGTGTACAGGGGAGGGGTATGCTTTCTGGGTCAAGAGAAAACCCTATGCAAAGAAAGAGAGCAATGGGTATTCCTGAATTTTTAGAGACTCGTGAGTTGTTCACTGTAACTAGAGAAAAGGGTCTCTAGGTGGTCAAGAGCTTTCACACAATGCTAAGAATGGGCTGAATGGCATTTTTCAATTGCCCTCTGTGCTATGCAATTTTTCTTCAATTATACTCCTGAAAGATGGAAGAGGAGTTTCCTCCGTAAAATGATACCAATTCTCTTCCTACTACTTTGAAAAACTGCCTCCATATATATATTTTTCCCTAAACAAATGGACTTTTCTCTAAATTTGTAAGTGGTAGCATAGGACACTGCAATGACTGTTAAGTAATATGTGCTTCTCATTGCTACCATGTTCTGTGTCCTATTTTTTTTTTTTTTTTAAAAAGCTCCTATAGCACCCCTACCATTATGATTATGGATATCTGCTTTTGTGGACACCAGGTTAAGCTTAAGCTAAAAAATGTCCAAGAAAATAAGTATTACATATACTTCAATTTTATTTTTATCATCAAGTATTATGGTACACAAAAATCCACAGTTCTTTCCAATATGGCAAGCAATTTGCCCACAGGATTTTTTAAAAGTAAGAAACACCATTCAAAGGTAAAAAAGCATCAGGCAATATGGCTTTTTTCGTTGTTTTTTTTAATTAAAAAGCACATTTGAAAACCCCTGCTGCTGCTAAGTCGCTTCAGTCGTGTCCGACTCTGTGCGACCCCATAGACGGAAGCCCACCAGGCTCCCCCATCCCTGGGATTCTCCAGGCAAGAACACTGGAGTGGGTCGCCATTTCCTTCTCCAATGCATGAAAGTGAAAAGTGAAAGGGAAGTCGCTCAGTCGTGTCCGACTCTTAGTGACGCCATGGACTACAGCCTACCAGGCTTCTCCATCCATGGGATTTTCCAGTCCGGAGCTTATTTAAAACTTAGATATGCCCCCAAGACAATAATTACATCTTAAGGCATCAAGTTATCAACTGTGTTTTCAATCACATTACCGCACAAAAGAAGTCAAATATATTTGGCTATAATGTATCAGCATGCATTAACATCTAAAACTTAAGTCAACAGTTTTCCAAAAAATATGTATTAATACCACCCACTGCTTTGAATGGCTGCAGCTTCAACAGGTTCACAATCTCAAATTACCATTTCTTTAAGAAGTTTGCTCAATGGGAAGTTCTTCTTTACCAATCAGAACTTTTTTTTCAGAGACCAAGTCTTAAAATACCCAATTCAGTCTCAGGCAGAAGTTTAACTCAGATGCAGTGTGAATAGAATTGGGTGGAGAGAAAGAAAAGGAAAGCCTGCTCTCCAAACACACGGACAAGAAATTCATTCATGACCTGGCTGAAACTGGCAGCTAACCCAGGGTGCATGAGGGAAGTAAATATTTTGAGTCATGGCCTTGAGACACCATTTCGAGTGATGCCGGAACTCCCCAGGCTGCTTGGACCATGCCACCAACCTTGAAAGGGAAATCTAATACAGACAAACTGCAGAAATTCCAGTGCTGGAGGAAATGCTACCTCAGGCAACAGTCAAAAAAGAACAACGATTTCTGTCCACAGTTCTGTAAAACCCCTTGGAATATTAGCTCTCATCTCCCAAGTAAATTAAAAGGAAAAAGAAAATCTCATGCAATGGCAAAAGTGAGAAGAAACTGCCCCATATTATTTAAATTAAGACTCTATACTGTCACTTTCAAAAATGCATAGAGGAAAATGTTGCTAGAGAGTCCTCAAGTTAATTAGCAAGTACATCCCCTGAGACTTGAAAATTTACTATTTTGGTTGGCTTTTGACCTTGCCATTGCACTTTATCAGACTTCCACGATTGAGGACTTCAGCACAGAAGCACACTGAACACCACAAACTATCATAGCTTTAGAGTTGGCCTGCTGATTATAGTAACCAACACTTTTTTTTTTCTCATTTCCTCCAAGTGTTTGAAAAGATACTGTTCAACTTTCAGGAGAATCAGAATTATTTTTAAGACAAAGTCACCTTATCACCCTGAAACTACATTTTGTTTCTTCTTTTCATGCCTAAAGAATCTCCTTGGGAACAATAAGATTATGTCACCTTTTCTGAAAAGGCCAAAGGCAAGAATGCCAAAGCATTAGAAAAGCAAACCAATGAAGTCCTATTTGGAAGTTATCTGTGTATTTAGTCATTTAGTTTCCATTACTTTACAAATAATGACATGATGTGGGTCCTCAGAGAGTTTACATTTTGCCCTTAAAAAGTGGCTATTAAAACAATATAATGTACAGCATGGTGACTTTATTACAGTTAATAGTAACATACTGCATACTTGAAAGTTGCTAAAAGGGTAAATCTCAAAAGTTCTTACTACAAGAAAAAAATATTTTGTAACTGTATATGATAAATTAATTAGACTTATTACAGTCAACATTTTGCAATATACACAAAATCAAATCATTATATTGTACACCTGAAACTAATATGTCAATTATACCTCAATTAAAAACAATAATGCCACTTCATATTCACCATTTAATGAGACAATTTGGAATCTTCCTTAAGCAGCTTTTTACCTCAAACATCACTTTTGTTCAGTCATGTTTCCTGTAACAAATCTGCCTGAAAGAAAAATCTCCCAATATGGCTTGCTTATTTATGTGAAAATTAACAGGACAGAGAAAGAAATCTCTTTGATCATTCAGTTAAATAAATAAATCATGGGCAATTCCGACATCTAAATGCATGGAGTATAACAGTTAAATGAGACAGATAAGATCCCTGCTTTCAAGGGAGAGAAATAATAACCAATTACGTAAGATATTTTCAGACAGTTACAAATACTATAAAAGAAATATGAAAGAAAATGAAGTAATCAGACAGCTGCTGACTGACTATGTAAGTAAGATAATACTACTGGGAAATAATGTATTTTATTGATTCAGAGTTGCAAATATTCAGATATCAACATCTTTGAAATATGAATATGTATTACAGTCAATGGTGACATAATCATAATTAGCACTTTTTAGTAGTACCTAATGAGCACATTTTAATATCAATGGGGGTGCAAATGGGCAGTGACTGATAATGAACATGACGTTTCTTTATAAAGGGTGATAGAAATGCTCTGGAATTCAATTTTAATAATATCTGCAAAATGCTATAAATATGTAAAATTATATCTCAATATTGTTCCTAAAAAATGACAAACGTCGCAGAAAAGTAGCTGCCACACAATAGAAATGTATATATGTAATAAAGACTTTTCAAAATCAACAAAAAAACAGATGTATCAGTAGGGAAACAAACCAAGACTATAAATAGGCAATACAAAAAAAAAAAAGAAAGAGCTAATAAACATATTAGCTTAACCTAATATGACTTAACCTCAGTAGAAATCAGAAATGCAAATTGTTGTTGTTGTTCAGTCGCCAAGTCATGTCCAACTCTTTGCCACCCCATGGACTGCAGCAGGTCAGGCTTCCCTGTCCCTCACCATCTCCCGGAGGTTGCCCAAGTTTATGTCCATTGAATCAGTGATGCCATCCAACCATCTCATCCTCTGTCACCCTCTTCTCCTCCTGCTTTCAATCTTAACCAGCATCAGAGTCATTTCCAATGAGTCAGCTGTTCACATCAGTGGCCAAAGTACTGGAGCTTCAGCATCATTCCTTCCAAAGAGTATTCAGGGTTGATTTCCTTTAAGATTGACTTGTCTGATCTCCTTGCTTTTCAAGGGACTCTCAAGAGTCTTCTTCAGCACCACCATTTGAAAGCATCAATTTTTCAGCACTCTGCCTTATTTATGGTCCAGCTCTCACATCCATACATGACTACTGGAACGATCATAGCCTTGACTATGCGGACCTTTGTCAGCGAAGTGATGCCTTTGCTTTTTTAACACGCTGTCTAGGTTTGTCATAGCTTTCCTGCCAAGAAGCAACTGTCTTCTAATTTCATGGCTGCAGTCACCATCCACAGTGATTTTAGAGCCCAAGAAGAGGAAATCTGTCACTGTTTCCACCTTTTCCCCTTCTATTTGCCATGAAGTGATGGGACCAGATGCCATGATCTTAGTTTTTTTAACACTGAGTTTTAAGCTGGCTTTTTCACTCTCCTCCTTCACCCTCATTCCCTGGTGGCTCAGAGGGTAAAGTGTCTGCCTGCAATGCAGGAAACACAGGGTTCGATTCCTGGGTTGGGAAGATCCCCTGGAGAAGGAAATAGCAACCCACTCCAGTATTCTCGCCTGGAAAATCCCGTGGATGGAGAAGCCTGGTAGGCTACAGCCCATGGGGTCGCAAAGAGTCGGACACGACTGAGCGACTTCACTCTTCACTCTTCTTAAGCTGGCTTTTTCACTCTCCTCCTTCACCCTCAAGAGTCTCTTTAATTCCTCTTTGCTTTCTTCCATACTACTTTAGAGAAGTATCATCTACATATCTGAGGTGGTTGATATTTCTCCTGGCAATCTTGATTGCAGCTTGTAACTCATCCAGCCCAGCATTTCTCACGGTGTGCTCTGTGTATAAGTTAAATAAACAGGGTGACAGTAAACAGTCTTATACTCCTTTCTCAATCCTGAACCAATCAGTTGTTGCATACAGGGTTCTAACTTTCGGTTCTTGACCTGCATACAGGTTTCTCAGGAGACAGGTATTCCCATCTCTTTAAGAGTTTTCCACAGTTTGCTATGATCCACAGTCAAAGGCTTTAGCACAGTCAATGAAACAGAGGTAGATATTTTTCTGGAATTCCTTTGCTTTCTCTATGATCCAGCGAATGTTGGCAATTTGATCTCTGCTTCCTCTGCCTTTTCTAAACCCAGCTTAAACATCTGGACATTCTCAGTTTATGCAATGTTGAAGCCTAGCTTGGAGGGTTTTCAGCAAAGCCTTACTAGCATGAGAGATGAGTGCAATTGTCTGGTGGTTTGAACATTCTTTAGTACTGCCCTTCTTGGGAACTGGGATGAAGATTGGCCTTTTCTAGTCCTGTGGCCACTGCTGGGTTTTCCAAATTTGCTGACATATTGAGTGCAACACTTTAGTAGCATCATCTTTCAGGATTTTAAATAGCTCTGCTAGAATTCCATCACCTCCACTAGCTTTACTGGTAGCAGTGCTTCCTAAGGCCCACTTGACTTCACACTCCACAATGTCTGGCTCTGAGTCAGAGACCACACCATCGTGGTTATCTGGGTCATTAAGGATGTTTTTTGTATAGTCCTTCTGTGTATTCTTACCATCTCTTCTTGATCTCTTCTGCTTCTATAAGGTCTTTCCCATTTCTGTTTTTATTGTGCCCATCTTCGGATGAAATATTCCTTTGATATTTCAAATTTTCTTGAAGAGATCTCCAGTCTTACCCTTTCTGTTGTTTTCCTCTATTTCTTTGCATTGTTCATTGAAGAAGGCCTTCTTATCTCTCCTTACTATCCTCTGCATTTAGTTGGGTGTGTGCTGTGCTAAGTTGCTTCAGTCACGTCCAACTCTCTGTGACTCTATGGATATGTAGCTTGCCAGGCTCCTCTGTTCATGAGATTCTCCAGGCAAGAACACTAGAGTGGGTTGCAATGCCCATCTCCAGGAGATCTCCCCAACTCAGGGATTGAACCCAAGTCTCTTAAGTCCCCTTTACTGGCAGGTGAGTTCTTTACCACTGTTGCCACCTGGGAAGTTGAGTGTGCCTTTCCCTTTCTCCCTTGCTTTTCACTTCTCTTCTTTCCTCAGCTATTTGTAAAGTGTCCTCAGACAACCACTTGGCCTTCCTGCGTTTTTCTTTGGGATGGTTTTGTTTGCTGCCATCTCACTAGAAAAGTGAGAAAAGCCTTACCCTCTCTAGAAGCTAACCTCACTTAACCTCTTTTCATGAGAAAAGACTTAACCTCCCTAGAAACAAGAAATGCAAATTAAAACAATTTGCTTCATTTGCCAGACTAAGAAAGATTACATCAAGTTTGGTTTAGAGATAAGTTTTATGAATGTTTTCCTACTTCACAAATAAGTATCAAGTATGTGTTAAAGGGAGTTTCCCTGGTGGCTCCCTGGTAAAGAACCCGTCTGCCAAGCAGGAAACACGGATTCAATCCCTGGTTCAGGAAAGTCCTCCTGCAGAAGGAAATGGCAACACACTCCAGTTTTCTTGCCTGGTAAATCCCATGGACAGAGGAGCCTGGCAGGCTAGAGTCCATGGGGTCACAAAAGAGTTGGACACGACTTAGCAACTAAATAACAACAACATGTTAAAAACACACATCCCTCTGATTTCCAATTTAACCCTAAATAATAATTTAAAAGAACAAAAACATAAAAAACAAGGTACATACACAAACATGTTATACACACACAACCAAACATATCCTATAACTACTGATTTCCTCGGTGGTAGGATTTGGGAGATTTTTCTTTTCTTTTTGCCCTTTGGAGTTTTCTCATTTTTTAAGTCAATGAATATGTATTGTTTGTATGTTTTAAAAAGTGAAAAAAAAAGTGTGGGTATATATTCAAAAACCTTCACATACAAAAGCTGTTAGGAGCTTATATATCCCCTTTTAATTAACTTCAGGTTTACATTTTTGTCTTCCACACATAAGAGTTTAGCTCATGAAATTCAAGAACATTTAGGTTGAACAAGCTCTCCTAGCAATTTTTATAAG
This sequence comes from Bubalus kerabau, assembly GCF_029407905.1. Classification (NCBI taxonomy): domain Eukaryota; kingdom Metazoa; phylum Chordata; class Mammalia; order Artiodactyla; family Bovidae; genus Bubalus; species Bubalus kerabau. The sequence goes on from NC_073626.1 coordinate 63,384,017, forward strand.
CATTATTCTTCATATAGTCAGTAAACATTATATTTCCTAGTACTCAAACTACTGGAGTAGAACGTTGTGAAAAATAATTCATTAAAAAAAAACAAAATTCCAGATATTACTGATGACCAAAATGGAGGTTAATAAACTTCTCTGACTAAGAAAACACAGTTTCTTAATATAAGAAACTCTGGAAGACAATATGCAATGGTTATACTTTAGTATTAGTGAAAGAATGATTTGCTTTATAAACTTTAAAGTGTCTTTAAATATCTCTAAAAGCGTAATTGTACTGACTTTAAAATGAAAAGAGATAAAGATCTTTAAATCCAGTGTTTGGGGCCACAGACTACTGAAAAACCAATCACTTGTGAATGTAAAAATAAATCATAGTCTATGAACATGAGCAAGTGTTACTAATTTACACAGAGCTATCCAAGAATATCTTTTATATATATTAGGTACAGCTGTTTTTCAAAAGCAAACAAGAAGTGTCAGAAAAGTAGAGCTAGAAGAAAATATAAAGCTCATTTCACCCGGGATGGGTATTTATTTACTGACTGATTTATTACCATCACAGGGAACAGAGAATCAAAATCTCCCTCTCCTTCCATGAGCAATTCTGATGTTTCTGATGGAGCCAGCACAAAGAATACAGGCCCTTTGAAAACACCCAGTGCTCTATCAATGCTGGTTTGTTTCCTCCTAGAGATGAGAAGGAAATGATCCTGAAAGCGTCTAACATTTTAAAACAAAAACTCTTTACCAAAGATCAAAAAAACAAAAGTCACCGTTAAGTCTTAAAATAATGGGGACGAGTCAGGTCCAAACGGGCTGGGAAGAGGATGGTCTTTAAAGGACTACACATGCTCAGCTTCAGTAAAATATTTAAAGTGTTAAAATACCAACTAACTGCATGAGTAGTAGTCAACTAGTAATAAAAGAACTGGACTCATTGATTCCTAGGTTGTCTGCCAGTTCTTCAATTGTGTAATTCTCTACTGGGGAACAATAGAGTACATTAGGAGAAACAGTTTCATTAAAAAACAACACATGTGAATAAACACAGACACGCTAAACAAAAAGTGAAAACACACATATGTGTAATTCTTTAGTATAAATTTATTTTGTATTAACAAGGGAAGGGAGACTATTTTCTCTGTGTTTTTTAACTTGCTAATTTGCAGGACTACTGCACCTGAACAGGTATCTTGACACCACTCAGAGACAGAAAATCCACCAGGAGGACAAAGGCAAACTTAGGTGGTTTTTGAGTCAGCCTGATTGTTTTAATTGCAGTGAGCTGGCAACTGTATGACGCAGAAGCCAGAGAGCAGCTCAGTTTTCTATTTTCTATTCAATACAAAGCACAGTAATTTTCAGAAAATACTCCACAGCATTTTTCTTGACTGGAAAATTGGCATAGCCAGGGTCTGCCCACAGTCTACACAGCCAAGCCCTTCTGGGAACAGGTGGTAAGTGTTCCAGCAAGTCACTTGGGTGGAGGGCAATGACCTAATGACCTTCTCTAGGACAGACATTGTTGGTGAGAGGTGCCAGCAATTCACTGAATGTGGGACATAAATGTAGGTGCTTCTCCTTTTATAAGAGAGATGTATTTAACAAATCATGCAGGCAAGTCCACATTCCTAAACAGAGACTTCAACGGTGCCAGGTGCTACATGTTCTCCTCTGTCAGTGCTCATCATCTGTTTAACTTCTGAGAAAAGATTTACTATTAAGAAAACTGGGCAATGGTCAATCTGTCAGTAACATCTGCTTCCTGAAAAAGGAAAGCATGTTGCAAGAAGATATTCCTAAATGTTATCATAACAGGTTACAACACAGACCAAGGATATCCAGTTATCTTACTTTTATCCCTTTTCCATAATCATTCACTTCCCCACAGCTGCAGTATGAGCATGATGTCAACTATCCTTTCTTCATTTGTATCCTTCTTCATCATTTATGAAGAAGAAGGATGAAGACATTCTTCACAGACATTATCTCATTTGATCCACATACAAGTTTGAGGCGTAGGTCTTATGCTTATTTGACAATTGGGAAAATTTAAGGCTGGCAAACTTGAATCACTTGCCCGAGGTCACATCTAGTGTCAGGACATGGATTTGAGCCTTCACCTTCTAGTTTGCATTCCCCATAACAAGAGAGCCAAAGCAAAAACAAGGAGAGAGAAAACAAGGCCGACTTATACAATCATGGTTGTGCCCTTAAAGTAGCTTTTGTATGGGTGTGCATGCGTGCTCAGATGCTTCAGTCGTGTCCAACTCATTGCAACCCTATGGACTGTAGCCCGCCTGGCTCCTCAGCCCATGGGATTCGACAGGCAAGAATACTGGAGTGCATTGCCATGTCTGGATCTTCCCAACTCAGAGATCAAATCTATGTCTCCTGCATTCCAGGCCGATTGCTTACCACTGAGCCACCAGGGAAGCCTCTAACCAATATCAAACAAAATATTTAAAAGGGCTCTGTGACAACAGAATAATCCCCACTACCCCCACCTCGCCACCAAAGACGTTCAAATCCTCATCCCTGGAAACTTCACACCAGGTGAAATGTCACACCTGGATATAGGACATTACATAAAGGAACCTAGCAGGTGTGATTCAGTTAAGGGCCTTGCAATGGAAAGTTACTCAGGATTATCTCAGTAGGCCTGATGTAGTCACAGCAGGGCGAAGAAGGCAATGGCACCCCACTCCTGTGCTCTTGCCTGGAAAATCCCATGGGTGGAGAAGCCTGGTAGGCTGCAGTCCACGGGGTCTCTAGGAGACAGGCACAACTGAGCGACTTCACTTTCACTTTTCACTTTCATGCATTGGAGAAGGAAATGGCAAACCACTCCAGTGTTCTTGCCTGGAGAATCCCAGGGACAGAGGAGCCTAGTGGGCTGCCGTCTATGGGGTCGCACAGAGTCGGGCACGACTGAAGTGACTTAGCAGCAGCAGCAGTCACAGCAGGGAGAGCGGAGAGTCAGTATCAGTGATGTGGCCTGAGAAAGACTCAACCAGTCAATCCTGGCTTTTAAAACAGCGGAAGAGGCTACAAGCCAGGGAAGATGAGTGGCCTCTTCAAGTTAGAAAAGGCCTGAAAATGGCTTCTTCCTTGGAGCCCCCAAGAGCAATGCAGCACTGCAGACACCTTGATTTGGGCCCAATGAGACATCTGACCTTCAAAACTGAAGATAATAAATTTGGGTTGTTTTTAAGCCTCCAAATGTATTTATAGTAACTTGTGATAAAAAGAATAAGAAATTAATCAGGCATGAAGACAAAACTGAGATAACAGACTAACCCTATCTTGCTACATAAATATTCTTGATAATGTTTTGCATACCAACATAACACAATTTTAGAATACTTTTACTTCTTAAAATACACAGATCATTAGTCCTTACACTAAAGTAGACTTGCTCAAGTTCTACTTTTCCACATCTGTGTGCTGTGTGCTGTCGTGTCCAACTCCTTGCGACCCCATGGACTATATAGCCCACCAGGCTCCTCTGTCCATGGGACTCTCCAGGCAAGAATACAAGTGGGTTGCCATCTACATTCAGATAAATTGTGTTTTCTACATAACAATCATTTTGTTGTTTTAGAAATAGGGGAATAAGAGATAACGAACTACTGTGTATAAATAAACAAGCTCCAAGGGTATATTGTAGAGCACAGAAAATATAGGCACTATTTTATAATAACTATAAATGGAGTATAATCTTTAAAAATTGTGAATCACCGTGTTGTACACCTGAAATGTATAAAATATTGTATATCAATTATATCTCAAAAATTTTTTTTAAAAGTCATGTTAGTAGAAAACAAACAAATCATACCCCAAAATGGCCTTTTAAATTTCCGTAATTCAACCCATGTCTCAAAGTTCAGATTATTCTATCAATTTAGGGAAAAATCAGTTTCCAACCATTATGCAAACCTTGGTTAAAACCTACCAATTTTGCTGAGTCACTAGATGAAGGGGCTTAAAAACCTAAGTGGGGAAAAATAAAAATAAAAAAAATAAAAATCTAAGTGGGTAACTACCATTTCAAAGTGGCTGAAATCACTGAACAGGTGTGTAAAATAAGACACGAGGTTTTCCTTCTTACATACTAGTTGTGGTTTTATTTACATATTACATCAAGGAAATCAGCAGGAAAAAGAAAAATAAAGACAACAAATCACACAAAAGGACACAACTAGAAACATAATAAAGTTTATGTTTAGAAGTTAACAAAAAAAAAAACCAAAACAAAAAAGACAAGCAAAAGTCAAAAGCTTAAAAGTTTAGGAACTAAGTTTCACAAATCCATGAAATAAAGAAAGTTTCGACTGAGGTTTTCTTTTGTTCCTGCAGGATCAGTAATGCACAAATATCATTCAAAAATCAAAGCAGTAAATCAGCTTACCATCTCAGACTGAATTTTCTACTAAATTAAACTTTTCATCACAGAACCCTAAATTTTCCTTGTTTAAAAGACACGTCTACAGTATTTTGGAGCTATCCATATAATATTCATTATTTCATGTAACCTGTATAATTCTACCAAAAATAATGACTAAGAAAATTAATAGAATGGGTACTGAAAATGTTACTTTCTCTGTAAAGTTCACATCAAATCTACTTAGCATGGCAAAGAACCAAGAGCTCTACCCACTGGGTTCTAGATCCTTTTATTTTTCATACAATGCTCTATGTGTGTTAGGCTCGATGGTGAATTTATTTGGTTAGACTGCTGGCTTGAAGTATCTTTTTAAAGTTCATTTAGATCCTCCCTCCATTTACTTCCAGCTTAATTTCTCAACATGCCCTCAGACACTCTCACCTTATGCATATAAATCTTATAGAAAAATGTACACATGCAGGTCACATAGAATTATTTGATTTTCCTTCAAAAACACTTTTACTAATCTATGCATATTTTGTTTCCTCTGCCCTGGAACTCTCTCTTGCCTCTGGTGAATTCTACCTTATCTTTTATTAGCTACCTAAAATATCAGCAACTGATCTGGGAAGCCTTTCTCTGCAGAGTTAAGACTTTCTGGGTCTGCCTCGTTTATTTCAGTATAAATCTACTTGTGTCTACTGCTCAGACATAAAGTGACATAAATTTAGACTGGTCTTCCAACCATAATTTTTAAAATCTTTCTTCCTCTTCCACTACCAAAAATCATGCCCTGGGATAAGGAAAAAAGCACACTGCAAGTATTCATCTTTCCTCTTTAAGAGCTAAGAAACTAAGTGTTAGGCTATTCTAATACCAAACTCCAGATTTTCTTTCTTAGCTACTGCTACATGTCTTAATGCATGTGACAAGTCACACTAAAATGGCCTACAAAGTTATACACTGTTTAATATCTAGGTATATCTTTGGTAAAGAAAAAATAAAATTGGTTCATGAATTATTGATCAGTAATAAACACACAATGAACCTGCGCAAACTCCGGAGATAGTGGAGGACAGGGAAGCCTGGCGTGCTACAGCCAATGGGGTTACAAAGAGCTGGACATGACTTAGCAACTGGACAACAACCACAGATACACACTGGATTTGTAAAGGATGTTTTCTTACTATGACCTTGTTTTCCAACCCAAAAGAGAAAAAGGTACTCTCTTACCGCTATTCTTTTTCTTCGTTTGGAAAACCGTAAGTTTTAGTTCTCTAAACAAGCTCATAATCTATCATTTCTTAGCTGTGCCAGGTAAGACAGACTTTCTGACATAGGCATAGGCATATTTCTTAGACTCAGTCAGACACTACCATAAAAGCTTTGAATCTCTAGCAAGTGATGCAAAAAGCCAGAGATGGGTAAGAAATTATTCTCATGGTGTTGTCCCATAGCCAGTAACAGCAAGCCCAACAGCAATAAAACCCTACACTACTAGTTCCTCTGTTAGCTTCTCTTACGCATTATTCAGAAAACTATCGAGTTACCAATATTCCGCCAATAAATTCCTATGCAGCAAAATTTAGCCAAAGTCAGTTTTTATTGCTTTACATGAAGAACCCAACACCTGCAGGCAATAAATACACACACACACACAGCCTACCATATGCCAAGCACGTCTCTATTTACTAGCACGCGATGGTGAGCACAAACAAATTTGTCTGGAGAATTTACAGTCTAGTCTGGAAAACAAACACATCGTAAGACAACCAGAATGAAAAGAAAAGAAGTGTAAATTTTAGCTAAATAAGGAAAAAGAGCTGTACCTACTGCGTTGACAGCCTGCATAGCAGAAGCTGATCTAAAAGGAAGACAAAGGGAATGGGAAAGGACATTGATAATACACTATTCAACACCAAGTATTTGTAGTATCTCCAAAAAGCACCTTACTGTAAAAAACTTTATTGTGATTCTGGAACTAGCTGATGTTTGTTCTTATTACAAGAAGGGATAAGTCACTATTCTGTTTTTAAAGAGACAGCCCAAGAAATAAATGAGCCTAAAAAGTAAGTACTTCATACGGTTACAAACTTCAAATGTTGATACAACTATCAGGAGGGATTCTCAGGACTCAATTTAATGGTCAGGCTCACAAAACCACCAGAGGCCACACTCAGCACCAGTCTATTTCGAGGCTTTAGAACAGAACCGGACATACCTCCCTAAGAGAGTCCTCACATGAGCTTTCCTGTGCGGCAGTACACGCAGCTGTCCAGAGCACTTCTCTTTGCCTCACCAGGACACAGCTCAGACATGAACGAGATCTGGCGGATGAAGCTGCTACCAGTGTGTCCGGTCTCATGGCCCCTGGGAATGGTATCCCCTATAAAAACCCCACAGCCAGCACTTTCAGAGTTCCCACAAAGGACATGCCAGTTATGAGAGTCAATGCACTCAGGGAATGCTAACGCTATGGCTTCCCCATCAGGTACTAATAGTCTATAGTTTCTCCTAAACTAAATTCAATTTACCAACCAGGGGCCATTCTTAGCAAAGCAACGATATCTATTTACTTAGCCACTCAGGACCCAATAAAATAGAACAAGAAACTTAACAGGAACTCGGGTTGGCATGCAGAGTAGGAAAGCGTTTTAATAACCATTTTCCAAAAGCTGACTACTGATAATTTTACTTAGTTTTAATATCCCTACATGTATTATTCAGTTAGGCTGCATTATGCTAAAGTAACAAGCATCCCGAATATCTATTAGGCAAAAATAACAAAAAATTATTCTATATACATACATTGTGGGTCAGTAAGAGCCTAAGCTTCACATCATCCTCACTCAGGAACCTACACTGAGGGAGCCTCTATCATTTAAACTATCACCACTCACTGCGGCATCTGGCAAGAGGAGGAGCAGAACAATGTCCCAACTCCTAAACCCTTCCACCTACACTGCTGCTCATGTTTCATTGGCTAGCAAAAGTCACAGGGGCTTACCTAATTAAGGGGCATTCCTAGAAGTTTTAGAAATATGATACTAATCACTAGTTGTAATATCTACTATATATCACCTAAGAGCTAATGTAAATAAAACAATTTTATAAATTCAACAGCACAGTAATTTTATAAATTGAACCATTCAACATGACAGTAATCCAAGTCTATGCCCCAATCACTAATGTTGAAGAAGCTGAAGTTGACCAGTTCACTGTGGCTCAGATCATGAGCTTCTTATTGCAAAATTCAGGCTTAAACTGAAGGAAGTAGTGGAAAACCACTAGGCCATTCAGGCATGACCTAAATCAAAAATCCCTTAAGATTATACAGTAGAGGTGATGAATAGATTCAAGGGATTAGATCTGGTAGACAGAGTGCCTGAAGAACTATGGACAGAGGTTCGTAACACTGTACAAGAGGCAGTGACCAAAACATCCCAAAGAAAAAGAAATGCAAGAAGGCAAAATGGTCCCAAATTGGGAAAGGACTACAACAAGGCTATATACTGTCACCTTGCTTATCCAACTTTTATGCAGAGTACATAATGCGAAATGCCAGGCTGGATGAAACAGAAGCTGGAAGCCAGACTGCTGGGAAAAATATCAACAACCTCAGATATGCAGATGATACCGCTCTAATGGCAGAAAGTGAAGAGGAACTAAAGAGGGTGAAAGAGGAGAGCGAAAAGCTGGCTTAAAACTCAACATTCAAAAAATTACGATAACGGCATCCAGTCCCATCACTTCATGGCATATAGAAGGGGAAAAAGTGGAAGCAGTGGCTGACTTTATTTTCCTGGGTTCCAAAATCACTGCGGATGGTGACTGCAGCCATGAAATTAAAAGACACTTACTCCTTGAAAGGAAAGCTATGATAAACGTACACAGTATATTAAACAGCAGAGACTGTTTGCCGACAAAGGTCTATATAGAAATCCAGGCCGCTCCCAGCTACAGCCATGTCCCAGAATCTGCACACTGCTCTCATTTTCGGGGGCTTCATCTCCCTGATTGGTGCCGCCCTCTACCTCATCTACTTCCAGACCCTAATGCAACTGTAGGAGTAACAGAAGCAACAAGCCATAAATCGAGCTGGTATTTTTTAAGAAGACATGAAGCCACCATGGCTGAAAGTGTGGTTGGATCCATTTGGTAGGAAATGAGAAGACTATCACTACCTTTAATTATCAAAGGAGAAAGAGACTTCATGCTTTCAGTTCTACAGCAAGAGAATGATGGCTGGAGAAGAAAACTCGAGAAAGCCATAAAGAAGAGTACTGTGTGCAAGGATTAAATTCCTTTCTTAAGTTCAAAAGAATCCTGGAATGAATCACACCATTAGGAAGGTTTTCATGATTTGGTTTCCTTTCTAAAAATGAAGCTCTTTCTCCTAGCTGGGATTGGAGGCGATCTATTTATCATTCAATCTCTTCCTCTTACCCACCTGGGATGTGATATGAATATAAGCAACCGATAGACTGGGGAAGATCCTAGTCTGTTTTGCAATCTTCCAAATGGGAAGTTTCAGGGGGAAACCACCATAATGAGCAGCCTCATAGGGCTCTTTGAAAATGTTAAAGTTGATAAAACTCTTTGAGGACAAGGTACACTGTATTTTTTAAAAATAAATAGCTCAACTCAACTATCTCATTAGGAAGGTGGCTCTATGTTGAAAAATAAACTTGAAGCAAAACTAAATGGATAAGCATGCCTATCAGAAATCGCTGTTGAATTAACTGAAGTGAAAGTGTGTATATTAGAATGATTTATTTTCACTTCAAAAAAAAAAAAAAAAGGTCTAAATAGTCAAAGCTATGGTTTTTTCAGTAGTCATGTGGTGTGAGAGCTGGACCATAAAGAAGGCTAATAAGCGCCATAGAACTGATGCTTTCAAACTGTGGTACTGGAGAAGACTCTTGAGAGTCCCTTGGACTGCAAGGAGATCAAGTCAGTCCATCCTAAAGGAAATCAACCCTGAATATTCACTGGAAGGACTAAAGCTAAAGCTGAAGTTTCAATTATTCGGCCACCTGATGCTACAAGCCAGTGCAGCAATAACAGGAGAAGTAATAACAATACAGTCTTTCAGTGGGAAAGACCCTGATGCCAGGAAAGATTGAATGCAAAAGGAGAAGGAGGAGGCAGAAGAGATGATTAGATACTGCCACCAACTCAGTGGACATGAATCTGAGCAAACTCCAGGAGACAGTGGAGGACAGGGAAGCCTGGCATACTATAGTCCATGGGGTCACAAAGAGTTGGACACAACTTAGTGACTGAACAACAGTAAATTTTATTTCCCAAATATTCAAAAAAATGAGGATGGAGCCCTTTAAAGCACTGAAGTCTCCTCTGGACTCAGAAACACAATAAAGCAGAGAAAATAAATTAAATAACTGAAACGTTTCATGATCACCCCTGGAATATAGTACAGCTGTGGAAAGGTAGGCAATCTTTCCAAAGTAGCATCGGGAACCCCTGGAAAGGGAATGGCAACCCATTCCAATATTCTTGCCTGGAGAATCCCATGAACAGAGGAGCCTGGCTGGCTTCAGTACATGGGGTCACAAAGAGTCAGAAGTGACTGAGCAACTAGACAAGAACACTGGAAAAAATAGCAGAGCCTGGATTTGAACGCAGGTCTGTGTGACTCCATGGTCTATTTCCTTTTCATGACACGATGATGTATAGCAAATATAGATAGAGAGAGCAAAGAAAGAAGAGTCAAAGGGCAAACTCCACAAGAGTCCCAAGAAGGCTAGGAGGTAGGGAACTATATTCAATATCCTATGAGAAAACATAATAGAAAAGAACATGAAAAAAATACATATATAACTGAGTCACTCTGCTGTATAGAAGAAATTAACACATGATACATCAACTATATGTCAGTAATTTTTTTTTTAAAGGTCAGGAGAAATAAGAGGACAAGATAGTTTCAGACAGGCAAAAAGTGGCAACTTTAAGTAAGACAGTGGTGGATGCGGGATCAAGTGTCCACTGAGGCAGACTGCCACCAGCGATCTGAGTTTGCGCAACGCTGGGTTGGGTTCAGCGAGCCGCCAGATTGAAGTAGCTGAGCATGGGAGGTGATAAAGGGAGGCAGAGTGTTCAGTATATTGCTTGTGAAGAAAAGGAGAAAGGAAAATGGCTAAGAGAAGACACAAGCTCAAGGGAAAGCTGTTTCGATTAATTTTTCAGGTAGGAAAAAGTAAAGCATGTTTGAAAGTTGTTTTCTTTTTAAAAAAATTTTAAAAAGGACTACGGGGGAAGGGCGGGATCATAGAGACAAATGAAAGTAAGCAGGGTCCCTGAGAAGGGAGAAGTATTAACAATATAAAGCAACTTGAAGGGGAGGACAGAGGACAAGACTGTTGCCTGGCATCACCGACTCAATGGACATGAGTTTGAGCAAACTCCAGGAGATGGTGAAGGACAGGGAAGCCTGGCGTGCTGCAGTCCAGCAAGTCGCAGAGCTGGGAATGATTGAGCAACAGAACAACAACAGATACGAAGTGAGTGACTGTAGTGGGCCTGGCCCTGCACCAAGTAGGTCACATGTTTTAACATTCCATTTAACTCCATTGGAATCAATTCATTCCTTTTAACACATGCCTGCACTGTGGCAGGGAGAGGGTGGTAACCTGTTAGTAAACTGTGAAAAGTTAAACAGCAGTAAATGACAGGGCTGGGTTAAGCCCCAGGTGGTTTGCTTCCAGAAACCACATTTATCCCCTCAGCTACTATCTCCCTGGGAAGTCAGCAGGACTTCCCTGGTGGCTCAGACGCCGTCTACAATGCGGGAGACCAGGGTTCAATCCCTGGGTTGGGAAGAGCCCCTGGAGAAGGAAATGGCAATCCACTCCAGTACTATTGCCTGGAAAATCCCATGGACAGAGGAGCCAGGTAGGCTACAGTCCATGGGTCGCAAAGAGTCGGACACGACTGAGCAACTTCACTTTCACTTTCACTATCTCCCCTGACTCAAAACTGAGGATGAGGGAAACAGAAATGCCACTATCTCTCTTGAGATAATGAAAAAGATAAAAGACATCAATGGTGCAGAGATGGTGAGGTATTTGGGCCAGGATAGGACAGAGGTGTGAGGAAAGTTCAGGAGGATGCTGTAAGTTGTAAGCATTTCTTCCATAGTCAAGATACAGTCTGATTGTGCTAGTTCCAGATATACATGTTTATGACTAGATTACTGAAAACCATATTGTCCTGTTTTCTTAAATTCAAACACTATTTGGACAAAAACTGTAATGGAAAAAATACAATTTGTATATTTTTTTCATAAGAGAAGTCTAAGAGGCTGTACAAAATGATTAGAGAACTATCATAAACAAGGGCAAAAAGAATAGAAAAAGTCCATACATGTCAATGTACAACTGAAGGACTTTAGCAATTTCCTCACTATAGGAAAAGCTCTTATGACTCATTCATTCATCGATTTAATGTATTGGGTACCACTTGTGCCAGGCACTGTTTTAGGCCCTGGGATTGCAGCAGTGAACAAAACAGATAAAAACAATCCCCATGGGATACATATCCTAATTGAAGGAAAGGATAACTAAAACAAATTAACTAAAAATAAATTGTACAGCAATGTGAGTACTAAGGAAAAAAATAAAGCGGAGAAGATGATGGGAGCACACAGGGAAAGGGGGAATTGGAATTTTAAATAAGAAGGTCAGCGCATAACTGAGAAAATGACATTTGAGGAATTCCCAGAAGAGGTGATGGAGGGGCACCCAATGTACATTTGGGGAATCAATGTTTCAGGCAGTGGAAATAGTCCAGGCAAAGGTGAAGTGAGAATGTGCCTACTGTTTACAAAACTCTGCAAAGAGACCCAGTGAGGCTGGAAGAGCATGAAGGTAAAGACAGAAACGGTGGGCTGGAATACTCAAGAGTCCTCTTAGCTACTGTGAGACAGATGGAAGTGGAATCTGTCCACTCAGTGGAATCTGAATGGGAATGTTACAATCTGAATATTATTTTAAAAGAATCACTCTGGCTGCTCTAAAGAACAAACAGCAGGGGCTACTGGGGGCAGAAGCGTGGAGAACTGTGGAGGGTGGTGCTGGCTCTTTTCCATCTGCCCCTCCAGGCCTCCTCTCCACCGTTCCCCACCCTATTGTGTGCCGAGAATGCCTAGGATGCTGACTGGGGCGAACCCATGGACTGCCCTGCCTGCTGGCACAAGATAAATAATATGGACTATATGTACATAAAACTGAATAATCGCCATGATTGGCAAAGAATGCGGTAAATCTATAAATGTCTATAAGAGATCATATTGGGAGGTGGAGGGGTTGACTCAGGTGCCTTAGTAATATACAGAAGACTCCTATTTCATGAGTTGCTTTTTTTTAAAAAGGATATATAGATATGTAAGAATGAGAAAATTCTAAGAATATAAAAGAAATTATTTAAAGTGGTAGTCTCTAAGCAGGCTGATGTGAGCAAATCTATTTTTCACTGTCTACTCTTTTAAACTGTTTGAAATTTTTTCAATAAACAAATTTCAATAAAGACCAGTTAATAAATTACCTTGCACTGCACAAAACCTATGGTGTTGAATACAGAACTATATCTGAACAGTTCAACAGTTTTATTCATTAATATGCGTATTTTGTTAGAAGACATAGAAGCCCTGACCAATAATACCCTGAATCACAGATATATTTCTCTATTTGTGGTAACACTGAACCTTTAACATACTCCTAGAGTTTTCCAAATGCCATATATATAGGGAAAAAAAAAAAGTTTTAATGCAGATGGTTTCAAATGGAAAAAAGCAAACATGACCTGATTCCTATAAAGAACTGGCTTAATGACATTCATTTTGGCACTGATCATGATATCAAAGGGAACAGTCCATATCATGATTTCTGTTTCACTGATAGCATAATTCCTAGAATGAATATTTTAGAACTAGCAGTAAATAACAATATAGAAAAAAAATATTAATTTTTTTCAGACTTATCTTAAAATATTCTGTCAAAGACAGCAAATCAACACTGTTAAAAAAATTATGCAAACTATTGTACCTGAAGAATGTCAAACTATTTCTTTAAGGATTCTCTAAGCTTTCACAAATGTAGATAAATATACCAACACAAATATATATAGGATTATGCATATTTTATTTTACCTATGTAAGTGAAAAACTTAAAATTATTTATTTCTCATCTTATCCTATCTTTCTCCTTACCACGACAGTGGAATTGTCCCTGTAGAGAAAACTTTAAAGTTATCAGAATCATAATATATTATTTCCCCAATAAATTCTAGAAAGGAATTTTTTTTAAGTCAACCAAATCTACTTGAACACAAAAGATTCCTCAACTGGTTTTTGATAAAATTTTTTGCACCTCTTCAGAGAAAGCCTTTTGTCCTTTCTCTGTTGGCAAAAAATTTTAATAGATTTCCCCAGACTTCTGCAGGTTAACATTATCAGTTAAAGTTGGAGACATCTAAAGCAATAGAAACACAATGTATTAAGGCTTTTACATGCCACAAAATTGTACAAAAAATAATAATAATAATAATATAATAAGTCATTTGTCTTTAACTCTCTGGGGATCTGAAGTACTTATATATGTCATTAAATTGTTACATTTAAGCTAATGCAAGTACTTTCAAAAATTAAATGTTTTAAACTATGTCAAATGGAGGGAGATAAAGATAGGGGGAAAATATAAGTAACGGAAATTAAGAAAAGGGGCCACCATATAAATGCTTACCTGTGGCATCAAATTCAATCGGCTGGCACCTGCGGTGAGAAGACCAGTCACACTTAAGGACTTGCCCTCCTTCCACAATCCCAGGCTGGGTAGTGTTTGCTTTGGGCGCTCCCACCAGAAGAAACATCCTGCTAAAATACAAATGGGAAGACAAAACTTTAAGTCACACAAAGCATAATCCATTTCTTATGATTTAGGAAAAGCAATCATTCTCCTTATTTTATCCACAAATATTTTTAAAAAACCACTCACTGAGAGCATAATCCATCTTCCTTACTCATTCGGTGCTCTTTTACATACATACATTATTCGGTATGCTCTATTCCATCCAGTAACACATTACAGGGCAACTTCAGGGTTGCTGTCGCTGTTGTTGTTCAGTCACTAAGTCGTGTCAGACTCTGCTGCGATGCCATGGACTGCAACACGCCAGGCCTCCCTGTCCCTCACCATCTCCCAGATCTTGCTTAAACTCATGCCCATTGAGTCGGTGTTGCCATCCAACCATCTCATCCTCTACTGCCCCTTCTCCTTCTGCCCTCAATCTTTCCCAGCATCAGGGTCTTTTCCAATGAGTCAACTCTGCATCAGGTGGCCAAAGGACTGGAGCTTCAGTTTCAGCCTCAGTGCTCCCAATGAATATTCAGGGTTGATTTCCTTTAGGATTGATTGGTTTGATCTCTTTGCTGTCCAAGAGACTCTCAAGAGTCTTCTCCAGCACAATTCAAAAGCATCAATTCTTTGGCACTCAGCCTTCTTCATGGTCCAGCTCTCACATCTGTACATGACTACTGGAAAAACCACAACTTTGACTATAGGACCTTTGTCGGCAAAGTTATATCAACTAAAAATTTATGCCAGCCAAACTGTCACTTTAGATAGGTACAGTTTATCATGTCAGTTCAGTCAGTTCAGTTCAGTCACTCAGTCGTGTCCGACTCTTTGCGACCCCATGAATCGCAGCACGCCAGGCCTCCCTGTCCATCACCAACTCCCGGAGTTCACTCAGACTCCTGCCCATCGAGTCAGTGATGCCATCCAGCCATCTCATCCTCTGTCATCCCCTTCTCCTCCTGCCCCCAATCCCTCCCAGCATTAGAGTCTTTTCCAATGAGTCAACTTTTCCCATGAGGTGGCCAAAGTACTGGAGTTTCAGCTTTAGCATCATTCCTTCCAAAGAAATCCCAGGGCTGATCTACTTCAGAATGGACTGGTTGGATCTCCTTGCAGTCCAAGGGACTCTCAGGAGTCTTCTCCAACACCACAGTTCAAAAGCATCAATTCTTCGGCGCTCAGCTTTCTTCACAGTCCAACTCTCACATCCATACATGACCACAGGAAAAACCATAGCCTTGAATAGACAGACCTTTGTTGGCAAAGTAATGTCTCTGCTTTTGAATATGGTATCTAGGTTGGTCATAACTTTCCTTCCAAGGAGTAAGCGTCTTTTAATTTCATGGCTGCAGTCACCATCTGCAGTGATTTTGGAGCCCAAAACAATCAAGTCTGACACTGTTTCCACTGTTTCCCCATCTATTTCCCATGAAGTGATGGGACCGGATGCCATGATCTTCATTTTCTGAATGTTGAGCTTTAAGCCAACTTTTTCACTCTCCACTTTCACTTTCATCAAGAGGCTTTTGAGTTCCTCTTCACTTTCTGCCATAAGGGTGGTGTCATCTGCATATCTGAGGTTACTGATATTTCTCCCGGCAATCTTGATTCCAGTTTGTGTCTCCTCCAGTCCAGCGTTTCTCATGATGTACTCTGCATATAAATTAAATAACCAGGGTGACAATATACAGCCTTGACGGACTCCTTTTCCTGTTTGGAACCAGTCTGTTGTTCCATGTCCAGTTCTAACTGCTGCTTCCTGATCCGCATACAAATTTCCCAAGAGGCAGGTCAGGTGGTCTGGCACTCCCATCTCTTCAGAATTCTCCACAGTTTATTGTGATCCACACAGTCAAAGGCTTTGGCATAGTCAATAAAGCAGAAAAAGATGTTTTTCTGGAACTCTCTTGCTTTCTCCATGATCCAGCAGATGTTGGCAATTTGATCTCTGGTTCCTCTGCCTTTTCTAAAACCAGTTTGAACATCAGGAAGTTCACAGTTCACATATTGCTGAAGCCTGGCTTGGAGAATTTTGAACATTACTTTACTAGCATGTGAGATGAGTGCAACTGTGCGGTAGTTTGAGCATTCTTTGGCATTGCCTTTCTTAGGGATTGGAATGAAAACTGACCTTTTCCAGTCCTGTGGCCACTGCTGAGTTTTCCAAACTTGAATACACAGAAGAACTATACAAAAAAGATCTTCACGACCCAGATAATCACGATGGTGTGATCACTCACCTAGAGCCAGACATCCTGGCATGTGAAGTCAAGTGGGCCTTAGAAAGCATCACTACGAACAAAGCTAGTGGAGGTGAAGGAATTCCAGTTGAGCTATTTCAAATCCTGAAAGGTGATGCTGTGAAAGTGCTGCACTCAATATGCCAGCAAATCATGTCAATTATAGCTCAATAAATTTGTTAAAAATATATGCTGGCTGAAGACAGGGACATTTTGTTTTAATTTGTGGGTTTTGGGGTTTTTCTTTAATGATTTACTTTATACATTCTATATCTTGAATGGTCAAAAAAAAAATAAATGATTTCTAACATATGGTAATTCTAAATACTATCATTTCTCCACTGGGAAAACTTATCTTGTCTTAAAACAACATACTTCAATTTTTTTTTTTTTTATAGTGACTAACAAATTTCTCTTTTCACTGGATTAATTTAATCAACCTCTGGTTAAAGAACAAAACCACTATTCAATTTCCTAAAAGGGTAAAATTAGCAAAAGATAAAAATAATCAGGAATCAGATTTTTAAGTAAAAGAGGTCTTTTCTTTAGCTGTTTTTCTATTCATTCAGAAAAAGATAGACTGAGTGTCTCCACTACTAAGGCACAGATCTGGGCACTAGAGAAACCAGGGTGAATAAAACCATCTTGATTCCTGCTCTCAGTGGAGCTTACATTCCCTTGGGGGAAAATTAAGAAACTAGCAAAGAAAATTAGTCCCTGTTACAAGTGCTAGGAAAGAAACCAACAATTGGCTGAGAGACATTATTTGGGTATGGGGAGGACACCTTTTTAGATAAAGCAAAGTTATCTCTAAAGAATGCAGGGGAGAGATTTTCTTCAGATAAAGGGATATCTAAGGAAGTTATCTTTAAAGAACTAGGAGAAAAGACTTCTTGTAGGTAAAGTCACAAATGGATTTACCTGAATTCCCTGGTGGCTCAGATGGTAAAGCGTCTGTCTACAATGACGGAGACCAGGGTTCAATCCCTGGGTTGGGAAGATCCCCTGGAGAAGGAAATGGCAATCCACTCAGGACTATTGCCTGGAAAATCCCATGGACAGAGGAGCCTGGTAGGCTACAGTCCATGGGGTCGCAAAGAGTCAGACACAACTGAGCGACTTCACTAAGACTCACTAAGACACTGAAGTGTACATGATTAGAAGGAAGTTGCCAAAGAGCGTCTTGTGTATTGGGAGTAAGGGAATAAGGGACTGGAATGCAGAGGTTGAACAAGTCAGTCAATCCTAGAGGAAATCAACCCTGAATATTCACTGGATGGACTGAGGCTGAAGCTGAAGCTCCAATATTTTGGCCACCTGATGAGTGGCTCTACAGAACAGCCAACTCAGTAGAAAAGACCCTGATGCTGGGAAAGATTGAAGGGAAAAAGAGAAGGGGGCAACATAAGAAGAGATGGTTAGATAGCATGACCGACTCAATGGACATGAATTTGAGTAAACTCGAGGAGACAGTGGAGGACAGAGTAGCCTGGAGTGCTGCAGTCCACGGGGTCACCAAGAGTCAGACACGACTTTGTGACTGAACAACAACAATAGAGAGGTGGAAGGGAACATCCCAGGCAGAGGTACAAAGTTGCAAAGCAGGAAAGACTTACAAAGAAGAGGAGCAGCTGAAGGACAGCAAACTGAGAATGGCACAAAATAAAACTAGGACATTTGGCCAAAGCTAAATCACACAGGGTCCTTCAGCCAGAGCAAAACTTTCGGATTTTCTCCTAAGGTCCATGTGAAGCTTCTGAATGTTTTTTTTTTAAAGCAAGAGAAAGACATAATCTAATAAAGAAAATGAAATTTGGTGCCTTAGGGGAAACAAATAAAGGGAGGAGGGGGTAAAAATGGAACAAGAAAAGTGAGAGACTTTCAGCAGTGGAGGAAGGAGGTGACAGTAACTGAGATTGGGAGGGTAGATGGAGAAAGAGACGGATGGGCAGAGTTGGAAAATATCTGCAGTAGAATGAACAGGAAGAGCTCATGGCTTGACCAGGATAGAAAGAGAAGATGACATGAAAGAATAATACCTCGGTTTCCTTCTGGAGCTCAGGAGTGGGAGAACCATACACTGTGCTAGAAAAGCAGAGAGAGTAGGGAAGCAAAAGGCAGACTGAGTATTTTATAGGAAAACCAAGAATTCAGTTCCCAACATGTTAGCCTGCAACACCTGTGAGACACCTAATTGGTGATCTGTGGCTCTAAGAAGACTACTGTTGTAGAGATAATATGGTAAGAATGTCAACTAGGAATGCAGAGTTTCGCACAGAGAGGAGGACCAAAGAGAGGAAGCAACAACATTTAGGAGGCAGAGAAAGAGGCCAGTGTAAACAAGGCTAAGCAGAACGGAGTCAAGCACAGAAGGCCCTCGGTAAATGCTACCACCGCTATCATTTCCTTACTAAACACTAAGTCAC
Organism: Bubalus kerabau; assembly: GCF_029407905.1. Classification (NCBI taxonomy): domain Eukaryota; kingdom Metazoa; phylum Chordata; class Mammalia; order Artiodactyla; family Bovidae; genus Bubalus; species Bubalus kerabau. The sequence goes on from NC_073626.1 coordinate 63,402,948, forward strand.
TTACATTCTTCCAGCAAAGAAAATACTCACAATTGCTTTTCACTTTTTTGTGAAGTTATGAACAAACCTACATCTTAAATATGGAAAGCTCTGATTTCTCTCTTTTTTTTTTTTTTGGAGCTAAAAGATATTTTATTGTAAGGTAATCATGGCATCAAAGGAAAAGTGATAAAGCTGATTTGGGGGAAGTACTGGAATGCTTTGATTTTAACTTTTATTTATCAACTTCATTTCTTCTGGATGGTATCTACCAAATCCTATTTAGACCAGTCAAGAGCTGGCTGCATGAATTACTTGAATCTTGCTTTCAGATACTTATCTTAAAACTCCACACTCAAAAGACAAAATTCCCAACCAAGCCACACCCTGCTGAATAAAGTTTTATGCAGTCATATTTGGCATCAGTAAAACACCAATGCTGGCTCTTTCTCCTCATAGCCAACTAAGTTTTCATTCAGCAAGGAAAAAAAAAAAAAGCTGAGTAAGAGAACCCTTCAGTTCAGTTCAGTTCAGTTCAGTTGCTCAGTCGTGTCCGACTCTTTGGGACCCCATGAATCGCAGCACGCCAGGCCTCCCTGTCCATCACCAACTCCTGGAGTTCACCCAGACTCACGTCCATCGAGTCGGTGATGCCATCCAGCCATCTCATCCTCTGTCGTCCCCTTCTCCTCCTGCCCCCAATCCCTCCCAGCATCAGGGTCTTTTCCAATGAGTCAACTCTTCCCATGGCCAAAGTATTGGAGTTTCAGCTTTAGCATCAGTCCTTCCAAAGAACACCCAGGACTGATCTCCTTTAGGATGGACTGGCTGGATCTCCTTGCAGTCCAAGGGACTCTCAAGAGTCTTCTCCAACACCACAGTTCAAAAGCATCAATTCTTCGGCGCTCAGCTTTCTTCACAGTCCAACTCGAGAACCCTTAACCCCCATGAATAAGAGAGCAGCTCAGTTATCATCCTACCCTACTTTTCTACAGCAGAGCTGGTTAACAACTAAATCACACACACACACACATCCATACACACATATTTATATGAAATCTGCCTTTCAACGGGTCAAAAATTTGGCTACAAAATTATAAAACTGCCCCTCCTTATCTGAATTAAATGATTCTTGAGTACAAGATAGGGGAAAAAAAAGTATTTCTGAGAAGTATACTTTTCAGATCTGTACCTAAAAAGGCATAGGATCATTCCTACAGTAGCCCTAATAAGAGTAATACAAGCACAGGTGTGTGTTATGATTTTTGTGTTGTGGATAAAGGACAGGTTCCAGGACATCAGGACAGAAGAGCTGGTTCTCAGAATCTATTTAAAAACCTACAAGCACGCTCATTTCTGAACTGTCCTCACACAGCACACTACAGTATCTTTAATAATTTTTTGTCAAAGCACTTCTTCCTACCTTATAATAAACTGCTTCCATGAATGAAGGATACCCTCATTCATCTTTGTACTGCCACATAATAATCGCTTTAAAAAAGCTTATTAAATTGACAACTTAGTGGCAAGTACATTTGACAGTTATAAGTCTCAGTTTTAACAGCCACACATAAAAAGCCACCTCCACTATCACCAACCCCTGCAGAATGCAGAAATCATCCTCCAATAAACATCTGATTATTTAAGTTATCCTTAGAATAATTTCTTTCTGTAACATATCGCTTCTTAATCTTGGGTTTCAGATACTTTCTTTACTTGGCACTAGAGACAGAGAAGGCTGGGAAGTTGGTAGGGGACACAGGCTTCAGCAAAGACAGAAAAAAGGGCGCTGCAGGAGAGTTCTGAATGGAAATTGCACTTACTCGTTTGGTAGCATAGAGCTCGAGTTCCTTGGATAAGACCAGGAACAAGGCTGCTGCTTTTCATCAGACCATCTGCACATTATGGGCATGAAATGACGGTAATTAGATGTGCTAACCAGGGTGTTCATCAAGTTTTCCTAAGCATACCTTCATGTGCAGTCTTGCACATTGGTGAAATGCCACAGAAATGGTAGAATAATATAAAAGGAATGTGTGAGCATTCTCAGCTTCTACGTGCTAGGTTAATGGGAGGAATGGGAGGGAAAAAAAGCTGAGAAATGAAGTTCTTTGTGCAAAGTGTCAACATGATATTGAAGTTACTTGTAAGAGTGTTAAGAGAAAGTTCTAAAAGAGAAAAATGGAGAGATAAAAACAGTAAGACCGCCTTAGACAGATGTTAAGTCCTAAAAGGGAGAGAAAAAAAGTAAGCATTTGTAGAGAACAAAGAGTACAGGATGGCAAAAGATCCTGTATGAGAAAATTAAGACTATAAGAGCAACACATATCGCAGAGAGGAAAAGCCTGCTAATGTGTTGGGAGGACAAGTTTGTGTCTTTCTGCTACAGTAACAAAAAACAGCCTGTTAATAAAACACCTTATAAATAATTAAATCATTTTTACTAGAGTTCATCTAGGAATATCTAATGAATGCCTACAACAACTTAATTAAAGTAAAAGAAGTGACAGACCAGAAAAAAAAAAAAAATATGATGTAAGCAGCACTGTGTAATGGGCAGTTTGGGTCTAAAGGTTCTAATCACCATATAAATCATTCAAGAAAGTCACTGTAAATCTCTCAGCCTCAGTTTCCACTTCCATTGTATGGAAATAGTAATGCCCAGTACAATTACTTAAAAGAGAAATTTTCTGAATGTGTACAGATAAAAGCAAACTTAGAAAATGTGACCACTTCATAAAAATACAAGATGATGACATCAGAACTAAAGACAACTATTAATAAAATGATTCCCTAATAAAACAAGAAATAAAAAGTTCAAACCTCTTTTTAAAAGAGCTTTTTCTTTCCTCAATTTTCTCAAAGGGTCATTAATTAACCCAAAGGCAAGCTCTCAGGGGAGGTAAAAAAAGAAGGTAGAAAATAGTTGGCTTGCAACATTTCCTGACAATGGTGGACAGTTGGGAGAGATACACAGGGTTAGTTGAGGCTGACAGAGATTTCTCTGATAAGCAGCAAAAATGTGAACTTGAGCAACTTAGTTTCACGTGCTTGCAATTTCCTGACAGAATCCATCGCCCATCATAAAGTTTGCCCCAAAACAGTATCAGAATCCCCATTTTCACTCAATGACTTATTTTCATTAAATGGCTTTAAAATTAAGGTTTACATATATGAGCAGGTTATTAATATCATGCCAAGAAACTCTAGGGAAGCAGGTGAAGAAGAAAGAGGGAGGGCCAGCAGATAGGAAGGGAGAAGGGAGATAGAAAAGGAGGGTCAGGATGAAGGAGAAGAGAGGAGGGAGCACAGAAGAGGGGGAGGAAAAGGAAATTTTTAAAAGGGAAGGGAAGGAGGAAGAGGGAAAGGGAGGGGAAGAGGATGTGAGAGAGACAAGAGGATGTGAGCAGACAAGCAGGAAGATGCCCTGTGGACGCACTTCTAACCCAGTGTTCTTTAGGGGCAGTTGCAGGGAATGGGACCTTGACCACCGAGGAGAGAGAACCAGCCGAACAATGACAAGAACACTTTTCAAACCGTCCAAATGAACTAAGTTATTTGGCTGCTTTCAGCATCGACTTCTCCATGATAAAGCATGTTGAATGTATTTTGGCTGACTCTGGCTGACCAGTGAGGTTTCACCAAAAGGAACTTCCGAAAAATGATCATATACATATATAGAAAGAAATGTGTATTATATTGTCTGAATGTTATTTCAGAGCTATAATTCCAGTCACATTTACTTTTCATTTTTTTCAAAAAAAAAAAAAAGCTACAGTCAACATTTATATGATGTAAAACAGATGCTTTAATTATAAATTCTATGTATTTGCTCTTTTCCTCCATAATATCTATCCTATAAACCTTGGGCCTTAATCAGGAGAAATCAACATAGGGGTTGCTTTCTAAATAAAAATGACAGAATCTATGCATGTATATTATTTATGATAAGAAAAAAGAACCAATATAGCCAGACCCACACTATGTTCAGTTCATGAAAATAACCTGTATTATTTGGTAAAGGGTTGTGAAGTGAAGTGAAGTCGCTCAGTCGTGTCAGACGCCTAGCAACCCCATGGACTGCAGCCTACCAGGCTCCTTCGTCCATGAGATTTTCCAGGCAAGAGAACTGGAGTGGGGTGTGATTGCCTTCTCCAAAAAGGTTGTGAAGATGGTTACAAAGATGAAGGGAGAAATAGGATGTAAGCTTTTAAACGTAAAAGCAGACTGGGACAGACTGAAAGGGGCCTTCATTCAGGTTAAGCAGTTGGGACTTCATCTCTGGTCATGAGAACATCGTTAAGGAAACTTAAACAGAATACCAGGATCAAAAGATGCTTCAGAAAGAGAAAAGTGTTAGAAACATGTAAGATGTTTTGCAGGTCTAAGAGCTAAATGATGAGCAAAAGTGATGACCTGAGTACCCCAGACCACACTTGTGACAGCTTGTCAAAGTACAAGTGGAAAGCAGGGATGGATGCAAGAAACATTAGCAAGGAAGAACTTCTAGGACCTTCTGCCTGGTGACTAATCACTGGCTAATATTAGGGGTGTGCAGTAGGAGAGATAAAGAAAAATAGAAAATGAGAGGGCGGAATATGAAATTATTTCCAGAGCGACAGAGAGAATGAAGGTACCATAATAGAAACAGAGGTGCAATTGACATCACTTAGTGAAAAAGTTCCTTTTCTTTTTTGTCAAATTGAGGTAAGACAGTCTAGTCAAGGAGAAATGATCCAAAGGCTGTTAAATATAAAGTTTGAGCTCTGCTTTGAGATAGAAGATGCAGACAGGGAAGCAGTATGGTTTTAAAGGCTCTCCAGGTGTTGCAAACAGGAAGTCAGGACTGAGAATCATTTTGCAGGATGGTCTGTGACGAGGGCACACCCACCCAAACCTTGTCCTTGGGGTCACAGGACAAATAGTAACTGTAAGGCTCCAATCACGTTTAATGGGGGGAAGCCTTATAATCTAGTGCTGCTTATTAGTTTCGTAGCCTTATTAATTGTTGCTTATTAATAGCCTTATTAAGTGTTGCTTATTAGCCTTAATAATCTAGTGTTAATTATTAAGCCTTATAATCTAGTGTTGCTTATTATAGCATTATTTCAAAATATATGTAAAATGAGAACTGTATAACATACCTTAAGAATAAGAAAACTGTTCATTTTCTTCTTAAAATTTGAACACAAAAATTAAATGGAATTTTAATTTCATTTCTTCTGCCTTTTGTTCCCATCTTTTCCATTTTACCCCACATCATCCCACTCAAACAACTTAAGGCTACAAACGCTTCTGGCCTCAGTTCCCTCATCTGTAAGAATGAGTTTATCTGCTTTCCTTCTTCCCCTAGGGGTCTGTGGTGAAATCACAGCAAAATGAAAAATCACAGCAAAATGAAAAATCACAGCAGAAGTGCTTTGTGAATTATAAAATAGGTCAACCAATGTAAAATACCATTATTATAACTAAGCCTAGGGTGTAATTTTTAACTTTTTCAATTACTCTCCATAAGAAAAACATGCCTTTGCTTCTTAGCCTGTATACACTATTTAAACTTTATGTAAGTTTGGCAATATAGTCACCATAAATTAATGCATACAGGAAAACAAAAATAGGGAGTGCCAATGTTTTATTTTTCCTAATTACTTTTCCTTTTCTTCTGAATCATAGCTAATTTACAATGTTGTGTTAGTTTCTGGTGTACAGCAAAGTGATTCAGTTTTACATATATATGTGTGTGTGTGTATGTATTCTTTCCCATTATAGCTTATTACAACTTATTACAAGACACTGAATATAGTTTACTGTTCTATACAGTAAATCCTTGTTGCTTTATTTTATATACAGTAATTTGCATCTGCTAATCTCAAACTCCTAGTTTATCCTTCTCCCCTACAATCTTTCCCCTCTGGTAATCATAAGTTTGTTTTCTATATTTTTTATAATTTTCAAATCACAATTTTTCTGACTTTTCACTTTAAACCTAAGATATTTCTGGAGAAATTTTACTGAAGTCACTTTAATATTTTTGCTTATTATGAACACTGATTCATTAGTTTTCATTAGGGTATGGATATAATTTGGTAACAATTTTCTGTAACAAGAAAAATGAGACAAAACAGTCCTACAGCTTGCCAAAGGTATTTAGACATCTTCAGAAACCAGAAGCAGCAGGAGGAGACCTCATTGCTTCCTCATTAATCCAGGCACTCTTCCTTCAGAAGAAAGGAATTTTTAATTAGCACTTTTTTTAACGTGAATTTTATTTCCCTTTAGATGTTTATTATTACACCAAATGACAACAGTAAATGCAGCTGCTGATACTGTAAATGGCATTCTCATGCACCTGGGATTCCAATGCTTGTTAAACTTTAGAAGTACCTTTCTACAAAATTAAGCACATTGTTGTTCAGTCATTTCAGTCCTGTCTGACTCTTTGCAACCCCATGGACTGTAGCCACCAGATTCCTCTGTCCTTAGGATTGTCCAGGCAAGAATCCTGGAGTGGGTTGCCATTCCCTTCTCCAGATCTTTCCAAGCCAGAGATGGAACCCCCATCTCCTGCACTGGCAGCGGATTCTTTACCACTGAGCCACCAGGGAAGCATAAGTTTGCATCAATCTTTTTTAAATCTGAAATGCTCAGTAGACACCTTTGTTTATATATATTTTGGGTTTTTTTAATCTCAAAGATAATTTTATAAGAAAGGCTATTTCTAGAGCTTACTAGTCTATTAGTAACAAAGTTAGTGAAGAAAGTTTCAAAATGTTATATGAAACCAAACCAACTTCACTTTTACCTTACCATTAAAGGCCCAAGTGGGAGATCATGTAAACCTGTGAGGTCACAGTGCATTCAACAACCACAATGGCTGGTCACAAAGTAGACATCCACCCTCACAACCGAAAAACAGGAAATATATCAAGCCAACAGTCAACATTACTGCATTTTCCATGGTAAAAACACTTAAAGTTTATAATTTTGTCACCTATCTTTACACCACTAAACTCAGAGAGTTGCCACAGAGTTAAGAGCAACATTTGCAAAACACTCCATCAACATGAAAGCATTTAAATGCTAATTCTTGTTTCTGTAACTCTTGACAAAAGACAACACGTATTTTCAAAACTATTAGAATTATTAAGAGCACTCTGAGAGCAACTAAAATCCTCTGCAATATAAAGGCATACACTTAAAACTATCTGGAGACAAAAAGAAATTTTATTAACAAAAAAGGCTGAAAATATGATTACATCAAATGAGAAGGCAGTAAATGCTTCCTGAAGTTAATGATTATTTTTATCACTTTGGAAAATCTGTGCTCAGGTCTCATAAAAAGCAATGATGCTGGAGAAAGCAAAATTGAGTTCACTACAGAGATCGAGGTCTAATTTCCACCAACTGCTTCCAACAGATTTACTGCTGCAAAGGTTGTCACCAAAATGAATGATAATCAACAACTCTCAGAAAGAATAAATCCTGATGAATATTATTAGAGTCAAGGAAAAATACTTAATCATCTTCAAATTAGGTATGTATGAATAGGAAAAAATGGTTCTAAAAAGCACTGACCATTAAAATTATCCTCCCTCCCCTCCCCCAAAAACAATACTTTAAAATACAGGAAAAAAAAAAAAAAACACAAAAATATGTTGCTACGATTTATAAGAGCTAGGAACAGTTCTCCCTGTTGGAAACAAGATTTAAACATCAAAAGACAGCCAGTGAACACTGATTATATCAGTATTTCTAACGCTAAAAAAGGTGGTGGGTGGTGAGAATGATGTCAGCGTTTGGTGACGTGAGAGACAACTTTTAATCCAATAATGACAATAACTCTGTTCCAAATCCTGTGCAACGCGAAACGTTGGCAATTTGAAACATAACTGAAAAGACCTGTAGTGAGTGAAAACTCAGCAAACACCCTTGTTCTTTCTGAACAATGACCCAAATAATGGATCACTATAAAAAGAACAGATGACACATCCAATTCATCTGTTCAGCCTCCAATGTACACAGGTTTGACAGACTCAGAGATAAGACACAATGAATCTCCTACGACAGAATGGTCATTTTAGTCATCAGAATGTCTGGAAAAGGAGCAGACGAGGAGGGACAGAATCAGACTGAGAGGCGTAAAGAATGAGGGAGGGCTTTGGGGAGAGCGAAAAACACGGGTATTTAAGTAAGTCTGTGAAGCAAAAAAGACGACTACAGGAAAGGCTAACTTTAACTGGTATAGGACAGAAAGAAGTTCAGAGATGAAACTGACCAAGTCCCGGGAGCCCGCAGAGGCTGCGCGGTGTTCCGCCGGACTAGCCTTTGTTGATCTCCCTCTTTCCCCTAATTTTAAGCACAGGTCTGCTTTTAAGCGCTCCCTATGAAGAAGGGAGAAGGGGGAACTGGGTGATGAGCAGTACGGGGGCTCACCTCCCCCAAATATTTCATCCACCCAGAATCTAACTCGCCCAGTGAGGGGGAGGGAAGGTTAGAAGGAACGGATAGAAAGACGCCGGGATCTTTTGCAGAGGTCGCTCCCTATGGGAAATCGCAGGGTGGGTGCGCTTGATGGCGGAGGGGACCAACTCCCCTTCCAAGTGTGGCCACTTACGAAGACGCGCTGGGCACGAAGAAGTCCACCGCGAAGCCGAAGTAACTTCCCTCTGGGCCGGAGTACTCCGCAGGACTCTCCACATCTAGATTGAAGGCGCCGCAAAGAGGCAGCAGGATTCCGGGGAGAAGAAGCAGGAGGCGGCGGGGGCGAAGGCGCAGTCGCCGCCGCGGCAGAGAAGCCATCGTCGAAGTGCGCGCGGGGCGCCGAGCCCGGAGTCGCGGCCACCCCTCCCGGAGCGCACGGAGCCCGCGGCCCGCCGCCTGCGCGCGCCGAAACTTGCCAGCTGCTCGCTTCCCCGCGAGTCCCGGACACCGCTGGGGGAGGAAGGAGGGCCGAGCTGCTGAGCGGCCGCCCGGGAAGTGGGGCGCAGGGCGCGCGGGGCGGGGACAGCAGCTCGGGCGGCCCCCGCCTCCCTCCAGCTCGGCCGCTCAGCGTCGCGCCTCGGGCTCGGGACTGCCGGGACGGGCGCCGCACCCCCGGCCGGGGTCCTGCCTCGGCCAGTGGGAGGAGGCAGAGCAGGAGGAGGAGCCGCCCTGGAGGCTGAGCCAATTCGCAGGAGGAAGTGGGGGAGGAGAGTCAGACTCGGACTGGGACGAGGCGAGCACACTTCCGTGCGCGCTGGCTATCGCCTCCTGTCCCAAGAACGGGGCTCAAGGATGGAGGCCCCAAACCCTCAGAGCCCGGGTCAGCGGCAGCGCTCCTAGACTAGGGCCTCAGACCCAGAACCGGAGTTGGGGGGGTGGGGGATGGTGAACGATGGTCGGTGGAGGAGATGCTCGACCGTCCCAACCCGCCCGCGCCCCACGGAGTGCCAAGGGCAGCCGGATTCCGTCGGCAACTCTTGTGCGACTTTTATTTAAAAATGAGTAAAGCTTTGTCCGTTTCTCCTGTTTCTGGTAGTTTAAAGCCCTCAGGCACTCACAGACGAAACTCTGTAATTAATGGTCGTTCTCCTCCCCAATTCTAGCCCACACTCAAACACTGAACTTAATTATAAACTTTCAGAATGCTAGCGCAGCCTCTTCCAGGCGAGTCGTATTAAAGCTGATCTTCAGCCGACCGCGAAAGGATGGGCAGGGCAAAGAACCGCACTAATCGTTTTAAATTACGTCAGATTAGTCAAAACCTTATTCCTAGTTTATTAGTGTAGAAGTACGAATGTGTGATCACTGACCTAGAGCCGGACATCCTGGAATGTGAAGTCAGGTGGGCCTTAGGAAGCATCACTATGAACAAAGCTAATGGAGGTGATGGAATTCCAGTTGAGCTAGTTCAAATCCTAAAAGATGATGCTGTGAAAGTGCTGCACTCAATATGCCAGCAAATTTGGAAAACTCAGCATTGGCCACAGGACTGGAAAAGGTCAGTTTTCATTCCAGCGCCAAAGAAAGGCAATGCCAAAGAATGCTCAAACTACGGCATGATTGCACTCATCTCACACGCTAGTAAAGTAATGCTCAAAATTCTCTAAGCAAGGCTTCAGCAATATGTGAACCATGAACTTCCAGATGTTCAAGCTGGTTTTAGAAAAGGCAGAGGAACCAGAGATCAAATTGCCAACATCCGCTGGATCATCAAAAAAGCAAGAGAGTTCAAAAAAAAAATCTATTTCTGCTTTATTGACTATGTCAAACCCTTTGACTGTGTGGATCACAATAAACTGTGGAAAATTCTGAAAGAGATGGGAATACCAGACTACCTGACCTGCCTCTTGAGAAACCTATATGCAGGTCAGGAAGCAACAGTTAGAACTGGACATGGAACAACAGACTGGTTCCAAATAGGAAAAGGAGTATGTCAAGGCTGTATATTGTCACCCTGTTTATTTAACTTATATGCAGAGTACATCACGAGAAACGCTGGGCTGGATGAAGCACAAGCTGGAATCAAGATTGCCAGGAGAAATATCAATAACCTCAGATAGGCAGATGACAACACCCTTATGGCAGAAAGTGAAGAACTAAAGAGCCTCTTGATGAAAGTGAAAGAGGAGAGTGAAAAAGGCTTAAAGCTCAACATTCAGAAAACTAAGATCATGGCATCAGGTCCCATCACTTCATGGGAAATAGATGGAGAAACAGTGGAAACAGTGCTGCTGCTGCTGCTGCTGCTAAGTCGCTTCAGTCGTGTCCGACTCTGTGCGACCCCATAGACGGCAGCCCACCAGGCTCCCCCCATCCCTGGGATTCTCCAGGCAAGAACACTGGAGTGGGTTGCCATTTCCTTCTCCAATGCATGAAAGTGGAAAGTGAAAGTGAAGTCGCTCAGTCGTGTCCAACTCTTAGCGACCCCATGTACTGCAGCCTACCAGGCTACTCTGCCCATGGGATTTTCCAGGCAAGAGTACTGGAGTAGGGTGCCATGCAAACAGTGGCTGACTTTATTTTTCTGGGCTCCAAAAATCACTACAGATGGTGATTGCAGCCATGAAATTAAAAGACGCTTACACCTTGGAAGGAAAGTTATGACTAACCTGCTGCTGCTGCTGCTAAGTCGCTTCAGGCGTGTCCGACTCTGTGCGACCCCATAGATGGCAGCCCACCAGGCTCCCCCGTCCCTGGGATTCTCCAGGCAAGAACACTGGAGTGGTTTGCCATTTCCTCCTCCAATACATGAAAGTGAAAAATGAAAGTGAAGTCGCTCAGTCGTGTCCGACCCTCAGCGACCCCATGGACTGCAGCCTTCCAGGCTCCTCCATCCATGGCATTTTCCAGGCAAGAGTACTGGAGTGGGGTGCCAACCTAGACAGCATATTAAAAAGCGGAGACATTACTTTGCCAACGAAGATCCGTCTAGTTAAGGCTGTGGTTTTTCCAGTAGTCATGTATGGATGTGAGAGTTGGACTATAAGGAAAGCTGAGTGCCGAATAATTGATGTTTTGAACTGTGGTGCTTGGACTGCAAGGAGATTCAACCAGTCCATCCTGAAGGAGACCAGTCCTGGGTGTTCACTGGAGGGACTGATGTTGAAGCTGAAACTCCAATACTTTAGCCACCTGATGCAGAGAGCTGACTCATTTGAAAAGACCCTGATGCTGGGAAAGATTGAGGGCAGGAGGAGAAGGGGACGACAGAGAATGAGATGGTTGGATGGCATCACCAACACAATGGACATGGGTTTGGGTGGGCTCCGGGAGTTGGTGATGGACAGGGAGGTCTGGTGTGCTGCAGTCCATGGGGTCGCAAATAGACACGACTGAGCGACTGAACTAAACTGAAGGATTTTAGACTTGGAAGAAGGAATATGCACCTGAGGTCCCTTGGGGCTAGCTTGCTATTGGTGTTTTCCACCTCGCCCAGGCCCTGGAGCAGGATTGAGAACTGAACCTTGACCTTTTCTTTTGTATTCACAACTCTTAGCACCTTGCTAGGCAGTTAGCAAGTAATCAATAAAATGTTGAAGGAATGAATGAAATGAGATGAAATCTGAGATGAAATCACAAGTAAACTTTGCCCAGAGACGTGACTTCCTCATATTGTGTATCGTGTGCTATAAAGAATTTGGTGAACAGGATAAGAGTATAAATGCATTGTTTGGATTTTTAAAACAGTTTAAAAAGTACTAAAACAGTACTTTTGAATTTGAACCTAAAAGCTCTTAATCCTGTGCTGGGATAATGTATGTAAACTGAAATATCTAATTTGAATGTATAGTACTTAATTGCATCATATACTTTGACTTTTAAATGTGACTAATAGTTATACAACACAACCTTAGGCATGTTTTATAATGTAAGATCCAACACTTGCCTAAAGGAAATTACTATCTGAGATTTCCTTTAGGCAAATGTTGGACCATACGTTATAAAACATGCCTAAGGTTGTGTTGCATACTTGTATATAAATATAAATTTACCTTTTTCCTTGCCATGTTCTCTGGTACACAAAACAGGCCATGGGTATGTACACACAAACCCAAAGGGTCATCTATGCCTTAAAAGCCTGAGAATCATTTCCCTTGGAAATCCACCGAGATAGGGAGAGAAGCTGAAACTTGAGTGAATGAAGACCACATTTCTTTGAGGAGACAAACAGGGTAAGCCAGTACCTTAACCCCCAGGGTTGTGAATGCAGACACGTTTGTTACAGAGTAGTCAGGCTTGAGCAGTCATCTGTCCAGCACCTTGCAGACTGAGGAATAAGTCGCTTTAGTCATGTCTTACACTTTTCAAACCCATGGACTGTCCATGGGATTCTCCAGGCAAGAATACTGGAGTGGGTTGCCATGCCCTCCTCCAGGGGAATCCCAACCCAGGGATCGAACCTGTGTCTCCTAATGTCTACCTGCATTGGCAAGGGGGTTCTTGACCATTAGCACCACCTGAGACGTGTGTATACCAATTCAGCCCATGCTTATTCAGAATCCACAATGTGCCAGGTATTATGCGCACAGGAGAGGGCAAGAGCATATTTTATGCTACAAGGAAAAACTGTGCTATCCCCCATTCCCGTGGCATTCTTTAAAACTACATTATAACAATTTTCCAACTTAAGAGAACTAGATATCAACATTAAGTATAATCATTTTTAAATCAAGAAAATTAAATAGTAAAAATATATTTACTTTGAATTTACCCCATACTTCTTTGTCCTATGCTTAAAATCCTGAATCCACTGACTTCTATAAATTCAAATGCCTGAGTTCAACTCCTGGCTTCACCAAATACTAGTTAGTTGTGTGATGCTGGGCAAATCACTCCAATCATTATGTGCCTGTTTTCTTTTCAAAGAAAGCTCAGTTCTGTTACCATAAAATAAGAGGAATTTCAAATTTTTATCTTTCAACCAACATCAAGGAGGATTCAGTTCATAATCCACAGAAACCCTTTGGAAATCCTCTTTTTCCGCCCTCCATTTCTCGAGCCCTTAATCCACTAAACCCAACTCTACAATGTTTGTTGCTATTGCTTTCCAGCTATTTATTAAGGAGATCAACTTGGCCTTGGCCTTTCCAGCTTCACTCCCTTCTGGGTGAAGGGATTCATTTCTTTTTATTGAGATAACACTGGCTTATTACATTATACAAGTTTTATGGGTACAACATTACATTTCTACTTCTATATACCCTACAGAATTGCCTTTTCCTATCTGTATCACAAAAGATACCCAGCTAGCACGTGGGTGTGTGGAACAGAAGAGAAGGAAGGCAAAAAACTTGTCTTTCTGGGCTTTCTTTCCTAATCTGCTCCTTCAGGGATAGGGTTGTCCAGGTCTCTTTGATTCACTGCATTTCTCATTCTACACATCGCTAACATTATCTTACTCATTGTCATGATCTTACTGCTCCGAACCTCACAAAGTAGCTTTAACTATATTAAATCAATTAAATCAATTACTCAGTGTCCCCAAAGTGCCATCTTTGTTCACAGGGTCTCTGTCTTCCTAGAAAACATTAGATCTCATCAACCAGCCTACATCCTTCTGCAACTTCAACCTACACAATGTCCTCTCTCTGGCTGCTTCCTACTCTTCTTTCAAGATGAATATCAGTCATCATCATGTTCTCAGGAAGCCTTCTATCAGGAACCATGATTTTTGTTTTTGTATCCTCTGAGCTCAGTTCTGGACAAGGCACTGGCACCCCACTCCAGTGCTCTTGCCTGGAAAATTCCATGGATGGAGGAGCCTGATAGGCTGCAGTCCATGGGGTCGCTAAGAGTCGGACACAACTGAGTGACTTCACGTTGACTTTTCACTTTCATGCATTGGAGAAGGAAATGGCAACCCACTCCAGTGTTCTTGCCTGGAGAATCCCAGGGACAGGGGAGCCTGGTGGGCTGCCGTCTATGGGGTCACACAGAGCCAGACACGACTGAAGCGGCTTAGAAGCAGCAGCAGCAGCTAGGCTTGTCATAGCTTTTCTTTTAAGGAGTAAGCATCTTAATTTCATGGCTGCAGTCACTGTCCACAGGATTTTGGAGCCCAAGAAAATAAAGTCTGTCATTGTTTCCATTTTTTTTCCCCATCTATTTGCCATGAAGTGATGGAACTGGATGTCATGATCTTTGTATTTTGAATGCTGTGTTTTAAGCTATCTTTTTCACTCTCCTCTTTCACCTTCATCAAGAGGGATCAAATCCAAGCCCACCAGGGAATTCCCAAAACCTCTAATTCTTTTTTCCTTCAGCTTTATGATAAATTTAAATACTCATAATCAGATGATCTTTAAAAAATAAAGTCTACAAAGTCATGCATATTTTTATTTTTTTCCTTGGAAAAAATGGCAAGAAAATGTCATTAATGACAAAACACAGCATTTGTATAATACACATGTATGTATAGGTCCTGAAATTTTTCCTTAGATACATGATTTAATCCTACTATTGTTTAGTACTATGTCACCTAAATGATTATTAAAGTATTTTCTTATAAAACATTATCTCCAAAAAATGAAAAAAATTATCTCCATGTCCCAAAAAGACATAGATAGCTAGACATATGTCTACAAAACACAATTTTGCAGAAGAAATTTTAATATATAAAACTTTTTCTTGTTCTATTAAATAAACAGCTAAAACAATCTGATATATAACTCGAATAAAACAAACTCATTCACATTACATTTTCTTTCCACTTACAGAAACACTCCACTTAACTAGTTTAATTAAAGAATATGTTAATCATTCACTTATTCATCATATAGATGTTGCCTCTTTGTAACAATGTAGTTACTACATGTGGGTAATTTTACCCCATTTTACAGATGAAAAGAGTAAGTTTGGAGATGTTAAAGTATGCTCCCTTCAAGAGGTGGAGCTCAGTTCCCCTTCCCTTGAGTATGGACTAGACCTCGTGAATTACTTTCAATGAATAGGATTAAAAAATTTTGTGATGGTGCAACTTTGTTGACTAGGTCATAAAAGGTGTCCTTTTGCTCTTCCAGATGGGAGGCCAGATGTCTTGAAGTGGGAACTTACAAGCTGCCCTGTGGAGAAGTCCACATGGTGAGAACCTGGGGCCTCTTCCTAACAGCCATGGGAGTGAGCCCTCTTCAAAGTGGCTCCTTCTTCCCAGTCAGGCCTTCAGATGCTAGCAGCCCCCACCAACATCTAATCTGAAGAGAGACGCTGAGCCAGATACTATCCATCTAAGCTATGGTATAATTGTTAGATAATAAATATTTGTTGCTTTAAGCCAGTACATTTTGGGGATATTCAGCAATAGAAAACTAAAACAAAGAGTTTAGAGCAGATATGTAATTTGCTAAGGTCACAGACCCGGGAAATGTAAGAGATGTGTCAGCCAGTCAACTATAGCTAATCATGTAATTTACTGTTGAACGGGGACACTTTAGAGAGTAACAGGGATAGTGATAATATTTATATTGGTACAACAGCTATATACTGGAACTATCTAGGGCAAACTGGGACATAGATTCACTCTATACAGCCTATGCGCTTTACTGCAACAGAACATTGTCTTCTATATAAATTACTGGATACAGTGTGACTTACCCAACAATGGAAGTATAGCACAGGGAAGGTATAAACCATGTACTCTGACAGAGACTACTAGCTGTCTACCAAATATTCATTGTTCCCATTGGTAATACTCCCACACTGTGTGATGCCAATAATGTGTCTAGCCAGGAAAAAAAAAAAAAAAACCTGCATTTGCCACCTCCCTTATAGATGACCAGAAGACGTCAGCAGAAGTTATCAGGTGGAGGTACTTAAGAAACCACTTAGAAGAGGGCTAGCTTAACTGTCAGGAGCCCTTTTTCCTTCTCAGTTTCTTTCCTGCTGACACTTGGGACATGGATATGGTGGTTGTAGCTGCAGCAGCCTCATTGCAAACATGAGGAGGCATACTTGGTAATGAAGGTCATGATTTAAGAATTACAGAGCAGAAGGTCTGGGCTTCTGCAAACCAGGGACCCATTGTTTCTGCCTTAGTAAATTTTTCTCTTATGTGAAAGAAAAAATATGCCTCTATCTTTGTTTAAGTAGATATTACAAGGGTTTTCAGTTATACCTTGATTAACCTAATCCTAATTGATATACCCACCTTAATTCCTCAAGCAATAGATTTAAGTTTTGAGCACCAAACATTTGTATACTTACTCTGTTTTAATAGAAATTGTTCTCAATATATTGAACACCCTTCCTACTTTTTAAAGTAGCTAAAATAAAAGCACTGACAGTTTTCTTGATGATACAAGGTTATTATTATTTATAGAAAGGAGAGTCAGCTCACTTTTTAGTGCCTAATAGAAAATCCCATGGATGGAGGAGCCTGGTGGGCTACAGTCCATGGGGTCACTAAGAGTTGGACACAACTGAGTGACTTCACTTTCACTTTTCACTTTCATGCATTGGAGAAGGAAGTGGCAACTCACTCCAGTGTTCTTGCCTGGAGAATCCCAGGGATGGGGGAGCCTGGTGGGCTGCCATCTGTGGGGTCACACAGAGTCGGGCACGACTGAAGTGACTTAGCAGCAGCAGCAGCAGAGTTTTATATGCCCCATGGAAGCTCATTCAACTATTTGTATTAAATAAACCAGGTATGAATTAAGTCTGCTAAGTGATACTCTTAGATGGGTTAGTTTGTTCCTTTTAAATGAGTCATTAGAGGGTTTTTTTCTTCTAAACTCTCTACTCTTACTTCTTCTTAAAACTTGAAAATTAATTAAAGACTTCCACCTGACAATAATTATGGCAGGGGATTTTCATGATATGTTAAATCTCTGGATTTAATAGGAAATTATTACATTCAGAAAGGAGTTAGATGCCGAGCTCTTAATCACATAATTGTATTAGGTTTAGCTCATAGAAATATAAAAGAATTAAATAAAAGGTTTGGTACATATTCAGCATTTTTGTGAAGCAGAAAAGCATTTCCATAGTTTTTCTTTTGAGTTCTGAAAAAGTAAATTAATAGTATTATGTAATTATTAATAGTAAATTAATACTATTATAGGCAGAAATAAGATACTCTAAGAAACTGAATTAACTTTTTTATTCTAACTATTTCAAGTTAGTTATTCTATTTCAGTTCAGAATATCCTTATCATTAAGTAAACAACATTTTTGAACAGTGATTGTAATAAAATGCTTCCATTAGAGAATAAATATTTTCATACATGTAAAATGTCTAGCATAAATACATGGAAGAAAGCTTCAAGGACAACCTAACAATTACATCTGACCCAAAATGCAATAGTAAATGACATTCACAAAAAGAATTCAAGCTAAGGCTGGATGATCATTTGATAGGGATATAATAGACCTTTCTATAAGTATGGAAATACTCTGTACCTATACTGTCTCTAATATTTATATTAGCTACATGTGGCTATTGAGCACTTGAAATATGGCTAGTATCACTGAGAAGGTAAATTTCAAATTGTATTTAATTTTAATAGCCACATGTGGCTAGTGACTCTCAAACTGGATGATATAGTTTTAGATGGTATTCATGGGGGGTGAAAGAATTAATTTTGATGGATTCTAAACTCCCTCCCACCTTTATATCACCATAGCTGCAAAAATGTGCAATTAAACTTTATTTCTTCTCCATTGTCTTCTCTGTTCAGCACCAAATTATCCCTGTTTCTAGTATCTAAAATTAACCAAGGAATTAATTTAATCATCACAGAACTATAATGTGCCAAATGCAGTGAGGGAAAAAAAACACAAGAGAATCTGTTCTGGTATTAATTTGGGGGGGCATTAATATTTTTTACCTTCTCGATTTTCCTCTTACTACCCTATTTATTTAACCTATACGCTGAGCACATCATGAGAAATGCCGGGTTGGATGAGTTATGAGCCAAAATCAAGATAGGTGGGAGAAATCTCAGCAACCTCAGAAATGCAGATGATACCACTCATGGCAGAAAGCGAAGAGGAACTAAAGATACTCTTGATGAGGGTGAAGGAGGAGAGTGAAAGAGCCGGCTTAAGACTAAATATTAAAAGAAACTAAGATCATGGCATCTAGCCTCATTCAGTTCAGTTGTTCAGTCGTGTCCGACTCTTTGCAAGCCCGTGAATCGCAGCAGGCCAGGCCTCCCTGTCCATCACCAACTTCCGGAGTTCAGTCAAACTCATGTCGATTGAGTCGGTAATTCCATCCAACCATCTCATCCTCTGTCATCCCCTTCTCCTCCTGTCCACAATCCCTCCCAGCATCAGGGTCTTTTCCAATGAGTCAACTTCGCATCAGGTGGCCAAAGTACTAGAGTTTCAGCTTTAGCACCATTCCTTCCAAAGAAATCCCAGGGCTGATCTCCTTCAGAATGGACTGGTTGGATCTCCTCGCAGTCCAAGGGACTCTCAGGAGTCTTCTCCAACACCACAGTTCAAAAGCCTCAATTCTTCAGCGCTCAGCTTTCTTCACAGTCCAACTCTCACATTCGTACATGACCACTGGAAAAACCATAGCCTTGACTAGACGGACCTTTACTTCATGGCAAATAGAAGGGGAAAAGGTGGAAGTAGAGAAAGATTTCCTCTTCTTGGGCTCCAAAATTACTGGGGGCAGTGACTGCAGCCATGAAATCAGAAGACGATTGCTTCTTGGCAGGAAAACGATGACAAACTTAGTGTGCTGAAAAGCAGACACATTACTCTGCAGACAAAGGTCCATATCAAGGCTATTATTTTCCTAGTGGTTATGTACAGCTGTGAGAGCTGGACTGTAAAGAAGGCAGAACACCAAAGAATTGATGCCTTTGAACTGTGTGCTGGAGAAGAGTCCTGAAAGTCCTTTGGACAGTCCCGCAAGGAGATGAAACCAGTCAATCTTAAAGGAGATCAACCCTGAATATTCACTGGAAGGACTGATGCTGAAGCTGAAGCTCCAATACTTTGGTCATCTGATGTTAACAGACGACTCACTAGAAAAGTCCCTGATGCCGGTAAAGATTGAGGCCAGGAGAAGAGGGTGTCAGAGGATGAGATGGCTGGACGGCATCACTGATGCAATGAACATGAACTTGGGCAAACTTCTGGAGATGGTGAGGGAGAGGGAGGCCTGGTGTGCTGCAGTCCACGCGGTCACAGAGAGTCAGACACACCTGGACGACTGAACAACAAGAACCTTCAATAACCCTTCTTTTCTGGACACCTCTCAAATATGATGTCCAGGTAGCAGCAGGCTGTGGACACCATATCTAAATGCAGGAACTCCCAGATTCACCAGAGATTTCTCTGCTTGGATAGAGTAAAGCCACGGGAATTGATGGGGTCATGCAGCAGCAATAAGGGTTCTGATCAGATTCAAGTTGATTTTAAAGTGATATTATCTGCACATGTGAGATGTGAGCTATAAGGAATTCCTACTGTTGCCAGCCTCCTTTGCAGTGTTTCCCAGGATTCTTAAAGCAGCTTCAGCCTATATGAAGTTCTTAGTCTTGCTTGTACTCCTGCATCTGGTCTGTTCATTCATCCCTGCAGATAAACTATCTCAACCCAGATATGGAACATGCTCCCTTTCACATCGATTCCACAAAGCAACCTAAATGCAAGGTAGCAGGATTCTGTAAAAAGTTGGAGGGTAATAGTGGGATGGGCTGTGTTGCAGCTAAATATTAAAAAGCCCTGTTCCTTAAAGCCTTCAGCATTCCTACTGTGGGAATCTCTCGCAACCTGTGTTCCCTTCTCCAATTCCTGACCTCCCGTTATGTTAGTGCCCACGTCTACCAGGCCCTCTTCTGTCTCTTTTCTCATTCCCAAGCCCCTATTATTTCTTCACTCTGGTCCATGGCCATATCTAAATTGCTCTCAATTTTTCCTTCAGAATAATTCGGACTTCTCTGCTCTACCCTAATTTTTCAGATGTCCCGGACCTATATTGCCAGATTCAAAATTTCAAATAAAAAACTAAGTATAAAAAACATTCTTACCCTAAAAAAAGGATTCTACTTCCAGATTTTGAAGTAAAATTTTCTCTTTTTCATGTGACTACATAACTGTATATTATTATAGTTTCAAAGAAGACTGGGCCATGGTCCTAAAGTCAATAAAAGACATTATGGGGACTAGAAGACGAAACTCTTGAAGAGCATTTATCTTTTCATTAAATTATAGCCATAAACAATGAGTTAGATAAGATTTTGTAAACAAGTATTAGGCTCTCACAACCACTTACAATACTGTCTCCAATGAAAACAAGGTCATGAGCACTAGAAAATGGCATAACAGACACTGGGGGAAAAAGCATATAAAAATGAAAGCTGTATAGATTTAAAAAGTAACTAAAAATAGCTTGATCCATATCCCACCCCCGCTTCCCTCCCCTCTCTCTCTTCCTCTTCCAGCTCTGCTTCCTTCTTTTAGTTGTCTCCTCTCCTGTTTCAGGTTTCCCAGTTGACTAGAGAAGATAGCCACCTGTAACCTCAGGCTCTGTGTCATAATTTAGCAATTCCATTCTAGCTAAAATCCCAGTATAGCAACTCCAGGCAATGATTCGTTTGAGTTGGCTGTGTTTGTAATAATTGCTTACCCCTGAGCCGATCGCTGTGTTCAGTGAAGTGAGATATTAGGATTGGCCATGCATGCGTCAAGTAATCACTTCTGTAGCAAGAATGTGGCACAACACTGTTGTAGATAGGAGGTTCTTAATGATTTAGGATGCAGGAACGGAAGTTGTACAAAGAAAGGGGTGCAGCCAAGCATGCAAATACAATGTATGCGGTTTGTTCCACGTAAATCTTAGTATTTATTACATCAAAGGGGAAAATACCCCCACACAGGCCTCCAATTTTGACTTCTATTATTAATCAGTTATCTCAGTTATAAAATTTAAATATCCTCTCAGTTTTTATTACCATTATATAAACCTGATTTTGTTAGTTTTAAACTATGTGTGAAAATTGTTTGCCCATTGGTGTAACATTTTTGTGGTGGTCAAAAGGCAATGTTGGCTTAAAACTTTTTCTGGTATAATGAATGATAAATTTGTTTTTAGACACTGTGAACACTATGTCAATCTAACAAGCCATTTCCCCAGTTAATCTGAGTTGTGCGGCTGTGGTAGTCTGAATAGTGTGTCTTGGCGTCACCACACTTTGGTTGCTACCATATTTAGAGACTATTTTAGCCTTGACAGAAAAACATTTTTATAGGAATTTTATTGGCTAGAAAGCATAATTTGTGTTATTTTCTACTCCTGTTGCCTTGGTATATAGAAATTAAAAACCTGATGCTATTATCACGAATTGTTACTAAATGTGCTTCATGCGATAGAGTGAAAGACAAGCTTTTGCTGGGTTAAGTCACAGAGATTTGTGAACTAATTTTATAGTTCACAAAATCTATAATATAATCTGAAATATATCCTAGCCAATCCTGATAAATATAAATGTGTTAAGTTTCAAGGTATAATTTATAAATAAAAAGATTTACTATAATTAGACAAATACTATATACTTTACCTTATTACAATATGTATAATTTATGTTCTAGGCAAACATACATATGTCTGTGTGATTTCCTAAGAGTGATGGTTAAGTCTGCCTTTTTCCCAAGAGAAATGGGGAAAAATCATAATTTGGTGAGTGTCAAGAGAGCTGTCAAACTTAAGAATCATCAACACCATCTTTCTGTAGGTATCTATGATTTTTTTTTCTTACTCTATTTCAGTGACTTAAGTTTCACAAACAGCTCCTATAAAAGGGAAGCTTCTGAATATAAGTTATATTACTATATAAGAAGTTGGGGTTTTCACAGGTTATTTCACATCTACTGGGGCTTCCCAGGTAGCACGAATGGTAAAGAACCCACCTGCTGGTGCAAGAGACTTAAGAGACATGGGTCTGATCCCTGGGTCAAGAAGATTCCCTGGAGGAGGGCATGGCAATCCACTCCCATATTCTTGCCTGGAGAATCCCATGAACAGAGGAGCCTGGAAGGCTACGGTCCATGGGGTCTCACAGAATCAGACATGACTGAAGAGACTTAGCATGTGGAAAAGAAAATACAGGTTGGACTTGCCAAAGGATCCAGGGAGATAGCATTTGTTGAAAGCTTTATGGGTTTCCATCACCTTCTGAGAACAAAAGGGAACCACAAGAAGACTGAATTTGACTACATCTGCCACTGAGAAGCAGCGATCAGAAACTAAAATATCAGTGGTGTGATAATCTTTCTCTTCAATTAAATAATATTTCTTTCATGCTTTAATTCCTTGGTTTTCTAATGTTTCCTGGCAGTGGAACCCATTCTTCCAATGACACATTAGCAGAAATCACAAATACAAGATGGATAAAAGCAGGAAACAGACATTCAGAACATCATCATCCAGCACAACATAATAAAGCTCTGGCTTTAAAGATACACCTGTTAAAGTTCATGACACTCCTATCAAGGGTTGTACACATAAGTAGAAAACTCAGCTATTTCTCTCTAGTAGATTCACATTTCATCTTTCTAGAACTTCAGGATATTCATCTGCAGTTGGTCTTGTTCTTCATTCAAATAACCTTCCTGAGCATCTGCCTTTCCTATTTTCCTGCCTCCTCTTTTCACAGTGCTCAAAGAAACTTGCATACTCTTTTTCTCTTTCTGCCTCAGTTGTGCAGCCTTTAAAAGAATACCTATCCTCTTATTTCAAGACTTTAGCCCATATCAATTTTATCAGGCAAATGGGGAAGCATAAAAATAAACTTTTTGGTTTCTATTTTATGTTCTCTCTATATATATATTTGGTCTTTTTATGCAAATATTAAGAAAAGCTTCTGTCTGTACCTGGCCATTGCATGTGGCAATGCAAATGTACTTTGCACAGATGCAGGAGCACCCTTTGCAGGGGTGATGCACAGTTATGTGGCCACCTGCCTCAGGCCTGCTATGTGCTGAGGGAAATCTCACTAGGATATTCTCCCAAAGGACAGTCTGAAGTTCACCTTCATCTGGGGTCTTCATGTGAAAAGTGTGATCAGAATCCCAAGCCAGGCACTAAATCAGAATTTCTGGAGAGGGAACTTTGCATGTGCCTTGTTAACAATTTCCTTTGGGAGTTTTAGTTACCTGTTAATAAATAACAATCCTCCCCTCACCCCCAAACATAGTGGCTTAAAGCAGTGATTTTTTTTTTCTTTTTTGGCCACACCAAGCAGCATGGGGATCTTAGTTCCCCAATTAGGGATCTAACCTGTGCATCCTGCAGTGGAAGCAAGGAGTCTTAACCACTGGACTGCCAGGGAAATCCCAGCAATGATTTATTACTTCACATGATTCTAGGTGGGTTGACTGGCAGTTTCTCCTGGGCTCACTCTTGCAACATCTTTCTAGACTGGAAGGTCCAAAATGGCCTCACTCACATATTTGTCAGTTGGTGTTGGCTGTCAGTGGGGTGCCTCAGTTCTCTTTTTTTTGGTTTCTCATCCTTCACTTGCCTCCTGATACCAGAGGTGGCTTCCTTACAAGTGGCATTCTCAAGGCAATGTTCCAAGAGGGCAAAGGTGGAAACCGAAAGCTCTCAGGAGCCCTAGACTTTGTTGACATGTCATTTCTGCCATATTCTATTAGTCAAACAAGTTACAAGGTCAGACCAGGTTCAAAGTATGGGAAACTGATTCCTTTTCTTGACTGAAAGAGATACAAAGCATTTACAGCTACATTTCCCAACATACTATAATGTATAATACTTTCAGCCTTCATCATCCTGTATGTGGAAATGGAAACTTCTGAAATACAGTATTTGTGAGTTTCTTGTAAAGTTTGTTTATTTTTAGCTGTGCTGGGTCTTCATGGCTCTGCAGGCTTTTCTCTAGTTGCAGCAAGCAGGTGCTACTCTGTAGTTGTGATGCATGAGCTTCTCATTCTGGTGGCTTCTCGTTGCAGAGCACATGCTCTAGGCTGCATGGGCTTTGGTCGTTGCAACACGTAGGCTCAGTAGTTGTGGTTCCTGGGCTCTAACGCAGAGACTCAGTGGTTACGCTACAGGGGATTAGTTGCCCCAAGATCTTCCCAGATCATGGACCAAACCCATGTTGGATCAAACCCGTGTCTTCTGCATTGGCAGGCAGAATCTTTATCACTGGGCCACCAGAGAAGCCCCAGTAGGCTTTCCTTTTAAATGGAAGTTTCTGCCTTCATTTGCTACAAAAAAGCTGGTTTTCTTTCAGGTCCTGAAACTAAGATTGTCAAAAAAAGTTGTATCTACACTCACATTTTCAATCTACTCAAAATCAACTATGGAATTATTTTTTAAAAATAATTAATACAACAAGATTGCATATTTGACAGCTATTTTATCCAGACTTTTCTGATCAATTATTTTCCAAATTAAAAACAAGAAGGTCAGAATTGGGTAATGTAAGTTTAGTTTACTCTTCTACCAAAGCTAATCTTCAGTGATTTTGGTAACAAGTAGACTTAATTAAAAATGACAAAATTATAAAACAGAACACAGAAGGACTGACGACAACCTGAGAAATTAGGTATGGGCTGTAAGATTAAGGACCATTCTGGGAGGAAGGACCGAGTTGTCAGCTTTGCCTACAGTTGAAAGCCTGTTGTGAGTCAGTGACAGAGGCAATGTAGCCATCCAATCCACACCCACATCTCTGTTCAAAAATGTGCTACTTTATTTGCAAACTACAGGCAGTATTGAGAAAACAGATCTAAAATGTATTCTTGGAAAGTGTTCTCTGAGGGGGCTTAAGTAGCAGTAATTCTTAAGAAAAAATACCAACCTCTTAGTGCCATGGCAGAACAAACCACGAAAATGTCTTTTAATCAAATAATGGAAAACATACTATTACAAACCCTTGAATGTGTCGGCTGCAAAGTATTCTATATATTGTGCCATATTTAACATTTGCTTTGGAAATTTTTTTCTTCTGGTTTAGACTGGAGGAAAAGTTTGCCAAGGTTTGTGTCTCCCTGAATCAGCAAGTAAATTTCCCATTACTCTTCCAGTTGGGTGAGTCATCAGCCCGGCTTAGGGAAGTCACAGTCCTGGCTGTCTGGGCGGGATGAGAAATAACATTACAGTCAATCAGTCTAGACAGTCACTTGGCCATTTATGGTATCATTTCCCCTTTACTACTGAGAACCTAGAGAGCAAAGAGACACTCCTGGGAATATGCGTAGGGTTACCAGATTTAGCAAATAAGAATACAGGATGCTCAGTTAAATTTAGATTTTAAGATAAACAATGAATACTTTTTTTGGTATATGTATGCTCCATGAAATATTCATAACCTACTTTCACTTAAAAAAAAAATACATTGCTTATCTGAAATTCACATTAACTAGGCATCGTATATTTTATCTGGCAAACCTACAAACATGGATCTCACTTCATATCATCTGCAGAATGTCAGAGAGATGAAAGCCTGTTTCTTGAGCTTTTGAGAAGAAAAGTCAAGCTATTTTTCTTTCATCTTTTATTAATCATGTAATTACTACCTAACATCATAGAAAGAAAAAAATTATCAAATACAAGAATTCCTTTGAGCAGTAATCCTCAGACTTTAATGTACATATAGGCCATGTGGGGATCTTGGAAAGATTCAGATTCTGCCTCTAACCTGAGGTGGGCCTGACAGTCTGCATTTCTAACAAGCTCCCAGATGGCAGCAGCGCTGTTGGCCCCGGGACCACATTTTTCAGTGACGACGTTTTCAGTGTTTCTCAGACTTTGCTGCACGTTAGAATCACCCAAGGAGTTTTAAAAATGCTTGATGCCCAAACTGTGTCCTATTCAAATTAGATGTGAATTGCAGGGAGGTGGGAGACAGGATTCAGTATTTTTTAAAGCTCCTCAGTTGCTTCCAGTGTACAGCCAGTGTTGAGAACTGCTGTCTTTGATGAGTTCACTTTGATGCTGGATAAGGTTTATTATCACCTACCTGGCGGACTACATTCCACCAGGTCATAAAGAGTCGGACACGACTGAGCACACACGCGCACACACACACGCACGCTCCTGGGGGGCAAAGCTTTTTAAAAAAGAAATTGACATGGTGCTTTATTACACATTAATTGTAATCCTGAGAGACTGATGTATGAAGGATTATCACCATGATCTTTTCAATCACCTCGGTCTTTTCAATGTGTCTACTTTCAATCACATTTTCTAAGCAATTGAGGAAAGCAATAGACTTATTATTTTAACTGGTAGATCACTAAATATTTTCCAAATTTGGAAACTTTATATCTGTAACACACATTTTTTCCATGGGTCCAAAATAATTTATTTCTCTTAATGTTTCTAATGGAAACCAAACAGCCACCACCTCAGAGTCGGTCTGGCTTGGAAAAGACTGGAATTTATAGTCTGTTACTCTTTGTGAGGCTTGGCTAGAGTCAAGGAATGTGACTTAAGGAAGAAAATCAAAACTTAAGTTCTTGTTGTTTTTCACACAAAGACATGTCAACAAAAATAAAAGCATGCCTTCAAAGTTATTGATAAGACTATTGCTTTTTAAAAATTGTTATTTTTTTTTATGTTTTATTTATTTAATTGGAGGCTAATTACTTTACAGTATTGTAGTGGTTTTTGCCATACATTCATATGAATCAGTCAGGAACCACCAATTAAAAAAAAAGAATATTGCATGAATTAATATATAACACATGTTTACACAAAACAGACATGTGCTGGCATAAAGTTAACTTGCTTTTTAACCAAACACCTTCCTCTTTTTTCTTCTAATTGTGTCACACTTTAGTGTCAGCAATTTTTATGCCACCTTTCTTAAATCACGATCTTTTCTGCAGTATTGTTTAGCTGGAAGAATGCTTTTTGGGTTTCTTGTACCTTACACTGAAGTTTACCCACAGATTTCTTTCCCCTTTTAAAATTTTATCTTGTTGTTTTGTTTGTTTGCTTGTTTGTTTGTTTTGTTTTCTTTTGGGATAGTGGGTTTTTTTTTTTTTTTTTGGTCCACTTGATTCATCATGCATTATTTTCTCTTGTTCATGCTTAGTCTACACCCTCCATCACTGCTCTGCTCAGTTATTTACCTTGAGCATTCTAGAATCTGTGACCAAACCTTTACTTGATCTGCATCCCTCATCAATGCCAGCAGTCGTCACCATGCCCTGGGAAACAACGTTAGGAATCACACACATGCCCCTGTTCCTGGGTGGGCCTATTAGCAGGTTGAAAGGCTGCCAAGATGAAATGTTGGCTCAGAAGAGGTAAAACAAAGCCATTAGGGGTGGGTGGCAAATTGCTATGCAAACATTTAACTGTGGGTTCTCCGTGTGCCCTTTCGGGGAACTTCCGCCTAGGGGAGAGAAAAGTAGAAAGTGACTCTTAGGCAGCAGATGTCTCCCATGAGAGGAGGAAATTAACCTGATCTGGCCTGCAAAAAAAGTCGCTACCTAAAAATGTTTTTGTTCTAAACTATGGCAGTTTATTTACTCTACCTGCCATGAAAAGTTTATACACATTTTCTTACAGAGCCCACAGTTTATCAGGGTAGTGTACAATATGATAAATTAATAACTAGGCTAATATTTATTAAGCACTCACTATATATATTTATGTGCATTAGATCCTTAAATCTTTGTAACCATCCAACAAGCACTATCATTACTCCAATTTTAAAGATGAGGAAGCTACAGCTTCAAGAACAATGACCTGGCCATCGTCATACAGATAATTGGTTAGTAAAGCCAGGATATAAATCCAAATGAAACAAGTTAAAGGCATAACCCTGCATGTACCTTAGCTACCATGCATCGGAACATATCTGGGGCATCCACCATATGATATTGCTTCTGAAAGTTCCTGCAGGGAATAACAGGATCCTAAAGGACCTTTTATTTATTTATTTGCTTATTTCATTGACTACACTAAAGCCTTTCAATATGTGGATCACAACAAGCTTGGAAAATTCTTACAGAGATGGGAATACCAGATCACCTTACCTGCCTCCTGAGAATCCTGTATGCAGAACAAGAAGCAACAGTTAGAACTGGACATGGAACAATGGACTGGTTCCAGATTGGGAAAGGAGTACAACAAGGCTGTATATTGTCACCCTGTTTAACTTCTATGCAGAGTACATCATGTGAAATGCTGGATGAATCACAAGCTGGAGTCAAGACTGCTGGGAGAAATATCAGCAGCCTCAGATCCACAGATGATACCACTCGACAGAAAGTGAAGAGGAACTAAAGAGCCTCTTGATGAGGGTGAAAGAGGAAAGTGAAAAAGCTAGCTTAAAACTCAACATTCAATAAACAAGGATCACGGCATCTGGTCCCATCACTTCATGTCAAATAGATGGGGAAAAAAGGACATAGTGGCAAATTTTATTTTCTTGGACTCAAAATCACTGTGGATGGTGACTGCAACCATGAAATTAAAAGACACTTGGTCCTTGGAGGAAAGCTATGACAAACCTAGATAGCATATTAAAAAGCAAAAGCATCACTTTGCTGACAAATGTCCATCTAGTCAAAGCTATGGTTTTTCCAGTACTTATGTATGGATGTGAGAGTTGGACCATAAAGAAGGCTGAGCACCAAAGAATTGATGCTTTGGAATTGTGATGCTGGAGAAGACATTTGAGAGTCCCTTGGACTGCAAGGACATCAAGCCAGTCAATCTTAAAAGAAATCAATCCTGAATATTCATTGGAAGGATTGATGCTAAAGATGAAGCTCCAATACTTTGGCCACCTGTTGCGAAGATCTGACTCACTGGAAAAGACCCTGATGCTGAGAAAGATTGAGGGCCGGAGGAGAAGGAGGCAACAGAGGATGAGATGGTTGGATGGCATCACTGACTCGATGGACATGAGTTTGAGCGAGCTCCAGGAGATAGTGAAGGACAGGGAAACCTGGCGTGCTGCAGTCCATGGGGGTTGCAAAGAGTCAGACATAACTGAGCGAGTGAACAACTGATGCTGGGAATTATAGAAGACAAAAGGAGAAGAGGGCAGCAGAGGATGAGATGGTTAAACAGTGTCACTGACTCAATGGACATGAATTTGAGCAAACTTCGGTACACAGTAAAGAACTGGCAAGCCTGGAGTGCTGCAGTCCATGGGATCACAAAGAATCGGACATGACTTGGTGACTGAACAACTAAATTACTCTTAATTTTAAGTATTAATGGTAGTAAGTAAATGCATTCATTGTAGTAGTTTTCTCCCAACTGAGCCAATGGTTAAAGAGGTTATTTGAAGTGTTATCTAAGTGAATCACAGTAAAAAATTTACCCCCCTCTAGTTTCTTTCAGTCTTTCTGATTATAACAAAGGTAAAGTTTTAGATTGGTGCTAATTTGTATTCATTTTTCTTTTTAACAAAGAAGGGCAGGCCTTGGGCTGCCTTGATGTACCATGAAGGCCAAAGTGTAGAATTCTTTAAATGAGGCAACAAGAAAAAAAAACCAAAAGACTCTGCAGTCTTATTTCTATTAGCTGCATGAAAATGTCTGAATTAAGGAAGAAATGAAAAGTCTAGCTCTAAAGAAAACTGAAAACTGCTTTTGAATTTCCCTGGGATTCAGATTCTAGCATTCTAGACTGTAGAAAACTTAATTATTCCTCATTCCCTGCTATGAGGTTGTTTTCCACTGTATGAAGAGCTCTTGATTAACTTTCAGAAGCTGTGGTTTGTGTCCAAGCTCTGCCACTAACCTTATGTAGGTCCCTGAAGTCAGTTTCTCTATTAAGAAATAAAATTATCAAATTAAACTGTTTCTTCTAGCTCTTTTAGTCTAACTTTCTACAATGTATCTGAAATGGTCTGCACATTTATTTACCTTTCTTCCAAAAGGCTCATCTCCGGGAAGCTTTGTGCAGGCCTGTACAACTCACATGCTTTTTTGAGAGAATATAAGCCATGTTAACGCTTTACCTTGTAAAGCTTCTGTTTTTGTTATCAAAGGTTACAGAAATTGAAGGCTATTTTGGGGTTGGGGGAGGGAGCTATTACAGGTCGGCTGCCTGTTACAACTGGATATTATTCTGGGAGGAAAGTGAGACTTCCACTTCCTTTACACCATTCAAAGAAACTAGCCTGAGTTCCAAGAATGCCCAGGCCATTTACCAGACACTGTGCTTTTCCTTGTACGTGTTTATTTTTACACTGGGCACAAAGTGCAATTAATTACCACTGGTCACTGGAATAGAATGTAATTATGGCCTGAAAGGATGACCAAACTGCATTCTCTTGTTGGCTGACTAACTGCAGAAACTCTTCCAGAACTGCTTATCTGTGTGATCAGTTTAGTGCTGTTACTGAGTGTGTCCTGCAGTAAATAGACAGCCCAGCTTAAGTCAGTGCCCTTAAACCTTGCAGGTTCTGGTTGTCTGACAAAAACTAAAATCAAATCACACACTGAAAACACAAAAAGCAGAAAACACAAGATCAGTCCTTGTGAGCTGTGTAAGATCACTTAAATCCCCAGTTGCATAATTCATATTTTATAAACATCTTTTCAAAGGATCTGGCATATTTGTAGGAGAGGAGAGACAATCTGCCCTGTAATCAGGATTAGTTAGAAGGACAGATATAGCATGTTCATTTCATTACAATTTACCACCTGGCACCAACCATGTAATTCTTAGTCTGTCCTTCTTTGTGTTCACTAACATTTTAAGCACGTTATGCATGAAATGACTTTCATGAGACATAACGAAAAGTGGGGAAAAAACAATATGAGTATAGCTGCATTGAGATCCTGGGAATGCAGAGATAAATACCTGCAAAGTAATGCTAATCTACGTGAAGGGCAAAATGATGAATTTGTCATTAACAATAACCTTTATAGGCCCTTGTACTGGAAACTGTATTACTGGAAAACAATGAAGTATTTGTTAAATGTCCAATCCAACAAACCTCCTAAGAAAAGCTTGATATGGAAATATCTAGCTCCATGACCTGGATGTGGCACAGAGTAACAGTGTTTCTGTATTCTGCTTATTGACAGTCCCCCGGAACAGTAAACCTGAGCAAACTCTCAGTTGCCACCATTGTTTAGTTTGTGGTAGTCCCCTATAAACCACCTGTTTTGTCAGGATTGCTGGAATAGTTAGGGAGAAGAAGAGAGCCAACGACAGCAGAACCTGAATATTGTAAGCATCTGCGGACTGGCTGCTGTCAGGGATTGCTGTCCAGCCTGTTGACACTTCATGAGGACAACCATTTGACAGAGGTACCGCAGCTCAGCACGCTACCTTGGCGAGTGTTCCCCCACCAGACGCAATGGCTGCTCTGGCTGTCAGGCTTGGTCCCTAGCAAACTGAAGAGACCTAAGGGTTAGGATCCACCAGTATCTCTCTCCCTAAAGGTGGCAAACTCAGAGTAAGGAAAGCGAACCCTAAGGGAAGGAGGAGAATTAGTAAGAAGCTAGCAAGATTTGGTGGCAAACTAGGACAGGCCCTCAGTCTCTAGGGTCAAGGGTCAACTATCAGGTGCCAAATCCGGATATTGCAAACTTAGTCTGGGGAAAACCAGTTACAGAAAGTCCAAGTTAAAGTCATATTTGAGGGAATGAAGCGTTCAAAGTACAGAGCATAAACGATGGTCAGATAGGATACAGAGTCCAAATATCCTAGAAATTTCATCTGTAAAACAAGGCAAAGCAGAGTGTGAAAAGAGGAAAGCAGCTTCGAGCAACCAGAACAAATAGAATATGGATCTCCCCAGCCAATAGGAAACCGCTGACACACTCCCCAAAAGAGGCATCATGCCTGGAGTTAAAGGCCTGAGAGTCTGGAAAATTCAAGTACCTGAGACACTCAAGCAAAATTCATCCAAGTAAGTAAAACATACTACAAGAGTTCTCAGGGAGATTACCTCATGTTATACCTGAAAGGCCCATGTTGGACACAGGAGTAGGCTGGGACTGGCACCCCGGCTATAGGAAATGCAGCAAAGACACAGCATCTAAAGGAAAATGAAAATCCGGGATGGGAAACACATGTACACCCATGGAGGATTCATGTCAATGTATGGCAAAACCACTACAACATTGTAAAGTAATTAGCCTCCAATTAAAATAAATAAATTTATATTAAAAAAAAAAAAAGTCTGGTATCGGGAATGCCAGAGCAGAAGCCTTGAAATGCACACAGGTGGCAGATCACGGAAGGACGAGCTGAGCAGCTCTTGGAGGAGCATGGTGTTGCCTTTAATAGGTTACCCACGCTCTCGTCCCCCAGTGTGTGGAGGGGTACCTGTCAGTGCCCTGAATTTATTCAGACCCAATCTAAATTTCTTCATGAAGTAGCCTGGTATGACACAGCTGAAAACATGAAAACTTTGAGTTTCAATCATAGTTGAATAATAGAAAAAATATTCTAAGTATGGATTAGAAAAGTAAGTAAATGAAAAAAAAGTTGTGAATACCTGAAAATGGGGCCCTGTATGTTTAAACCACGCTGCACGTGTGTGATGACATACAATTCTGGCACGAACAACGATAACCACAATGAGTTTTCAGTAACTTAAAAATGCTTTGGAACATCTTGCTTTCCCTCTCCCACAATACCTCACTGTTCCTTCCCATCCTGGGCCTGGAGAAGGCTCAGGCAAGGAAGCGTGGCCAGAAGGGTGGTTCTGCCATCAAGGAGGTAGAGACCAAAGAATACACCACGAACACACAGCAGCACATACATGAAGTGGAATAAGCAGCCTGGCCCTCACGAACTCAAAGAAATCTGGAAATCTGCCACGAAGGAGATGGGAACTCTAGATGTGCATTTTCATACCAGGCTCAACAAAGCTGTCTGAGCCAAAGGAATAGGAATGTCCCATACCATTTCCATGTGTGGTTGTCCAGGAAGCATAATGAGGATGAAGATTTGCCAAACAAGCAAGCTGTATATGTTGGTTACCTAAGTCCCCATCACCATGGTCAAAATCTACAGCCAGTGTGGATGAAGACTAACAGCCAACTATAAAATAAAGTTATAAAACTGCCAAAAAAAAAAAAAAAAAAAGCTTTTGCTGTTTTAAGTGGATACAGGAGATTCTTTACAGAATTACAGATTTTACCAGTTATAAATTGGATTCATCTGCTAGTACCAAAGAACTGAAATGCTAGTGTTCCAGCAAGAGAGAAGTTTGCATTTTTCTCATAGAAAATAAGTCCAGAGCTGGGAAGGCAGATCCAGTCATTTCAGGCACCCCCATCTCTTTATATTTATCGTCTTCAAAGTTGGCTAAAACAGTTGCCAATGCTTTGGCTCTAGCGTCCACATCCCAGGCAGGAAGCAAATGTAAAGAACAGCAGAAAGGTGCATGCTAATGACATGTCCTCTTTTGACGGGGTGTTGCTAGAAGTTTAATGGATGTGTAAAACAACAGTGACTTAAACAAGAGCAAAGTGTTCTTTCTTAGGGAGCTTCACAACCTAAGTTCGTGATGGCAATGCTGCTCCAAAGCAGCCTCAAAAATTCAGTCTCCTTTTTTCTTGTTGACTATCTCTTCCAAGATCATCTCAAGGGTCAAAATAGCTGCTCCAGCTTACACCACCACGTGGTTCTGTGATTCATAATAAGAAATATATATATTTGGTCTTCATCCTGGTTTCTGGCACAGAGCCCCTAAACCTTTGGAATTTCCTAAGTGACCAGAGAGATAAAAGTATCTTTTGTTATTCATAGCAAACACCTTTCAACCACATCTGTTTCTGTTAACAAGGTGACTTCAGAAAGCTCCTAAAGATGCAGGCTGGTTGCCAGGGTAACCAACGCTGCCTAGGTGCTGGGACAGAGGTGTTTTCTAGAGAAGGCTTGGAAGCTCTGTCCCTCTTCCTATATATCTGCTCTGTGTATCTCTTCCATCTGGTTGTTCCTGAGATGTTTCCTTTTATAATAAACTGGTAATCCAGTAGTACACTGTTTGACTTCTGTGAATCACTGAGCTGTGGGAACATGTCATTTATAGCCTCTGTCAGAGCACAGATGGTGACAAAATGGGCTTCTGACTGGCAGCAGGGGCGGTGGAGGGGCGGGGAGTGGGTGAGCAGTTTGGTGGGACTGAACCTTTAACTTGTGGGATGTGACACTATCTCCAGGTAGACAGTGTCAGAATTGAGTTACATTTAGGACACGCAGCTGGTAATTGTTACTGAAATGTAAGTCCACGTGTGCATGGCACAGTGAGGCCAGCGATATCAAAACATCGGAGTTTAGAACAGAGAAGGGTTTACTGAGGGCCAAGGCTCTTGCCTGGAAAATCCCATGGATGGAGGAGCCTGGTAGGCTGCAGTCCATGGGATCGCTACTAGTCGGAGGCGACTGAGCGACTTCACTTTCACTTTTCACTTTCACGCAATGGAGAAGGAAATGGCAACCCACTCCAGCGTTCTTGCCTGGAGAATCCCAGGGACGGGGGAGCCTGGTGGGCTGCCGTCTATGGGGTCGCACAGAGTTGGACACAACTGATGTGACTTAGCAGCAGCAGCAGCAAGGCAATAGCAACCCACTCCAGTACTCTTTCCTGGAAAATCCCATGGACGGAGGAGCCTGGGAGGCTGTAGTCCATGGGGTCGCAAAGGGTCGGACATGACTGAGCGACTTCACTTTCACTTTTCACTTCATGCATTGGAGAAGGAAATGGCAACCCACTCCAGTGTTCTTGCCTGGAGAATCCCAGTTACGGCAGTGCCTGGTAGGCTGCCGTCTCTGGGGTCGCACAGAGTCGGACACGACTGAAGTGACTTCGCAGTAGCAGTAGCAGCAACCTTTACAAAGAAAGGTTTACAAGGAGATGGGTGGCTCCTCCCTTAAAACCCCCAAACTTCTGGAGAGCTCTCAGCAAAGCCCTTTCCTAGGAAATGTGAGCGAGGAGCATGGTTAGTTGTTGTAAGCTTCAAAGTGTCAGATCCTTTGTTCTTGAGGTCAGGTCATAGTCAGGTAATGCTGTTCCTGTGAATCTCAACCAAATAGATGTTATTTTGTTCGATAAGAAAGGGCAAGTTCCCCAGACTCTGCCCAGCCATCATCACTGAAGGAGCCGGGTGCCCAGGACCCAACTGGCCCGCAGGCTCCTCAGGCCGCCCAAACACTGGGGGCAGGTTCCACAGACTGCGGCCCAGGTGGACTGCTGCTGTCATGAAGTCGCAGAGACAGGGATGGGGGAGAGGTTCACCTCTGCCTCAAGGCCTGGGCCCGTCCAGTAGGTGGCCTTGGTGAGGGCGGTGGAGCCCTGCAGGACACAGACCCCAGTCTGTTCCCTGGGATCCCTCGCCCGAGGCTGGG
Source organism: Bubalus kerabau (assembly GCF_029407905.1). Classification (NCBI taxonomy): domain Eukaryota; kingdom Metazoa; phylum Chordata; class Mammalia; order Artiodactyla; family Bovidae; genus Bubalus; species Bubalus kerabau. The sequence continues at coordinate 63,438,670 of NC_073626.1, forward strand.
TGAGGGGGAGGGTCCTGTGGAGAAGGCCAGGATCTCCCTCTTACCTCATTCTCTGCCTGGCAACTACCACTCCTCTGAGAGTTGGCTGAATGAGTCACAAACGGTGTCTCCTTGACAGTTGCTCATTTGGGGAAGGGGCCCACTATGGCGCCAACCAATGGTTGAGCAGGAGCAGCTCATTGAGAGTTGCTTGCTTGGGGGAGGAGCCCACTGCAGTGCTGACCAATGGCTGAGCAGGACCACTAATGGTCCCGTGGTAACAGTTGCCTAGTAACAGGGTGGCGGGTGACGGTGCACAGCAAAGGCAGTGTGCTAAGGGCTGCACATGGCCGTACTCTATTACAGTATCACGGAACTGTTCAGCATGTGAAAACCCCACACATCTGGTGTTACAAGCGGTAAGTGTTCTAAGTAGAGTATTGAGAAGAGGCAGTGTGTTTTTTTCAAAAATGTTGCTTAATGTATCAATAATCTGGTGAAGAGAGAAAGGGATATGAAAGAGAGGCAAACAGCCCACACTTGCGGCCTTTCCTTTTAAAAAATTTTTTTGGCCAGGCGCAGGAATCATTCGGTATTTTTGTCCCTGGATCAGGGATCCAACCTGTGCCCCCTGCGGAGGAAGTGCAGAGTCTTAACTACTGGACCGCCAAGGAAGTCCCCCAACATTAGCTGCCGTTTCAGGAAGTTTTCTGGATGCTTTCTTGTAACGTTTCTGCTTATATCTCATTTGCTGGAACTTAGTCATATGGCCATATCTAGCTTCAAGGGAGGTTAAAAAATACAGTATTTTCAAGTAGGCACATTAATAAATCAAATAAGTAAAAATTCTAGTACTAAAGAAGAAGAGACTGGCAGACATTGGCTAGGCAGTTGAGAGCCTTTACCACATCTCTACAGTGATTTTAAAACATAACCGTATGACTTTACAATAGAACAAGCCTTGGGGAATGAGACAAAGACATCAAGGAATGCATTTTGATTGGGACCAAGGTAGGAGACTCAAAGCTTGGGAAAGAGTATGGAAAAGCAGGCACTATGTGTGTGCTTTGGGGAGAGTGTGGATATTCAGTGCAAAGGTCAGAAAAGCGTTGAGAAGTTAAGAATAAGAAAGAAAATCATGGCGGGGAGTGTCTCAACTGAAACAATGTAAGGACTAAGGGCCTGAACAAATGTCCTCCGAACATGTATCTTTTTTCTTTCTCCTTTGCTTGGCCTCCTTCACTGACCACTTCTCCCATCCTCGGCTCTCATAGATGTGGCCGTCTTTCTCTTTTGAAGCCCTTACCTCAGTTGTAAGCTAACACCGATGTGTGCAGTACATAGATTGATACTGTAGCTCCATTAAGGCAGGCACACTAACTCTTTTTTTGGCAGGCTTTGTATCCCCATGCCCAGCGTGGTGCACAATAAACAATCAATAAACATTTGCCAAGCTGAAATAAATATGTAAGGTCATGCTGCTGCTGCTGCTGCTGCTGCTAAGTCGCTTCAGTCGTGTCCGACTCTGTGCGACCCCATGGACTGCAGCCTACCAGGCTCCTTCATCCATGGGATTTTCCGGGCAACAGTACTGGAGTGGGGTGCCATTGCCTTATCCCATGTAAGGTCATGGTGATAGGTAAATAAAGCTGATCGAGTACAGAACAAGATAAGGGTCCTGGAAAGGTATCTTTCAAAGATAAAAGATGCATGAATTTGTGAGGCATCATGTCTTTCCAGAATAGTCTATGAACAATTACAAATTGGAAGACATCAGTTTCCTTGTAACTATACATTACTATTCTGTCCTTTTCCACCAAGATAGATTTTTACACATATTCTTTTACTTTATCTTTACTTAACTGAATCATCTTGTCTCTGCCTTACCCTGAGCTCCTCCTTCCACATTTCCTTCCAGTCCTGTGACATACATAAATTATCAATATCTGAATGGAGGCCAGAAAGGCATTGCCAAGAATCACAAGAGAATGTAATATTCCTTCCCATTTTATACTTACTGGCTGTGTGACCTTGGGAAATTTATTTAACTGATCTATGCCTCCATTCCCCAACCAGTAAAGTGGAAATAATAAACTGACAGGTCAGGGTTGTTGAAATGATTATGTGAGATAATCTAAGTAAAACTTTTATCAGTAATGTCTTCTGATATGCATTCAACATATGTTAACAATTACTGCTTGTCCACAGAACGGCATGTTAGAATATGATGCTCACACTTTTCGTGGGGAGGCAAGACCCTTTCTCAACGATGGGTGCACTAGAGACCCTAGCAGATGTAACAGTGAGAGAAGAGAGGTGGGAGGAAGCAAGGAGAGGGTTTTCCAAGGTTGCACAGCCAGTGAGGGGCAGTACCATGAGGAGGAGTAGTGGGAGAAGGTGATAGAATCCCACCCATACTTGCTTGTGGGGAACTTCCAAGGTCAAGTGACTGGTAAAGAAAATCTGACTTGAAAATTTCCTCTCATGGGGTGCAACAACCTTGGCTGCAGCTATGTGAGTCATGTGTTCTGGATAAGAAACAGCACTGAGTCAATGGATGTGAGACAAAGGGAGTTTCCTTAAGGACTAGCTCCTGAATCAGCCGCTGTTTGCCTAAGATAAAATAAACCACGCTTGCCAGTTGCATTAGGTAAAACCAAAACACACAAAACTCTCAAAGACTAACTAAGAAAGGAATTTACTGGCTTGCATAACTGAGAACCTTGGAGGTAGGAAGTTCTTGGCTCTTGTCTTTTTAGTCTCCATATGAAGATTCATGTGCGACATGCTCATGCTACAGTTTAAGTCTCCTCTTGGTGACAAGAGAGCAGCAGCAGCCCCAGTCTCACAACATGACTAGTTAGAGTCCAGCAGGAAAGAAGTCTACCACCTAGATGTGGCTTCAACAAAAGTCCCAGAGGCTCATTAGCATGACCAAACTGCTTGTGGATTAGTAATTTGGCTCAGGCCAAGTCTGGGTCATGTAACACCCTCCAGAGTTAAAAGTGGAATGAGCTCCAGAGGAGCCACATGGACTAAGAGGGGAGGAGTGATTAATCCCCTAACATAAATTGTGGGCTGTTAACCAGAAGTCGGAGAAGGCAATGGCACCCCACTCCAGTACTCTTGCCCGGAAAATCCCATGGACGGAAGAGCCTGGTAGGCTCCAGTCCATAGGGTCGCTAAGAGTTGGACACGACTGAGCGACTTCACTTTCACTTTTCACTTTCATGCATTGGAGAAGGAAATGGCAACCCACTCCAGTATTCTTGCCTGGAGAATCCCAGGGACAGAGGAGCCTGGTGTCTATGGGGTCACACAGAGTCGGACACGACTGAAGCAACTTAGCAGCAGCAGCAGCAACCAGAAGTAGGGTAAATAGATGTGGATAGCCAGGATAAAAATGGTTACTACACTACCCATTATTTTATCTTGCCAGGTGTTGTAGGCACTGTTGAAATGCTACTGTATTATACACAGTGGGAACGCTGAGAAACATACCCTTGCTTTGGTATTAGATATGAAACTCCCTTGGAGGTTAAAGAGCACCAGTAATTGTTCCACACTCCAGTTTAGAAAATCTTAGCAGTACTGGGTGATCCTACACACTGGATATAATTCAGACTGTTTTTTAGTGGCAATGATGTTGTTCATCATCAATGAGTTTGTTTCCCTGTTACTCAGCAAGCTGCTAGAAGGCGGGGTCTAGCTGGGTGCCCCTCATCATGTCAGTATCAATAAATGACTTATTCACTGATTCATTCACTTAAGGGCACTGTTTCCAGTCAGATCTGACACAGTCAGAAGCATTTGAGCTTCCACCGACTTCAAAACAGGAATTATAATCCCTTTTGGAAAGTGTGAAATCATTGTAACTCGTGTTCTTTAGAAACACATTTGAACAACATCCTGCTGACTGGAAAGATGTATACAGTCCCTCCCCAGAACAATTGCTCATTCACCACTCACATTTTACACAGAAATAAAATTTCAAGTAATTAGTCTTAATCATTTACCAATATGTTTTTAGCAGATGCTGTGTGCTATGCTTAGTTGCTCAGTCGTGTCTGACTCTTTGTGACCCCATGGACTGTAGCTCACCAGGCTCCTCTGTCTCTGGGGATTCTAGGCAAGAATACTGGAGTGGGTAGCCTATCCTGTCTCCAGGGGATATTCTTGACCCAGTAATTGAACCCTGGTCCCCTGCATTGTGGATGGATTCTTTACCAGCTGAGCTACGAGGGAGGCCCTTTTAGCAGATAGCCCCATGCTATTATCCTTTTGAGCACAGACAATTTTTCCAGGGCAGGACAGAAAATTTTTTTCCCTTTCAGTTGGAACTAAGGCATAATTTCATCAATCTAAAGGCTGAGAAGTATCCATTTAAATCTGAGGCACTGAACCTGAGCTCTGATCCTCAAGGAGGTGTGTGTGTGTGTGTATGTATTTGAGAGACAGAGAGATAGAGATGGTGAGACACTGGAGTTCAGGGTGCTATAAGTAAGTGATAGGAAGCAAAGTCATAGTTCAAACAAGATATGAATCTAAGAGGAACAAGCAGAGCTGAATTCTCTGACTAGGCAAGAACAATAGGAAATAATAATAAACACCAGTACAGCCCTGACTATGAAGTACAGGAATGTGCATTCTCCTCTACTGTAGACTAAGCTGCTGAATTCATGAAGTTAAGCACTGTGTTATTTTACGGAGAGGCCTTCTTTGCTCAATAAATATTGTGAATACTAATGACACCGTATTGACCAAAACAAAGCCAGTGGTACAAAGTGTGGAGGGTCGGAGGCAAACACAGAGACATTCCCTGAGTAGTTAAGTGAAACTGTGACTCTTCCTAACCTAAAGGGTGTCCAAGGCCTTGACTATGGTTTAGGATGGGCTGTTGAAAGATGTTGGCTTCCTAGGTGGCACAGTGGTAAAGAATCCACCTGCCAATGCAAGAGACATGGGTTTGATCCCTGAGTTGGGAAGATTCCCTGGAGGAGAAAATGACAACTCATTACAGTATTCTTGCCTGGAGAATTCCATGCACAGAGGAGCTTGATGGGCTATAGTCCACGGGGTCACAAAGAGTCAGACATGACTGAGCATGAACACACACACAAAGTTTAAGGATGTTAGGGCATATCAGTTTCTACCCAGTTTGTGTCCACATTACAAAGATAACTTAAACCTTGCTTTTCATTAAAGCGGCCATCAAAATGCAATGAAATGGACTGTCATCTTTTTGTGAGACCTGCACCACGGGCGGGTGACACCTTTTCGGAGACGAGTTTCTCAGACTGAAAGGTGAAGTTTCACAGTGATGGGAAACCAAAATGACTTAAATTCCAAGCTGTCTCTCTACCTCTTTGCTATCACCATGAGAAAAATATACTCGGACTAGCTATTGGCTCCAAGAGGAGAATGAAGAATACGTGGAGCAGAACCACCCCTGGAAACCCAAAGACATTCATGTATGGATGTGAGAGCTGAACCATAAAAAAGACTGAGTCCTGGAGAATTGATGCTTTCAAACTGTGGTGTTAGAGATGACTTTTGAAAGTCCCCTGGACAGCAAGGAGATCAAACCAGTCAATCCTAAAGGAAATTAATCCTGGATATTCATTGGAAGGACTGGTGTCGCAAAGTTCTCCAGAACTTTGGCCACCTGATGCAAAAAACCAACTCATTGGAAAAGATCCTGATGCTGAGAAAGATCGAAGGTAGAAGGAGAAGGGGACGAGATGGCTGGATGGCATCACCTACTCAATGGACATAAGTTTGAGCAAACCCCTGGAGATGGAGAAGGACAGGGAAGCCTGACATGCTGCAGTCCATGGGATCATAAAGAGCTGGACATGACCGAGTGATGGAACAAAACAAGAAGTCTAATTACTGGATTGATTAAATTTTTGGCTGACTTGAAGCAGAGAGAAGTTTTCCTTGACAATTCAAAATGGTGAATGTAAATTAAGTAGTATTAAAATACTTCCCAGTTTATTTGTATAGAATTGTCAAATTCAATACAGCAGACAGGGATATTCTCTATTTTATGGGCTTAGAGTATACTATCATTTAAAAATAAATATAAACAAATAAAGTGCTAATATAATAAAAGTATATTCCTGAAATTAAAAAAAAAAAAAAGGCAATGGAATGACTTTGGCACTATAAAAATCAGTCAGGTGTGTTGTTCTCTCCACCTTATCCTGCTTCGCCTCCCCACCCCATTCTTCCCAGGCACCCCAGGGTATTCTGGGACTTTCAAGTGGAGGCAATCACTTCCCTGCTTGCAGTAAGGCCAGGCAGAGTTTGTTAAACGGTGTTAGACTTGTGTGTCAGTGTCTTCCTGGCGTTTCATACTGGTAGCATCATAGGAGGCACTCGTCCTCAGTAACTGCGTGCTGTGTGTACCAACTTCTTTCCGTAGCACATTGATCTTGAGTAGTGCTAACTCAGCATGTCCCAAGAGCCAGTCTAGTCTGTCAGGTCTGCAGTTAATCAGCAAGGAATTTTTCATTCCCAGGCTAATGCCCTCATGCCACACAGTCTCTCATATTTTCTTAGCTAAGCAAAGTATCTGAGTCGTAAACTGTACTTCTAAAAATCCAATACATGAATGTGTTGAGGAATGGGAGTGAGGGAGAAGAAGAGGTATCTCCTGACAAGAGAGTTTATCTACATTTTATGATGAAAAACCAGGTCAGAAAAAGGTGGAACAACTGGAGGATGCCCTTTGTTCCCTGCAGAAAGACATCTAGATTCTGGGAAAGCAATCTGGGGTTTCTTTATTGATGCAATGGTTTGATCACACAATAACACATACTCTTCACTTGCAGACCACCAAACCAATGATAATCTAATTATGACAGAGAGAAACTGAGTTATTGACATTGCTAGGGCTAGGAAAGTAAAGTGTGAGTTGGGGAAGTTTAGGCAGTACAGCAATATAAAAAGGGTCATTAATTTTTTTCAGTTTATAAATAGTTGGATTCTAAAGGGAAACTGTTTGAATTCCAGCTTTACCACTGCTAGCTTTGTGAGCTTGCATGAATTTTTAAAGCTCTTTAGATCCAGTTTCTCTGTCTGTAAAGGGGAGGTAATATTAGTACATGCTTCCTAGAGCTATTGGTATGATAACTGAGTTAATGCAAGGAACAGGCTTGGAACAGTGTCCTAATCATTGTAAAATTCATCATATATTGCCCCAGCCCTATCATTATTATTACTTTCATGTACCTCTCTTAATTTCTTTATATTAAATCATTTTTCTTCTATTCTTTGTTCTGTAAATCTGGTTAATCTGGTTGTGTGTTAGTTGAAGACAGACTCTTCTTTTAGATTTCACAGTTTCATCAAAGCCAGTCCTCAGGTTTTCATGTGGAGGGACTTCAACAAGACAAATACCCCAGGTCTCTGCCTTGTCACTCACTTCTCACCTTGGAGGGTTTGGGAGAAGAACCTGGGTTGTGTGATCAGTGGATCTGTCATTCTGATCTGGCTCTCCAACACCAGTGTCAGGCCTGGCCCAGCGGACAAGACTTGACTTTGTCTAGCTCTTCCACAACAGGTAGATGGTAAGTATACTATTTTAGAGCTACAATATCAGTTATTTGGTCCTATTTTCCAATCTAGTTTTTATCAGTAATAAAGCTTATAGTTCTCCACCATACAAGTGGGATGTCTTTTCTCAGTTAGCTTTGACACAGAGGGAGAATAATATTTTATTTATTGGGCCCCCAAATTCTCAAAACCTACTGTGTATAAGGTTATTGCAGGTTACTGTGTGTGTGTATGTGTTAGTCTCTCAGGTGTGTCTGACCCTTTGCAACCCCATGGACTGTAGCCCACCAGGCTCCTCTGTCCATGGAATTCTCCAGGCAAGAATACTGGACTGAGTAGCCATTTCCTTCTCCAGGGGATCTTCCCGACTCAGGGATCAAACCCTGAGGTCTTCTGCATTGCAGGCAGATTCTTAACCATCTGAACCACCAGGGAAGCCCACAGCTTACTGTAGGTGATACATTAATGACCAAGAAACTTCTTTTCCTCAGGGAACTTGAAATCTAGTAAACGGAAAGATAATTTTTCATAAATAACCATATCACAGAATGAAAAATTAAAATAAGTGAATTTTATGGGCAATTCAAAGGAGAGAGAAATCATTTCCCACTGGAGGCATCAAGAAAAAACTCATGGAAGACACACTATTTAACATACTTATTACTTTGACTGATTGAATGGGGGTGGTGGAGAGCATTTAAAACAAACAGCAATGCTATAAAGGGGTTTCCCTGGTGGCTCAGTGGTAAAAATCAGCCTGTTAATGTAGGAGACACAGGTGAGGAAGTGAGGGGAGGAAGTGAGTGGATGAGGAAGATCCCCTGAAGAAGGAAATGGCAACCCGCTCCAGTATTCTTGTCTGGGAAAACCCATGGAGAGAGGGAGCCTGGTGGGCTACAGTCCATGGGGTAGCAAAAGAGTTGGACTTAAGTCATGACTTAGTGACTAAACAAAAACAACAACAACAGCATCAAGAAGGCAGAAAAGTGTGAATATGTGTCAGGAGTGGGGTGGCAACAAGGAGACCTCTATAGAGAATAAGTAATTCATTCTGGCTGAAATTTAGAGTAATAAGTAAGGAAGTAGGGGAAGAGGCTGGATATGCTTGGACCATACTGTGTTTTAACACATGGAAAATTTTTGAACAAGACACTCACTTTAATGAAGATGAATCCGGCAATGGTACATAAGGTCAATTCAGAGACCAGGGAATGGGAATGACTGAGATGGAACTGAGATTTAGTTCCCTATTTGTGCGATTCTAAGCCTTGACTTATCAGAAGAAAGCATATAAAAAAGATTTGTGTTAGAAGGATAAGACAATGAGCACAAACTTAGATACTGAGTTTGAGATGCCACTGGGACATTCAAGGGAATACCTCTAGTCACTTCTGCTGCTGCTGCGTCGCTTCAGTCATGTCCGACTCTGTGTGACTCCATAGAGGGCAGCCAACCAGGCTTCCCCTCCCTGGGATTCTCCAGGCAAGAACACTGGAGTGGGTTGCCATTTCCTTCTCCAAGTCACTTCTGGCTCCATTTTATCCTTCAGTTAGTAGGGAAACAGAAAGTGAAAGTGAAAAGTGAAAGTGAAGTCGCTCAGTCATGTCCGACTCTTTTCGACCCCATGGACTGTAGCCTACCAGGCTCCTCCCTTCATGGGATTCTCCAGGCAAGAGTACTGGAGTGGGGTGCCATTTCCTTTGCCAGGGGATCTTCCCGACCCAGGGATCGAACCTGGGTCTCCCTTATTCCAGGCAGATGCTTTAACCTCTGAGCCACCAAGGAAGCCCACCTCCAATTCTGCAATCAATTTGTTGCCATTTTGAATGTACTACACCAATTGTACAGTTTTTTAGCTCTGTAACCCTAGGGCTTTTACCTTAATCTTTCTCAGCCTTAGTTTCCTAATATGTCAAAAGAAAAACCTACCTCATAGACTTCTGAAATTAGATAACATATGTACCTACCTTGCACAGGTCCTGACATGTAATAGGTGCTAAGAAATGATAGCTATCACCATCATCATTACAGAGTCAGGGTCAAATACTGGCTCAGTCATTTACCTGCTTGCTACATGATTGTTAAATCTTTTTTAAATCTTGCTTGCTCATCTTTAAGGGAGAAGGCAATGGCACCCCACTCCAGTACTTTTGCCTGGAAAATCCCAGGATGGAGGAGCCTGGTAGGCTGCAGTCCATGGGGTCGCTAAGAGTCAGACACGACTGAGCGACTTCACTTTCACTTTTCACTTTCATGCATTGGAGAAGGAAATGGCAACCCACTCCAGTGTTCTTGCCTGGAGAATCCCAGGGACGGAGGAGCCTGGTGAGCTGCCGTCTATGGGGTCGCACAGAGTCGGACACGACTGAAGTGACTTAGCAGCAGCAGCTCATCTTTAAAGGGGAATAATGAGAATAATTACAACAACTATAGTTGTAAAGATTTATGAGATGATTTATGTATAGAGGATAGAACTTATAGCTCCCAACAGAGCTGTTGTGAAGATTCAATACGTTCTTGAATGTATTCAGCATGAAGCCAAGATTCTAAATGTTAGGTATTATTATTCTAATTACATTGCTACCACTACTACTTTGCATTTATTCGATATTTGGTTGCTAATCTCTCTATTAATTGTGGGTTCTTTAAAGAATTTTCTCAATACTCTTTCACTTGGAAAATAGATAGATAGGACTTCCCTGGTGGTCCAGTGGTTAAGAATCCACCTGCCAATGCAGTGGACACAGGTTCAATCCCTGGTCTGAGAAGATTCCACATGCCACAGAGTAACAAAACCCATGTGCCACAGCCACGGAGCCTGCACTCTAGAGCCCATACTCCACAAGAGAAGCCTGTGCGCCCCAATGGAGTAGCCGCTCACTTGCTGCAACTAGAGAAAGTCCATGCACAGCAACAGAGACCCAGCAGTCATAAATAAATAAATACATTTTTTTTAAGGAAAGAAAATAGATAGATGTTTTAAAATATAAATTGAAGAAATCTAAAGGGCAGTTTGCTCTGTGTATTAAAACCTTAGGGTTTGGGGCCTTATGGTATGGATTTTAGAATATTATATACATAGAGATAATAATGGAGAACCTTAAGGGAGTAAGGAGGGCTGATGAACCTTACTGGGTGTTTGTTTATTGTAGATAGGAGGAGGAAGAGAGGCCAGGAAGGGACACATAAGAAAAGATGAGTGATCCAGAAGCAGAATGATACTTGTCAGAGTCCCAAGAATGAAAAACATGCAGGAAGGACAGTAATGCTCAACATTGCTAAATGACACATAAAAACTCAAGAACAGTTGTAGGCTTTACCAGTTATGGGGTAATTGGCGATCTTGAGAGGACAGTTTCAGAAAGAGAATCAAGGGGGAATTCAGATTCTGAGGAACTGAGTAGTAGGAAAATTGAACACTACAATGGTAGCCTGCTTTTAAAAGATATTTTCCAAAGAATAGACAAGAAAACAAGGCAGTAATAACGTCAAGGGAAGGATCATTATAAGGAGAGAGAATCTTCCAGACAAGGAAGGCAAATGAAAACACCATCAAGAGAAGTCCTTTGTGGAATAAGAAAATCTTAGTAAAAAACTTAGAGCAAATAGGTAAGAACAAGAATAGAGGCTTGGTTGAACTTTATAAAAGCAGACACATGGGTCTCTCTTGGAGTGGGCAGATTAAAATTACCAAGAGATACTGAGGTGGAACAAATGGAATTGCATGAGGTCTCGATCAGATATCTTGGATCCTACTGGTAAACAAGAAAGTGACTACTATATGCTGAGATTTCTGGGAGTGGGTGGGAACTGAGAGATAAGGAGAGCCATATGGAAAGGCTGCTGTACAGCATTGACTGTAGCTGAATTCAATTATTTCTGGAGCAATAATGAAAGCTTAGCTGAAATTAGACAATTAGTTTAGTGTCACTGGCTTAATGATATCGTGTAGACCCAACCATCGACTTTCCCCAGAAATGATCAATGGTCAGGGAAGAAGAGCAGGGAAAGCATATTTTGGGTTATAGTAAGCTTGATGATGTTGAAGCAGAAATGAGGGAGAAAAAAAAAAATGGTAAGGGATACCATGTGGTGAAAAATTACTGACATGGCTTGGTATATTACTTACATAACACATGAACCCAGAACAGAGAGAATATACTGAAGAAAAGAGAAAGTTTAAGACATACATTGATACCATTAGGATCAAAAAATAAGTGATGATAAAGAAATGGAAGGACTTGAAGTTGAGATTAGAATGTGGATTTTCAGGTGTTAAGATCTCAGAAATGGAGCAACACTGATGGTCTAGAGAGGCCTTATTAGGGGGTCACCTAGTGGAGAGAAACTCAACTTCAAAGTCCAGACAGCTGCGAGAAAGGTGGCATAAGAATATGACCCAGTGGGTAAGTCAGAGTGGTCTGGGCTCCAAGCCCCAGCTCTATCACTCTTTACTTGCTTGACCCTGTGCAAGTTCCTAAATGTTTCCACATCTCTTTTCTCATCTGCAAAATGGAGGTCATATTAGTTCCCAACTTTTAGACTTGTTGGGCAACTAAATGGGATATTATAAGTAACATATATCATGTTTGACACCTGAAAAGGGCTAATAACATATTTAAAATTAATATTTAGTGTTAGCTTTCAGTATTTTCATGAATCCTACCTTAGTGACTATCCTTGGGAGGATTACAGGGCTTAAAGTGGAGAGGAAGACAGTGGATGGAATACTGAAGTCAATGAAAAAGATACCTGGTTTTAGAGGTTAGTGGATGATTGGGTAAGAACTGTTAGAAAGGCTAGCTAAAAATGCCTTTAATACTGACTACCTCAACAAATCCTCAGGCAGAACTGCTCCTAAGTTCACTGCCATTGGCTTAATAATATCCTCAAAGATGCAGATGCTTTCTCCACTTGTTGACTTATCCCCTTGTGTGATTTCCCATCGTCATGACCCCAGTAGAATGGCTGCAGTTGCAGGTACTGTTAGACACTGAGTCTGAGGGATCCTTAGGGGATCTCTACAGTAGGAGGGCACTAGCACCTGTTGATTGCAGTTTAGGGAATAAGACAACAGAAAAACACCATCTAACATTTTGCTACACAAATGATACTGCAGTGACCACCCTTGTGTTATATCATGCATGCTGCTAAGTCACTTCAGTTGTTTCCGACTCTGTATGACCCCATAGACGGAAGCCCACCAGGCTCCCCCTTGGGATTCTCCAGGCAAGAACACTGGAGTGGGTTGCCATTGCCTTCTCCAATGCATGAAAGTAAAAAGTGGAAGTGAAGTCACTCAGTCATGTCTGACTGTTTAGCGACCCCATGGACTGCAGCCCGCCAGGCTCCTCTGTCCATGGGATTTTCCAGGCAAGAGTACTGGAGTAGGGTGCCATTGCCTTCTCCGTATATCATGCATGTGTGAAGTATTTTCCAGGATGAATAGAAAGATGTCAGATTTCTTCCACAGAGGGCTCATTTTAAGTGTCTCAGAACCTTACCATTCTGCCATTACCACTTTACACTCTCATTAGCAGTACAGAAAAAAATAATTATTTCCCTACATCTTATCCAAAGTTTGGTAAGATTAAACTTTTAAATATTTCCTAACCTGGCAGATGAAAACTGTATCTCCTTGCTTTCTCAGTGTCCATTTTCCTGGTTACAAATGAAGTTGACTAGCTTCTCAAATGTCTGTGGGTTACGTACACTTAATTTTCTATGAGTTTCCTGTTCGTAAGTTTTGCTTGGTTTCCTATTGAGTTGTTCATGCTTTCTTACCTTGTTGAAATTCCTCATATAGTCTTGATGCTATCTAGCAATTCTTTGATTGCTATTTATGACTATCTTCTGTCTTTTAGCTTTGTTGAAGGTTTCTATCATAGGAAGCAACTTTTAATTTGCACAATTTTTTTGTACTGTTCAGTTTCTTAGGTTGTTCTGGCAGTAACATATTTACTGACAGTAACCAGGCAGTTACTTACTCTCCAGGGTCAACCCTGCCCAAAGTCAATTACAGGAAGCCCTCTACACAAGGTAACATAAAGGATAGGGAGAGCTGGGACTTCCCTGGTGGTCCAGTGTTTCAGACTGCCTCCACAGCAGGGCTTGCAGTTTTCATCCTTGGTCAGGGGAACTAAGATTCCACACATCACATGGTGCAGTAAAAAAAAAAAAAAAAAAAAAAATTTGTTTAAAGGATAAGGAGAGAAAGACTCAACTGCTCAAACATATTTCAATCCATGAGTCTGATGCCATGTCTGAAATTCCCCAAATGAGTCATTCCCAAGGGACTTTCTGGGAACTTGGATTTTAAATGTGTAAAGGACTTTATTACCTCATTGAGAAAGGACATTGGCTTATTAACAATAATTGTGGTCTCTGATTAAATGTTTTGCTGTTTATTTTTATCAGAAGGAATGAGATGTACAGGAAAGTAAAGAATGTTTGAAATAGTGCATGGCGCATGCGCTTGAGTAATGTTTATGGAGCGCTTTGAGTAGCTAGGAGGCAGCTTCAAGGTAACTTTTCTCTTTGTCAGGAAGAGAGGAGAAAGACAAAATGCGAACACTCTCAAAACAAACTGATTCTTCTTTTCTCCCCTGAGGCTAGAGTCCTCTAACATTTGGTTTACTCTCTAGGTCAATATCAAAATGTCATAACTTTCTACTGAAAGTAGATGTGACTTTGATTATTCCCTTAATTAAAGGAGACTTAAATATGGAGTCTACAGCTATGATTCAATAGATCCTTTCAAACGTTCCTCACAGGAGTCTCACCATAAAGTCATTTGAGATGGAAAATGAGGGAATTAAAAAAGAAAAACGCCATACAACGCTTTTCTTCTGTCATGTGTTAAGCTGGGGGAATTTTTTCTGTCCTTGTAAGTGGTTTTTTTTGTCTCTGAGGAAAAAACTACTTTAAGCAGATGTTGATGAGTCACATTTAAGCTCTTACAGTTTCAAACACATTTTTTTATTTGTATATGAAGCTGTGGTCTGGAAAGTAACTGGCTAAAGTTCTTGACTAAATGTTGAATTTTCCTGTGTTGTCAATACCAAAGAAGCTGGACTAGAAAGTCTTTACCAATACTCCCAATTGTTGTACTCTACACTTTTTAATGAGCTTCATGCCTGTTTTGCCTTTGCCCCAATTGTGCAGCCACAGGATGATACAGTCCCAGTCCCTTTTCTCCTATGGTTACTTCTCTAAGTCACAGACCAGGCATGAACAGTGAAGGAGTTAAGAAGGAGGAGAAAACTTTCAAAATGTGAGAATGGGAGCACTATTCTTTCATTGTTTAATAAATATTCACAGATTGCTAACTACGAGTAGACAGACTAACCAAATGATTATGGCTGAAGACAAGTTTCTTTATAAAAGAACTCAAGACCTAACTGAGAAGTCAAAAAACAAAAAACAAAATCTTCTCCCACGAAGAACCAACATCTGAGCTGAGATGCTGAGCAGAGATCTGAAGGAAGAAGAGAGGTTGCAAACTGAAAGAGAGGGTGGGTTGACTGCGGGAAGAGCATTCCAGGCAGGACAATTAGCACTCCCATGGTTCTTCAGCAGGGGGGCACGGTGTGTCCAGGAAAACTGGAGGCAAGGGGATGAACCCTTAAGGTGGTGAAGAGAAAACAGACAGGATTTCGTATTGATCTGGGTGACTGGAGCTAGTTCTCCAGATTCCTTGCTACTTTCTTCCTCTTCTTTCTCTCTTAGCAGATAACACTCGAGCTAGGCATTGTTTCAAGCACTTTACACATATTAACTCAACTAACTCAACAATAACCCAATGAGTATATGGTACGATATATGAACACTTGAGCCTACCTGAAAAATCACTGCTTTGCCTTTTTCTGTCCCTCATATACTAAGCTATCTTTAAGAGAGCAGATACTTTTTTTGGGTAGGGACAATCCTAGGGTTATTTGAGAAAAAAAAACCAAAACCAAAAAAAAAAAAAAAGGATGAGAGTATTCAAATGTGGTCTCATCATGCTCAATCCCAAACTATGGGATTTAGGAAGAAAACTACAGAAAATTACAACCCATTCATGTCTAATTTTTAAAAATTGAGGTATATAATAATTATTGAGTTCCTACTGCATCAAGTACTATTGTAAACATTTTATACAATGGCCTATTTAATCTTCACACCTAACCCTATTTTGATGCCCATTTTATAAATAACAACACCAAGGGAAATCTCCAAGGATGTACAGCTATATAATAGTAGTGAAGGGAGGGAGGTGCTGGTCCCAGGCAATGTGTCTTCAGAGGCCACACTCTTAAGCCCTAGGCATCACTTGCTCATTTGTATGACTGCCAATGCCTTGCTACCTCCTGAAACAGTTCTCCTCTTTCTTCTCTAATAGAGTCTCTTGAGATACATTAGGAGAGAAAGGTCCTCATGATAAACGTCATATAGTCACTAAATTAACAGGAAATCCAGAGAAACTCTGGTGGAACTCTGTAAGGATAAGTACATGAAAAGGCACTGCCTTTTCTTAAACAAATGAGAATATGGAAGTAATTTTGTGGCCAATGAACATGAAATACTTAAGAAATGCAGCAAGCTGACATGTAACTTTAGACTTCTGAAATTGGTGTAAAAACTGCCCTATGGCTGCTTTTGAGCAGGGATTATAGTCAATCCTACACCACTGAAATACTTACAGTAGAAAGAGAAAGACCATTTTCAACGAAGTAGCAGATTTCTCTGATTTGCATTAAGAATTTGTCATTTTATTGGCATATATTTCTCCTTTCATCATGGAACTGTATGAGAGATCATGAGTTTCAAGTCTGCCTCACTTTCATTTAGGTTCAAATCAAATTCTAGAGTGTTCTTTTGGATGAAGGGGTTTCCCTAAAGTTAACTGGAGTTTCCTGCACTTCTGTTGAGATCTAAAGAAGCAGGATTTCAGTTCCTCACTCACAACTCATCACTTTAATCATTGCACTGTATACATCCTCAGCTTTCTTGCTACTTTGTTCCTCCACCTTACGCTCTTAGAAGATAATAAAGCACTTCTATTGTGCTTTCTATGTGTCCTTCCCCTCTTCCCCCATCCTTTACCCTTCCCTCCTCTTTTTTCAGTGCTTAGAATTATCCACCCAGGCACTCAACCACACCCTAGGAGTATATGGGCCCAGACGCAAGTAAGCTGGGAGACAGGGTGGTGGAAACATGTAAAAGATTTCCTTTAAATGGTCCTAGTATCTCTGTAAATGGGAAACAGACTGTACTCATTTTACAGCTGAGGAATCAGAAGCACAGAGAGAGTAAGCAGTTTGTTCAAGACAAGCTAGTTGCCAAGTGTTTGAACCATGATTTAAATATGAGCAGTCTGACTCCAGAGTCTATACTCTTTGCCTTTACACACTTCTGCCAAACTCCTCTCTGGTTAAATTGAATTCTGTACTTCTCCTGCCTGTCCTTGGGAAACTGAACAAGCTGAAGACTGATAACCATGCTGATTATACTTCCTTCAAATTCATGACACGGCATAGCCCTGAAAGCCTACTCTACTTTCTAAGTCAGTTCATTTATTAATTATTTCATATCTCATTTCAGACTTTTGTTGCCACTTCTCCAATGACTTGTTTCTCATTTCACTGAGAAAATGGAAGCAGTCAGAAGAGAACTTCCACATACTCCTAACACCACAACTACTGATCTTCTTGCATCGGGCCCCATGTACCCTGCCTGACCTTTCACCATGGATGAATGTCTATCTGCTTATCTAAATCCAGTAGCTCCACTGGATCTCATTCCCTCACCTTCTCCAGGATCTCTCTTTTTCAAATATATCCTCTCTTCTGTATCATCAATTTTTCTACCCTCATAAATCATTTCCCATCAGTATACAGATATTCTGTAATGCTGTTGCTCAGTTGCTCAGTCGTGTCCGACCCTTTGCAACTCCATGGACTGCAGCATGCCTGGTATCCCTGTCCTTCTCTATCTCTCAGAACTTGCTCAAACTCATGTCCATTGAATTGGTGAGGCCATCTACATCTCATCCTCTGTTGTCTCCTTCTCTTGCCTTCAATCCCTCCCAGCATCAGGGTCTTTTCCAATGAGTCGGCTCTTCACATCAGATGGCCAAAGTATTGGAACTTCAGCTTCAGCAACAGTCCTTCCAAGGAATATTCAGAGTTGATTTCCTTTAGGATTGAATGATTTGATCTCCTTGATGTCCAAGGGACTCTCAAGAGTCTTTTCTAGCATCACAGTTCAAAAGAATCAATTCTTCAGAACTCAGCCTTCTTTATGGTCCAACTTTCACATCCATACATAATTACCAGGAAAAAAATGGCTTGGACTATATGGATCTTTTTTGGGAAAGTAATGTCTCTGCTTTGTAATATGCTGTCTCAGTTTGTCATAGCTTTCCTTTCAAGGACCAAACATCTTTTAATTTCGTCACTGCCATCAGCATTTGCAGAGATTTTAGAGCCCAAGAAAATAAACTCTGTCACTGTTTCCATTTTTTCCCCATTTGCCATGAATGATGGGACTGGATGCCATGATCTTAGTTTTTTGAATGTGGAGTTTTTACCTTAAGCAAGAGGCTCTTTAGTTCCTCTTCGCTTTCTGCCATAAGGGTAGTGTCATCTGCATATCTGAGATTTTATATTTCTTCCAGAAATCTTGATTGCAGCTTGAACTTCATCCAGCCAGGCATTTCAAATAATGTACTCTGCATGTAAGTTAAATAAGTAGGGTGACAATATACAGCCTTGACATACTCCTTTCCCAATTTGGAACCAGTCCATAGTTCCATGTCCGGTTTTAGCTGTTGCTTCTTGACCTGCATACAGGCTTCTCAGGAGGCAGGTAAAGTAATATTCCTATCTTAAAAACAAAAACATGTGTCTGGTTTCTGATCTGGCATGTAAGGAGCTTGGCGACTGTTATTTTGTCCTAACAGCAAGTGAAAAACTGAACAAAATGAAAAATCAACATCTTTTCTGAGATCCAGCAGAGAAGTGAGGTCATAGGCAAACTATTGCCTCCAAACTTGGAGATACAAGTAAATACAGAGAATCAGAACTTGCTGGAGCAAAGACCTTCACGAGAACCAGTGCAAGGGTAGGAAAACCTGAACTGTAATCGACAAATTGCTGGAGGCTCAATGTGGACAAGCCTGAGAATTAAATACGCTAGGGGGACCCAGTCATCAGGAGGTCCCCACAATTTTGTGAGTTTTATCTCCAGGAGCTTGACCTAGTTCTTACACTAAATATCAGAGGAAAATATGCTTAGGTTGATGGCAGGGGGAAGAGAAAATAAATCACTTTGAAATACGTAGGAACATTTTTTTTCCTTAACAAGTCCCGCCCATAAGAAAACCTATTTTACAGAGCCTAAATATTGAGATTTTATTAGAAGGGAAATAGCCAAGTCTAGCCCACTCTAGCTTTCCACATGCGAGAAAGGAAATACCCAACCCTAATTCCTTTTAGCTTTCCATGTTGGGGAAGGGAAATAGCCAACTCCAGCCTCCTCTATCCATTCTGTCCCACCTGGGGGGCAAACACCAAGATGCATTTGGGAAGTTCACAGTTCAGAGGCACAGGCTCCCTAAAAGACTGAGACCTAACAACTCTTTCTCTTCCTTCACACCTTATTACCACATTACTAAAAGTCTTTATCACAGTGCCTTTTAACCAATATATTATACCTAATTGTCAAGCAAAAAATTAAAAAGCACACCAAAAGGCAAAACATGCAGTTTGAAAAGGCAGTAAGCACTAGAACTGGGCTTCCCTGATAGCTCAGTTGGTAAAGAATCCACCTGCAAGGCAGGACACCCTGGTTAGATATCTGGATTGGGAAGATTCTCTGGAGAATGGATAGGCTACCCACTCCAGTGTTCTTGGGCTTCTCTTGTGGCTCAAATGGTAAAGAATCCTCCTTCAATGGGTTCAATCCCTGGATTGGGATACCTGGGTTCAATCCCTGGATTGGGACGATCCCCTGGAGAAGGGAAAGGCTACCTATTCCAGTATTCTGACCTGAAGAATTCCCATGGCCTGTATAGTCCATGGGGTTGCAATGAATCGGACACAACTGAGTGACTTTCACTTTCAAGCACTAGAACTAGATTCAGATACTGCAGGGATGTTGGAATAATCAGACCAGATGCTAAGGACTCCCTAACAGATAAGTAGGCAGTGTGCAAGAACAGATGGGCAGTGCAGGCAGAGAGATGGAAATTCTCAGAAAGAACAAAATGGAAATACTAGAGATCAAAAAGCTGTAACTGGAATGAGGAAGGCATTTGATGTGTTTGTTGGTAGACTGGATACAGTTCAGAAAAGAATATTTGAGCTTGAATGTGTCTTATTAGAAGCCCCCAAAACTGAAAAGGAAACAGAAAAAAAGACTTCAAAAACAAAAAGCAACCCAGAACAAAATACCCAAGAACTGTGGTACAATGATAAAAGGTGTAACATACACATAATGGGAATACCAGGAGGAGAAGAGAGAATTAACAGAAGGTACATTGCTACAGGTCCCATGAATATTTAAAGATAACTACAATCTTCACAAAAATTAACTCAAAATGTATCCTATCAAAATGTAAACTGCAAAATTATAAAACTCCTAGAAGATAATATAATAGGAAACCAGATGACCTCTGATAAAATGGCAGTTACTTTTTAGATATAACACCAAATGCATGATCCATGAAAGAAAGAACTATAAGGTACAGTTCATTAAAATTAAGAACTTCTGTTCTGCAAAAGACAGTATTAAGAGACTGAGAAGATAAGCCTCAGAGTGGGAGGAAATATTTCCCAAAGACTTATCTATAAAGGACAGTTTTCCAACACACACACAGAACTCTTAAAACTCAAAAATAAGAAAATCAACTACATTTAAAAATGAGCCAGACCTGAACAGACACTCTATCAAAGAATACATACAGACAGCAAATAAGCATACAAAAAGATGCTCAGCATCATATGTCATTAGAGAATTGCAAATTAAAATAACAATGAGATAGCACTGTTATTCACTTTGCCCAAAATCCAAAACACTAATAACACCAAATGCTAGTGAGGATGTGGAGCAATACGAACTGTCATTGCTGGTGGGAATGCACTAGAGTACAGCCACTTTGGCAAACAATTTAGCAATTTCTGTCAAAATTAAACATATCTCATCATGCTGCTGCTGCTGCTGCTAAGTCGCTTCAGTCGTGTCCGACTCTGTGCGACCCCATAGACGGCAGCCCACCATGCTCCTCTGTCCCTGGGGTTCTCCAGGCAAGAACACTGGAGTGGGTTGCCATTTCCTTCTCCAATGCCTGAAAGTGAAAAGTGAAAGTGAAATCGCTCAGTTGTGTCCGACTCTGTGTGACCCCATGGACTGCCGCCTACCAGGCTCCTCCGTCCATGGGATTTTCCAGGCAAGAGTACTGGAGTGGGGTGCCATTGCCCTCTCCAGTATCTCACCATAAGATTCAGCAGTTGTGCTCCTTGGTATTTACTCAAATGAGTTGAAAAATTGTGTCCACATAAAAACTTCCACATAAAGATGTTTGTAGCAGCTTGATTCATAGTTGTCAAAACATGGAAGCAACCAAGAGGTCCTTCAGTAAGTTCATGGATAAATAAACTGTGGTACATTCAGACAGTGGAATATTATTCCGTGCTAAATAGAAATGAATTATCAAGCCACGAAAAGACATGGAGGAATCTTAAATAAATGCATATTACTTACTAAGTGAAGGAAGCCAATCCCCAAATGCTGCATATTGTACTATTCTAACTATATTCCATTCTGGAATAGGCAGAACTGTGGAGACCATATAAAAAGTTCAGTTGTTGGAGGGTAGGGTAGCAGTGGGGATATGAATAGGCAGAGCTCTGAGGATTTTTAGGAAATTTGATTCGGGAAAAGGCAAAACTATGGAGAAAGTAATAGGATCAGTGGTGCTAGGGTTGGGAGACAGAGTGGTGAATAGGTGGCGCACAGGGTTTTTAGGGCAGTGAAACCACTAGATATAATACTATAGTGGTGGGTGCATATTGTACATTTGTCAAAATCCATAGAATGTACAATAACAAGAGTGAACCCCAATGTTAACTATGGGCTTTGGGTGAAGCTGATGTATCAATATAGGTTCATTGCTTGTAACAAATGCACCTGTCAAGTGTGGGATTTTGAGGGTGGGGGGAGGCTACATGTGTGCTCAGTAGGTACGTGTGAAATCTCCCTACTCCTGCTCAATTTTGCTCTGAACTAAAATTTCTGTAAAAAGAAAATCAATTTGAAAACAAACCAAAAACCAAAAAACTTTCCTGGACCTCACATTGCCTTCCAGCTGCCACCTTATTTCTCTGCTCCCTTTTAGAGAAGAACTCCAAAGGGTTGCCTGTGCTCACTAGCTACCTCTATTTCCCCTCTTCCTGTCTCTCTTGGATCTATTCCCACCAAGCTTTTGTCCTCAGCATTCCATTGAAATGTGGTCAATTCTCAGCCCTCATGTTACCTGAAATACGAGCAGCTGTTGACACAGTGATCGTTTCATCTTTTTTTGATAGACTTACTTGATTCCTGGAGTGCTAATTTTAATGTTCCCCTCCTCCTCTGTGGGCCACTCCTTAATCTCCTTTGCTAGTTTCTGCTCCTGTCTCCGGGTGTGTGCTAAATCGCTTCGGCCGAGTCTGACTCTTTGTGACCCCAAGGTCTGTAGCCCACCAGGCTCCTCTGTCCATGGTATTCTCCAGTCAAGAATACTGGAGTGGGTTGCCATGCCCTTCTCCAAGGGATCTTCCTGACCCAGGGGTCAAACCTTCCTCTCATGTCTCCTGCATTGGCAGGCGGGTTCTTTACCACTAGCGTCACCTGGGAAGCCCCTCCCATTTAGCTCATGTCTCTAAAAGCTAATTATTAGAGTTCACTGAGCTCAGTCTTTGGTCTTCTCTGTATCTACACCCACTTTCTTGGTGATCTCATCCAGACTCATGGCTTTACATATTATTGATAACTGAGGATGCCTCAAAGAAAAAAATCATGCAGTTGTTCAGTTCAGTTCAGTTCAGTCACTCATTCGTGTCCAACTCTTTGCGACCCCATGAATTGCAGCACTCCAGGCCTCCCTGTCCATCACCAGCTCCCGGAGTTCACCCAAACTCATGTCCATTGAGTTGGTGATGCCATCCAGCCATCTCATCCTCTGTCGACCCCTTCTCCTCCTGCCCCCAATCCCTCCCAGCATCAGAGTCTTTTCCAATGAGTCAACTCTTCACATGAGGTGGCCAAAGTATTGGAGTTTCAGCTTCAGCATCAGTCCTTCCAATGAACACCCAGGACTGATCTCCTTCAGAATGGACTGGTTGGATCTCCTTGCAGTTCAAGGGACTCTTAAGAGTCTTCTCCAACACCACAGTTCAAAAGCATCAATTCTTCGGCGCTCAGCTTTCTTCACAGTCCAACTCTCACATCCATACATGACCACAGGAAAAACCATAGCCTTGACTAGATGGACCTTTGTTGGCAAAGTAATGTCTCTGCTTTTGAATATGCTATCTAGGTTGGTCATAACTTTCCTTCCAAGGAGTAAGCGTCTTTTAATTTCATGGCTGCAGTCACCATCTGCAGTGATTTTGGAGCCCCCCAAAATAAAGTCTGACACTGTTTCCATTGTTTCCCCATCTATTTCCCATAAAGTGATGTGACCAGATGCCATGATCTTAGTTTTCTGAATGTTGAGCTTTAAACCAACTTTTTCACTCTCCTCTTCCACTTTCATCAACAGGCTCTTTAGTTCTTCTCTTTCTGCCAGTAGGGTGGTATCATCTGCACATCTGAGGTTATTGATATTTCTCCCGGCAATCTTGATTCCTGCTTGTGCTTCTTCTAGCCCTGCGTTTCTCATGATGTACTCTGCATATAAGTTAAATAAGCAGGGTGACAATATACAGCCTTGATGTACTCCTTCTCCTATTTGGAACCAGTCTGTTGTTCCATGTCCAGTTCTAACTGTTGCTTCCTGACCTGCATATAGGTTTCTCAAGAGGCAGGTCAGGTAGTCTGGTATTTCTATCTCTTTCAGAATTTTCCACAGTTTATTGTGATCCACATAGTCAAAGGCTTTGGCATAGTCAATAAAGCAGAAATAGATGTTTTTTTTTTGAACTCTCTTGCTTTTTCGATGATCCAGCGGATGTTGGCAATTTGATCTCTGGTTCCTCTGCCTTTTCTAAAACCAGCTTGAACATCTGGAAGTTCATGGCTGTAATGAGGATTAAATAAATTAATGTGCATAGGTGCTTAAAAGTGTCAGAACACAGTAAGTAACTTTAGACAATCAGCTATAAACATGCTGATTGTCTACTAGGCATCACAAACATCACACGTTCAAAACCAAATTTCCAATTTTTCTCCTTTAAGCCCCTGCTCCTGTAGACTTACCTAACATCCTTCATTGCTTGCTTCCCATCATATTCCTCATTGAGTCTATGAGAAAATACTGAAGGTTCTATCTTCAAAATACATTCAGAATCCAAACTTTCCCCATATCTCATCCCTGTATTCTCGACCAAGGTACAATCATCTACCTGCTCCGTTGAAAATTTACTGATGCATCTCCCTGCCTTTCTCTTATTTCCATTTGGTCTAGTTCAACACAGCAACCAGAGTGAAACTTTTAAAATGTAAGTCAGATTGTGTCACTCCTTCATCCTAAATCCTCCAGTGGTTATGCATCTTACTCAGAGCAAAAGCTAATAGATCTGTCAATGGCCGGGGAGGCCCTAGATTAATTCCTTTGTCTGTTATTTTTGCATTTGATTTCCCGCTGCAGGGAGTGTCCTTCTGCCAGGTAATCTGCTCAGTGCCCCTATCTCTTGCTTTCTCCAATATCTCCCTCAAAGAATTTCCCTCTCTCCCCCTCATCAACAAGGCCCCTAAGGGAGGATGCAGCCTGTATATTATGTAAACACTTCAAAACCAGATCCTTGATGACATCCTTTGAGCATCTAGATCAAGCCTGGTCTAATGACAGCCCTCCTCCAGAGCTGTTATTTGAAGGAAACATGCCCTTTGAAGTTTATTACAATTTGTGGCAAACAACTTGGAAGATCATCATTAGTAAAAATCATCATCATTAGTACATTTTATTATAATCTATTGTTCATATTTTAGTGTGATATAATGAGTATTAGCAGAAAGAAAATTTTAATTTGTGTAAATAAAGGATGAAGAAATGTATTCTGAATCTTTTCTTCTGGAGTTATGTTGTACAACATGAAGAGAAAAGAGAAACAGAGGGAGGCAGCTGACAGTTATAAACTGTCAGGCTTTGTGGTAAATGCTTCACATGCATTTTCTTCTTCAAAAACTCAGCATCCCCAAGACAAATCTTCTTCTCCACATTTTATAGATGAGGAAGATTAGAGCTCAAGATTATCAAGCTATTAAGGGGAATAGTCAGGATTTGTGACAAGGGCTATTTTACTCCAAAATCTATTCTCTTGCCATTTTCACCATGCTGGGTTTGGTCTTTAAATCTTTCTCCAGTAAATAAGTCCTGTTTATTGAGTCAGTGAGGGAAGCCAGAAACCAAGTGGAAAAAAGAATTCTTTTCAGTCTGCAAATGTCAAGGGTGATAATATGTAGCTGTGTTCTTACCACTGAGCTTAAAATCTTGCAACTCAGGCTTTTGTAGAAATACGAGGAAGAAAAGAAACTTCTCATCGCCACTTCTAATGAATTCAGTTCAGTTCAGTTCAGTTGCTCAGTCGTGTCCGACTCGTTGCAACCCCATGAATTGTAGCACTCCAGGCCTCCCTGTCCATCACCAACTCCTGGAATACACCCAAACTCATGTCCATCAAGTCGATGATGCCATCCAGCCATCTCATCCTCTGTCGTCCCTTTCTCCTCTTGCCCCCAATCCCTCCCAGCATGAGAGTCTTTTCCAATGAGTCAACTCTTCGCACGAGGTGGGCAAAGTACTGGAGTTTCAGCTTTAGCATCAGTCCTTCCAATGAACACCCAGGACTGATCTCCTTTAGGATGGACTGGTTGGATCTCCTTGCAGTTCAAGGGACTCTTAAGAGTCTTCTCCAACACCACAGTTCAAAAGCATCAATTCTTCCGCGCTCAGCTGTCTTCACAGTCCAACTCTCACATCCATACATGACCACTGGAAAAACCATAGCCTTGACTAGATGGACATTTGTTGGCAAAGTAATGTCTCTGCTTTTGAATATGCTATCTAGGTTGGTCATAACTTTCCTTCCAAGGAGTAAGCGTCTTTTAATTTCATGGCTGCAGTCACCATCTGCAGTGATTTTGGAGTCCCAAAAAATAAAGTCTGATACTGTTTCCACTGTTTCCCTATCTATTTCCCATGAAATGAATTAGAGAATGATAAAATGTTCCTGCACATAGTGACAACATCTCACTTATCTCCTGGAACCCATTTGATGATGGAGAAGGATATGAATCAACTATAAATAGAATACATTAGCTCATCGGTTCTTACAAAATGCAGTGAAATTTAGTATCTAGGGCAAGGGTTGATTTAAGGGTGCCTCTGAATCTGCTTTTCAGTGAGCAAATTTTTTTGGCTAGTATACATCTAAGAAATTATGATTATTTACTTTTACACTGTGATTTAAATTATATTACATTAGAATCATTTACAGAAAGATAATCTGATATTTGTCCCAAGAGAGATTAACTTTACAGTAAAAAATCTGGTTAATCCATTCACATCAGCATGATTTATGAGGTGCCTATTTGCTTTGAACTGTCCCACATACTATGTACAAAGAGAGCATGGTGTACTCAGACTAGTGCACAGCCTCTAGAAACCTCGCGGGATCCTTCTTTTTTCTTTTGTGACTTCCCAAGCAATGCAAAAGCTATTTGGGATGAGCTATATCCTGGGCATGAAGCAGGCATTTAAATGACTGGCCAGCTTACTTCCTTCATGGAACAAGGAGAACTTAAATAAGGGCAGGGTGTTCGTTCTCAACCCTTTTCATAACCAACCTCCATTTAATTCTTTAAATGTCTTCTATATTAATCTCACACATTATTTTTATTTTTATTCTTTGAATCTGTGCCAGAATATATTATATATTCCCAGTATTGAGATACTGAATACAAAAATTCTCCAACACTTCTTGGGAATAAAAGTAAACATTTTGGGTTTTTGTCAGGGACAGGTGAGCTACCAAGGTTTATGGTTGATATTCTAGCTGTATTAATTTGATACCCACTTTCCTTTTAGATTCAATGTCCAGTTCATTTGTTGTTAAAGATGTCCTCATCCCCATGAGCATTTTATACTGTGCCAATTAAAAAAATATTTTAATCTATGTAGCATTTGTTTGTTTCTGCTCTCTCAACAATTTGCAATAGCAGCCAATCCCACTTTCGGGCCACCAGTGTGTTATCATGATTTCCTTTCACATAAAAAGGAAGCTGTTTGTGGTGGTGTATCATACAGTTAGAAGATTCCAAGGAAAAATTTACCCAAGTCCAAATCAGCCACACCTTTCAATGCACATATACACTAGTGTCTATAAATGGATGGAAAAAACACTTGGCAAAAAGACTCCAATTCAGCTTGGGGAGGAAGAGAGATAACACAATGGCTATGAATTTTTACTCCTAAGGCCAAGAGGGCCCTTGTGCCTGCACTTCTGTACTCTTTAACCTGCTTTGGGTCAGATTTAAGAAATCCTTACTAGCGCTGGCAGCCATGCCTTGCTCACATGGTTTCTGGAGACTGAGTGCGGCATCTGATGCTATGAATGTGCTCAGACACGAGGCAATTTTCAGGGACCCCAAAAAGAAAGGAATCATGACTTCTAGGTAATTTCCATTTCTGTCTTTCTTCTTTATCCAGTTTTGGGATATACAGCTTTTGTCAATTTGTAGTCTGTGCATAAGTATGAGGGCCAAGGATGGAATTGCATTAAGAGAAGAGAAACATTTCTTCTTTTTATGTTCAAACATGGACTCCAAAACGTATGAATAGTAACAATTTCCAATCTACAGGAAATATTAAACTCCAACATGTCATTTTGCTATTTTTTGGAAAGAAAAAACTAAGGAAATGGTTGAAAGACTTACACAGTTGATAGAAATTATTAGATTGGTGCAAAAGTAATTACAGATTTGCATTGTTGAACTTTGCCATTTGATATTGAAATACATTCTTAAATGTGGTTATGTTATACATCATTTTAATGCACATTTTTGCAGTATTTTTTTTTTTTTTGCTAATGAATTATTATTTGCTGTCTATTTTATATGTCTTTTGGAGTATGGAGATGATGTTATACAAAAAGCAAATTGGAATGACTTTATTATTGGAGTTTAAAATGGGTCATAAAGCAGCAGAAACAATCACAACATCAACAATGCATTTGACCAAGGAACTGCTGATGAACATACAGGCCAGTGGTGGTTCAAGAAATTTTGCAAAGGAGACAAGAGCCTTCAAGATGAGGAGCATAGTGGCCAGCCATTGGAAGTTGACAACGATCAATTGAGAGAAATGATCAAAGTGGATCCTCTTACAACCACACAAGAAGTTGCCCAAGAACTCAACATTGACCATTCTACAGTCGTTTGGCATTTGAAGCAAATTGGAAAGGTGAAAAGGCTTGATAAGTGGGTGTCTCGTGAGATAACCACAAATCAAAAAAATCATCGTTTTGAAGTGTTATCTTCTCTTAGTCTATGTAACAAAAATGAGCCATTTGTCAATTGGATTGTGATGTGAGATGGAAAGTGGATTGTATATGACAACCAGTGATGACCAGCTTAGAAGCTGGATTGAGAAGAGTCTCCAAAGCACTTCCCAAAGCCAAACTTGTACTAAAAAAAGCTTGTTACTGTTCAGTGGTTTGCTGACAGTCTGATCCACTACGGCTTCCTGAATCCCTGCAAAACCATTATATTTGAGAAGTATGCTCAGCAAATGGATGAGATGCACTGAAAACTGCAATGCCTGCAGCTGGCATTGGTCAACAGAAAGCACTCAATTCTCCCCCAGCAACCCTCAACTGCACATCGCACAACCAACACTACAAAGTTTTGCTTCATCTGCTAGAATGGGCTTCCCAGGTGGCACCAGTGGTAAGGAGTCCACCCGTCAGTGCAGGAGATGTGAATCTGATTCTGAGTCAGGAAGATCCCCTGGAGTAGGAAATGGCAACCTGCTCCAGTATTCTTGCTTGGAAAATCCCATGGACAGAGGAACCTGTGGGCTACAGTCTATAGGGTCACAAAGAGTTGGACACGACTGAGCACACATGTACATGCCTGAAATGCTTTCAACCATGAAATCAGAAATCTCCCATGATGCCTCTTTTAATGCTCCAATTGTACTGAACTATGATCCACACTTGCTCACATTTCTGTTCCTCTGAACTTTGAGATTAAGTTAAAGTATTGTAAGAAGACATCTGTGGGATTGCTTCTTGATCCTCTCTGTTGAGCTAAGTGCTTCCCTCATGTGCTTTCATAGAGTACATACATTTCTCTATTTTAATGTATTAAAATCATCCATTTATGTTCCCATTTTCCTCATTAGATGGGGGCTCACTAAGACAGGTGGGTTTTGTTTCGTTTCCACCTCTGATATCCCCAACACCTAGTATAATGCTTGTGCATAGTAATTGTGCAAATGTTTGTTGAATAAATGAAAAAGTCGAGATGCTTAACAAAGGCACAACTAGAGGGATTTGACTACCTTTTCCCCTCCAGGTTTGACTGAACTAAAGTCATTGTCAAGAAGGTACAGTAACCAAGTGGTCAGTTTCTATACTGATGTCTTCTCTTCTAATGATTTTAAGTGAATTACTCTATAGCAACAAGTTGTTTATGTGAAGAAAACACAACAGCTTCATACAGTAAATGCTATATATAACGAGAGCATATCATTCTAATTAAAAAGTTATAGTTAGAAGAACTGTTATGAGGGAAATGTCACATGGAGAAGGAATGAATGAATAGATCTAGGAATGGAACAAATAGATTTATTAAATGGCCAAGCTTTTGCTTTAG
The DNA here is from genome assembly GCF_029407905.1 of Bubalus kerabau. Taxonomy (NCBI): domain Eukaryota; kingdom Metazoa; phylum Chordata; class Mammalia; order Artiodactyla; family Bovidae; genus Bubalus; species Bubalus kerabau. Next base: position 63,468,271 of record NC_073626.1, read on the forward strand.
GAGTTCACTGGTATCACTGCATGATCATTTGGGTCCCAGGGTTCAGTATTCATTTTGAATGGCTCTACTGTGCCTTGGCCCAATTAATTCATCTTGCAAATCCATTGCCCAGTACTGAGTAGTCAAATAGACTCAGATACTCTTCTAATTAAATCACAGTAATGTCGATTGGTGATCACAATAGCCCCACAGTATATTAGCTAAGGTTAAGAACAAAGAACTATTCATAAAATAATACCCTTAAAACTGACTGAGATTTCATTCTGCTTCTGACACTTACTGGCTATTTGACCTTGGGGCATTTTCTTAACCTCTCTAGAACTCAATTACCTTTTATAGAATGTGGGGATAATAGTACCTAGCTCACATAGTTGTTATGAAGAATACATGAGAGACCAATCAAGATGGTGTGGTGCAGAAATAAAGACAGGTTATATAGGCCAAAGGATCACGATAGACAGTCCAGAAATAAACCCTTGCATATATGCCCAAAGAATCTGTACAAGATTACACAAAAGGAAAAGAATAGTCTCTTCATAAATACTGTTGGGAAAACTGGATATCCACATGCCAAAAGTGAATTTGGAAACTTACCATATAGCATATTAAAAATAAAATCAAAATGGATGAAAGACCTAAACCATAGGCCTAAAACTGCAACACCTAGGAGAAAGGTACGGGAAAAGCTTTAGGATGTTAGACTTGGCAGTAATTTTTCAGATAAACATCAAAAGCCCAGATAACAAAAGCAAAAATAGACAAGACAGACTATATCAAACTTAAAAATTCTGCACACCAAAGGAAACAATCAACAGAGTGAAAAGGCAACCTACAAAATGGGAGAAAATATTTGCAAATCCCACATCTGAAAAAAGGCTAACATCCAGAATATATAAGGAACTTCTGTAACTCAACAACAAAAAACAGATAATATGACTAAACAGTGGGCAAAGAACTTGAAAAGACAATTCTCCATGGAAGAAATACAGATGATCATATGAGAAATATAAATCAAAACCACTATATCACCTCACACCCATTAGCATGATCACTATCAAAAGAACAGAATATAACAAACATAGAATTGCTATATGATTAAGCAATGCTCTATTGACGATGTCAAAACCTTTGGCTGTGTGGATCACAACAAACTGTGGACAATTCTTCAAGAGATGGGAATATGAGACCATCTGACCTGCCTCCTGGGAAATCTGTATGCAGGTCAAGAAGCAACAGTCAGAACTGGACATGGAACAACAGACTGATTCCAAATTGGGAAAGGAGTATGTCAAGGCTGTGTATTGTCACCCTGCTTATTTAACTTTGATGTAGAGTATATTATGTGAAGTGCCAGGCTGGATGAAGCACAAGCTGGAATCAAGATTGCCAGGGGAAATATCATAACCCCAGATACGCAGATGACACCACCCTTATGGCAGAAGTGAAGAGGAACCAAAGAGCCTCTTGATGAAAGTGAAAGAGGAGAGTGACAAATTTGGCTTATAACTCAACATTCAGAAAACTAAGATCATGGATCTGGTCCCATCATTTCATGGCAAATAGTTGGGGAAACAATGGAAACAGCTAGAGACTTTTATTTTCTTGGGCTCCAAAATCACTGCAGATGGTGACAGCAGTCATGAGGTTAAAAGACGCTTATTCCTTGGAAGGAAAATTATGACCAACAAAGACAGCATATATTCATGTCCCGCTCTCAGATATAAATTACATCTCGCCAGCTTGTAAATGATGGAGAAGGCAATGGCAACCCACTCCAGTACTCTTGCCTGGGAAATCCCATGGACAGAGGAGCCTCGTAGGCTGCAGTCCATGGGATCGTGAAGAGTCAGACATGACTGAACGACTTCATTTTCAAACTTTTCACTTTCATGCACTTGAGAAGGAAATGGCAACCCACTCCAGTATTCTTTTCTGGAGAATCTCAGGGACGGGAGCCTGGTGGGCTGCCGTCTATGAGGTGGCACAGAGTCAGACACGACTGAAGTGACTTAGAAGCAGCAGCAGACAGCAGCATATTAAAAAGCAAAGACATTACTTTGTCAGCAAAAGTCCGTCTAGTCAAAGCTATGGTTTTTCCAGTAGTCATGTATGGATGTGAGAGTTGGACTATAAAGAAAGCTGACTGCTGAATAATTCATGCTTTTGAATTGTGTTGTTGAAGAAGAAGACTCTTGAGAGTCCTTTGGACACCAAGGAGATCCAACCAGTCCATCCTAAAGGAAATCAGTCCTGAATATTCATTGGAAGGACTGATGTTGAAGCTGAAAGTCCAATACTTTGGCCACCTGATGAGAAGAACTGACTCACTGGAAAAGACCCTGATGCTGGGAAAGATTGAAGGCAGGAGGAGAAGGGGACGACGGAGGATGAGATGGTTGGATGGCATCACTGACTCAATGGACATGAGTTTGAATAAACTCTGGGAGTTGGTGATGGACAGGGAGGCCTGGTGTGCTGCTGTCCATGGGGTGTCAAAGGGTCGGACGTGACTGAGTGACTGAACTGATTCACTGAACTGACAAGCAATGCCACTTCTGTGTATATATTCAAGAAATTCTGTCCCATGCTACAACATTAATGGACCTGGAGAACATTATGCTAAGCAGAATCATAACACATACATATACAGTATTAATCCACTTATATTATCTGTTGCAAAATGATGTAAACATACTTAACACTACAGAACACATAAAAATGGTAAATATAATGTATGTATTTTGTGGATTACTTTTATTTATTTATTTTTGACACACACACACACAAAAAGAAAAAATCTGAAAGTCAAGGGTGTCTGTAATTGTATCCCTTCCTACTATAATTATAAATATACTACATAAATACAACAAACACTGTTAACAGGTATACAGTTTTAAAATCTTTTTTTTTTTTTTTTTAAGGAATATACAGATACAGCCACTCCATACACCCGTATATACTTTTCAACAGAGTTCTCATAATGGCCTTATTTCTTAATACTCAATAGAATACCACAGTTATCTTTTCATGCTAGTACATGGAAAAATCTACTTCATTCTTTTAAACAACTGCATAGTATTTCATATACAAATGTACCATATTTGGCAAACATAGTACTGTAGGTCTCAATTGCTTCATATACCAAAAGAATGAGCCCTTTAATTGTAAAAATTTTAATAATTAACAATATTCATTACCTAAAAGTCCAGCACTAGGGTGTGGGGAATGCATTATAATGAGTGATAAGAGTTCCTTTCCTCAAGCAAACAATACTCTATTATGGAAGCAAAGATACACACATGAATAGACAAGGTATAAAGACATATATATTAATCACTACATGAATTTTATACTCTCAGTTGGGAGGAGTAAAAAGTGGCTTCTTCTACATTTATTTCTTTGTTTGTTTTTCCTACTGTTCTTTTACCCTTACAGTTAGTCTTTAATATATATAAATCTTTTTTATCTACCTATATTTAACTTTGCATATCTATTCTTTCTTTCTTTTCTTTCTTTCCTTTCCTCTCAACGTATTTGTTAATTTTATTTTCATTGCTTTATTCCCCAATTGGCACTTTGCTTTAGTTTTTTATCCAGTTTGTGCTTTAGTTAGTTTTGTTCTTAACTGGTAAACATAATTTTTGATTTCCTTTGTTCACTGGAGCAATCTGTTGTACTTCATTTTTGTGATCAAAAATCTCCCCCAAAACAAAAGCCCAGGACCAGATAGCTTCACAGGAGAATTCTATCAAACATTTAGAGAAGAGCTATGCTATCCTTCTAAAATTCTTTCAAAAATTGGCAGAAGAAGGGACACTTTCAAACTCATTCTATGAGGCCACCATCACCCTGATAACAAAACCAGACAAAGACAACACACACAAAAAACTACAGGTCAATATCACTGATGAACATAGATGCAGAAATCCTCAACAAAATTTTAGCAAACAGAATTCAGAAACACATCAAAAAGCTCACACACCATGATCAAGTTGGGTTTATTCCTGGGATGCAAGGATTCTTCAATATGTACAAATCAATCAAGGTGACATATCATATTAACAAACTGAAAGATAAAAACTATATGATAATATCAATAGATTCAGAAAAAGCTGTTGACAAAATTCAACACCCATTTATGATCAAAACTCTTCAAAAAATGTCCATAGAAGGAAGCTACCTCAACACAGTAAAAGTCGTATATGATAAGCCAACAGCAAACATTATTCTCAATGGTGAGAATAATAATCTTAGGGGGAATGAAAGCATTCCCCCTAAGATCAGGAATAAGACAAGGGTGACCACTTTCACCACTATTACTCAACATGGTTCTGGAAGTCCTAGCTACAGCAATCAGAGAAGAAAGAAATAAAAAAGTCCAGATTGGAAAAGAAGCAAAGCTCTCACTGTTTGTAGATGACATGATACTGTACATAGAAAAACCTAAAGATAGCATCAGAAAATTACTAGAGCTAATCAGTGAATTTAGCAAAGTTGCAGGATACAAAATCAATACACAGAAATCACTTGCATTTCTACATACTAACAATGAAAAATCAGAAAAAGCAATTAAGGAATCAATCCCATTCACCATTGCAACAAAGAGATTTAAATATCTAGAAATAAACTTACCTAAGGAGACAAAAGAACTGTACACAGAACATTACAAGACACTAATGAAAGAAATCAAAGATGCCATAAACAGATGGAGAGATATTCCATGTTCCTGGGTAGGAAGAATCAATATTGTGAAAATAAAGAATCAATATTGTGAAATGAAAAAATTGGTATTGTGAAAATACCAAATGCAATCTACAAATTCAATGTGATCCCTATCAAATTACCAATGGCATTTTTCACAGTATTAGAACAAAAAATTTCACAGTTCATATGGAAACACAAAAGACCCCGAATAGCTAAAGCAGTCTTGAGAAAGAAGAATGGAGCTGGAGGAATCAACCTTTGGGATTTCAGATTATCCTACAAAGCTACAGTAATCAAGACAGTATGATACTGGCAAGAAAACCAGAAATATAGACCAATGGAACAAGATTGAAAGCCCAGAAATAAGCCCATGCACCTATGGGTACCTTATTTAACAAAGGAGGCAAGAATATACAATGGAGCAGACAGCCTTTTCAATAAATGGTGCTGGGAAAACTGGACAGCTATGTGTCAAAGAATGAAATTAGAACACTTCCTAACACCATACACAAAGATAAACTCAAAATGGATTAAAGACCTAAATGTAAGACCAGAAAACATAGGCAGAACACTAGATAACATAAATCAAAGCAGAATCTTCTATGACCCACTGCCTAGAGTAATGGAAATAAAAACAAAAGTAAACAAGTGGGATCTGATTAAACTTAAAAGCTTTTGCACAGCAAAAGAAACTATAAGCAAGGTGAAAAGACAACCCTAAGAATGGGAAAAAATAATAGCAAATGAAACAACTGACAAAGGATTAATTTCCAAAATATACAAACAGCTCATACAACTAATACCAGGAAAACAACTCAAATCAAAAAGTGAGAAAAAGACCTAAACAGACATTTCCCCAAAGAAGTCATATAGATGGCTAACAAACACATGAAAAGATGCTCAACACTGCTTATTACTAGAGAAATGCAAATCAAAACCACAATGAGATATCACCTCACTCTGGTCAGAATGGCCATCATCAAAAAGTCTACAAGCAATAAACGCTGGAGGGGGTGTGGAGAAGTGGGAACGATCTTGCGCTGTTGGTGGGAATGTAAATTGATACAGCCACTATGAAAAATGGTATGGAGATTCCTTAAAAAACTAGGAATAAAACCACCATATGACCTAGCAATCCCACTTCTAGGCATATACCCTGCGAAAATAAAAATTGAAAAAGACATATGTATCCCATTGTTCGGAGAAGGCAATGGCAACCCACTCCAGTACTCTAGCCTGGAAAATCCCATGGACGGAGGAGCCTGGTAGGCTGCAGTCATGGGGTTGTGAAGAGTCAGACATGACTAAGCGACTTCACTTTCACTTTTCACTTTCATTCATTGAAGAAGGAAATGGAAACCCACTCCAGTGTTCTTGCCTGGAGAATCCCAGGGACGCGGCAGCCTGATGGGCTGCCATCTATGGGGTCACATAGAGTTGGACATGACTGAAGCGACTTAGCAGCAGCAGCAGAAGCATCCCATTGTTCACTCCAGCACTATTTACAATAGCTAGAACATGGAAGCAACGTAGATGTCCATCAACAGATGAATGGATAAAGAAGTTATGGTGCATATACACAATGGAATATTACTCAGCTGTAAAAAGGAACACATTTGAGTCAGTTCTGATGAGGTGGGTGAACCTAGAACCTATTATGCAGAGTGAAGTGAGTCAGAAAGGAAAGATAAATATCATAATCTAATGTACATATATAGAATCTAGAAAAATGGTTCTGAAGAATTTATTTACAGGGCAGCAATGGTGAAACAGACATAGAAAATAGACTTGTGGACATGGGGAGAGGGGAGGAGAGGATGAGATGTATGGAAAGAGTAACATGGAAACTTACATTACCATATATAAAATAGATAGTCAATGGGAATTTGCTGTATGGCTAAGGAAACTCAAACAGGGGCTCTGTATCAACCTAGGTGGGTGGATGAGGAGGGAGATGGGAGGGAGGTTCAAAGGGAGGAGATATATGTATACCTATGGCTGATTCATGCTGATGTTTGACAGAAAACAACAAAATTCTGTAAAGCAATTATCCTTCAATTAAAAAAAAATGTAAAAAAAAGTGGTTTCAAGGGAATACACTTGGAATATTCAAGGATAGGAAGGATTAAGGAATTTGAAGAGAGAGAAGTTAGAGAAGAGGAAGAGAATATTTCACAGAGTAGAAATAGGTAGAGAAGATACACAAAATTGTAGTATGTAATAGTAGCTACCAGTTCCTCAGTGTGCATGTACCAAGTACTTGGCAGTAGGTACAGCTCAGAAGGTAAAGCGTCTGCCTACAATGAGGGAGACCTGGGTTCAGTCCCTGGGTCGGGAAGATCCCCTGGAGAAGGAAATGGCAACCCACTCCAGTACTCTTGCCTGGAAAATCCCATGGACCGAGGAGCCTGGTAGGCTACAGTTCACGGGGTTGCAAAGAGTCGGACACGACTGAGCAACTTCACTTCACTTCACTTCACTATCTATGTACTAAGCTACATCCTAACATATAATACCCCTTTCAGCTTCATAAGTGAGGAATAAACATTTTAATTCTGTTTTACTAATGAGGTAACTCAGGATCAGAAAAGTTAAATATTAACATTGTGAGTTGTTTGACTGAGGAAATAATAACAATGCAACATGGAAGGACCTTGAGGGCATTATGGTAAGTTGAATAAGTCAGACAGAGAAAGACAAATATTTGTATGATCTCACTTATACACAGACTCTAAAAATAAATAGTGGAATCTAAAAATAAATAAAAATCCCAAACTCACAGAAAAAGAGATTAAATTTGTGGTTACCAGAGTGGGAGGTGGAAAAACTGGATAGAGGTAGTCAAAAGGTACAAACTTCCAGTTACAAGATAAATATGTACTGGGGGTGTAATGTAATGTATAACACAATGACTGCAGTTAAGACTGCTATATGGTATATTTGAAAGTTGTTAAGAGAGTAGACCCTAAGATTTCTCATCACAATAAATAAATACTTCCCTCACTTTTAAAAAAAATATCAATGAGATGACGGATGTTAACTAACATTGTAATCATTTCACAAGGTATGTAAGTCATTATGTTCTACATCTTAAACATATATAGTGCTGTGTGTCAAATATATCTCAATAAAACTGTAAAAGAAATAATGTAGGAGAGAGAAACTGAAATTGGACTAAAGACGACTTTGAAGATCATGCCTGAACATTTAGATTCTACTTGGTAGGTAATTTATAATTTAGAGCCACTAAAGAATTATGAAGATGGAAGGCATGACTAAAACAATGTTTTAAGAAGATAAGTCTGGGGGCTAGCAATACTCGTATCAGACAAATTAGACTTTAAAACAAATGCTATAATACAAGACAAAGAAGGGCACTATATAATGATAAAGGAGAGATCAGGACAGGAAGATAATATTACACTTGTTAACATATATACACAGGAGCACCTAAATATATGAAGAAAATAGTAACAGACATAAAGGGAGAAATTGATAATAATACAGTAATAGTTGGAGACTTTAATACTCCTCTGATATCAATCACAAATCATACAGACAGAAAATAAGCAAGTGTTCTTAAAGGACACAATAGACCTGTTGGACTTAATTGATGTCTACAGGACATGACATTCAAAAACACATTCTTTTCATGTGTACATGGAACGTTCTTCAGGATAGGCCATATACTAGATAACAAAAGTCTCAACAAACGTAAGAGGATAGAAATTACATGAAGTATTTTTTTCAACTACATCAGTATGAACTAGAAATCAACTACAGAAAGGAAAACAGGAGAAGAATAAACATGTAGAGACTAAACAATGTGCTACTAAAATCTAGTGGATCAACAATGAAATCAAAGAGAGAATCAGAAAATATTTTGAAACAAATGAAATTGAAAACATAACTTTCCAAAATATATGGGATGCAGGAAAATCACATTTAAGAGGGAATTTCACAGTGATAAAGGCTTTCTTCAAGAAACAAGAAAAATCTCAAACAACCTAACTTATCCAAATAAAAGCTGATCTTTTTAACAGTTGATCTTTCGGCAGAAACTCTGCAGGCCAGAAGGGAATGGCAGGATATATTTAAAGTACTGAAAGGGAAAAATGTACAACCAATGTTACTCTATCTGGCAAGGATCTCATTCAAAATTCATGGAGAAATCAAAAGCTTTACAGACAAGCAAAAGTTAAGAGAATTCAGTACCACCAAACCAGCTTTACAACAAATGTTAAAGGGACATATATAGTTAGGAAATACAAGAGAAGAAAAAGATCTACAATAACAAACCATAAACAATTAAGAAAATGGCAATAGGAACACATATATCAATAATTACTTTAAATATAAATGGATTAAATGCTTCAACAAGAAGAAACAGAATGGCTGAATGGATAAAAAAACAAGACCCATATATATACTGCCTACAAGAAACCCAACACATATAGACTGAAAGTGAGAGTATGGAAAAATTAGAAGCAAAAGGCAAAGGAGAAAAGGAAAGATATACCCATTTGAATGCAGAGTTCCAAAGAATAGCAAGGGGAGAAAAGAAAGCCTTCCTCTGTGATCAATGCAAAGATATAGAGGAAAACGATAGAACGGGGAAAGACTAGAGATCTCTTTAAGAAAATTAGAGATATCAAGGGAACATTTCATGCAAAGATGGGCACAATAAAGGACAGAAACGGTATGGACCTAACAGAAGCAGAAGATATTAAGAAGAGGTGGCAAGAATACACAGAAGAACTGTACAAAAAAAATCTTCATGACACAGATAACCATGATGGTGTGATCACTCACCTAGCTAGACATCCTGGAATGTGAAGTCAAGTGGGCCTTAGGAAGCATTACTACAAAGCTAGTGGAGGTGATGGAATTCCAGTTGAGCTATTTCAAATCCTAAAAGATGATACTGCGAAAGTGTTGCAGTCAATATATCAGCAAATTTGGAAAACTCAGCAGTGGCAACAGGACTGTAAAAGGTCAGTTTTGATTCAAATCCCAAAGAAAGTCACCGTCAAAGAATATCCGAACTACTGACAACTGCACTCATTTCACATGCTAGCAAAGTAATGCTCAAAATTCTCTAGGCTGGGCTTAAACAGTAGGTGAACCAAGAGCTTCCAGATGTTCAAGCTGGATTTAGAAAAGGCAGAGGAACCAGAGATCAAATTGCCAACATCTGTTGAATCATAGAAAAAGCAAGAGAATTACAGAAAAAACATCTACTTCTGCTTCATTGACTATGCTAAAGCCTTTGACTGTGTGGATCACAACAAATTGTGGAAAATTCTTCAAGAGATGGGAATACCAGACCACCTGACCTGCCTCCTGAGAAATCTGTAAACAGCTCAAGAAGCAACACTTAGAACTGGACATGGAACTATGGACTGGTTTCAAATTGAGAAAGGAGTACATCAAGGCTGTGTATTATTACCCTGTTTATTTAACTTCTATGCAGAGTACATCATGTGAAATGCTGGACTGGATGAAGCACTAGCTGGAACCAAGATTGCTGGGAGAAATATCAATAACCTCAGATATGCAGATGACACCACCCTTATGGCAGAAAGTGAAGAGGAACTAAAGAGCCTTTTGATGACAGTGAAAAAGGAGAGTTAAAAAGCTGGCTTAAAACTCATCATTCAAAAAACTAAGATTACGGAATCCAGTCCCATCACTTCATGGCAAATAGATGGGGAAACAATGGAAACAGTGACAGACTTTATTTTTTGGGGCTCCAAAATCACTGCAGATGGTGACTGCAGCTATGAAATTAAGAGACACTTGCTCCTTGGAAGAAAAGCTGTAACTAACCTAGACAGCATAATAAAAAGCAGAGATATCACTTTGCCAACAAATGTCCATCTAGTCAAAGCTATGGTTTTTCCAGTAGTCATGTATGGATGTGAGAGTTGGACTATAAAGAAGGCTGAGGACAGAAGAATTAATACTCTTTAACTGAGGTGTTGGAGAAGACGCTTGAGAGTCCTTTGGACAGCAAGATCAAACCAGTCAATCCTAAAGGAAATCAATCCTGAGATTCATTGAAAGGACTGATGCTGAAGATGAAAGCTCAAATACTTTGGCTACCTGATATGAAAAGCTGACTCATTAGAAAAGACCCTGATGCTCATAAAGACTGAAGGCAGGAGGAGAAGGGGATGACAGAGGATGAGATGGTTGGATGGCATCACTGACTTGATGGACATGAGTTTGAACAAGCTCTGGGAGATGGTGAAAGACAGGGAAGCCTTGCGTGCTGCAGTCCATGGGGTTCCAAAGAATCAGACATGACTGAGTGACTGAACAACTACAACAATCACTAGAAGTGAAATTGAATCTGTATACAAAAGTGTAGGCCAGACAGTTTCATAGGGGAATTCTATCAAATATATAAGGAAGAACTAACACCTGTCCTTCTCATACTATTCCTAAAAATTCAAAGAGAAAGAAATCATTCTATGAGGCCACTACTATCCTGATACCAAAACCAAGGACACTGCAAAAAAGAAAATTACTGGTCAATATCTTTGATAAGTATAGAGGCAAAAACCCTCTACAAAATATTGGCAACAATACATAAAAAGGATCATATACTATGATCAAGTTGGCTTCATTCCTGGGTCACAGGATGGTTCAACATATGTAAATCAATCAATGTGATACACCACATTAACAAAAGGAAAGAAAAACTTACTTGGTCATCTCAATAGACAGAAAAAAGCATTTTACAATATTCAACATCCAGTAATGATAAAAATTCTCAGCAAAGTGGGTACAGAGGGAACATATCTTAACATAACAAAGGTCATTTATGACAAACCCACAACGAAATTAACAGTGAAAATCTGAAAGCCTTGCATGTAAATTCAGGAACAAAACAACAATGGCCACTTTTGTTGCTTCTATATAACAGTATTGGAAGTCCTAGCCACAGTAATAAGTCAAGAAAAAGAAATAAAAGGTATCCAAATTGGAAGGGAAGAGATATAACTGTCACTATTTGCAGATGACATAATACTCTATATATAGAGAAATTTAAAGTCTCCAGAACGAATGAATTCAGCAAGGTTGTGGGACACACGATTAATATACAGAAATCTGGTATATTTCTATATACTAATAATGAAAAGTCAGAATAAAATAACTTTAAAAATAAACCTACACAAAAATGGTCAGTTAATCTATATCAAAGGAGGCAAGGCTATAAAATGGAGAAAAGATAGTCTCTTCAACAAGTGGTGCTGGGGAAACTAGAACGCCAAATGTAAAACAATGAGAACATTCTCTCACAGCATATAAAAAAAATAAACTCAAAATTGTTTGAAGACCTAAATATAAGATCTGAAACCATAAAACTCCTAGATGAGGACACAAGTAGAACTCTTTTTAACATAAATCACAGCAATAGTTTCTGGGATCAGTCTCCCAAGGCAAAACAAATACAAGCAAAAATAAGCAAATAGGACCTAATTAAAATTAAAAGCTTTTGCTCAACAAAATGAAAAGACAATCTACAGAATGGGAGAAAATATTTACAAACAATGTGATTAACAAGGGGTTAATGTCCAAAATAGACAAACAATTCACAGAATTTAACATCAAAAGACTAAACGATCAAAATATAGGCAGAAGAGGGGGACATTTTCCCAAAGACACACAGATGGCTAACAGGCATAAGAGAAAGTGCTCAAAATCATCAATTATTAGAGAAATGCAAAGCAGTGAGGTCTACAAATAAATGTTGGAAAGGATGTGGTGAAAAGGGAACCCTCATATACTGCTGTGGTGATTTAGTTGCTAAGTCGTGTCCGACCCCATGGACTGTAACCTGCCAGGCTCCTCTGTCCATGGGATTCTCCAGGCAAGAATACTGGAGTGGGTTGCCATTTCCTTCTCCAGGGGATCTTTCCAATCCAGGGATCAAACCCAGGTCTCCTGTATCGCAGGCAGATTCTTTACCGACTGAGCTATGAGGAAAGCTCATCTTGTTGGGGGGAATGTAAGTTGGTGCAGCCACCTTGGAAAACAGTATGCAGATTCCTTAAAAAAACAAAAGTGGAACTACTGTATGATCTAACAATTCCACTCCTGGATATGTATCTGGAAAAACAAAAACACTAATTGGAAAAGATGCTTACATCCTAATGCTCATAGCAGCACCGTGTGTAAAGCCATGATATGGAAGCAAGCCCCATGCCCATCAACAGGTGACTAGATTACAAAAATGTGTTACATATATGCAATGGAATATTACTCAGCCATTAAAAGAATGAAATACTGCCACTGCAGCAATGTGAATAGACCTAGAGAATATTCAGTGAAATAAATTGGATAAAGATAAATATTTTATGATATCATTTATATATAGAACTGAAAAATAATACAAATGGATTATATGCAAAACAGAAACAGACTCAGAGACACAGAAAACAAACAACTATACATCAATTCAAAAAAAGAAGTTAAGTCTGGTAGTGCAGTAGATGGATTATCTACAGGAAGGAAGGAAATAGATTAACCAGACTACAGTGATTAAAACTGTCCCACGTTTGCAAGGGACAGTCTGAGTGTGTAACAGCTGTCTTAGTTTAAGTATTACAAGAGCCTTCTTTACTCTCCAAAATGTCCCTTTTGGTTATGGGGATAGGGGAGAGGGGAGGGACAAATTAAGGTGATGGCATTATCTGATACAAACTACTACACATAAAAAGATAAGCAACAAGGATATGTTGTATAGCACAGGAGTTATACCCATTATTTTGTAATAACCTATAATACAGCATAATCTGCAAAAAAAAAAAATAAAAATAAAAAATCAAATCAGTATGGTATATACCTGAAACTAATGCAATATTGTAAGTCAACTATACATCAATTAAAAAAAAAAAGAAGATAAATCTGGCAGGGCTATAAACTAATGGATTAGTTACAGAAAGGAAGGAAATAGATTAACGGTGATCATATACCTAGATTTGCGAAGGACAGTTTGTGTAACAGTTGTCCTACTGTATGTATTAAAAGCCTTCTTCACTCTCCATAATGTCCCTTTTACATTCAAAAGTGTCCTGGTTTGGAAGAGACATAACCATGTGACCAAATATGAAGGGAAATGAGAACCTCAGTGATATCGGATAGTAGCAGGGTGAATAGAAGGGAGGAAGGATGTGAGAGAAATCTTGGCATGGTAGAATAATAAGTACTTTTTTGATTCAAGTGGCTGGACAAAACAAAAAGAAAAAAAAACCTCAATAATGGGTTAAAAAAGAAAGTAAAAAAAAAAGAAAAAGAAAAGATTTAGGAGAGAAAATGATGACTTCAGTTTGGAATCTGATGTACTTACTGGCAGGATATGCTGAGCTGTATGGCAGTTTATGGGAAATGTGAGGCTGGAGATATAGCTGCACATATGGAAATGATAACTGAAATCATAAAGCGAATGACACTGCCAAGAAATAAGAGAGTAATCAAAGGTGGCAAAGAGGCCTGGAGGATGTCAAGGAGTACATAGTTACAACTCTCATCTTGTAAATACTAAATGAGGTTAACAGTTCTATAATTCTTGATCATCTTGAACTCAGTCAAAATTACCAACTGCAGATGCAGAATGTTGAGTTTGAAAGTAGCTGATCAGGAAACCAAATGGCGACTTCACAAACTGTTTCCTGCTTGTTATCATTTCATTTAAAAACTTTTATCAACTTTTTCCTTTTGACTATATATTTTGGCCGTGCTATGTGGCTTGTGGGATCTTAGTTCCCCAACCAGGGCTTGAACCCGGGGCCCCTCCAATGGAAGTGCAGAGTCTTAACCACTGGACCACCAGGGAAATCCCTAACATTTTTCTTTTGAATGTGAACTTCTGAGTGTTATGTTATAAATGTACTTCTAGCTCAGGACTAGAGTGATTGATACAAGATAAACAGAGCAGTGACACTGGCCACTCAAGTACCTAACATTCTGTCACTCATTTTCTCAGCATATGTGTATGAATAATGTTATCTTTTCCTAACTAACTTGCTGTAGATTGCCAAGCTGAAGTCTCTCTCACCATTATCAGTGAATACATCAAGACTAAAGAACAAAATTAAGCTTTGTATTATTAGTGCATTCAGAACTATATGCTATATTGACAAATTGCTTAGTGTCCATATATGAAAGCCCAGGATTTACTGTTTCACTTACAGGGAGATATAAATTTTACCTAGGAAAGACCATGTACACTTTAAAATTACTATATGGAGTTGATAAACATATATATAAGGACATTTGAGTTTAATTTTAAGGTTGCTTTGACAAGTGAGGAAAAAAAGTGCATTTAAAACTTTTACATTTTGTAAGGCAAATTCATTTTTTTTTGCTCTTAAAACAAAGCCATATGAAAATATTTTAAGTACAAAATTCTATTTAACCGTCCAGAAAGTTGAAATTAAACCACAGGAATACTGGCCTACTTTTAAGCTTGTCTCCTTTAAAAGAAACTTCAATGTTTCAGTATCAAGAGTATACATAATCTACAAGTCTAACTGAAAACAGTGGCTTTGCAATTATTTAACTATCTTTTCATTCATTTTAAAAATTCATTTTTTGGAGGAAAAACAGTTTTAAAGTAGGCCACGTATTTCTTTGTATATCTAAAAACAAATGGTACATTGCACTGGAATCATATTAACTTTATGAAGGAGAAAATAGAGCAGGATAATTAATATTTTCAAGAAATTTCAATACATTTCAAACCTTAAACTACTGTCAAAATGACAAAGGGCAGAAACTCTATTATGATTCTCTGAAAAGTAGACAATGTGTTTTTAATACCTGCTTGGAAGAGAACTGTGTGTTTCCAGTTAAAATTCAGATTCTTTGCCAATACTGTGAAATGAATTAAAGCAGTATGGGAATCTACAACATGCAGTTTATTACTCATCAATGCAACCAATTTTTCCAGGTTGGCACTGGGCCTCTCAGTGTAAAACTGCTAATTTTTAATACAACCACCATGGGAAGCTTGTTCCTGATGGTAAAGCACATTCAGTAATAAATTGTAAACAGTAACTAAATGACTGGCTAGAATTTCTCTAGACAATACCCTGTTTGACATTATTAATGGTTTTATCTTTGCTTTTTTGAAAATGAACTGCAATATTCATGTCATTAGAAAAATTCTGCAAACCATTTTTGGCAAGTTAATATGTATAGTAAACAATCTATGCAGATGCTGAACATCCTAGGATGATCATACAGCTAAATAATTATGTCAATGATACGTTCAGAGGATAAGGCAAAATAAACTGTTATTTTCTATGTTCCCTGAATTTCTAAGCTCACGTTTTAAAGCTGAGATCTTGAACAGGTTATTATCACTTCAAGTGTTTTCCTCAATTTTAGGGTGCTATTAACTTCAGTTTGCCTCATCAACATATGGGCAAGTAAATGAAACAAGAAAATCAAAGTGGTCAAATGTGTCCAAAGAATTCTTTTGTATACCAAAAGATCCAATTTAAAGCAACAGTTTTTAAGCATAAGGAAATGAAAAGAAGACATAAAGATATATTTGTATTTTCTCTTAGGTCATCCACTTCTATAAAGTTCTATAGTTATTGTGGGTTTTACATAAAAATATCCGGGAAAGAGAAAGCAGTAATTTTGAGAGATCTTCCATGTTTCATAAAATCACTTTAAATACAGATATATCTCAACAGTGAACTCAAGAACTATGTAAAAGAGCATTTTCTCAGCCACTCAGTAGACTTCTGAAGTTCTTTCCCCTGAAGTTTGTGACACCCATTTATATTACACCTGAGTTATTTTCACATTCAAAAAATAATTTTCATGAGATTTTAATACTTTATACTATATTCTCATACAAAGAATATATACTGCAATGCTTAATCATTAAAAAAAGAATTTTAAGGGAAAAATAACAATTTTTTGAATATGAACATTCTTAGTATTAGCAACAGAGAAGGCAATGGCACCCAACTCCAGTACTCTTGCCTGAAAATCCACAGATGGAGGAGCCTGGTTGGCTGCAGTCTATGGGGTCGCAAAGAGTCGGACACGACTGAGCGACTTCCCTTTCACTTTTCACTTTCACGCATTGGAGAAGGAAATGGCAGCCCACTCCAGTGTTCTTGCCTGGAGAATCCTAGGGATGGCGGGGCCTGGTGGGCTGCCGTCTATGGGGTCGCACAGAGTCGGACATGACTGAAGTGACTTAGCAGCAGCAGCAGTATTAGCAAAGCTATTACTGTCAAATAGATTTTTATGAGTAGTACTGACTAAAAAACATAAGCTATCCAAAGTAAACACAGGAAATATGGGGAAGAATTAATTAGGGGTTTGGTACTTTGTGAACACCCACATTCTTACCAAATTGTGTAGAGAAAGTCAAGTTTCATTCAAAAATTTCCTGTATTAAAGAAAAAGTGCATGTCTAAATTTAGATTTTACTTCCACTTCTGGCCAAAATGACACAATGAATCAGATATACCCCTGCTTGAAACAAAAAATCATATGTAGTGTATAAAAAATGGTTTTCCCCTAAAGACTCCACCAGAAAATTACTAGAGCTAGTCAATGAATATAGTAAAGTTGCAGGATACAAAATTAATACACAGAAATCCCTTGCATCCTTACACAATAACAGTGAGAAAACAGAAAGAGAAATTAAGGAAATAATTCCATTCACCATTGCAAAGAAAAGAATAAAATACTTAGGAATAACCCTACCTAAATAAACAAAAGACCTATATATAGAAAACTATAAAACACTGATGAAAGAAATCAAAGAGGACACAAATAGATGGAGAAATATACCATGTTCATGGATCGGAAGAATCAATACAGTGAAAATGAGTATACTACCCAAAGCAATCTATAGATTCAATGCGATCTCTATCAAGCTACCAACGATATGTTTCACAGAACTAGAACAAATAATTTCACAATTTGTATGGAAACACAAAAAACCTCGAATAGCCAAAGCTATCTTGAGAAAGAAGAAGGGAACTGGAGGAATCAACCTGCCTGACTTCAGACTATACTACAAAGCTACAGTTATCAAGACAGTATGGTACTGGCACAAAGACAGAAACATAGATCAATGGAACAAAATAGAAATCCCAGAGATAAATCCACGCACCTATGGACACCTTATCTTTGACAAAGGAGGCAAGAATATACAATGGAGAAAAGACAATCTCTTTAACAAGTGGTGCTGGGAAATCTGGTCAACCACTTGTAAAAGAATGAAACTAGAACACTTTCTAACACCATACACAAAAATAATCTCAAAATGGGTCAAAGGTCTAAATGTAAAACCAGAAACTATAAAACTCCTAGAGGAAAACATAGGAAAAACACTCTCTGACATAAATCAGAGCAGGATCCTCTATGACCCACCTCCCAGAGTAATGGAAATAAAAGCAAAAATAAACAAATGGGACCTAATTAAACTTAAAAGCTTTTGCACAAAGAAGGAAACTATAAGCAAGGTGAAAAGACAGCCTTCAGAATGGGAGAAAATAATAGCAAATGAAGCAACTGACAAAGAATTATTCTCAAAAATATACAAGCAACTCCTGCAGCCCAATTCCAGAAAAAAAAAAAAAAAGCCACCTAATCAAAAAATGGGCCAAAGAACTAAATCGACATTTCTCCAAAGAAGACATACAAATGGCTAACAAACACATGAAAAGATGCTCAACATCACTCATTATCAGAGAAATGCAAATCAAAACCACAATGAGGTACCATCTCACATCAGTCAGAAAGGCTGCTATCAAAAGTCTACAAGCAATAAATGCTGGAGACGGTGTGGAGAAAAGGGAACCCTCTTACATTGCTGGTGGGAATGCAAACTAGTACAGCCACTATGGAGAACAGTGTGCAGATTCCTTAAAATACTGGAAATAGAACTGCCATATGACCCAGCAATCCCACTGCTGGGCATACACACCGAGGAAACCACAATTGAAAGAGACATGTGTATCCCAGTGTTCATTGCAGCACTGTTTATAATAGCCAGGACATGGAAGCAACCTAGATGTCCATAGGCAGATGAATGGATAAGAAAGCTGTGGTACATGTACACACTGGAATATTACTCAGCTATTAAAAAGAATGCATTTGAATCAGTTCTAATGAGGTGGGTGAAACTGGAGCCTATTATACAGAGTGAAGTAAGTCAGAAAGAAAAATACTAATACAGTATACTAACACATATATATGGAATTTAGAAAGATAGTAATGATGACCCTATATGTGAGATAGCAAAAGAGACACAGATGTAAAGAACAGACTTTTGGACTCTGTGGGAGAAGGCAAGGGTGGGATGATTTGAGGGAATAGCATTGAAACATGTATATTATCATATATGAAATAGATCGCCAGCCCAGGTTTGATGCATGAGACAGGGTGCTCAGGGATGGTGCACTGGGATGATCCTGAGGGATGGGATGGGGAGGGAGGTGGGAGGGAGGGTCAGGATGGGGAACACATGTACACCCATGGCTGATTCATGTGAATGTATGGCAAAAACTACCACAACATTATAATTAGCCTCCAACTAAAATAAATTAAAAAGAATAATAAAAAATGGTTTTCAAGATGCAAATATTAGACAATAGGCAATGATTTCTGAGAGATGGGAAAAGAAAGTGACCCCCATGACTTTTCCAAGCTTACTGCCTGGAGTTTCTAGTTATAGGATAGGAAGAGGAAACCCAGAAGGAGTCTAGGGAAGCCCAGGCAGCTAGGATTTACAAGGCAAAGTTTCAGAGATGAGAGCCACACACCACACCAAGGGTCCCTTCTTGGGTCTTCAACTGAGTACTAATGACCAGCCCATGCATGGAAACTACCTAAGGCTGGAGAAACAAACAAACAAACAAACAAACAAAAATGCACACTTGACAGTTTTAGAGAGAATTAATACTTTAAGCTCACACAGGCTACAACAGTTCCTGTTCTCAACTATCAGACAGGAAAATCTCATAAATTAATGGGGCATCTGGCACAATACTCAGAAAGGCTTTGCCTCACTTGTAGAAAATTAGACCTGGATGGCACCCCACTCCAGTACTCTTTCCTGGAAAATCCCATGGACGGAGGAGCCTGGTAGGCTGCAGTCCATGTGGCCGCTAAGAGTCGGACACGACTGAGTGACTTCACTTTGACTTTTCACTCTCATGCATTGGAGAAGGAAATGGCAACCCACTCCAGTGTTCGTGCCTGGAGAATCCCAGGGATGGGGCAGTCTGGTGGGCTGCCGCCTATGGGGTCACAGAGAGTCGGACACGACTGAGGTGACTTAGCAGCAGCAGCAGCAAATCTTCCCAAGTAACTTAAGTGAATACAAAACAAAGCTTAGGAATATTTAGAGAAATGCGAAAATACCAGCACTCAACAAATTCAAAATGTCTATCATCCAACCAAAAATTATCAGGGAAAAAAAAGGCAGGAAAATACAACCCATAAGGAGAAGAAAATTCAGTCAATCAAAACTAACAAAGATTATGACTAGTAAGTGAATGGAAAAAAGGGAAATCATATGAAATATTCAATCTCCCCCAAAGGTAGTAAAAATTAAAAAGGGACACAAAGAAATAGAACAAATAGAAAATAGTAAGACTATAGACTTTAACCCACTCTTGTGAATCCAATTATTATATGTAAATGGTCTAAGCACTCCAGTGAAAAGATAGAGACATAAGATTGGATAAAAAAGCAAGACCCAACTATATGCTGCCTAAAAGAAACCCTTTAAATAAAGACACAAATAGGTTAAGTGGAAAGGAGGGAAAAATATGTCAAAAGGATACAGAATGACTGAAAAACACTACTGATCAACATGACCTAATAAACATGTAAAGAACAAACAACAGAAATGTACATGGGACATTCACCAAGGTGAACTATACTCTAAGCCATAAAACAAGTCCCAATAATTTAAAAAGAATCCAAGTCATAGAAAGTATGTTCTCTGACCACAATAGAATTAAGAGTCAATAACATGGTCAAAGGGCAATTATAAAGTATTTTGATCTGAATTAAAAAGGAAAAAGTTATGGGATATATCATATCAAAACATGAAAGTGAAGAGTGAAAGTTGTTCAGTTGTGTAGGAGTATTTGCAACCCCACAGACTATACAAACCATGGAACTTTCCAGATCAGAATACTGGAGTGGGTAGTCTTTCCCTTCTCCAGGGTATTTTCCCAACCCAGGGATCGAACCCGGGTCTCCTGCATTGCAGGTGGATTCTTTACCAGCTGAGCCACAAGAGAAGCAAAACATGAGATGAGGTGTAGCTAAAACAGTAATCAGAGGGAAATTTATAGGACTCAATCACTAGATTTAAAAAATATCAAATCTGGGAGTTCCCTTGTAGCCTAGTGGTTAGGACTCCAGGTTTCCAATGCAGTGGCCATGGTTCAATCCTCGGTCAGGGAACTGAGATCCTGCAAAACGTGTGGTGCAGTCAAAAAAAAAAAAAAAAGAAAGAAAAGTATCAGATTAATAACCTCAGTTGCCATGTTAAGAAACTAACAGCAAATTAAACCTGAAGCAAGCAGAAGAAAAAAATAATAAAGATCAGAGTAAAAAAATCAGTGAAACAGAAAACAGAATTACACAGAAAAAAAAATCAAAGAAATCAAAAGCTATTTCTCTCAATCAAGTTGGTAAGTCTCTAGCAAGACTTATCAGGGAAAAGAGAAGACACAAACTGTTAACATTAAGAATGAGAGCTAATACTGCTTCACATTCTGCAGTAGTATACTAAAAGGATAATAAAGGAAACTATGAAAAACTTTATGCTAATACAATGAAAACATGATATGGACAAATTCCTCAAAGCATACACACTAACAAAGCTCATACAAGAAAAAATAATTGGAATTTGTAATAAAAAGATCTTCCCTTAATAAAGGTAACTATAGGTTCAGATGGTTTCCCTGGTGAATTTCAAGGAAGATATAATATTGAACACATATCTTCTAGAAAATTGAAGAGAAAGAAATACATTCCAACACATTCTCTGACAGTATTACCCTGATCCAAACTCAAAGACATTACAAGAAAACTACAGACCAACTCATCAGTGATGAACAGAGACATAAGTATTTTAAATAAAATTTTATCATATTTCGGAGTCAAGTAGGGTGTATTATAGAAATTCAAAGTTAGTTTCACCATGTTGGTGGTTTTTTAGCTAAGTCATATCCAATTCTTGCAACCTCCCATCAGGCTCCTTTGTCCATGAGATTTTTCCAGGCAAGAATACTGAAGTGGTTGCCATTTCCTTCTCCAGGGGATGTTCCTGACCCAGGGATTGAACCCAAGTGTCTTGCAATGCAGGCAGATTCTTTACAGACTGAGCCACTATATTTAAAAAATTTAAAAGCCATATGGTCACTTCAATAGATACAGAGAAATACTTGACACAACCAACATTCAATCTTGATTAAAACAAAACAAACACCACTCACCCCCTAAAAGGGAACTTGCTCAATCTTTTATAAGTATTATATGAAAAACCTACACCTAGCCAGACATCCTGGAATGTGAAGTCAAGTGGGCCTTAGAAAGCATCACTATGAACAGAGCTAGTGGAGGTGAAAGAATTCCAATGGAACTATTTCAAATCCTGAAAGATGATGATGTGAAAGTGATGCACTTAATATGCCAGCAAATTTGAAAAACTCAGCAGTGGCCACAGGACTGGAAAAGGTCAGTTTTCATTCCAGTTCCAAAGAAAGGCAATGCTAAAGAATGCTCAAACTACCGCACAATTGCACTCATCTCACACGCTAATAAAGTAATGCTCAAAATTCTGCAAGCCAGGCTTCAGCAATACGTGAACTGTGAACTTCCAGATGTTCAAGCTGGTTTAGAAAAGGCAGAGGAACCAGAGATCAAATTGCCAACATCCGCTGGATCATCAAAAATCAAGAGTCCCCAAAAAACATCTATTTCAGCTTTATTGACTATGCCAAAGCCTTTGACTGTGTGGATTACAATAAACTGTGGAAAATTCTGAAAGAGATGGGAATACCAGACCACCTGACCTGCCTCTTGAGAAATCTGTACGCAGGTCAGGAGGCAACAGTTAGAACTGGACATGGAACAACAGACTGGTTCCAAATAGGAAAAGGAGTACGTCAAGGCTGTATACTGTCACCTTGCTTAACTTAAATGCAGAGTACATCATGAGAAACGCTCGACTGGAAGCACAAGCTGGAATCAAGATTGCCAGCAGAAATATCAATAACCTCAGATATGCAGATGACACCACCCTTATGGCAGAAAGTGAAGAGGAACTAAAAAGGCTCTTGATGAAAGTAAAAGAGGAGAGTGAAAAAGTTGGCTTAAAGCTCAACATTCAGAAAACTAAGATCATGGCATACAGTCCCATCACTTCATGGGAAATAGATGGGGAAACAGTGGCAGACTTTATTTTTTGGGGCTCCAAAATCACTGCAGATGGTGATTACAGCCATGAAATTAAAAGACGCTTACTCTTTGGAAGGAAAGTTATGACCAACCTAGATAGCATATTAAAAAGCAGAACTAGTCAAGGCTATGGTTTTTCCAGTGGTCACGTATGGATGTAAGAGTTGGACTGTGAAGAAAGCTGAGTGCTGAAGAATTGATGCTTTTGAACTGTGGTGTTGGAGAAGACCCTTGAGAGTCCCTTGGACTCCAAGGAGATCCAACCAATCCATTCTGAAGGAGATCAGCCCTGGGATTTCTTTGGAAGGAATGATGCTAAAGCTGAAAGTCCAGTACTTTGGCCACCTCGTGAAGAGTTGACTCACTGGAAAAGACCCTGATGCTGGGAGGGATTGGGGGCAGGAGAAGGCGACAACAGAGGATGAGATGGCTGGATGGCATCACTGACTCGACGGACATGAGTTTGGGTGAACTCCGGGAGATGGTGATGGACAGGTAGGCCTGGCGTGCTGCAGTTCATGGGGTCGCAAAGAGTTGGACACGACTGAGCGACTGAACTGAACTGACTGAACATCATTACTTAATGATGAAAGATTGAATGTTTTTATCTAATAATATGAAAAGCCAAGAATGTTTGTTCTTACCATTTTTATTTAATACCTTAATTAAAGGTCCTAGCCAGGACAATAAGGAAGCATTTCTTCAATTTCACGTTTTTTAAAAATAGAAACAGATGGTAAGTCAGGCTTTGTGAGGCCATTTGGTCTTTATGGCAACTACTGAACCTGCTACTGTAGCATGAAAGCAGGAGAGATAATGGATATATAAATATGTTTGAATAAAACCTTATTTATAAGAACAGGTTTGCTGACTCATGAAATAATGGAAAAAAAGAAAAAAAAAGAAAATGTATCCAGATTAAAAAGGAAGAAAACTATCTTTATTCACAGATGGTTATCAAATGATCATCTATGTAGAAGACTGCTAAATCTATTTAAAAAAAAGTAGAATGAGTTTAGCAAGGCTGCAGAATACAATCAAAATGCAAAAATTATATTTCTATCTGGTAGGGATGAGCAATTATAAATTGAAATTTTAAAAGTTTCATTTACAACAGCATTAAGAAATATGAAATACTTTAGTATGACAAATACTAAATACCACAAAAGATGTCTGAAACCTGTATAGTAAAAACTACAAACCTGCTGAAATTCAAAAAGACCTAAATAAATTGAGAGAGACACCAGATTCATGAATCAGAAGACTCAATACTGAGATGCACATTCTTTTCAAATATGACCTATGGTTTTTTTGGTCTGTGCTGCACTGCTTGTGCGACCTCAGTTCTCCAACCAGAGACTGCATGTGGGCCACGGCAGTGGACGCCTGGAATCCTAACCACTAGGCCATCAGGCAACTCCCTGATCTACGGATTTAATGCAAGCCCAGTCAAAATTCCAGCATCATTATGGGAAAAAATCAACAGTCTCATTCTAAAATGCACATGAAAATACAAATAACTTTGTAAAAGATGAACAAAGTTGGAGAACTTATTCTACCTAATTTCAGGCTTTACTAGTATAAAGCTACAGTCATCAAGAAAGTATGGCACTGATAGCAAGAGAGATAATAACCCTTCCAATAAGTGGTGCTAGAATGATTACAGTGTTCACCAAATGCAAAAAAAAAAACAAAACAAAAAAAAGAACTTTTATTCATACTTTGGACTACATAAAAACATTAAGCCAAAATGAATGAGATCTAAAATAAACTGATCACATCAAGTGCTAGTAAGGATGTGGAACAAGCAGAACTCAAACTGCCATGGGAATGTAAAATGATGCAATCACTTTGAAAACATCATGGAAATTCCTTAAGAAATTAAACATATGAACCACACATTCCACATGCATTTACCTAAAAGAAATGAATTATATGTTCATACAAAGACTTGTATGTGAAAGTTCATAGTAACTTTTTAAAATGATAGTTACAAACTGGGAACAGCCTCCAATGTCATCAACAGGTGAATGGATAAACAGTGTTAATATACATACAAAAGAACACCACTGACTAACAGAAAAGAATGCACTACTAGTATCTGAAACATGGATACATCTCCAAATAATTATGCTGCATGAAAGCAAACAGAAAAAAAGAGTACTATTGCATATTGTATGATTCCATTCATATAAAATCTTAAAAAATGTAAATTAACTTAGTTATGAGTATTTGCTTGGGGAGGGAAAAATTACAAAAGGGCATGAGGAATCTTTCAGTGGAGATGAACACGCATATTGTATTTTGTGATTATGGCTTCACAGGTATATATATCTGTCAAACATTAAATTTTACACTTTAATCATGTATAAATTTATTGTATTAATTATGCCTTCTCAATGAAGCTGTTTAAATAATTCAGTAAAAATCTGTGAAAGACAATTTATCTGAATAGAGGAATTAATAGAGATGCTTCTATCAATTTATCTCTTTGAAATTTGACTGATTTAACATCTTTAAATTTAACTTAAGTCACTTAATAAGCTCATTTAAATAGTTCATTTAAAATGCTGGCAAAATTCTCCCACAAGAAAGCCATTGCACAACAAATTAATTGTTCCAGTGTCCAAAATACAGTTCTAGTTCTCACAGAAGGGCTTATTCTCGGTTCTACAGGCACTTATGGTGAATCATATTTATGTATGCATTTAAATCAAATATAAAAATATAAGTGCTGGAATAAACTTGTTAGTAGCCTGTTTGTTGACAAAAACCTGACATCCAATTGGTCCACTTAACTTTCCTTCTGATAAGACAACTCATCTGTGTTCATACTTCTGTCACTTCTAATATATTTTTTTTTAAATAAATAAGGGTATCAACTTTCATCCTTCATAGTTTTTTATAAATATCATCAATCAGAAACTACTTCTGTAGTAAACCTACAAATTAAGTAATCTTTTTAGTTACCTCCAATGTTGAATGATTAATAATTTAAAATAATTCTTTGCTGCCAGAAATCTTCCTGGGAAGAAAAGGAGTGAGGTGGGTATCAAGGGATGAATGGGGTCTCCTGTATATAAGCCATTCCATACATCAAATGGTTCTTGAAGGCTACATATTAGATAGTTGAGAATTTACCCTTCCCACTAGAAGACTGTTCTGGAGAAAAAGTTAAAAAGACCAATCAAGTAATTTAAAAATTGTAATTAATAGTTCAAAGTAGATATAATTCTTTTTAGTCCCAGTTTTAAATTGGAGATAAACAAGTTGGAGCTATTAATGACTGCCCCCACCCCACTCACCACAGAGCTGAAAGATAAGTTTGGAGTAGAAAATAAGCTAATATTTACTTTTCCTTTATGACTGGTGTTCTCTTTAGACTTCCCTGGTGGCTCAGATGGTAAAGCATTTGCCTACAATGCGGGAGACCTGGGTTCAATCCTTGGGTCGGGAAGATCTCCTGGAGAAGGAAACGGCAACCCACTCCAGTATTCTTACCTGGAAAATCCCATGGACGGAGGAACCTCGTAGGCTACAGTCCACAGGGTCACAAAGAGTCGGACATGACTGAGCAACTTCACTTTTCTTTCTTATGATGGGTAACCAGTGCAAGAGGTGTAGGAATAGTATTATCAGACAAAAGAGGTCCATGGAGTGAACAAACCATGTGGTCAATCAGCTGATATACAGTTGAATCAGTGAGAGCTGGTTTAGTTATGATTATCTACAGAAATCTACAGAAAAACTTCTCAATCATGTTAATTTGAAAAATTATCAAAAGGATTTAGTTACTATAGTCTTAAATTTCATTATCTATTCAATAACGAGTAAAAATTCAAGGATGAATATTCCTACGAGTGCAATGGATTCTACTTCTCCCACATTTCTTAACTAAAATATACACAATATGAGCTTCCCCGGTGGCTCAGTTGGTAAAGAACCCGCCTACCAATGCAGGAGATGTAAGGGATGCATGTTCGATCCCCAGGTCGGGCCTATCCTATGGAGAAGGAAATGGCAACCCCTTCAGTACTCTTTGGAGAAGGCAATGGCACCCCACTCCAGTACTCGTGCCTGGAAAATTCCATGGACGGAGGAGCCTGGTAGGCTGCAGTCCATGGGGTCGCTGAGAGTTGGACACGACTGAGCGACTTCACTTTCACTTTTCACTTTCATGTATTGGAGAAGGAAATGGCAACCCACTCCAGTGTTCTTGCCTGGAGAATCCCAGGGACGGGGGAGCCTGGTGGGCTGCTGTCTATGGGGTCACACAGAGTCAGACATGACTGAAGTGACTTAGCATAGCATAGCATAGCATAGCATAGCATAGCATCAGTACTCTTGCCTGGAAAATTCCATGGACAGAGGAGACTGGCAGGCTGTCTGTGGGGTCGCAAAGAGTTGGACATGATTGAGTCTGCATGCATGCATGCACACACACATACAATATATGCAATAATGCATAATCATGAGGTGATCCACACAATTAGTGTATTATACACCTTTCAATTACACATTCTTTGATACATTTCTATACATGCTGTAAAGTTATAAACAGGTTACTCAAATAACTACCAAATAAACACAGTAACAGCATCATAAAATTCTTAAAATATGTAAAAGTAGTACTGATCTTTGTCACTGAAATACAGTTCTCTAAAAATTAGGTAAGATTAAGTGCAGTTTTAAGGATTCATAGGTAAAAAGAGACACAACTGCACATGTAAAATTGAAACTGGTATATATATATGCTCCTTTGAAAACATTTGCATACCCTTTTCTCAAGATTAAGTGTCAAAAAAAGTGGTCAGGTATTAACTGTCTTCTGAATTATAGCACAAAGCCAACTAGACAGGGCTAACAAAATTAAGTCCTAGTGCTTAAGTCCCTAAGTACCACTTAATTTTACATATATTTGTTTCAAAACCAATATATGTCTCTGGGTACCAAGTATAAAATAACCACCTTTGCCTGAAAAATGTTCATCACAATACTTTCACAAAAGACATTTTTATTTAAAAAAATCTAAATACTCAATGAAATGTAAATACAAAATGACTGAAAAGTTTGCCTATAGTCTGATAGAAAAGCCATTTCTATTAACAGCTCTGTACTTGCTATTTCATAGCCTTACATAGCTGTGACCTTCCTCTTCTAAAATGTATACTCAAATCAGGCACAAAGTCTTGAGCTAAGTCATTCTACAGTGCATAGGAGAAGTATCGTATTTGTGAAAAGGCACAAAAACCTATTAATTGAATGAATAAATTGCCTATTAACGGAAAGCAACGAACAGTGAAAGGGTAAACATACATTAAAATGGGGGGCGGTATTTGGAAATGCATTTTGTACTAATGCCATTCAGGTTTGTGTGTGTGCATGTACACTCAGCTGTATTCAGATTTATTTCTAAAGATACTATGAAATTTTGTGAAGTGGCTCAGTCATGTCCAACTCTCTGCCACCCCATGGACTGTAGCCTACCAGGCTCCTCTGTCCATGGAATTTTCTAGGCAAGAATACTGGAGTGGGTTGCCATTTCCTTCTCCAGGGGATCTTCCCACCCCAGGGAATGAACCCAGGTCTTCCACATTGCAGGCAGATGCTTTCCCATCTGAGCCACCAGGGAGGCCATGAAATTTTGTGGATGGTACTAAATTCTAGTTTATTTTGTGGATGGTACTAAATTCTAGTTTAAAGTTATCTTTGTAGTTTTTATTAATTGAGAAACAAGGTATTATCCCTATTCAGAAAATACTATTACCAATGGGATATGCATCTGAAAAAAAGACAAAAACCCAAAACACAAGATTTTGGTAGTCCACCTACTACCTCTCACATGGTATTCCTTGTAGTAATACATTCATTGCTACATGTACCTAAGTTCATACAGTATGAACAATGTGTACATACCTGGAAGCTTTAACATTAACAGTATATATATATGTATCTGTATAGATATCAGATAGATATCTGCATGTGTATCAGAATCTCAGATCTCCACTTTAATATATAAAGACCAGTTTTTAGCCTGTGATCCTGAAAGCTCTTTATACAAAGTTCACTACACAGAATATGAATAGAACTCATTCAATACTATTAATTATCTGTAATAATTTCTGTCACAAACTCCCTTTTATGCTAAAACCTGAGGATGGATGCAATGCTTTATGATCTGCTACATGTAAATGTGATGCTGTAGATTCCTTTTTTTCACATTCTAAACCATTTAATGGTCAGAATGGCATAATTCAAATATTAAAAAAAAATAACAATTACACAATTTTGCATCAGTCCATCCATGCATGGTAGGTCTATAGTATTATATGTTATCTGTGCAAAAAGAAGTTAATATTATAATTTAATTAGCTTGCATTAGAAACATTTTCGCAAACATGGGATCATGATAGTAACAATTATTGAGTACAGGATAAAAAGTGTTGACTGACGAAACCCCCTAGATGTTAAAGAAAATAAAAAGACCTTAGGTTTGGGAAAATGATCTCATTAACAAACTAAAGGGAAATAAGGCTAAAGTCACAGTTCTCTGTGAAGGGCTTACATTGTAAGTTCCTAAATCACAAATCTTTAAAAATGAAGCTAAGTCATCAAATAATTCAAATTAGACGACAGAGACCTACTATGTTAACAATGGAAATTATACA
The DNA here is from genome assembly GCF_029407905.1 of Bubalus kerabau. Lineage (NCBI taxonomy): Eukaryota > Metazoa > Chordata > Mammalia > Artiodactyla > Bovidae > Bubalus > Bubalus kerabau. The sequence continues at coordinate 63,498,111 of NC_073626.1, forward strand.
GAAGAGCAATGTGTGGGAAAAAAAACCCTAAAGTTATGTGTAAATGGTCTTGAAAAACAAGTGCCAATGTCAGATTTGTTGTACCAGACAGCGTAACTGCACTGTCAACAATACAGGAACACCTTGGAGAGACTGCAGGTTCAGTTCCAGATCACCACATATTACATATATGCAATATTACATCAATATGCAAGAAAAGTGCTTATTACAATAAAGTGAGTCACACAAATTTACTGGTTTCCCAGTACATATAGGGCTTCCCTGGTGGCTGAGACCATAATCTGCCTGCAATGTGGGGAGACCCAGATTCAATCCCTGGGGGTCGGGAAGATCTGTGGGAGAAGGAAATGGCAACCCACTCCAGTATCCCTGCCTGGAGAATTCCATGGACAGAGGAGCCTGGTGGGCTAGTCTATGGGATTGCAAAGAGTTGGACACGACTGAGCAACTAACACTTTCACTTTCAGTACAAATAAAAGTTTACACTGCAGCTTATTAAGTTATTAAGTGTATAATAGTATTACATCTTAAAAAACAAAAACAAACATTAAGAATAACATGTGGAAAAATAACACTGATAGACCTGCTTGATGCAGGGAAGCCACAGGCCTTCAATTTGATAAACATTCAGCATCTGCATTTTTAAACTGTACTTTGCTCAACAAGTCTATCGGAGCCATTTTTCCAATAGCATTTGCTTGCTTTGTGTCTCTGTCATGCTTTGATAATTCTTGTAACATTGTCAACTTTTGCATTATTATAATATTTGTTTTAATGATCTGTGGTAAGTGATTTTTTTATATTAATACAGTGACTTCCTGAAGAATGAAATGATGGTTGGCCTTTTTTCTTAGCAATATCTTTAAGGAAGGAACGTACACTGTTCTATAGACATAATGGTACTGCACACTTAACAGACTTCAGTCTAGTGTAAATAAAATTTTTTTATGCAACAGGAAAAAAATTTGTGTGACTTGCTTTAGTGGAATATTTTGCTGTACTGCAGTTGTCTGAACTGAACACTCAAAATATCTGAGGTACGCCTGTATATGATTTAATTTTGCATTCTGATTTTTTTCAGATTAATTTTTTTTTTTTTGCATTCTCTGAGCATTTTTTTTTCCCTAATAGAAGACACAGGCAAATTAGATGAAGGCTGTCCTATATGTAAAGAATCGTGGGTAATGAAAATTACTTTCACACTATAGCATTTTCCTTTTAACTCACTGATTAAAGAAAACTGGTTTTCAAAATCAAATGCTTGCTGTCAAGAAATAATACTTCAAATTGAAATGCTTCATTATTAAAGTATTTAGAGCTTTTTAATAAAAAGAATGAAATAAACCTTTCATAGAAAGTATATTTCCACTGCAGATGGGAAACTTGGCTCCTGATAATCTAAACCTTAATAGTACTGAACTGTCAAGAACTCAATTTCTCTATCAACTTTGATGTTATCGCTGATAAGATTCACAATCATGTTTTCTTAGCTTTCACAATTCAGAACCACTTTAACTTCTTTATGCAGACAAAGAAACTAAGGTTCAGAGATTTAAAAATCATATAATTAGGGCCTAGGTCACCTGACCTTTTACTTTATTATCTTAATTGCCTTAAAATCCATTAGGTTAGCAAATAACAAAAGCAGCACTGTATTCATATTTGAAAATTTATCAATGTCAAAGGCCCCCAGCTCACTTTTTTGGTGGATTTCTTTACACTCTTTTAAACAAGGTAATCAAACTTCATCGCACACTACTGTAACACACTGGATCTCCACAATGCTGCTTAAGTAGTATTTGGTACAACTGCTTTACCTGCACTGCTAGCGCATATGCATGTAGGCGATACTTAATTAGGTTGATGATCTATCAATTCAGTAATTACCCTTTCACATAACACCATCTATAGCCTCTTTTTGAGGCTAAGTATTTGTGTTACTAAACTCATAGTAGTGCTGTCAGCACTCAATCTTGTAATCGGTATTAAGAGAATACTTTAAGTGTGTCTTTTGTGATAGTTAATTCTAATAGATATTTAGTAAAAATTCTCAAGCTAGAAATAGTCAGAAGACTTTCATAGAAAAACATTAAAAAGAAAAAAAAAAAAAGTTCTGTATTTGGAATTTATTGTATCACTGTTTTTATTTACAACTTTATTGGCAAAAAAAGAAAACGGAGTAGTTTCAAACAGTTTAACACGGGCATTGCAGCGATCCTGTCAGATTAATGAAGTCTCATTTTAAATGACCATCTAATTGTCCAAAGATATACAATACTGAACCTGCATATGCAGTTTCCTTGATGAAGTACAGGCTCATATCTTAGGCAGTCTTTTAAACATATAAATACAAAGGAAATAGAATCACTCATTAAAAATTGCATTAAATAAAGGGTAATTTAAATTTATGTTGTCCTTGTAACAACACATGCCCAATGAAAATCAAAAGCTGGAAAAGTAGTTTACACTTCCTACTTGAGTGGACAATTACAATAATCAATCATTTCCTGCAATGACCATTTATCTTTAATTTAGCATGAACTACTCTGAACTTACTATGAGATGTAGCCAAAGTCAGAAAACAAGATGTAGGGAGAATATTCCTTTTTTGGAGGAACTAAGCCCTCCAGACTCAGCATGGGAAACAAACATCCTGTTGAAGAGTTTTAGGTGGAAAAAAATTAATGTAGTCAATTTCAACTCCTGCTGAGCTGGCTCAATTTTTTCAGTGACTTGTTTGGTGTCATTCTTCTAAATCAAGCGTGTTTAATTCTTCTTCTAGTTCATCCAAATCTTCCCCAGTAAACAGATTTTCATCAACAGGAACAGCATCGATGGCTCCATTTTCCTGTCCTTCCCCTTCGTTGTCCTCTTCCAAATCACTTCTCTCACCATTTTCAGCCCTACCTCCGGAAGCTTCACTTAATTTGTTTTCTAAAAATAAAAATTAAAATCAGTAAGGCCTAGAAAAAGAAAACACTAGTCTATCAGGAATAGTTACAGACTGATACAGTTCTTTCCCTTTTTCCGTGAAAGCCTTCCTTAAGATTACTCTAATAAGAACGGATTTTTCTTTTTTTGAGCTTATCTGTATCACTTTTCTAAACCTACTATAAAATATGTCTTTCACTGAAGACAGCTGGTTGTTCAATGGTTCATACATCTGAGGGCAAGATTTATCTTATACAACTCTGTATTTTCTACATGACCCAACAATTAGGTTTTTAAAGTCAACTTCCATGTATTTTGATAAATGATCATGTGATCTAGAAAATGTTCATGATCCAAGCAGCTACTGAGTTTTTGGTTTTACAAACAGTAGTTAAGTCACATGAGTTGTAATGGTGTAAATACAGGAACATTTTACCTTGTCATCAAATTGTGGGGGAAAAAACCCTGGGGCTGTGCAGCTACTTCTTTCAGGCTATAGTTATCATGACTGTCAAAACAAAAATGCTTCCCTTTCTTGTTCAATGACACCAATAATGAACAGAAGAGAATTCTCAATAGCTTAAAGTTATTTCATACATCTCTGATGACAAATTCTTAGGAATTAAAACCTCTGAGGTACTTGCAATTGTACCTATTACCACCAAAGCCCTACTTCTAAAAGGAGCAAATTAGTTTGCAATTGGCATTAAGACAATAGTCTGACAGCATTCTCAAATCTCAGGAGGGCAGGGCAGTTTTTCTAGTTATAACTTGTATTCCTTCAGTGTAAAAATAAGGTTTAGCTCCCCCCCCCCCCCGCCCCCCCGCCTCAACTTTTGTCTACTCTTTTCTTTCACAGCAACTGTGCCAAACTTTTAATTCTCACTCAAGACATAATTAGATATAAATTGTATTAGCAATCTTTTATTTCCAAATATACGTAAATCAGCCTCCCTTCCATTCTTATTCTTAATTGAAGTTAACTACTTACAGTTCCAGATCTTGATTCTATATCTAGCACTGTTTCATCTTCAATTTTTCTGTCTTTTTCAGATCCTTTTTCTCTGGCCAACAGATAATATTTCGATTTCCCATACTCTAAAAGACCCTTCTCTCATGACCATGTTTCCCTCTAAAAGTTCTTAAAAGTGAGTGATTTATATTCACTTTTTCTCCTCATTCCTTATACCACTGTAGTCCCAATGAAAACTGTGTACTCTATTCTTAGAATTCTTTCCCTAGTCGTAATTATTTCTAATTCTCATCCAACTTAATCTTCCTGAAATTCTGTTCTTCTCAGCAACTTTCCCAAGCTTTTTCCTTTCTACTCTTCTAAAACATTAATGTTTTCAGCAGTCTGTTCTAGAACATTCTTATCCTATGTATGGTGTCTGGGTGAAATCATTCACTTTTAGCTATGAATGCAGATGACTTTCAAACCTTTTCCTCCTGGGAATGTCTACACAGCATCCTAGACAATGCCACTTTTGATAACCAAAATATCTCATATTCGTGTGCTCCCAAACTGAACTCATTAGCTAAATGTCCAAACTCATTTTCATTCAAGTTAATTAATTTCATTCAGTTAATGGCTTCAATATCCAACCAGCCACCCATTTCCACAGCCTCCACTATTTACTACTTTTATATTCAGCCAGATCATACATTTATGTTACTGGTCTGCTATCTGCAGACATCTAAGTTTGCCAAGACTGGTCTAACTTCCTTTAGACAGTTTCTTAGTTTGTAGAATTACACGGAAATTCAGCATACTTACCATCCTTTTCTGAAGTATATGTGCTGAATCTTTCAAGACTGGCTACAGTAATACCTGTCTCATCTACATCTCTTGGGATGTACAGGCTTAAATCTATGTCATTTACACTCACTGAATCATCAACCTTTAAAAACACACAGAAAAGGAATGTTACTAATAAAAATAGTTTTCATACATTACTTGCCCTTTACCTCTGGCATTTATCTTAATGACAGAAAATTAATAGTGCCAAATGAAAACAAATGACTGTTGCCGAAATTTACTTCTTTTATACACTTTTTGAGAAAGGAATAGAAATGTCATACTTGACGCTTCTTCCTGACATCACAGTTTTACATATACAATATATTTTAATCTTTTAACTCAAAGGCAGAAGTCAGAATTTTATGATAATCATATGAAAAATCAAAAGGTATTTGCTATTTTATTAATCAATACAGTTAATAATTAAAATATTAATAATACTAAGTTTATCTATCACCAATGATTCTGCTGTCTTCTGCTCCCTTCTCTGTACTTTTTAGTGTCTCTGTCTCATGATCTTTTTTACTATAAAGTATTAAACAAAAACCTTTTTTTGAGAGGGAGAGTAGAACATTTTACAGCTAATACACTCAAGCATTTAACACTATATTAGGCACTGTCCCAAGTTGTATAAAGAAGTATAAACAAATATGAACGTACTAACTCACTTAATTCTCAGAAGTACTTTGTGACCGGAGGGATTATCATTATGGCAGTATTATGGATGAGAGTGGAGGCCTAGAGTGTAGCTAATTTCCCAGGGTAGAGTAGGGATTTGAACCAAGGCCTCCAAGTTAGTACTCCTAACTGTACTGCTCTGTTGTCACTCTCTACTGTTTCTCTCAATCAACATGAGAAAATGAAGTGCCAAGGCGTCCTTCTTACCTCATCACCACCTGTTCCCTGGGTGTAACGGGTATCATCTGCTTCCTCATCATCATCATCAACCAGTTCAGGACGAAATTCAAACACCTCACGACCACTGATCTATTCAAATACACACATATATCAACTCAGGACAAACTTCAAACATTTCTTAGTCACTAGTTTTATTTTTAAAAAGCCTTTCTTTTTTTGGCAGTCCCACACAGCATGTGGGATTTTAGTTCCTCCATCAGGGATTGAACCCATGCCCCTGGCAGTGGAAGTGTGGAGTCTTCACTGCTGGACTGCCAGGGAAATCTCTGCTGGTCATTGACTTTAGACATTTACATAATTAAATAGAGATAAAATCTTCCATAATATAGAAATTATAAAATGAAAGAGAGAATAGAAAACCTAATCACGAATTTGGGACATACCACTAATGCTTTCCCAGCTTTGAAGTCTGCTTTCCTTCTTTCTATATCTTGCTCAAGTTTATCAATCTTTTCTTGTCTTTTTCTTTTCTTCCATGCAAGAAAAGATTCTAGAGTGATTTTGGTAACATTTGGACCTAGGGCAGAACGCTGCAAAGATAAAAAAGTTAATTTTCTCTCCCTAAAGTTATCTATGATAATATCTAATCATTTTCTCTTAGTTCAATTAAGTCCTTGCTATGACTGTTAAGAAGACATTAAATCTGGAGTTAACTGCTTTATCTTTACTTTACATGGCAAGGAGCAAAATGATTGTCCACAGATACAAACATTTCCAAACATTATAAATATATTATTCTGAGCTAGATGTCTTTTCAAAATCGAAGGTGAGTAAAACTTGTCATGAGAAATAGTGTTAAAGTCAATTGCTGAAAACAAGAAATAGGAAAAAGCAGCAATATATCCAAGTTTCATTTGTGATTCTCAAAGATGAGGTTTTAGCTAGAATGTAGCAGAACTAGGATACAAACTCCAAATATATCTGACTCCAAGTCTACATTTTTTAATCACAATATATTGTCTCCTGTGTGAGACACCAAATGATACATCCTTTCAAGAAAAAATGTATATAACTTCAAAGTTAGACATTTACAAAAACATATTTAGACCAGCCATAGCAAGACAAAATGGATACCGTTTGAAGCACACAACCCTAAATCTAATATTTCCAATAATCTCAACATTTTCACGTCACTGTCAATGGCACCCAACTCCAGCACTCCTGCTTGGAAAATCCCATGGACGGAGGAGCCTGGTGGGCCACAGTCCATGGGGTTGCTAAGAATCGGACACGACTGAGCGACTTCACTTTCATGCATTGGAGAAGGAAATGGCAACCCACTCCAGTGTTCTTGCCTGGAGAATCCCAGGGATGGGGGAGCCCCGTAGGCTGCTGTCTATGGGGTCACACAGAGTCAGACACGACTGAAGCGACTTAGCAGCAGCCAGGAGCCTTATCTGTTGACTCAGTAAACCTATCTGCTAGCTCAAAGGATAAAAATTCTTGTGTTGAACCAGAGATGAGCAGATGAAGAGTCCTTGAGTCCAAGAGTGATGAAACATACTTGAAAAGCTGTAGTGGCTCCTTTCACATGTTAAAATAACCAATAAATAACTAGGTAAAATGGTGAAAAAATAAAGACATCAAGGAAAACATCTAAAACTTCAAGTTCAGTCATTCTGAATACTGACTAAGCATTTTCATGAATTGATGTACCAGTATATGAATCTTATAAAAACAATTTATTTGATAAGCCAGTGGCTAGCACTTAAAAAAACTGTTTCACAATCCTAAAATTAATATGATTATGGCTAGGTTTACATTTTTGACATGTAAGAGTAATCAAATAAAAAGTAAGGAAGCTTTGAGAAAAATTCGTATTATTTTTTCCCTTTCATAACAACATGCTATTGTTGCCCCCAAGTGGTAAATATTAGAATTTCACAGTACTGCTTTAGAGTTTTATGGTAGGAAAAAGATACCAGTTACCTCTCTTTCAATTAGATCTTCTAATGAAATTTCATCTTCTTTCTCTTCTTTCTTTTTATCTTTTTTCAAGACAAATCCAGGAGGCAGTGCATGACGATACATGCAAATATCACCCCCTCCAGGACACACCCAAAACCAGCCGTATTTGTTGTTTTCAATAGCTTCAAGGAAATGCTTGCAGACCTAGAGAGACAGGATTATTAATACACAAGTAGTGGCTCAGTGTGGCCCGTTTCCAAGGTAAATGCTTAGGTATATGGAACAGGTACATTCAATTCACATCTTTTTTAAGCTAACCACTTAGGTACAGAATACCTTGTGTACAGAAATGTAAATATGCATTAATCTTAAAATATATAATACAATGGTAACTTTCCTTTAGAGAGGATTTGTATAAAATATTTATTTTTGACAATGCTCTAAACTGAATTATACAAAAGGATTTGCTGCCATTTAGTCTTTGTAAATGGGATCCAAAGAGTGTTTTTTAAATATGAGAAATTAAAAATGGTTACAAGAAGATAAAACCAGTAACTTTGTTTTGTTTTGATCTTTTCTAAAAACTAACCACATGTAGTAAAGATACAAACATTATTTCAATTATCTGAAATTATAGTCAATTTTATATAAGGGAGCAATGCATGAATGGGTGCAAGATGCAATTGTACTGAAGCTTTAGGTAATGCACTTTACAAATAAGAAGGAAAAATTAACTAATAAGCAATATTCTTTTCCTAAAAGGCTACAAGAGATAAGTAAAAACAATATTCCGAATTTTTCTCACAGAAAGGTTTTTCACTTGTAAATACTCTACAGAACGAGTATGTGGACATGAATGTAGCATCTGAGAAATAAGGCTCTGATTTGTAAAAGTACATTTCCTGGAATAATACTAGATCCATTATGCACCAAAAACTCATTTTGCAATTCATACGTAATAATATTTTTACCTTTATGAGTAAATGTCTCCCTACCATTAAAACAGAGTAAGTTATGAATTAGACACGGTAGTTTAACAGTTCTCCATTTGTTTTGTACAAAAAGTTAAGAATTCTTATATGAAAACGTGTATTCATCCATGTTTGAGAAAGTAAAACCATCTCAGAAAATAGCATTTGAAGAACTTTAGTCGCATGATTTTCAAGTCACTTTTGACCAAGAATTATGTATAACTGACACTTGTATATTCCAAACACAAAGCCTGATCACCTTATCTTTATGAAAAGGTCCAGTAACTTAAATAATAATCTAGTAGAAAATACCAGAAATATCTTGCCACATAACTCTCCCTAATGATAAATACCAAAGCAACTCAATTCAAGAAAAGGACATACTATTTGAGTTTTTGGTTTTTTCTTTTCCGCCTCACCGTGCTTCTTGTTCACAACTTCTTCCAGTTTTTTCTCATCCCAATTATCCATAGTATCTAAATAGAGAGTGATGTGGAGAATAAATACTGTTAATTTTGTTTACTGTCCCCAAAATACTTTGCATATATCCTTACACAAGAAAGCCGTATTATAAAACTCATGACCTAACACATTTCCTTTAAGACACCAAAGGTAAGAATAAACGGTGTTGTGAGATTTTCACCAAATCTAAGTAATTCAGGCAAATGAGAAGGTAGTACTAGAACAAAGTGTGAAAGACAAATACAAAACAAGCCACTGGTTTTTAAATATCTTCATTTACTTAATCAAAGGCCATAATATGATAAATTCAGATTTTACAAAAAACAACAAACTATTCTTCAGGACAAACACAGTCCTACTAAGACTGAAATGGTCTTCAAGCTATTAAATATTTTAGTAACAACAAATCATATTTAAGAATATATCTTTAAAAAAAATACCTTTCTCAAGTTCTTCATCTCTTGCATCAATGTAAACGCTTCGCTTTTCACATTTTCTCTCCAGAGTCAAGTCATGAGAGAACTTACACTTATCTCCTTTAGTACACTGTCCTTGCTTGAAGAATGCACATACTACGGATTTGGGATCTGCACCTAAGTCAAATAGCACATGGTATTTACATTAAAAACTGCCAGATAACAAAGTACAGCTTCTTTATAAGATACAATTACTTTTGGTTAATTTGTTATTTTCTGTTCACTGGTGTGAAAGGAAATACCACACATATAGGTGAATATTAAGACATTTCTTTGAGGTTCTTTCTATAGCATATTATATCTGTATTTGATTCCTTTATTCTTACCAAAAAAGAGAGCAAGGGGGTAGGAAACCAAGTAAGCGCATATGTTATTCTATAGTTACTTGTCTAGTTGGAGTCAATGAGGTAAGAGGCAAAAGAGAAATATAAATATAAATGTACTTGCAGTGCCAAGAGTTTGGGATTTGTAGTTTTTATAACCACAGGTTTGTTTTGTTTACTACCAAAGATCAGAGGTTATAAATCAACTAGTAGACTGCCAAAATCCTTAGTTTTCCCTTATGTGGGGTGGGGGGCTAATGGCTGGATTTAACAGTTGTATGACACAGCCATGCACATATAAAAGGAATAAGAATCGACATAGATAATTTTGACAGAGTTATTATTTTCACAGCATATACAACTGATGAAAACATTTAAGAGTTTTCAAATATGAATTACATTGGTAAAAACACTTTTGAAATTTAAAGTTTACCTTTACTTATTTTTTGAGCAGCAACTACAGGTTTGAACAACTCATTTAGCTCTTGCAATTCTTTCTTCTTGTCATCTTTCTTCAACTTCTTTTCAGCTTCACTTTGTGCTACCTATAATATTACCAGGTATGATATATAAATTTGATGTAATATAATAAAACTATTTTCACTACACACTAATATCTATATCACTGACATAACAAAGACAATCACATATTACATGTATATAGTTCTTACTTCGTAATATCAATGTTACCATGGCCTTCCAGTGTATATTAAATGGTGTGTCAAACTAGTAAATGAAATTGCTGAATCTTGTAGAGCAACTGACTCTTATAAAAAAACCTATACATGGTACCATGCCGAGTTAAGAGCGTATTTAAAAGCTTACAGCGATAGCATTTATTAAGCATATGATACATGCCCAGCATTTTTAGCAAATGGTTCTCACCTGGGAATTTCTTCTTGTGACAACAACCTACTCCCCAGAAATAAGTAGGTGCATTTTGAAGATCAGAGATATAAAAATCCTAAAATGCACAGTCCCACACAAATAAAGAACTGCACCAACCCAAACACCTGTAAGTACCCTTGGGAAAAACACTGGGCTAGGTCAATGTGGGAGACCAAACCAAACAAAACAAACATGACATATGACGTAGTTCCAGGCACACAATTTACATACCTAATATGATTAGAGGTTTCATCCAAACATTTATATGTCAGGTCCTATGTTAGATGACAGGGAATACAAAGATGAAAAGACAAAGATGCTTATTTAAAGAAGCTCAGAATCTAGTGGGAAGACAGACATGTCAGCAACTATAATATAATACACGGTGCTCTGGAAACAAAGAATGCTTATATGCCTAAGAAAATTAGACTGAGCTAATACTTTATGGATGAATTCTTTCAATAAGCAAGAAATGCAGAAACAGAAGCTCCAATCAATGCAAAGATGAATCAGGTATGATAGACATCAATGAAAAATGTTGACTGTATCAACAGGTGGACAGGGTGAGATTCAAGAGTTTAAAGTAAGCCAGTGACACAATCAGACTGTATTTCATAAAGATCACAACAACAACTTTATGAAGAGTGGACTGTAAGGGGTCCACGAATGAAGGCAAGGAAAATTAGGAGGCTAATGCAATTGCTGTAGCCAAGAAAGCATAGGCGCTTAAAACAGGCATTAGTAGCAAGGATGGAGAAAAGGTGGAAGAAAGCTGTTAAGGATAAAACTGTTAGGACTAAGTGACTGACTGGACATGAGGTATCAGGGAGAGGGAGGAGTCTAGGATTATCATTTGTATGGTTAGTGATGCTAAACAAGACTGGGAATACAGGAGGAACAGGTTTCATGGCAGGAGGTGGAGATGAGCTCAGTTTTAGACATACTTGGTATGAGATGCTGACAGGGCAGAAAGGTGGAATTATTTAGAAGGCAGCTGGACATGGATCTTGATTCCTGGACAGAAGTCTGCTTTGAGATAAAGATTTTAGAAATAGCTGCTTACAGATAATAAACTTTGGGTGTGTATGAGATTATGCCTTGGCACCATAAAAAAGTATAAGAGCAGAGAACAGTACCCTGAATAATATCAATATTAAACAAGCCAAAAGAACCTAAAAAGCCTGTTAAAGGAACAAAGAAACATCAAAGAAATAAGTAGAAATCCAGGACAAAAAAGTATTAAAGGGAAAGGAAATTTTAGGAAAGAACTGGCCAAGTATTATAAGAGGCTTAAAGACATTCTAAATCCTGGCTTTGATGATGTGGTCAGATGTGTTTAAACAGAACAATGAGAAAAGTTTTCTAAAAATAAAAATTTGAGTCACTTTATTTTTTAATAAAAGCATTCTTTGTATCAGACGTTTATGGGGACCAGAACCATTTTTACAAGTATTTATGTCAGAAATCAAACTATTGTTAAGTAAAGTATAGTTTGTACCCCTACTTGACAAACATACCTTGTGGCATGGAAGAGCAGGTTCAAATTTAAAACACTCAGATTTCATCAAGTTGCACATGGAGCACGGCAGTAAAGCAAGAATCAATCTCTGGCTGCTCCTCTTTCTACCCCGAGTTTCATCCCACCACATGTGTGTGGGGAGACAGAAGGAGCAGCGGAGGATATGGTCTGGATCCAGACTCTGCCCATACTCCCAGCACATACCCTCGCTGTGACTACTTCAGCCACACAGGCAGTCAGCATATCCTAAGATGGACTCGGGGTAAGGGACTTTGAGGCCCTGAGCTGGTATGGGGAGAAACAGGTCTAGAAGAGACACAAAGTAGGGTCATCCTCTGCAGCACAGGGTTTGGTGGGGGTGGGTTGGGGGGGGGGGCGGCGAGGATCTTTTGCCTGGCTTTACCAGTAAGACTGCTGCTCATTTCCAGTGTTAAGTATGGTGGTTAGATACCTCAAGTTCACAGATAAAAGGCCAGTTCCCCAAGAGATTATAAAAAATGTATTACTGAAAGTACTCTCAAGTCCACAAAACATTTTATGGCTTTCTCGGGTTGATGAAATTTTAAATTATCAGTCAATATACTTCCCACTGGAAGAAAAAATAGGAAGAGGAAACATGTTTGAAATGAATCCTTACATTATGCCAGAAGATTTACATTATCTTCTCATTTAACTATCACAGAAACCCTGCAAGGGTAATTGACCTTTCACTGTACTATAAACTGAAGACCAGTGTCATTAAATACCTGGAGAAGGAAATGGCACCCCACTCCAGTATTCTTGCCTGGAGAATCCCATGGATGGAGGAGCCTGGTGGGCTACAGTCCATGGGGTCGCAGAGAGTTGGAGGACAAATTTAAGATCATAAAACAAATAAGATAGAGGGATGCATATACTCAAGCAGATCTGATTCCAAAGCCTGAGCATACGTTTTTATTAGACCAGGCTACTAAGTCAGCAATGTACAGGATTAAGCTTTTGGCTCTTGAGTCAAACCATGTATAAGAGAAAGAAAAGTGTTGGAAGTACTAATCTGTAGACAGAATCAGTGATAGAAGTTAAGCATCTTATGAATATATATTCTGGTATTTTCAGATGAAAAAAAAGTGTTTCCAAATTAAGGAAAAGGAGATATGGTGGTGAAAAAAGTAAAAAATGTCTGTGTCCGTAAAATCCTAAACTCAAAGCGAAAGATCTTCATTTTAAAAAAAGAAAGGAGAATACAGAGATTTGAAGAAAATGTGTTTAAAGTTTTTTGAATGAGTTGCCAATTGATAAAAATAATTCCAAAATTCATCTGGAAAAATAAATGCCTAAGAACAGCCAAGAAAAACAGAAAAGGAGTAACATCTTAAAGGAAAGGACTTGCCTTATCAGCTAACAGAATATGTTACTAGGCCACTAGAATCAAAATCGATGCGGTACTGGTTTAGGGAAAGACAGAAAAGAGAATCTAGAAATAGATCTGAATATATATGAGACCTTCCTATATGTCAATAGGGATGTTTCAATTCAGTGTGATAAACGATGCTAGCTATTTATTTGAAAGGAAATTATCATGCAAAATGAATTTATATGATAAATTATAGACTAAATAGTCAGAAAGAAAATCTAGGATAAACACATAATCTAGTGGCAGGGGAGACCTCTTCAACCATATAAAAGAAAAGCTAGACATATCTGACAGTACAAAAACTAAAAACTGTTGCACAGAAAAATGTAACAGAAACATCACAAATTATCTATATCTCTCTCACAAGTTGTCAATGAAAAGACAAAAAACCAAAAAAGCAAAGGATTTGAATAGAAAAGTCAGAGAAGTACAGACTCAAACAGTCAAAAAGCTTAAGAAAATTTTCAAACTCACTAGGAATAAGGAAAAGAAAAATGAGGTATCACTTTATACTTAATCAGATTGGAAAACATTAAAAAGAGCTTTAGTATGTATAACTCATGCACTACAAATGAAAATGTGAAGTATTACAATCTCTATGGAGAATGATCAGACAAACTTCTTAAAATTAGAAGTTCATTTCCCTTATTTAGAAATGTGTCACCAGATAATTTATGCTACATAAATAAAAAGCACAAATGCACGTAAAAACACCTGTACAAGAGAATTTCTTGTAGAATTGTACTTAAAGTCAGAAAGCTGGAAACAAAGTGATTACTTATAAAGAGTGAAAAAATGGATATAGTACATCCACATCATAGAAGAGTATGCAGCCATTAGAATAAATTAGAGCTATATACAAATGGTTTGAAAGAATATCTAGAAGATATTGCTGAGTAACCAAGACAAGATGCAGGTAAGTTTACAGAGTAGGATTCTGTTTTGAAACACAATTTTAGCACCAAACATTTTTTATCTGCAACAATGTTGTATTACATCCATATGAAGAAAATGCAGAAATTTAAGTTACTTACCTGACGTGGATTCTGTTGACCAAATTTAACTTGATGAGTGACAGCCTTGATAAACTTCTGTTGCTTTGCTCCTTTCTTATTCTTCAGACCAAAAGTTTTGTCCTAAAGGAGAAACAGTATTGAAATATGTTAGCAATTTATATTAACGATACATTAGGATTCAATACATTCTTATAACTATCATTAAACTTGTTAGTTTATGATGCTTTTTCTGAATTGTTTTAGAGTATCAGTATTACAGGATATGCAGAGTTGTTACAGCAGGATAATTAGTTCAACAATCAAATAAGTTTAGGAAAATGCTTATTCAACAGGGTTTCTAATTCTTAAGCACAGGATATCTGAAAACCTTTACCCAGAAAGGAGGCAGCCATCCTAAATCTTCTAAATCTTACTTTACCTCAGAAAGCATTTTTCTCAGCAAAAAATGAGGGATTATGAACTTACTACTAACACATTTTGGGGAATACTGCATAAGCAGATACATTAAGTTCTGAATTGGTTTCTTGGGTAATAGAACTATCCTCTCTAAACAATTAGAGAACTCAAATTTAAAATGCATGCATTACTAGCTGTTGCTAAAATGGGAATATTAAAATTGAAGTATTCCTAAATAAAAAGCAACACTTTAAATTTGGAATATTATCAAATAGTACTTTGGGAAAGCTATTAATACAATAGCAGCTATCACTTGTGGAATGCACATTATATGTACTAAATGATAGTCTCTGACTACTTATGCTGCAGTTGGATGAGGAGTGTCCCCCTCAGATTCATGTCTACCCAGACCTCAGAATGTGACTTTATTTGGAAAAAGGTCTTTGTAGCTATAATAAATTAAGACGAAGACACACTGGATTACATATCCAATGACTAGTATCTATATAAGAGAAGAAAAGGGTAAACTGGTTTAGAGAGAAGGCAATGTGCAGAAAGAGGCAGAGAGATTCCAGTGATACAGCTTCCAGGCCAAGGAACGCCAAAGACAGCTGGAAGCCACCAGAAACTGCGAATAGGCAAGGGAAGATTCTTTGCTCGAGTCTTCAGGGGGAGCACTGTCCTGCCTGTACCAGATTTCAGATTTCTAGCCCCCGTATCTGTGAGAGAATAAATTTCTGTTTTTTCAAGTTACCCAATTTGTGGTAATTTGTATGAGAACCCTAGGAAAGTAATACCGGAGGCTAGACTGAGTGAGCTTCACCCCAAGGTGAAAAGCCTATCAGGAAACCACCAAACACTGGTATCTGAAAGTCTTTTCTCCTGTCTTTTCTCTTTCTCTTGAGAAAGATCTTTCAGCGAGGACAGCAACAAGCCTGGCTAGAGGACTGTAAAAGAGAGCAGGTAGGATAAGGTGTCTTTTAGTTTACTACATATACATCTTAGTGGCTCTTTTCAGGCTCACATTTTAACCATGCCTCCCATATCATTTGTGCCTAGTTACAGAAGCAGAGAGGCCTCCTGATTTATAACCTCCACCCTCTTTCTTGCAGGGGTAATAAATAAAAACTATCAGCTACTTCTGTACTTTAAACCCTCAATTTTCAATCACTTGCCTTCTGCATTACCTAGTACTTGCCATAGTTGAGTTTCTGCAAAAATTTGCAGAGCAAATCCACTTACTTCTCAATGGCACACTCCTAGGTGGGCACTCAGGCCCAACTGCTCTGTTCTACAAGATCAGTTAACCAATTCATCATCCATCCACTATCAGTTTTCATATGCTGAGGTTCAAAATTATAGATGTCTCCTAATTTCAAGTCAGAGTTTGGATTTCTTTCATACTCTTGTTTATAAGTGAGTTTCCAAAAGGAAGAAAGAGGCAAAAAGGTCTTAAATTCACCTGAGATCTTTTGAGAGGCATTCAATCTGAAAAAAATTAAGTGGCTATTTTAAAGCCTTTATTTTAGATATTATTTCTAAGGGAAGGGACAGGGTAGGGAGAAGAAAGTTATTATAGGTAGAGAATACTTATATACGTATGTGAACAAACTGGAAGTGGAAAAAATTAATAAAACATATCTTTCAATGCTCTCAAGATCACAAAGTTCAAGAGGATTTTAGTTCTAAAAGATTATATCTCATTGGGAAACAGCTCTTTGCTCATCTCATCTATATTCATCCATATAGCGAAACTTCAGTTTCCCTACTTAAATGCCTATGCTTTAACATTACATTATATTACAAAATTCTACATGAATTTCCTACAGCCTATGCATATAAAAAAAGGTAGTAGGTGGCATATACAAGCTGATATTCTCTGTATTTTTTTTTTTAAATATGGTTGGCTTCCCTTGTTTTTTAGAGTTTAATACATAATCCAATTAGAAGAAAAAAATGGTTAACAGTAAAGTGACATATGGAGAGATGACTGCATACAGCAACCAGGTATGAAATGCCATAAAGTACTTTCCTTTTACAAAAAAATGAGGTCTCATGAAGGGATGGAAAACCTCAGATTAAAGTATTACTAGCATGAAAGTGCAACACCATCTACACATGCCTCGCCAGAGGAGAGCCTGTTTAGGGTTCAGTTCATGCTTCCTGTATTAATACAGAGGAGAAGCAAACTAAGAATTAAGCAAGGCTAAACAGAAAGATAGGTACTGATATATGAAGATTTAGGAAAGAAAAAAGTCCTCTAAGGGGTGCTGGCCAGCTAGAAAGTAAGTATTCATGACAAGAGCTTCTGGTAGAGGTGTATAGGCTCCAGATCCCAGAAGAAAAACAGTTTTTCAGGTTTAATTACACTGCGTTAGCACATAATTAACCAGTCTAAAGAGATAATGAATGAGTTGTATTTTGAAAGTCTCTAATTAGAACTTGGAAATTATTGTTTTTTCCAGAGATAAAGGACACTTATTTAAATCTAGCATTCACTAAATATAAACTCCTGAATATATAACTTTATTGAATCCTCTTAAAGATCATATTATCTCATTCTGTAAATGTGAATACTGAAACTCAATTCTTCTGAAGTAACACTGCTAATAAGGGGCAGGCTGTACAGTGTAATGATTTATAGAGTATAAGCTCTGGAGTTAGAGTGCCTAAGCTCCAGTACCAAACAGAACTGGCCAGTTTTCTTGTTTGTAGATTGGATCTCAACTTAGTAGCATCTCAGGACTGCAGTGTAAGTCAAAAGACTTATTACAAGGAGGTGGAGCACAGTGGTTAACAGGAAGGACTCGGGAACCAAAATCCTAACTCTGCCACTTGCTGCCTTAATAACAACCTTGGGCAAGTTATTTAACCTGTTTCTCTTTCTTCAAATGCAAAAAAGGTTAATAATACTTACTTCAGTGAGGGAATTAAAGGAGCTGTGTAAAATTTATCACTTGTAGATGGCTTGCTTCTCTTCCTTTCTTTCCACCAACCACTGGTATCTGTGTCTGGTTCAGGTATTATTTGAGTCTAAGCAAAGTTCTTGTTCTTTCCACCATGAAAAACTATTTCCCACAGAACCAGTTAAGTTACAGGGTCGGTTGGTAAACAAAGTTTTCTGAATACTACACTGTGGACCTGATAGACCAACAGTACCTCTTGAAAACAGGATAGTTTACAATTTGGAATACTTAAAGCCTCCCTCTCCCTTCTTGAATATAGGAGAGACCCTTATTTCAAGATTAACCTGGATTTAAGGGTTGAGGGATAGTAGATGGGAAGACAAGTGGTTACACTCAACCCTAGGGAAATAGTGGTTCTCATTAGATTAATAAGGTCCCAAAGGTAAGGTGATAAGGAAGGAACAATGTGTGTTTCAGGCATGGGAAATAAAATACAAAGGAGTTTAGAGATCAGGCAGTAATTCTAAAAGGATGGCTCCCAGAGGCTTCAAAAGCCTTAATATTTAGTGAACTCCAAACCTGACTTAAAACTGACACTTTCTCCCCCTTCTTCTTACCCTTAAGTAATCCTACTTCTTTTACAGACCAGCCTCTACATCTTAAATTAAGATATTTGAAAAAAGGAAGAGGGTGTGAGGGCAGGTCAATAATAAGCAGTGCTCAAAGATAACTGGAGTCCTCCTTTTGTTCACCAGTGTGAACAAAGGCCAGCACTGTTCTACCTCATTAGTTGCATCCCCACATGCCCTCTGAGTATTTTTTTTTCTGTCCATCTATGCAATGGATATTTTGCTTCTGGTTAATCCAGCTTCAGGTAATAAACAGTTGACCTTAGCTGAAGTTTTTCACTGGCAACAAGAATCACTTCTTTCTCCATCCTTTACACACCTAGATCCTGCCCCTCTAAGTCTCAATTACTACTTCTTTGCTACTACAAGGCCTTAGCCGGACATCCTTTATTTGCCTGCCCTAACCCAGATTATCTCCCCCTTTCCATTAACAAACCTTCCATTTCCCAAAGTTGATTTCAGTTTATTAAATTTTAGCCAAAGAAAGCAAGTAGTATATGCCATTTGAGACAACTGTATGAATGCTTAACAGAACCATAACCCTTTCTGATATACTCATTTCATAAAGAAAGCGAAAGTCACTTAGTCCTGTCTGACTCTTTGTGACCCCAAGGACTGTTAGCCAACCAGGGTCCTCTGTCCATAGAATTCTCCAGGCCAGAATACTGGAGTGGGTAGCCACTCCCTTCTTCAAGGGGATCTTCCCAATCCAGGGATCAAACCCAGGTCTCCCGCACTGCAAGCAGATTCTTTACTATCTGAGCCACCAGGGAAGCAAATACTTATAAATGCAAATGAATTCACGAAATTTGGGGGAGTTTAAACAGGGAAAGAAAAAAATGCAGACATTATAAGTTAATTATTTTAAGTGACAGAAAGTAAGCACTGTATAAACACTGGTCAGTCTGATTAATTTCCCTATCTAGTTCTTTTTATAGTAATGAATTAACAACAGCTGTTATTAATTGAACATATGTGTCAGGTACTTCACATGTCATCTCATTTAACCCACAGTTCTGGAATTGGAATTAGCTCCATTTTGCTAATGAGAAATTGTGGTTTAGATAGGTCAGGTAACTTGCCTAGTTTGAAATTTTAATGCAAAATATGGGACTCAAACCCAGGTCTATTTGGCCTCGAGCTGGTGCTTCTTTCATTAAATTATGCTGCCTCTCAGGCCTCTTTTTACTTCTTAAAGTTCTCAAAACCTATGTATGCTGTTGTTCTACAATGGGTGTCTAAGACGGTGGCAGTGGAAGCAACAGAGGTATAGAAGAGGGGACAGGTGGGTAGTGCAACCACTTATTTTAAAATCTCTTCAAAAGTGCTGCTTAAAAGCATATGTTCTATTTAACTTTCAATTTTTGGTGAATTTAGAAATTTCTGGTCATATGCCTATAAACTTTCCAAAATTAACCAGACTCTGAAATGTTAACCTTTCACGTGTCAAATATAGACAATACTTTTTCAACAAAAATTATGGTAATAAAATTCAATTATCAGTATGAACCAGATTTCAACTGCCACATGTTCACTGTAAGTTTGTTGCAAAGTATACTTTACTGTCACTAAAAACAGATTATATGACTCAGCAATTACTCTCCTGGGTATACACCTAGGAACAAACCAAACTAAATCACTAATTTGAAAAGATACATGCAACCCAGTGTTCACAGCAGCATTGTTTACAATTACCAAGGTGTGGAAGCAACCTACATGTCCATTGCAGATTAATAGATAAGGAAGATGTGGTATAAATAGTGTGAAATACACAGCCACAAAAAAGAATCAACTGTTGCCATTTATAGCAACATGGGTGGACCTGAAGAATATTATACTAAGTGAAATAAGACAGAGAAAGACAACTCACTTATATGTGGACTCTAAAAATACAAAAAAAAAAAAGATTATAAAAAAAGCAGACTAGCGGTTATGGGGGGACAATATAGGGGTGGAGGAATTTGAGGTACAAAATATTGTGTGAGATAAGCTCAAGGATGTACTGTACAACATGGGGAATATAGTCAATATTTTGTAATAACTGTCAATGGAAAGTAACCTTTAGCAGTTGTATATAAAATTAAATTTAAAATGTGTAGTATGTGTTAAAAAAATATATATATTTTACTTCATCTTAACTTTTAAAGGCTTTGGTAATAAATAAAAAGCCTTTCTATTAGCAGTATTCAGATTATGCAAATTGTACCAAAAAATGAAAGAAGTGCTTTTCTGGATGAAATGGAATATACTGTTTCCTAACCAGGCTGAATAACATAGTATTCTCTACAAATCTAGTTTTGCAAAAAAATGATAAAACTTATACCTACAATTTACAATACTGTGGTCCCTCTCTGGTGGTAGTAAACATCTAAGCAGCACACTACCATTAAAAAAAAATCTACTATTAAAAAAAAAATCACTCATCATATATTAAATGTGGGCAGAAAGACTTAATCCCACTATTCTAATATTTTTGGCTAAAGAATACAGCTATCTATTTTCCATTTTTCTTTGAAGTCTTCATTAATGAAACTAAAGTCCTCTTCTCTTTACCTTAAAAATAACCTTGTTACAAGATGAATAAATCCATAGCTATCATTTTTAGTTATGGGAATACTACAATTTTCAAATACAACTGCTTAAAACAAAATACTTATTTAAAAATAAAAACTGTACACAGATAAAACTCAATAATGCATACAGTATACTTAAACTGTCATGTAATACTTAATTCCATGTCTATATGTGAGTTTCACTTTGCATCATGGTTGAATGTGTTAATTCAACCTCAGTAAAGGAAGCTAACAAGTGAAATACCATCCCTAAAATGCCCTTGGTTTACATAGCACCAAATGCCATCAGGTAACCATCCCCAGAGATTTACCAAGTGTCAAGAGTCCAGATTGCTCAAAAAGGTACAGCAGACACATGTGAAGGTGACAATGACTGTTTTCAAATCTCTAGTTATGCTACTTCATGACAGTTCTTAAATAGCACAAATTGGCGGTAAGAATATATGTTCTGCTTCAGAGCTGGAACCTGGCCAAAGCTACTAGAATTCTAAGTAAGCATGTTAGTTAAATCCAATCAACACACTAAAAATTTTGTGAAATTTTGACAGACACAAGTTCTGATTAGGTTTATACAATGAAACCCTGAGGGCTTTCACTGCTGTTATTTTTCAAGGCTACAAATACTATTAAAATAATCATTTACAAATAAATATCTCATTTCAAAACACCCAATATGTTTTTCGTGTTCTAATGAAAAGTTAACTATTCCAGAAACGGCTCTCCATTAATTATTCAGATACATCTCATGTAGGAAAATGGTCATGGCTTTTCCAACTACTTCTAACGCACACGAGGAACTGTTTAATTGGGAGTGATTAATAGCAGGAATACGGGAAGAAATACCTTGTTGTTTAGTAGCTAAATCGCGTCGGACTCTTGCGACCCCATGGACTGTAGCCCGCCAGCCCTCTGCCCATGGGATTTCCCAGACAAGAATACTGGAGTGGGTTGCCATTTCCTTCTCCAGGGGATCTTCCTGAGGCAGGGATTGAATCCGCGTCTTCTGCATTGGCAGGCGGGTTCTTTACCACTGAGTCACCAGAGAAGTCCATACGATACGTTTATGTTATCTCAAACACGGTTCACTCTCTTAAGGAAATTCACTGATACAGTCGTTGGACTACAAATATAAAACATTTAAGAACGTCAATAGCGTCGCTCTGCCATTAAAAGGCAACAGAATCAGTGAACTAAATGAATTTACATAAATATATAACAAATTCAGATAAACACAACACAGCCAGTGACAAGAAACCTCATCTCCCTTAAAACGTCCTTCGGTTTAATTTAATCCAGAACCTATGTGTCAAGCGTCATGTACAAGACGGTGTGACACGATATGAAAGAAATCTCCTCTCTTCATGTGACCTCAAACAGTTTAGAAGTGGATCGAAAACTGTCACGAAGAAGTAATCTGTTGGCTTGAAGGAAGTAACCACTACTCCTAGGTGATGGGTAAAGAAACACGGAACACAAAGGCTCGTAATAAGTCGACCTTCCAGAAAAAGTGTGGTCCCAGACAGTTCAGCGTATTTTTCTTTTTTAACACAAGCCTAGAAACGTCTTCAATTTCGGTGACTAGAGGACACAACCCTGTGAGGGCACTGGGGTGGGGGTGGGGGTCGTTTCGTACGGGAGTCGGTGAAGGCGGCTGTGTGGGGCGGAGAAGCAAAGGCTGAGTGCGGGGGCGCCCGCGGCGTCACTATAGCGATGAGAGGCAGCGAGCGTCAGCAGGAGGCTGGAGAAGGGGCTGTGGGCACACAGAGCCAAAGCAAGGGGCACGTGGGCCCGGAAGACGCGAACAGGAGTAGTCGGGGACCGGGGAACCGGGAGGCTGCTTTCCTGAGAACTCGCGGCGTGAGTGGGGGAGGGGACTAGGTACTCACTTCGATAATCTTCTCCTTCTTTTTCTGCTCCGCCTTTTTGCTGCCCCCGGCCTGAGCCTGTTTCTTGGGGGGCATTGCGGAGACAGGTCGCGCCGGCCAGACTTCAGCGCAGCTGGACTCCCTCAGGGACTCTGGCCCCGCGGTAGGAAGAGGAGGAAGACGCGCGCCGCCGTTGCCGCCGCACCGCACGTAAAGCTACTCGCTCACGCGCCGCCGGAATGCGGCCTTTGCGACAGGTTGGTGCTGCAGAGCATGGTGGGTAGTGAGGAGCGGAACCCGGAAGCGAATCTGCGCCTGCGTTTTTACATCGGCGGGCCAGGAGGGGGCGGAGACGAGACGTGGGAAAATGCGCGTTACACGTCAAGTTGCTCAGTCGCCTGGCCTTTGCTAGATTGCCGCAGGCTCGGTGATAGTTGGGGGGAACAGATTGGAACCCACTGCGTTTGTGTTGTCCCTACACAGTCTGTTTCGCTGACGATGTGCGACTTTTGCCCAGCTTCGTCTCGGGTGGAGGCTCTTCTTGCCGGCTGGATTAGCTGTCATCTGTATTATCTCCATTCTGGATGACTGCTGCTGCTGCTGTCACTCCAGTCGTGTCCGACCCTTAGCGACCCCATGGACTGCAGCCTACCAGGCTCCTCCGTCCATGGGATTTTCCAGGCAAGAGTACTGGAGTGGGGTGCCATTGCCTTCTCCGATTCTGGATGACTGCCGAGCATCACAAGCAACTCAGGGCTGGTTGGAGGGCCAGGGTACGGAGTTACCTTCTTCTCGTTTCCAGGTGGAGAAGGGCCAGCTTACTGGCGAGTGCGGCGTGCACTCAGATTATTGTGGAGGTTTATGAAGAAATGGAGAAGGTTTTCTTTTATTTGAGGAGTGCCTAACCGTGAACTCCTTTGGTGTATTAGGTTTATCAAGTTAATTTCAGGCTTTAGGAAAGTGCCTAGATGATTCCTAAAATCTTTGTAATGAGAGGTTACCAAACCTAGTTTGAGGGTGGAGGGCACATGTCAACAACTTTCTTTAAATGCTTCAGTTCAGTTCAGTCGCTCAGCCGTGTCTGACTCTTTGGGACCCCATGGACTGCAGCATGCCAGGCCTCCCTGTCCATCACCAACTCCAATAATTTACTCAAACTCATGTCCGTTGAGTCAGTGATACCATCCAACCATCTCATCCTCTGTTGTCCCTTTCTCCTCCTGCCTTCAGTCTTTCCCAGCATCAGGTGGGTCAGTTCTTCATATCAGCTGGCCAAAGTATTGGAGTTTTAGCCTCAACATAAGTCCTTCCAATGAATATTCAGGACTAATTTCCTTTAGGACGGACTGGTTGGATCTCCTTGCAGTCCAAGGGACTCGCAAGAGTCTTCTCCAACACCACAGTTCAAAAGCATCAATTCTTCGGAGCTCAGCTTTCTTTATAGTCCAACTCTCACACCCATATATGACTACTGGAAAAAACCATATCTTCAACTAGATGGACCTTTGTTGGTAAAGTAACGTCTCTGCTTTTTAATATGCTGTTTAGGTTTGTCATAGCTTTTCTTTCAAGGAGCAAGTGTGTTTTAATTTCATGGCTGCAGTCACCATCTGCAGTGATTTTGAAGCCCCCCAAAATAAAGTCTGCCACTGGTTCCCCATCTATTTGCCATAAAGTGATGGGACCGGATATCATTTAAATACTTGGTAATCCAGAAACAGTGACAGACTCGATGGACATGAATTTGAGCAAGCTCTAGGAGTTGGTGAAAGACAGGGAAGCCTGGTGTGCTCAGTCCATGGGGGTCACAAAGAGTTGGATACGACTGAGTGACTGAACTGAACTGAATCCAGAAACTAGTTGGCAGAGCATACACACTATTTCATTTGGTTATCACAGTGACATTAAGATAGAAGTTGCTACTGTTAGAATTTTAAAGTGAAGCACAGAAAAGAAGAAACATATTCATGATTCTGATAAAGGCCGAGCTAGAAATTCCAACTTTGGCAGTTAAACTTCAAATGGGGGCAGGAGGAGGCAGGCCACAAACTTTGAAAGAATGCCATAGCTGGATGACTTGTGCCAGAAACTGATTAGAACCCAATACGGCCAAGATGGTGGCTAACTCAATGGTAACAAATCAGCTTGCTAAATCCATCAAAGACCAAAAGTGGGTGTTGGCCCAATTCTGTGAAATCCCTGCTCCTTCCCACAAATGGTCTTCCCTGGTGGCTCAAATGGTAAAGATTAGTCTGCCTGCAATGCAGAAGGCCTGGCTTCAATCCCTGGGTCTGGAAGATCCCCTGGAGAAGGAAATGGCAACCCACTCCAGTATTTCCTGGGAAAATCCATGGACTGAGGAGCCTAGCAGGTTACAGTCCATGGGGCCCGCAAAGAGTCCCACGCGGCTGACCAGCTAATGCTTTTCCCCCAAATAATCCTCCCACTCATTTGCCTATGAAATTACCCAGCCCATAAAAAACTAACCATGCAGTATTTCTGAGCCACTCTCTGATATGGCCCACTTCTGCACTCCTGTCGAATGTATTTCTCTCTAGGTAAATCCACTTTTTACCTATCTCTTTGTCTCTCACTGAACTCTTTCTGAAATGAGACATCTGAGCTTCATTACGTTCTGAAACCAGATGAGTGATTTCATCTAAAAGACCATGGGTTCAAGTCCCAATCTCAGTCACACAGCTTCCACTTCAAAGTCTAAATACATATCACTGATAAAACAAAAGTAGATGAATAAATGGGGCCTATTAATATTTATACAAATCAAAATTGTTGTTTAGTCACTAAGTTCTGTCCTACTCTTTGCAACCCCATGGACTGTAGGCTGCCAGGCTCCTCTGTCCATGGGATTTTTCCAGGCAAGAATACTGGAATGGGTTGCCATTTCCTTTTCCAGGGGATCTTCCTGACCTGGTGATGCTGAGCAGGGCCTTATGGGACTCCTGGACATGAAGGCCTTTTTTTCTGCCATTCCTTGTAGGCATGACTCCAGCCTCTATGACCGTCTCCAAGTTCCAAAGGGTGGAAGAAGTGAAAGTCGCTCAATCATGTCTGACTCTTTGTGACCCTATGGACTGTAGTCCATTGCAGGCAGATTCTTTACCATCTGGGCCACCAGAGAAGCCTAAATTTAAGTCGCTTGTTCTGTTGTGTCCGACTCTTTTGCGACCCCGTGGACTGTAGCCCACCAGGCTCCTCCGTCCATGGGATTCTCCAGGCAAGAATACTGGAGTGGGTTGCCATTTCCTTCTCCAGGGGATCTTCCCAACCCAGGGATCGAACCCAGGTCTCCCGCATTGCAGGCAGACACTTTGATCTCTGAGCCACCAGGGAAGCCCTAGAAAAGCCTGAAGGGCAGAACAATTCCTAATCAAAGGAGAAGCAGCAACAGAACCAACTGAGGTAAGATTAAAGGCACCAGAGACTCATCAAGATTAAGGAGACAGGACCACCTAAGATGCTGCACACACCCTCATCTCAGCAACTCCACTCTTTTGAAACTGCAGAAGGAGGAATGAAGAGTGTTACTGCCTTGATCCTTACACATACCCTTGCCTGATGATATAACCTCTTCCTGCTCACCAGGGAGGGGAAGAGAAAAGAATAGAGACTCAAGATCCCAAACAAACAAAACCAAAGGTCCTTGGTGCTGTGTGTGTGTGTGTGTGAGAGAGAGAGAGAGAGAGAGCGCGAGCAAGTTACCCATTATATTAAAATTCCCACTTTAGAAACTAAAGGGGCAAGTTTCTTCTTTTTCTCTTATCCCACAGAACAAGATTCTAGTTACATAATTTAGAATTTGATCAACAGATTCTTCCTGCCACCTCCCTACCATGCCTAAGCTTTTAATCTCAAAGAAATGAGACAAGACTCAGAAATAGTTCTGGAGTCCTTCAGAGCATTAGAAGAATACATTTTATTACAAATCCAGTGGTGATAGGCTGGTGGCAGCATCTGCTCTATACTTTAATTACATCCATTGCTATTATCTCTTGCTCTTTTGTTTTCCTAACCTGAATTCTCCAGGTTTCCCAAAATTCTGGATATCCTAAGATTGCTAGATTCCTTAGATTCTGTGGGCAACATTTCCAATAATTTTTTTAAAACTTAAATTTGGCTTGGTTTTAGTTGTTTGCACCTAAAGACTCTTTCATGGGATGAATTATACCTGCCTTTCCAAATTTATATGTTGAAACACTGATCTTTAGAACCTCAGAATGTGACTGTATTTGCAGGTAAGGCCTTTAAATAGATGATTAAGTTAAAATGAGGCTCTCAGTTTGAGCTCTAATACAATCTCATGGGTGTCCTTTTAAGAAAAGGAAATTTGGACACACACAGACATTAGGTATGCATGTGCAAAAATGAAATACCACATGAAGACACAGCAAGAAAGTAGCCATCTGCAAGCCAAGGTGGGAGGCCTCAGAAAAAACCAAACCTGATGATACTTTGATCTTGAACTTTTAGCCTTCAAAACTATATGAATATAAATTTCAGTTGTTTAAGCCACCAAGACTGTGATATTTTGTTATCACAGCATGCCAGTACAGACCCTAACTGATAAAGGACCAAAGAATGCTGTGGGTGTCGCTATTATGGTGAGCAGAGGCCAGACTACTAGTTTTATCTAAATTCTTTTCATTAAGACAGGATTAATTTGACTGGTCCTGTAAGTTGCTGATCTACTTTGTGGCTTGAGGCAGTATATATTAGAAAGTATTTTGATTTAAATATTGGATGCTTCAAAATGCTTCTGACATGTTGGCAGTTTCCTTTAAAACATTTTTTCCTTCTCCAAAATAATAAACTATTATAAAGGATTTGCCATTATTTCAGTAACGCATGTAAAATCTCTTTTAACTTGTCAGTGTGAGTTTCAATTCATAAACCTTCACTTCAGCTACACTGACATAACATTTTCTTAAATGAGTGACTTACATGGGTGACTTATCTGTTTCTGTTTGAAATATTTCTTGGTGCCATTATGATAATAGTTATTATGGCATTTGTCAAGAAATCAAGATGTACAATTTCCAAATATTTTTTTTGCTTCATTGAAGCTAAAACCATTTCCCTTGATTCTCATCAATCATGTTATTTCCCTACTAAGAGCTTTCTGATGATTTCTTGTGCCTTTTTGAAGCTAATACAAGGGATTCCATGCTTTCCTCAGCCCGGTAATGTCTGCTTTTTATCTTCTACTAGTTTATGCTCCCCATTTTAGGTCAGCTTTTCCACTCTTTGACTTCCACACCCCTATTACTCTCCACTGCCTTAGAGCTTTTCATAAATACTGTAGTCTCCCCTTATCCATGGGGCATATGAATATTCCAATATCCCCAGTGTATGCCTAAAACTGCAGGTGGTACCAAACCCTATATAGACTATGTTTTTTATTTTTTTCCTATGTGTTGCTAATGGGCAAGTATTATGCATAGTACAGATACACTGGACAAATGGATAATTCAAGTTCTGGGGGAAATGTAGGGAGATAGTGCAAGATTTCATCATGCTACTCAGAACAGCTACTCAGAATGTCATTCAGTTTAATACTTACAAATACAGTAAGTCTCATGCATAGAAATTTTCCCTTACATACGAAGCTTCAAGTTGTGACTTTTTAAAGATGCACACGTGCTATCGTGTCCAATCACGTAAGTTAGTTCAAGTGTCTGGTGTACATTGTCACATGCATGCGTCCTCTACAAGTGGTTGTGCTTTTGTGTCCTTTACTGTCCTGTATAGAGTACAGTAGTACTGTATCTTTATTTTAAGCCCAGGGTGTAGAGAAGCAAGCATAAAAGCAGCGGTGATGTAGCTGGTACTGCTAAGAATTGCCAGGAATTGGAGGCCCAGAGAAAGGACAAAGAGAGACAAGAGGAAGAAGAAGTAACTGAAGAACAGAGATTCGTGAGATGGCAGATGGCAGGGGGATTTTCTTTATTTGAGGAGACACTGTTAGCTTTTGAGGCAGAGGACCCAAACATAGAATGGTGCACAGGGGTTCAGAATGCAGTCCAGTGCTGCCATGTCATTTATGAAAAAAAGAGCTACTACCCAAACATTACTGGATCATTTTTTAAAGAGGGTAGATAGAATTGAATCCAGCAAGGAACCAGAACCTGTGCCATCATGGTCAGGCATGAGTGGAATTGCAGCTTGCCCTCCATCTCCTATTGCTGACGATCCTTCAGTTCTACCAGCTCCCACCCCTTCTCCCTCCTCCAGTCAGTCACTCTTCTTGCCTGGTCACCCACTGCCACCAGTGCCACTGGCACCCCTGTGTGCCAGCTCTTGTACTGTGTTCTGTGTGCTCAGTCGTGTCCAACTCTTTGCGACCCCTTGGATTGTAGACAACGAGGCTCCTCTGTCCATAGGATTTTCCAGGCAAGTATACTGGAGTGGGTTGCCATTTCCTACTCCAGGGGATCTTCCCCACCCATGGGTCAAATCAGAGTGTCCCGCATCTCCTGCAGTTGCAGGTGGATTCTTCACCACTGAGCCACCAGGGAAGCCCTCTTGTAGTGTACTACTGTACTTTTCAAGATACTATATTGTAAGATTAAAAATGTTTTTATTTTTTGTGTTTGTTTCCTATATATTATTTGTGTGAAGGTATTATAAGCCTATTTCAGTACAGTACTATATAGCCAAGTGTTAGTTGGGTGACTAGGCTAACTTTGTTGGACTTACAAACAAATTGGACTTACAGACACATTCTTGGAACAAAATTTATTTGTATGGAGGGGACTTAACTGTGGTTCATTTCTGGCATTTTCCATTTAATATTTTTGGACCAAATTGACTAAAACCATGGAAAGAAAAACTGGATAAATGGGAATGACTCTGGTTTTATGTATACAACTTCAAACAAAAACTATCTACCTTCCATCTATCATACATAGAAACTTTGATGAGTCATCTTTGAGTCCTTCTTCAACCTCCAAACCAGTCAAGTCCTATTGATTCTACCTCTTAATCTTTTAAATTATGCTCTTCCTATCTCACTTCTTTACCTTAGGGCCACATCTTTTGCTTGGGCTATTGAAGAAAGTCTTTTTTCCCCTCAATTTCAAAATTTCTCCTTCACATTTGTTCTTAAAAATTAGTAGGCTGCTAGCATTCTTAGTTATTGGGTCATAAAATGCATGTACAAGGAAGAAACAAGTAGTAATGGATGGGCAAAATATTTCATGTAACTGAAAGTGTTTCATGTACATTCCACATAATGTGGAGCTATTTATGTAAAATATAGTCTTATTTTCTGTTAGGAACATGTGTAGGCTTTAAGTGAAATTCAACATATCATTTTTTATTTGCATATTACCCAAATAACACCACAATTTTCAGATGTCTGCTACTGAACACATTTCAGAATAACTGATTTAATTAATCAAACACCATGTCACCTTCATAGCTAGATTTAGTGCCTGTTATCCCAGAATTTTAAAAGTCTTTGAAGTGGTAAATTTGTTCCTAGAAAAACTGTGAAGTTAATTGCTTAATTTTCCTGTTATGAAAGCTAATTTTTTACTTTTATGACATGTTTAAAAGATCAGATTTTAGAGTCAGAAAAGTGTAGGTTAAATCTTAGCCCTTCCACTTCCATAGGGGACTTAAGGCAAATTGCTGACCACTTCTAAGCTTTGGTTTCTTTACATATACAAGAGAAATAATCATACTGTTCATAGCTCACAGAGCTATTTGAAGGATGAAATGACATAGTGCATGTGACTCATTCAGATTGTCTGACACGTAGTAAGCACATCATTAGTTTATATTACTATAACTTCAGGTCGTAGTGTAAAGAAGTAAAGAATTTATTGTTGACCTGTTAATTTCTGAGGGAACTCACACCAAAGAAATGTTAAGTTTGTGAAACTGGGAAATTGGGTGACTATGCATGGGAGCTGAGGGAGTACAAGTCAGAAAACAGAAGATTTTCATGCTTGATAGCATGGGCAAATGATCACTGATGGTGCTAGAAGGTTACATGGGAGTGAATGGAGTGTCTGGGCAGTGCAGGGGGTGATGTATCCAGTTTTGGCTCTGTTGAATTAGGGAAGCTAGTGGGACATTCGTGTATAGAAATCCAGTGGAATGTGGATGTTTGACTTGGAAACTCAGGAGAGACTTTGGAACGTATAGGTGCCAATGGGAATGGAGAACTTTGAGGAGAATTGTACAGAACAACAACAACAAAAAAAGAGTAAGAATGTGAGGGATAAAATTTAAAAAGCAAATATAGTAAAAGCAGCTCAGGAAGCAAAGGCAACTATGATAGGGATGCTTAAGGAGAAGAGCCTTTCAAATTGGAGCTTGTTGGCAGAGTAGTTTTGATTCTGGAGTTGGCTACTCGATCAGAATTAAGGTGAATCATACTGAACATCCAATTTAAGACATAGACATCTGAAATTAGTAGATATTTCAAGCTGTCTTGGCCTATATTTCTTACATATATGGATATTGCCATCTGCTAATAACCTGAATTTTTGTTAGTTTTTTGGTGATTAAGATACTATATTTAGGGTATGGTTACCCTTGTTCCCTCTATCAGTTCAGTTCAGTTCAGTCACTCAGTCATGTCCGACTCTTTGCGAACCCATGAATCGCAGCACGCCAGGCCTCCCTGTCCATCACCAGCTCCCGGAGTTCACTCAGACTCACGTCCATCGAGTCAGTGATGCCATCCAGCCATCTCATCCTCTGTCGTCCCCTTCTCCTCCTGCCCCCAATCCCTCCCAGCATCAGAGTCTTTTCCAATGAGTCAACTCTTCGCATGAGGGTCCCTCTATAGAATATATTAATCTCCCAAATCTCCACATGTCTGGCTTGCTTTCATCCCAGAGGTCTCAGCTCAAGTGCCATTTCCTCTAATGACCGGCCCTGACCGTTATATCTAAAGGGCCTCCCTCCCTCAGTCCCTGTTTATCTCATCACTGTCTTCACTTCTTAATAGCATTTATCACAATCTGGAACTACTTTGTGATTTTGTTTCTTTATTTCTTAATTGGCTGTCTCGTACCCCAGCATGTGGGAGAAGGCAATGGCATCCCACTCCAGTACTGTTGCCCAGAAAATCCCATGGATGGAGGAGCCTGGTAGGCTGCAGTCCATGGGGTCGCTAAGAGTCAGACATGACTGAGCGACTTCATTTTCACTTTCCACTTTCATGCATTGGAGAAGGAAATGGCAACCCACTCCAGTGTTCTTGCCTGGAGAATCCCGTGGACGGAGAAGCCTGGTAGGCTGCAGTCCATGGGGTCGCTAAGAGTCGGACATGACTGAGCGACTTCACTTTCACTTTTCACTTTCATGCATTGGAGAAGGAAATGGCAACCCACTCCAGTGTTCTTGCCTGGAGAATCCCGTGGATGGAGAAGCCTGGTAGGCTGCAGTCCATGGGGTCGCACAGAGTTGGACATGACTGAAGTGACTTAGTAGTAGTAGTAGTAGTACCCCAGCATGTAAGCTTCGTGGGACTAGGGACCCTGGCTCTCTTGTTTGCTGCTCCATTTGATGGTGCCTAACACAACCTGCTTCTTAGAAGGATCTCAATCTCTGTGTCAAAAAGTGAGTGATGGCCAAGAACTAAGGTGAGAGCTGGGGGTTCTTTCCCACTTTCTTTGCAAGAGTGTATTTAGCTTTGGTATTTATCTTATCTATTGAGGATGAGTTTAATAAAAACCTCTGTGCCGAGATATGAGAATCCAGATCCAGCTGGGGAATTTTCTAGCAATAATGAGGATGTGTGTCACTGAATGCCAAGATTCTACAAGAACAGGAAAAAACTATAGATGAGACTTCTGAGGATAAACATCTTTAATTAGATGTACAGACACACTTGCAGGCTTCCTTTCTTTCGGTTCTCCTGACTCTGGGGCTTACTGTGGAAGTGGGTTTGTAATGGTGTTCTGGGAATTGTGGTGAACGGGGAACGGGCAATGTGGAGAAGGATGTAAACATTGATAAAATATTTACTTGTGCTCTGGGCTTTAAATGACACTCTGCCTTATTCGAGATGCAGGTTTGCAACATAAAATCAGAAAAGATTTCAAAAAGTCTGTAAGAGACAACAAAGCCTCTTCCTGTAATAGGTTATTCTGGAATTCCTAGAGGGGACAAGTGATGTCACTAGTAATTGTATTTTCTGCATTAAAACTGGGAAGCATACTCAGATAAATTTACTCATATTCTTATATGGAAATAAAGACAGAATATTTGAAACCGAAACAGCTCTAAAAACGTCCACAACATATCGGTGACAAAGATATGCCGTCAGTATATGCAGGATGATGTGAAACCACAGTAGATTAAAATGACTTCTTACCTAGAGAAGTCAGAAAGAGAAGCTTGGAGGAGATGCTGTTTGCACTGGGAATATAGGAATTTACCAAGCAGAGTAGAGCTAGTGGGTATGCCAAGCAGAGAAGACAGCATGTGCAAATATATGAATATATGAAAGTACATGATATTTCCGGGGAGTGGCAATGATTTGGGGAAGATGTGTTGAGACAGTGACAAAAGATGAAGCTAAAAATATATTAGGATCAGATTTTAAAGGGTCTTATATATCATTTTAAATGACTTGGGCTTTAAATTGAAGTTATTAGTGAGTCATTCAAGGTTTTTATAGAGATATATGATCTTAGATATATATTTTAGCCACGATAAATCTGACAAAAGATAAATTAGAAAAAGGAGAGACTAGACATAAAGATCAATTATCAGGCTAGTGCAGTAGTCTTAGAAATGGTGACAACCTGTACAAAGATAGTGCTGATGGAGAGAGGAAATAAATTGAGAGTTATTTAGGGGGCATAAACAATGAGGATAAATCTACATCAAAGATATGAGGTAGGTATTGAGGATAATTTTATGTTTTCTATTTTGGGTAACTGGGTTGAAGATAAAAAAGAAAGAGCTGAATGGGAACAAAGAGAGAGGAAGACAAATATTTGGTTTTGGTTAGGCTAAGATGGCTTTCTAGGTGATGTGTAATAGGCAGTTGAAAACATAACTATGGGTTTTGGAAGAAAAATGAGGACTAAAATAATGAACCTGAAATAATGGTTTGAGATTCAATATAGATGAATATATTCATCAATATAGATGGCACTTGGAACCAGGTGAGTAGTTGAGATCACCCAGGGTAAGTGAATAAAGTGAGATGGTAAAAGTTACTGGTAAGATCTCTAAGTAGCAGTAACATTTAAGGAATGAAATGTAGTATTCTGTGGTAGTAAGGAAATATGTCCACAATTTAACAGATACTCTTTAAGAGGTAGAGCCTAATTCTTCTCTTCTCCAGTGCTGGGATGAATTTAGTGCTCACTGTCAACAGTGTACAGTTTTATAGCTGCTGCTGCTGCTAAGCTGCTTCAGTCGTGTCTGACTCTGTGCTACCCCATAGACGGCAGCCCACCAGGCCCCCCTGTCCCTGGGATTCTCCAGGCAAGAACACTGGAGTGGGTTGCCATTTCCTTCTCCAATGCATGGGTGCATGCTAAGTCACTTCACTCATGTCTGCCTCTGTGTGACCCCATAGACGGCAGCCCACCAGGCTCCTCTGTCCACAGGATTCTCTAGGTGAGAATACTGAACTGGGTTGCCATTTCCTTCTCTGACAATTTCATAGATGAGGGCATAAAAGGTACTGCAGCTTTTCTGTCTGTCTGCCTGTCTGTCTTTGCTTGATTGGGTGGGTGGGGGTGCCTATCTTTCCTGCCATGAAGACACTCACGCAGCCCATGGAGAGACCCATATAGTGAGGAACCGAGACACATGTAACAAGTTAGGAACTGAAGCCTTTTGCCAACAGTCATGTGAGTGAATCTTCCTGGAAGTGGATCTTCCTGCCCTATTTGTCTTTAAATAGTTGCAGCCCAATGGCACCCCACTCCAGTACTCTTGCCTGGAAAATCCCATGGATGGAGGAGCCTAGTAGGCTGTAGTCCATGGGGTCACTAAGAGTCAGACACGACTGAGCGACTTCCCTTTCCCTTTTCACTTTCATGCATTGGAGAAGGAAATGGCGACTTAGCAGCAGCAGCAGCCCCAGTCAATGCCTTCACTGCAACCTCATCAGAGACCTTGATCCAGAATGTTCCAGTTTCCCCACCCCAAGCTGTACCTGAATTCCTTGACTATCAGATACTTTGAGAAGCAATGCTTGCCATTTAGATGCACTATGTTTTAGAGTAGTAAAGTTTTTACATAGTAATACATAACTAATGGGAGAAGGCAATGGCACCCCACTCCAGCACTCTTGCCTGGAAAATCCCATGGATGGAGGAGCCTGGTGGGCTGCAGTCCATGGGGTCGCGAAGAGTTGGACATGACTGAGCGACTTCCCTTTCACTTTTCACTTTGCTGCATTGGAGAAGGAAATGGTAACCCACTCCAGTGTTCTTGCCTGGAGAATCCCAGGGACGGGGAAGCCTGGTGGGCTGCTGTCTATGGGGTCGCACAGAGTTGGACACAACTGAAGCGACTTAGCAGTAGCAGCAGCACATAACTAATACAAAGATACTGAAGGAAAAAAGAAGTTATCAGAGAGATAGAAAGGAAACAAGCAGAAAGAGAAGTGTTGAAACAGCCATGAGAGGAAAGCTTTTAAGAGGAATTATGTCAAATGCTATAGGTAAGCACTTTTTGACTCTATTTTTTCAAAGCAATGGCACCCAAGGGTACTAGCAGTCATTTTATTCTTCACTACAACATATAGAAAAAGGCAAGCTTCATTTAAGAATGTCCTGATAAAGTAGTGTAAACTATTAATTTTGTTAAAATTTGGCCCTTAAATACATCTTTGTAGCATTCTGTGTGACAAAAATCAGAATTATCTATAGTCATTATTTTTGATGCACATGTAAATATAATGGCAATCTCAAAGAAAAGCATTTGTGAAATTGGGTTGGAAGCTGAATTGGTTGCTTTTCTTATGGAACAGAATTTTTACTTGACAGAGTAATGAATGAACTATGATTATTTAGACTTGGGTATTTGGCAAATGGTTTCTTGAAAAACAACTGGTGAGACTATCACTTCAAGAAAAACCTTTGGTATCATTTGTTGCCAATGATAAAATTAATCTTTCAAGCAAAATTCAGAATTTTGAAAAACTTGGTCATTATGGACTTGACAGCTTCATAATATCTAAAAACCTTTCTGATGATGAGGGTGGTGATATCAACAGATGTGATTTTTTTAAAAGAATCATTTTATAATAAACATTTGGTAAATCTATAAAACTCATTGAACTGATATTTTTCAAAAGATCAAAGCATGAATTAATAGAAGATCCATTCAAAGTACAGGATGGGTCATTATAATGTAACAGTATGATAATTTATTGATGTAGCTACAGATTCCTCATCTCATAAGGAATTTGTATTACCTGCTAGAAAGCAGATATTGCTTACAGAGAGCTGTTTTTTTTTTTTTTTTTTTTATAGAGAGACCCCAGTTTCTGAAGACTATTTAGGGCCAAGAAGAGAGTTGAGTTCCTTTGAGGGAAGTGAACAAGAAAAGAGTACTTCCCCAAGACTGATTGGAGGTTTATGAGCTTCAAAACTAATGGTGATCCACACTCCATCCCCTGGCAATATCTTTAGGCCCTGGCAAGACATCAAGTGGATTTACTGTGTGGAGCTCCTAGAGAGACTGGACAGGGAAATGGGACTCCCAGCTTTGACAGA
The DNA here is from genome assembly GCF_029407905.1 of Bubalus kerabau. Taxonomy (NCBI): domain Eukaryota; kingdom Metazoa; phylum Chordata; class Mammalia; order Artiodactyla; family Bovidae; genus Bubalus; species Bubalus kerabau. The sequence continues at coordinate 63,534,807 of NC_073626.1, forward strand.
TATTCCAGTGCTCAGGTTTGACATGGAATGGGCAGAGCCATCTGCCTTAAGGAGCCAAGTGGCCTTGAAAAATAAGATATCAAAGGGGAATACGATAAAGCTGAGAGGATGTTTGTGAACTTTAAAGGACCTACATTGAATTTCTTCCTGGTCTGTGGAATGAAAACCTGGAATTAATTTGATTTTAAAGAAATAATGGAGTTTGACATTTCTTGCACAGCTGTTTGTAGTTGAAGATACAGTATATACTCACTATGTGTGTGTGCACACTCAGTCGCTCAGTCCTGTGCAACTCTTCAACCCTATAGACTGTAGCCCACCAGGCTCCTCTGTCCATGGGGTTATCCTGGCAAGAATACTGGAGTGGGTTTTCATTTCCTCCTCCAGGGGATCTTCCCAACCCAGGGATCGGACCCGCATCTCCTGCATTGGCAGGTGGATTTTTTACTTTTGAGTCACCTGGGAAGCACCTCATATACTCACTATATCAGTTAGAATTCTGCAAGAAACTTGTGTATGTGTGTGTGTGTTCACGTACACATACATGTGTATTTGTTTATTATGAGGGGTTAGCTCATATAATTTTGGGAGCTAGCACGTCTAAAATTTGTAGGGCAGGCTGGCAGCTGGAAACTCAGGAAGTGTCCGTGTTGCAATCTTGTTACTATCTTGAGGTGGGATTCCTTCTTTTCTAGGAAACTTTAGTTTTGTTTCATAAATCTTTTATCTTTACAATTACCTGTATATTTGATTTTGTCATCATGGACAAAATAAAAAGGATACCAAAATGTCCATAAGAAAAAAGTAGAGAGAATAAAAATATCAAATACGTTTCTAGTGTTAATTACAGTTCTAGTGTTAATTAAAATATGTAAAAACATTAATTCTGGGAAATAAGCATCCACAAACATACTTTTATGTTTCTTGTTTTATAGAAATCTGTGTGACTGTTTCATGTGCTATACATATGACTCATTTACATTCCTCTGTTTCCCTAATATTTTTAGGATATACTAATAATAGTTGATATTTGAAAAGTCTTGCATCAAACAGAAAGAAATCATATATGAGGAAATATATATATTTAGAATGAAGTTGGAAATAAAAATTGTAAGAATTAGTTAGAATTACAAAGGGACATAAATAGATTGTTTTTGATGCATTCTTTCTACAGCCATCCCAAGGTCCTTTTGGTCTTCATAATAAGACAAAAATAAAAGTTTAATCAATAGAAATGAACTTGGTTCCAAGATAAGAGTTAACCTTGGATTTGAATGATCCTATTGATTTGGCTTTATGAACCTGAGGCAAGATTGCATTTAAAGATTGGGCTGTACTTTAGTTTAAAATAAGTGCTTCTAAGATGTTGGCAAATAGACTGCAATTGCCAATAAACTTGGCTGAGATAGGCTCAAACAATAGCTCAGTTCATACAGAGATAATAACTGAGGTAAATATAGAGTCACAAAATGTTCATTTACAAAACCTTTCTACATTATAATTATCAAAATATCACCAGTAATGAGAAGTGAAGCTAACCAAAACACCTGAGGGGTACTCATGACCTTCAGTGTGGAAAAGTGGAGCAGAGTTTTAATCCCCCCCACTGCCCCCCACCCCTCCTTAGGAACTATGTCCTGCTTTCCATCTTTTCTTATTTTCTTCTTTTGTAATCTACAACATCAACTTCACCTATAGGGAAGTCACATTTTAAGCAAGTTAAAAAGCACTTGTCAAAGAAGTTCTGGCTCTGAAATCTTAGATAATGAGAATTATCTAGTCACTGTGGGAGCTGGAGGGGAAGGACGCAGTTGCAATCTCATGGTTGTTCCTCCAACTTCCTCCCCCGTCCCCACTGGTTCAGCTAGCTGAAACATCAGCTTATTGCTTTAGCAGAAGGATAGGAAAATTACTATCAGTGATAGCACAAGTTTGTCTTAAATGTTTCATTTAAGCTAAGTTAGTGTTTTTATTTTTTTACTTTCATTCATTGGAGAAGGAAATGGCAACCCACTCCAGTGTTCTTGCCTGGAGAATCCCAGGGACGGGGGAGCCTGGTGGGCTGCCGTCTCTGGGGTCGCACAGAGTCGGACACGACTGAAGCGACTTAGCAGCAGCAGCAGCAGCAGTGTTTTTATTTTAATTTGGCTTATAATAAAAAATAAAGATAAATAAAGATTTTATTTTATTTGTTGCCTTTTGGAGATTAAAGATGCCAGATTAAATACGGTATGGCCCCTATTGTTAGTAAAGGTGGATATAGACATGAAGTAGTTATGATACAATGTTGTAAATTCTGTAACAGAAGTCTGCAATGTGTTCTGAAACCAAAGTGCCAAGAACAATGAGCTGTATCTTGGGGTGACAAGAAATGTAATGTGATGTAAGGGTAGGTTTTATAGTATTTTGGAAATGTGTTGACATAGTAAAAATTAAGAAAAAAAAAGGCCTCTTTCAAAAGTCGGAAGTAAAAATACAAGGATAGTGAGGAAACAGATCCCATTGGCTTAATACCAGCAGGCCTTAGGGAGAAATAACAAGGGGACAGGTAGCTCCCTGTATTATTAGAATATGCAAATAGGAGGAAGCAGGGGTCTAATGAAATCCCTGGGTGAGTGGTCAAGAGAGGAAACAAAGGGAAGAGGAGGAGATTCTTTGTGTGTGTGTGTGTGTATGTGTGTGTGTATATAAATATATACACTCAAGCTTGTATGCCTGAGAACTTTTTGAGTACTAAACAAACCTAAAGTAGCCTCACTCACTGACTCTGATGAAATCAGTGTAGATAATAAATCACAAAATGGTCACATAGTCTTACCACTCTTGTCTTCCCAGTTGGACTCACTGAATAGAAGAAACTTCTGACTGGGAAAAAAAAGCAAAAGCTACCCAGGAAGTCAACAGAGGATAGTGGGAAAAGTTCTCAAGAAAAGTGCTCTTTCCCAGGCATGGAAGCAATGGAAAATTTATTCCGGGAAAAGCAAAATGTATGTGCAAAGGCTCAAGAGCATAGAAAAATTATGGTGAGTTTGATGAACAGGAAGTTGATTGGAGGAGGTAGTGGTCACCTTTAGAATCATTGGCGAGGTCACAGGGCACAAGTCTTTGAGTTAATCTTTCTTGTTCTTTGAGCTAATCTTCAACTTGAGGAACTTGGGTCAAGAGTAAGCTATAAATTTCAGGAATTCAAAGCAGCAGAGTGAAAGGTCTCTGATAATGGATGAACTTTTATATAGCTAGGAGTTCTGTTTAAATGTCCCAGCTTAGGTTAGGGGATTGGTTTCACCTCTCTACGTATCCAAATTTTCCTGTACCAGCACCCCTTTGTCTCTTCAGCATTAGAAGTCAAGGGACCTTAAATGCCAAAACAGCACCAAATGATGAATAAAAAAAATGCATCACTGCTTAAATTTAAAAGAGCTCTGGGTTGGAGTTACCATGATTTATATAGCAGCACAGCTCTAATGAGAAGTTTATATTAGCCTTTCTATTATTTCCTTGTATTTATTTCTGTTTCTATTGCGCTTACTATGATAAAGTACCTGCTAGAATGAAGTTACAGTAAAGTGTATGTTATAATACAGTTACGGTTTTCACCGCTGATTTTGACTTCTTGTGATGAATATGTCAGGTGAAAAAAGAACAAAAAATATGAACTATAATAATGTAACAAACAAATAAACTAAAAAGACTCAAAGGCATAATGTATTAGTTTTCCATTGCTACATAACAAATGATCATCAGCTTTGTAGTTTAAAGTGACACACAGTTATATCTTGCACCTTCCATGAGTCAGGAGTCCAGACACAGCTCAGCTGGGTCCTCTGTCTCAGGGTCTCAGAAGGCTGCAGTAAAGCTGTCAGATGGAGCTGCAACTCATCTGAGGCTTGGCTTTTCTTTCAAATTTGCCAAAGTTGCTGAGAATTCAGTTTCTTAGAGTGGAAGGACCAAGGCCCTTTGCTCCTGGGCACTGCCTGCCATCTTTCCCCTGACTCCACAACATGAGATCACTTTGCTTCTAGACCAATGCGATGGTGTCTGCTGTTGCTTTGAGCCTCTTTTAAGGGCTCATCTAATTAGGGCAGATCACCACACAGCACAGTTTTGATGAACTGACAGTCAACTAATTAGTCACCATCATTACATCTGAAAAATGCCTTCAGCTTTGCTGTATAGTGTAACCAACAAAAGGGATGCTATCCCACCATATTTGAAGGCCCTGCTTCTACTCAACGGGTCGGGATTATACAAGGCTGTGGATCACTGGGAGTCATCCTAAAATTCTGCCCACCACATATATCGATCTTAAATTACAAATATATTTCCTATTTTCACAAAGAAGTTGAGAAATTCTGTAAAGCTTATACAATAAGGCTTAGATGCTATCACAGCATTGTTTAGTAGAAATATAATGTAAGCCACAAATGTGAACCACATAAGAGACTTATTTTTAGTAGCCACATAAGAAAAAGTAAATAGAAACAAATAAAATTAATTTTGACTCAGATGGTAAAGAATCTGCCTGAAATGCAAGAGACCTGGGTTTGATCTCTGGGAGAGGGAAATCCCCTGGAGAAGGGAATGACTACCCACTCCAGTATTGTTGCCTGGAGAATTCCATGAACAGAGGAGCCTCACAGGCTACAATCCATGGGGTTGCAGAGTTGGATAAGACTGAGTGACTAACATTTTAACTTTCAAAATAAATTTTAATGATATGTTTTATTTAATCACTATGCCCAGAATATTATCATTTCACCATGTAATCAATATGGAACATTATGGGGGAGATATCATGCCTTTTAAAAACATTGTCTTTCAATACCACATCTCAGTTTGGGCTAGCAACATTTCAAGTGCTCAGTGGCCGCAAGGCAAGTGGCTGCTGTGTTGGAACCAAACTGCTATTAATTGCCTTTTCAACAATATCCACCAGGTGTCACAATGAGCTTATTACTTTAAGACAGTGACATCAACAACTTTTCTTCTCTTGATATCAGTTGTTAGGATTCTATTTCTATTGATGTATGTTTGACTTTTCATGTATTCAGAATTTCCCTTGAATTTGTTGCCTAGTTAAGAAATCAAGCAAAGTAGATTTTACTACTTAAACAGATGAGTCAGAATTCAAAATGATGTGCATGTGAGATGCATTATTCCTTACTTTTTCTGTAATCCTGAGATGATCTGCCTAGTGATAGGGTGAATAATTCATAATTACATGCACTTGCAATACTCAACAACATAATAAAAATTATTTTAATGTTATATCATTTTAAATACTTGGGCAATTTTCACTACCTCAGGCACAATTAAATGGTGTTCTTTTTACCTTTTCAAATTGTTTATTAGAACACATTAAAAATAGAAAACCAAATTTTTTAAGTGACACAATGTGCTTTAATTTTCATACCTATTACTGAAATTTACTTATTGCCATCATTTTTACTTTTCTCACACACAGTAAGACTAAATAGATTATATTTGAGCTCATTAACACTTTTACTTTGAAAGGCAGAATCATTTTAAAATGTTCATTTACTTATTTGCAGGTTGTCTTAGGATTTCTATTAAAATTAAGGATAAATTGCTTTTGTTTTAATATTGTGGTTTTAATTTTCAGTCTTGTACTTTTAAGTATTTCCTATGTAAAACTAAATATACATATTTAGAGATTGAAGCATCTCAAATATTTTCTCCTTAACTTTTAGAAAATCACTAATCTATAAAATATTAAAAATACAGATATCATACAGAAGTACTAAGTAACGAAAAGATTAGTGTGTGTTTTTATCACTAACTTCCATAAAGTGAGTATAATTTAGATGTACTCTAGTTTTATACCAATAATTAATCCTTCTCTTTGTCCTATTAATTCCAGCTATATGATGTACATAAAATAAAAATAAACTTGATCCTAATGAGAAAGAATAATTATCTCTTGAGGATTCAATTATCAACTAGCTTCAGAGGAAACTAATTAGCCTGGGCATCTTGCTGCTGCTGCTACTAAGTCACTTCAGTCGTGTCCGTCTCTGTGCGACCCCATAGACGGCAGCCCACCAGGCTCCCCAGTCCCTGGGATTCTCCAGGCAAGAACACTGGAGTGGGTTGCCATTTCCTTCTCCAATGCATGAAAGTGAAAAGTGAAAGTGAAGTCGCTCAGTCGTGTCCGACTCTTAGCGACCCCATGGACTGCAGCCTACCAGGCTCCTCTGTCCATGGATTTTCCAGGCAAGAGTACTGGAGTGGGGTGCCATTGCCTTCTCCGTTGGCATCTTAATAACCAATATTTTAAGGAGAGAAATGATCAGTGTTGTAGTTACAACTATATGAGAATATAAAAGAATCACTGAATGGAAATATGTGACTAGTATTGTTTAAAAAAAAAATCCATAAAGCTTAAAGTTAGGATAATGTATACTTTGTGTGTGTGTGTGTGTTGCATGTGTGCACATGTGCACCTCTGTTTGGATAAATCTCTTTGAACACAACTAGGAAAATTTAACTACATATAAATATTTTAGAAGCCAGATTTTTAATGAAATATGTATATGCAAATAATATTTTTTGCTGCTCACCTCTTTACAATTTTTGTTATTTCCTTCTTTTTTAAAATTTCCTTTTAGTGGCACTGGATCTTCATTGCTTTGCACCAGCTTTCTCTAGTTGTGGAGACCAGGGGCTAATCTTCGCTGTGGTGTGCTGCTTCTCGTTTTGGTGGCTTCTCTTGTTGTGGTGCACAGGCTTTAGGTGTGCTGGCTGTAGTACCTGCAGAGCATGGGCTCAGCAGTTGCAGCTCCAGGGCTCTAGAGTACAGGCTTAATAGTTGTGGCACATGGGCTTTGTTGCTCTGAGGCATGTGGAATCTTCCTGGACCAGGGATCGAACCCATGTCCCCTGTATTGCAAGGTGGATTCTTATCCACTGTGCCACCAGGGAAGTCCTCTTATTTCCTTCTTGAAGAAATATTAGCCATGTAAAGCCTGAAGGTGAAAAGACCCTGATGCTGGGAAAGATTGAAAGCAGGAGGAGAAGGGGATGTCAGATGGTTGGATGGTATCACTGACTCAATGGATATGAGTTAGAGCAAGCTCCGGGAGATGGTGAAAGATGGGAAAGCCTGGCGTGCTGCAGTCCAGGGTGTCACAAAGAGCTGGACCTGAATGAGTGACTGAACAATGAAAAAAGCCTGAAGACCTAATTTGTTTGCTCTTTTTAAAAGTATAATACTGACATAGTCCAGGAGATGGCAGCCAACATCTTTTGTGAAATAAATAAATTATGTTGATGCTTTATTATGGTAATTTTAATGTGATTTCTCTATTTTAATAACATCAGCATTGAAGCAATCACTAAAAGCATAAAACTGTTGAAATTCTAAATATGGATATCTCATTGTATAAGTGTGCTTTAAAGAGATTCTTCAGAGTATTTTATAAGGCAAACTGAATACACTTCTCTCTCCTCTCTCTCCCTGCCTTCAGAGCATTGGTTTCTGCCAGAATATTGAACTAGAATTACCTATAGAGCAGTAGGATTAATGAATAAATTGTAATATTAATGAATATTTCAGAAGTGTTAAAATTAAGCACATAAAATACTAAGGATATTATTTAAGAAATATATCAGAACTGATAACTTAGGTTTTTTTGGATACCACACTTTTTTGGTTAAGTTCATAATTCATAATGCATGAAGCTAGAAAAGAAGACCAATACAGTGAAGATGCTGCATTTGTGTTAAAAGGCTATTTTAATCTCTGAATACATTACCTTGTATAATATTGAAGCTATTTTGTTGTGGGAGCCTACAGGAAAGGGAATGGCATAGTTTTGTCCCTTGTCCACATATACGGTGTCCCAGATTTTATGGCCACTTCCTAAGGTATGATCAGGCTTCCCTGGTGGCTCAGATGGTAAAGCGTCTGCCTACAATGCAGGAGACCTGGGTTCGATCCCTGGGTCGGGAAGATCCTTTGGAGAAAGAAATGGCAACCCACTCCAGTACTCTTGCCTGGAAAATCCCAGGGACCTAAGGGATAAGTCCCCAAACCATATAGCTTTGACAGCCAACAATGTTTGTATTTACAAGTCCCACAAGACTACAGCCCAACAAAAAAAGCAGTTTTTAAGTGGGTGCAGAAGCACTCTATTCCAACCCTGGCTATACACCTGGGTTCGGCCTAAGGGGAGCATGCCAAAATGCCCATCTCCCAGTTTCTCCCTGGAAGGGTTTAACTGCATACTTCCCCAGCTGTTGCTTGAGGGTCTGGATTCTATGCAGCCTGCATCTAGGTGCTGACTGCCATCCTCCCCTTTAGGACACTGCTGAGTCTCGGCACATCCTTAAATATTAGGAACTATTTAGAACAAAGATGCCAACTTGTGCAATTACAAAGATCTGAGAGGAAAACAGAGCTCCAATCAAGCTGACTGATGAGATTCAAGCTCTATAGAAGTACAGAAGTCTGTCAAGTCTTGACAGACTTCTGTAGAGGTGGTTGTTTTATCTAATATGCAGAAACCAACACAGAGAGTCATGGAAAATGAAGAAACAAAGGAATATGTTTCAAACAAATGATCAAGATAAATATCCTGAAACCAATATCAATAGAGAGGAGTGATTTACCTAGTAGTTCAAAATAATGGGCATAAAGATGTCCTCACTGAAGTCAAGACAACAATGCATGAATAAAACAAGAATTTCAATGTAGAGAAATATAAGTACTAGACAAAATAAGGAGGTAGATAAATCAAAATATAAATATATAAATAAATTAAAAGTATCATCCTGAAATCATAAAGTTGAAGGACCTCATAACAACTGAAAAATTCAGTAGAGGAGTTAAGAAAAGGATAGATAAAATAGAAGAAAGGAACAGAAAACTTGAATAAGGGAAATGGAATTCATGCTATCAGACAAACGAAAAAGAAAAACAAAAAAGAGTGAAGATAGCTTATGAGACTTAAGGGGCACCAATATCTACCCTAAAGGGGCCAAAGAAAGAAAAGAGAAAGAGGGGTAGAAAGCTTATTCAAAGAAAAAATGGCTGAAAATTTCCTTAACTTGGGGAAAGAAATATACATCCATATCCAGGAAGGAGATGGGAATACCAGACCACCTGACCTGCCTCTTGAGAAATCTGTATGCAGGTCAGGAAGCAACAGTTAGAGCTGGACATGGAACAACAGAATGGTTCCAAACAGGAAAAGGGAGTACGTCAAGGCTGTATATTGTCACCCTACTTATTTAACTTATATGCAGAGTACATCATGAGAAATGCTGGGCTGGACAAAGCACAAGCTGGAATCAATATTGCCGGGAGAAATATCAATAACCTCAGATATGCAGATGACACCACCCTTATGGCAGAAAGTGATGAAGAACTAAAAAGCCTCTTGATGAAAGTGAAAGAGAAGAGTGAAAAAGTTGGCTTAAAGCTCAACATTCATAAAACTAAGATCATGGCATCCAGTCCCATCACTTCATGGGAAATAGAGGGGGAAAGAGTGGAAACAGTGTCAGACTTTATTTTTTTGGGCTCCAAAATCACTGAAGATGGTGATTGCAGCCATGAAATTAAAAGACACTTACTCCTTGGAAGGAAATTTATGACCAACCTAGACAGCATATTCAAAAGCAGAGACATTATTTTGCCAACAAAGGTCTGTCTAGTCAAGGCTATGGTCAAGGCTATGGTTTTTCCAGTGGTCGTATATGGATGTGAGAGTTGGACTGTGAAGAAAGCTGAGCGCTGAAGAATTGATGCGTTTGAAGTGTGGTGTTGGAGAAGACTTTTGAGAGTCCCTTGGGCTGCAAGGAGATCCAATCAGTCCATCCTAAAGGAGATCAGTCCTGGGTGTCCTTTGGAAGGACTGATGCTGAAGCTGAAACTCCAGTACTTTGGCCACCTCATGCGGAGAGTTGACTCATTGGAAAAGACTCTGATGCTGGGAGGGATTGGGGGCAGGAGGAGAAGGGGACGACAGAGGATGAGATGGCTGGATGGCATCACCAACTCGATGGACATGGTTTTGGGTGGACTCCGGGATTTGGTGATGGACAGGGAGGCCTGACATGCTACGATTCATGGGGTCACAAAGAGTCAGACACGACTGAGCTGAATTAAGATCTACAAGACTTTTTAGAACTAACACCTAAAAAAGCTGTCCTTTTCATTATAGTAGACCAGAAAGCAAAAGTAGGAAGTCAAGAAACACCTGGAGTAACAGGCAAATTTGGCCTTGGAGTAAAGAATGAAGCAGGGCAAAGACTAATTGAGTTTTGCCAAGAGAATACACTGTTCATAGCAAACACCCTCTTCCAACAACACAAGAGAGGACTCTACACATGGACATCACCAGATGGTCAACACCGAAATCAGACTAATTATATTCTTTGCAGCCAAAGATGGAGAAGCTCTATGCAGTCAGCAAAAACAAGACTTGGAGCTGACTGTGCCTCAGATCATAAACTCCTTGTTGCCAAATTCAGACTTAAATTGAAGAAAGTAGTGAAAATCACCAGCCCATTCAGATATGAGCTAAATCAAATCCCTAACGATTATACAGTGGAAGTGAGAAATAGTTTTTTTTTTTAATTTTATTTTATTTTTAAACTTTACAATATTGTATTAGTTTTGCCAAATATTGAAATGAATCTGCCACAGGTATACATGTGTTCCCCATCCTGAACCCTCCTCCCTCCCCATACCATCCCTCTGGGTCATCCCAGTGCACCAGCCCCAAGCATCCAGTATCGTGCATCGAACCTGGACTGGCAACTCGTTTCATACATGATATTATACATGTTTCAATGCCATTCTCCCAAATCTTCCCACACTCTCCCTCTCCCACAGAGTCCATAAGACTGTTCTATACATCAGTGTCTCTTTTGCTGTCTCGTACTCAGGGTTATTGTTACCATCTTTCTAAATTCCATATATATGCGTTAGTATACTGTATCGGTGTTTTTCTTTCTGGCTTACTTCACTCTGTATAATAGACTCCAGTTTCATCCACCTCATTAGAACTGATTCAAATGTATTCTTTTTAATGGCTGAGTAATACTCCATTGTGTATATGTACCACAGCTTTCTTATCCATTCATCTGCTGATGGACATCTAGGTTGCTTCCATGTCCTGGCTATTATAAACAGCGCTGCGATGAACACTGGGGTACACGTGTCTCTTTCCCTTCTGGTTTCCTCAGTGTGTATGCCCAGCAGTGGGATTGCTGGATCATAAGGCAGTTCTATTTTCAGTTTTTTAAGGAATCTCCACACTGTTCTCCACAGTGGCTGTACTAGTTTGCATTTCCACCAACAGTGTAAGAGGGTTCCCTTTTCTCCACACCCTCTCCAGCATTTATTACTTATAGACTTTTGGATCGCAGTCATTTTGACTGGCGTGAAATGGTACCTCATAGTGGTTTTGATTTGCATTTCTCTGATAATGAGTGATGTTGAGCATCTTTTCATGTGTTTGTTAGCCATCTGTATGTCTTCTTTGGAAAAATATCTATTTAGTTCTTTGGCCCATTTTTTTATTGGGTCATTTATTTTTCTGGAGTTGAGTTGTAGGAGTTGCTTGTATATTTTTGAGATTAGTTGTTTGTCAGTTGCTTCATTTGCTATTATTTTCTCCCATTCTGAAGGCTGCTTTTTCACCTTGCTAATAGTTTCCTTTGTTGTGCAGAAGCTTTTAATTTTAATTAGGTCCCATTTGTTTATTTTTGCTTTTATTTCCAATATTCTGGGAGGTGGGTCATAGAGGATCCTGCTGTGATGTATGTTGGAGAGTGTTTTGCCAATGTTCTCCTCTAGGAGTTTTATAGTTTCTGCCTTACGTTTAGATCTTTAATCCATTTTGAGTTTATTTTTGTGTATGGTGTTAGAAAGTGTTCTAATTTCATTCTTTTACAAGTGGTTGACCAGTTTTCCCAGCACCACTTGTTAAAGAGATTGTCTTTAATCCATTGTATATTCTTGCCTCCTTTGTCAAAGATAAGGTGTCCATATGTGAGTGGGTTTATCTCTGGGCTTTCTGTTTTGTTCCATTGATCTATATTTCTGTCTTTGTGCCAGTACCATACCGTCTTGATAACTGTGGCTTTGTAGTAGAGCCTGAAGTGAGGTAGGTTGATTCCTCCAGTTGCATTCTTCTTTCTCAAGATCGCTTTGGCTATTCGAGGTTTTTTGTATTTCCATACAAATTGTGAAATTATTTGTTCTAGCTCTGTGAAGAATACCGTTGGTAGCTTGATAGGGATTGCATTGAATCTATAAATTGCTTTGGGTAGTATACTCGTTTTCAATATATTGATTCTTCCCATCCATGAACATGGTATATTTCTCCATCTGTTAGTGTCCTCTTTGATTTCTTTCACCAGTGTTTTATAGTTTTCTCTATATAGGTCTTTAGTTTCTTTAGGTAGACATATTCCTAAGTATTTTATTCTTTCCATTGCAATGGTGAATGGAATTGTTTCCTTAATTTCTCTTTCTGTTTTCTCATTATTAGTGTATAGGAATGCAAGGGATTTCTGTGTGTTGATTTTATATCCTGCAACTTTACTATAATCATTGATTAGTTCTAGCAATTTTCTGGTGGAGTCTTTAGGGTTTTATATGTAGAGGATCATATCATCTGCAAATAGTGAGAGTTTTACTTCTTTTCCAATTTGGATTCCTTTTATTTCTTTTTCTGCTCTGATTGCTGTGGCCAAAACTTCCAAAACTATGTTGAATAGTAATGGTGAAAGTGGGCCCCCTTGTCTTGTTCCTGACTTTAGAGGAAATGCTTTCAATTTTTCACCATTGAGGATAATGTTTGCTGTAGGTTTGTCATATATAGCTTTTATTATGTTGAGGTATGTTCCTTCTATTCCTGCTTTCTGGAGAGTTTTTATCATAAATGAATGTCGAATTTTGTCAAAGGCTTTCTCGGCATGTATTGAGATAATCATATGGTTTTTATTTTTCAATTTGTTAATGTGGTGTATTACATTGATTGATTTGTGGATATTGAAGAATCCTTGCATCCCTCGGATAAAGCCCACTTGGTCATGGTGTATGATCTTTTTAATATGTTGTTGGATTCTGATTGCTAGAATTTTGTTAAGGATTTTTGCATCTGTGTTCATCAGTGATATTGGCCTGTAGTTTTCTTTTTTTGTGGGATCTTTGTCAGGTTTTGGTATTAGGGTGATGATGGCCTCATAGAATGAGTTTGGAAGTTTACCTTCCTCTGCAATTTTCTGGAAGAGTTTGAGCAGGATAGGTGTTAGCTCTTCTCTAAATTTTTGGTAGAATTCAGCTGTGAAGCCGTCTGGACCTGGGCTTTTGTTTGCTGGAAGATATTTGATTGAAATTGATTATTTCAATTTCCGTGCTTGTGATTGGTCTGTTAAGATTTTCTATTTCTTCCTGGTCCAGTTTTGGAAAGTTGTACTTTTCTAAGAATTTGTCCATTTCTTCCACGTTGTCCATTTTATTGGCATACAATTGTTCATAGTAGTCTCTTATGATCCTTTGTATTTCTGTGTTGTCTGTTGTGATCTCTCCATTTTCATTTCTAATTTTATTGATTTGATTTTTCTCCCTTTGTTTCTTGATGAGTCTGGCTAATGGTTTGTCAATTTTATTTATCCTTTCAAAGAACCAGCTTTTGGCTTCGTTGATTTTTGCTATGGTCTCTTTTGTTTCTTTTGCATTTATTTCTGCTCTAAGTTTTAAGATTTCTTTCCTTCTACTAACCCTGGGGTTCTTCATTTCTTCCTTTTCTAGTTGCTTTAGGTGTAGAGTTAGGTTATTTATTTGACTTTTTTCTTGTTTCTTGAGGTATGCCTGTATTGCTATGAACTTTCCCCTTAGCACTGCTTTTACCGTGTCCCACAGGTTTTGGGTTGTTGTGTTTTCATTTTCATTCGTTTCTATGCAAATTTTGATTTCTTTTTTGATTTCATCTGTGATTTGTTGGTTATTCAGCAGCGTGTTGTTCAGCCTCCATATGTTGGAATTTTTAATAGTTTTTCTCCTGTAATTGAGATCTAATGTTACTGCATTGTGGTCAGAAAAGATGCTTGGAATGATTTCTATTTTTTTGAATTTACCGAGGCTAGCTTTATGGCCCAGGATGTGATCTATCCTGGAGAAGGTTCCATGTGCGCTTGAGAAAAAGGTGAAATTCATTGTTTTGGGATGAAATGTCCTATAGACATCAATTAGGTCTAACTGGTCTATTGTATCATTTAAAGTTTGTGTTTCCTTGTTAATTTTATGTTTAGTTGATCTATCCATAGGTGTGAGTGGGGTATTAAAGTCTCCCACTATTATTGTGTTATTGTTAATTTCTCCTTTCATTCTTGTTAGAATTTGTCTTACATATTGCGGTGCTCCTGTGTTGGGTGCATATATATTTATAATTGTTATATCTTCTCTTGGATTGATCCTTTGATCATTATGTAGTGACCATCTTTGTCTCTTTTCACAGCCTTTGTTTTAAAGTCTATTTTATCTGATATGAGTATTGCTACTCCTGCTTTCTTTTGGTCCCTATTTGCATGGAAAATCTTTTTCCAGCCCTTCACTTTCAGTCTGTATGTGTCCCCTGTTTTGAGGTGGGTCTCTTGTAGACAACATAGGTAGGGGTCTTGTTTTTGTATCCATTCAGCCAGTCTTTGTCTTTTGGTTGGGGCATTCAACCCATTTATGTTTAAGGTAATTACTGATAAGTATGATCCCATTGCCATTTACTTTATTGTTTTGGGTTCGAATTTATACACCGTTTTTGTGTTTCCTGTCTAGAGCATATCCTTTAGTATTTGTTGGAGAGCTGGTTTGGTGGTGCAGAATTCTCTCAGCTTTTGCTTGTCTGAAAAGCTTTTGATTTCTCCTTCATATTTGAATGAGATCCTTGCTGGGTACAATAATCTGGGCTGTAGGTTATTTTCTTTCATCATTTTAAGTATGTCTTGCCATTCCCTCCTGGCTTGAAGGGTTTCTATTGAAAGATCAGCTGTTATCCTTATGGGAATTCCCTTGTGTGTTATTTGTTGTTTTTCCCTTGCTGCTTTTAATATTTGTTCTTTGTGTTTGATCTTTGTGAATTTGATTAATATATGTCTTGGGGTGTTTTGCCTTGGGTTTATCCTGTTTGGGACTCTCTGGGTTTCTTGGACTTGGGTGATTATTTCCTTCCCCATTTTAGGGAAGTTTTCAACTATTACCTCCTCAAGTATTTTCTCATGGTCTTTCTTTTTGTCTTCTTCTTCTGGGACCCCTATGATTCGAATGTTGTAGTGTTTTATATTGTCCTGGAGGTCTCTGAGATTGTCCTCATTTCTTTTAATTAGTTTTTCTTTTTTCCTCTCTGATTCATTTATTTCTACCTTTCTATCTTCTAATTCACTAATCCTATCTTCTGCCTCTGTTATTATACTATTTGTTGCCTCCAGAGTGTTTTTAATTTCATTTATTGCATTATTCATTATATATTGACTCTTTTATTTCTTCTAAGTCCTTGTTAAACCTTTCTTGCATCTTCTCAATCCTTGTCTCCAGGCTATTTATCTGTGATTCCATTTTGATTTCAAGATTTTGGATCAATTTCACTATCATTATTCAGAATTCTTTATCAGGTAGATTCCCTATCTCTTCCTCTTTTGTTTGGTTTGGTGGGCATTTATCCTGTTCCTTTATCTGCTGGGTATTCCTCTGTCTCTTCATCTTGTTTAAATTGCTGAGTTTGGGGTGTCCTTTCTCTATTCTGGCAGTTTGTGGAGTTCTCTTTATTGTGGCGTTTCCTCGCTGTGTGTGGGTTTGTACAGGTGGCTTGTCAAGGTTTCCTGGTTAGGGAAACTTGTGTCGGTGTTCTGGTGGGTGGAGCTGTATTTCTTCTCTCTGGAGTGCAATGAAGTGTCCAGTAATGAGTTATGAGATGTCTATGGTTTTGTGGTGACTTTGGGCAGCCTGTATCTTGGAGCTCAGGGCTGTGTTCCTTTGTTGCTGGAAAATTTGCATGGTATGTCTTGCCCTGGAACTTGTTGGCCCTTGTGTGGTGCTTAGTTTCAGTGTAGGTATGGAGGCGTTTGATGAGGTCCTGTCAATTAATGTTCCTTGGAGTCAGGAGTTCCCTGGAGTCAGGGTTTGGACTTAAGCCTCCTGCTTCCAGTTATCGGTCTTATTTTTACAGTAGTTTCAAAACTTCTTCTTCTATACAGCACTATTGATAAAACATCTACGTTAAAGATGAAAAGTTTCTCTACTGTGAGGGTCACCCAGAAAGGTTCACAGCATTACATGGAGAAGAGAAGAGGGAGGAGGGAGTTAGAGGTGACCCGAATGAGATGAGGTGGAATCAATAGAGGAGAGAGTGGGCTAGCCAGTAATCACTTCCTTATGTGCACTCCACAACTGGACCGCTCAGAGATGTTCACGGAGTTATACAGAAAAGAGAAGAAGGAGGAAGGAGACAGAGGTGGCCAGGAGGATAAAAGGGGGGAATGAAAAGGAGGGAGACAGATCCAGCCAGTAATCAGTTCCCTAAGTGTTCTCCACCGTCTGGAACACACAGAAATTCACAGAGTTGGGTAGAGTAGAAAGGGGTTAGGGAGGAGACACAGGCGACCTGGTGGAGAAAAAGGAGAGTCCAAAGGGAGAGACAGCAGTCAAGCCAGTAATCTCGCTCCCTAGTGAAAAATGGGTCCTGAAGATTGGGTTCTTAAAGGTACAAAATTGGTAACAAATACATAAAAGCAAAAATTAAAAATCTAGAGTAGAGTTTGGAATTTCAAAAATACGATGTTAAAGAAAAGAAGAAGGAAAAGAAAGAGAGAAATAACGAACAAACAAAAACAAACAAGGTCGCGTAAATTATAAAGAAAATATAGGTACAAAATTGATAACTAATACCAAAAAGCAAAAGTTAAAAATCTAGAGTAGAGTTTGGAATTTCAAAAATACAATGTTAAAAAAAAGAAGAAGAAAAAGAAAGAGAGAGAAAAAAAAAAAACAAAAACAAAGTCGCAAAAATTATAAAGAATATACAGGTACAAAATTGATAACAAATACCAAAAAGCATAAATTAAAAATCTAGAGTAGAGTTTGGAATTTCAGATATACAATGTTGTATAAAAGAAGAGAAAGAAACAGATAAAAAAGAAAAAAAGTCACAGAAATTATAAAAAAAACTATAGGTACAAAATTGATAACAAATACCAAAAAGCTAAAGTTAAAAATCTAGAGTAGAGTTTGGAATTTCATAAATACAATGTTAAAGAAAAGAAAAAAAAAAAAAGTCAAAAAAATTATAAAAAATGTATATATGAAGTTTGCTTTAAAAAAATAGGTTTTTTTTTTTTTTTTGCAAAGTAATAGGTTATAAAAGTGAAAATTAAAGGAATAATAGAGGACTTAAAATTTTTAAAAAAAATTAAAAGAAAAAGAAAGAAAGATCGTAAAAATAGTAAAAATATATCTAGGACTTTCTCTGGTTTTGTTGTGAGTATTGTGGGTTCAGTTCATTTTTGGCTAGTTCCTTGGTCCGACTTATATTTCTCAAGATCTATAGGCCCCTTCCTATGTATTTGGTACTAACCACAGGGTTTTAATCTATTGCCTGTAGCTTCCAAGGCAGCTCCCTCTGTTATAGCTTCTTCTGTTTGCTGGTCTCTTTAGTGTCTGGTTTCTGCCCTGACACAAAGGGGACGGTGGTGGACACTTTTTTTTTTTTTTAGGCTCACTTGTTCAGTTGCGCTGTGGGGAGGGAGGGATGCTGCAAACAAATAACACTGGCGTGTGCTCGCAGTGCCTCAGCCTCACTGGGTCTGCCCCCGCTCACTGCGTGTGTAGCCTCCCTGCCCACACTGCTCAGGCTCTAGGTTGCTCTGCCAGGAACCATCCGTGGCCCGCCCTGGGCGGCCTGCACCTCCCAGGTCCAAGCCGCTCAGGTTCAGGCACTCGGGTACTCCTCAGAGGTGCAGACTTGGTTGGGCCTGCGTTTTTTGCCCTTCCCAGGCCTGAGCAGCTCAGGTGATGAGGTGTTTGGCGCGCGCGATTGCTGAGACTTATCGCCTCCCCGCCGCTCGGTTATCTAGGTGTACAACCGGCGCACCTTCTCAGGCAGATGTTGACCGTACAGACCCCCAAGAAGTTTTAGTTAGCAAAGAAGCCTGCTTACAGTTTTACAGATAATGTCTCTCTGGGGCTGCGAATGCCCCCTTCCGGCTCTGGCTGCCTGTCACCTGAGGCGGATGGTCAGCAGCCGGCTATCTCTGTTCAGTCTTTTGTTCCGTGCGCGGGTCTGGTGATGTCTTAGGTTAGGGCTGGCTTTTCGCGTGGTAGATATCCCACAGTCTGGTATGCTAGCCCAAATTATTTTTGCTCAGATAGTGCTCAGAGTATTCAGGCGAGATCCTTACTCTAAGCAATGCAGCCCGCGCCGCACCTCCCTGCCCAGTCCCCGCTTGCTAGTGGTGTGTGCAGGCATCTGCGCTGCTTCTCCGCTGGGGGAGTTACCGTAGGGCTCGCAATCTGCGGGTTTTAATTGTTTATTTATTTTTCCTCCCTGTTATGTTGCCCTCTGTGCTTCCAAGGCTCGGCACAGATTCGGCAGTGAGAAGGTTTCCTGGTGTTTGGAAACTTCTCTCTTTTTAAGACTCCCTTCCCGGGACAGAACTCCATCCCTCCCTCTTTTGTCTCTTTTTTTGTCTTTTATATTTTTTCTTACCTCCTTTCGAAGACTTGGGTTGCTTTTCTGGGTGCCTGATGTCCTCTGCCGGCCTTCAGAAGTTGTTTTGTGGAATTTACTCGGTGTTTAAATGTTCTTTTGATGAATTTGTGGGGGCGAAAGTGTTCTCCCCATCCTACTCCTCTGCCATCTTAGCTCCTCCCTCTGGAAGTGAGAAATAGTTTTAAGGGAATAGATATGATAGAGTGTCTGATGAACTATGGCTGGAGCTTTGTGACATTGTACAGGAGACAGGGATCAAGACCATCCCCAAGAAAAAGAAATACAAGAAAGCAAAATGGCTATCTGAGGAGGCCTTACTCAGCTGTGAAAGGAAGAGAAGCAAAAAGCAAAGAAGAAAAAGGAAAGATATACCCATTTGGATGCAGAATTCCAAAGAATAGCAAGGAGAGATAAGAAAGCCTTCCAGTGATCAATGCAAAGAAATAGAGGGAAGCAACAGAATGGGAAAGACTAGAGATCTTTTCAAGAAAATTAGATACCAAGGGAACATGTCATGCAAAGATGGGCTCAATAAAGGACAGAAATGTTATGGACCTAAAAAAAGCAGAAGATATTAAGAAGAGGTGGTAAGAATACATAGAAGAACTGTACAAAAAAGATCTTCATGACCCAGATAATTACGATGGTGTGATCACTCACCTAGAACTGACATCCTGGAATGTGAAGTCAAGTGGGCCTTAGGAAGCATGACTACGAACAAAGCTAGTTGGAGGAGATGGAATTCCAGTTGAGCTATTTCAAATCCTGAAAGATGATGCTGTGAAAGTGCTGCACTCAATATGCCAGCAAATTTGGAAAACTCAGCAGTGGCCACAGGACTGGAAAAGGTCAGTTTTCGTTCCAATCCCAAAGAAAGGCAATGCTAAAGATTGCTCAAAGTACCGCACAATTGCACTCATTTCACAAGCTAGCAAAGTAATGCACAAAATTCTCCAAGCCAGGCTTCAACAGTACTGTTGAACTGTGAACTTTCAGATGTTCAAGCTGGATTTATAAAAGGCAGAGGAAGCAGAGATCAAATTGCCAGCATCCACTGGATTATTGAAAAAGCAAAAACATCCACTTCTGCTTTATTGAATATGCCAAAGCCTCTGACTGTGTGGAGGACAACAAACTGGAAAATTCTGAAAGAGATGGGAATACCAGACCACCTGACCTGCCTCTTGAGAAATCTGTATGCAGGTTAGGAAGCATCAGTTAGAACTGGACATGGAACAACAGACTGGTTCCAAATAGGAAAAGGAGTACGTCAAGGCTGTATATTGTCACCCTGCTTATTTAACTTCTATGCAGAGTACATCATGAGAAACACTGGACTGGAAGAAGCACAAGCTGGAGTCAAGATTGCTGGGAGAAATATCAATAACCTCAGATATGCAGATGACACCACCCTTATGGCAGAAAGTGAGGAAGAACTAAAGAGCCTCTTGATGAAAGTGAAAGAGGAAAGTGAAAAAGTTGGCTTAAAGCTCAACATTCAGAAAACGAAGATCATGGCATCAAGTCCCATCACTTCGTAGCAAATAGATGGGGAAACAGTGGCAGACTTTATTTTCTGGGCTCCAAAATCACTTAAGATGGTGATTGCACCCATGAATTTAAAAGATGCTTACTCCTTGGCAGGAAAGTTATGACCAACTTAAATAACATATTAAAAAGCAGAAACATTACTTTGCCAACAAAGGTCTATTTTGTCAAGGCTATGGTTTTTCCAGTGGTCATATATGGATGTGAGAGTTGGACTATAAAGAAAGGTGAGCACTGAAGAATTGATGCTTTTGAACTGTGGTGTTGGAGAAGACTCTTGAGAGTCCCTTGGACTGCAAGGAGATCCAACCAGTCCATCCTAAGGAGATCAGTCCTGAGTGTTCATTGGAAGGTCTGATGTTGAAGGTGAAACTCCAATACTTTGGCCTCATGGGAAGAACTGACTCATTTGAAACGACCCTGATGCTGGGAAAGATTAAAGGCAGGAGAAGAAGGGGACAACAGAGGATGAGATGGTTGGATGGCATCACCGACTCAATGGACATGAGTTTGGGTAAACTCTTGGAGTTGGTGATGGACAGGGAGGCCTGGCGTGCTCCGCTACAGGTGTACACATGTTTCCAATCCTGAACCCCCCTCCCTTACCTGGGGCAAAACTGTCCTTTAGAATTGAAGGAGGGATAAAGAGGTTCCAGACAAAAAAAGCTGAAGAAGTTCATCATCACTGGACTCACCCTACAGAAATGTTAAAGTGAGTTCTTCAAGCTGAAATGAAAGGATACAAATTAGTAACATGAAAACATGAAAGTATAAAACTCATTGGTAAAGGTAAATTCAGAATACTGTAGTATAATAGTAGTGGATAAATCACTTATGAATGAGTTATAAAGGTTAAAATACAAAAGTATTAAAAATAACTATCTACGTAATTTGTTAATGAATACACAGGATAAAATGATGTAAATTGTGACATCAAAAATATAAAATGGGGCAGGAGTATAAAATGTAGAGCTTTTGTATGTGTATGAATTTAAGTTGTTCTCATATAATAGACAAAATATGCCACATATCTGATAAGATATTAATATCCAAAATATATAAAGAACTTATATAACTCCACAGTAAAAACCAAATAATCCAATTAAAAAGCGGGCAGAGGACCAAAATAAACATTTTCCCAAATGGCCAACTGATATGAAAATGTGCCCAACATCACTAATTATCAGGCAAATGCAAATCCAAACCACATTGAGATATTACCTCACACCTGTTGGAATGACTATCATCAAAACGATAACGGATAACAGAACCTGGCAAGGATGTAGGGAAAAAGTATCAATTATACACTGCTGAGGGGCTTCCCAGGTGGCACTCGTGGTAAAGCACCCACCTGCCGATGCAGGAGATGAAGAGATGCAGGTTCAATTCCTGGGTTGGGAAGATCCCCTGGAGAAGGCATGGCAACTCACTCCAGTATTCTTGCCATGGAAAATTCCATGGACAGAGGAGACTGGCAGGCTGTACAGTCCATAGGGTTGCAAAGAGTGTGACGCGACTGAAGGGATTCAGCACAGCACAGCGTGTGCTCTACTAGTGGAACTGTAAACTGGTGCAGCCACTATGGAAAACTTAACGTTTTCTTAAAAAGAAAACAAAACTTAAAGTAAGAGTTTTTCTTACTTAGTGTGGCGTTTTCTTAAACAACTTAAAGTAGAACTACATATGATCCAGGTTTCCCTAGAGGCTTGGCTGTAAAGAATTCGCCTACAATGCAGGAAACTGCCTATAAAGCAGGTGTGGGTTCAACCCCTGGGTCAGGAAGATCCCCTGAAGAAGGAAATGGCAACCCACTCCAGTATTCTTGCCTAAAAAATCCCATGGACACAGGAGCCTAGTGGGCTACAGTCCATGGGTTCTCAAGAGTCAAACACGACTTAGTGACTAAACCACTGCCACCATATGAGTCAGCAATACCACTTCTGGGTATATATCCAAAGTAAACAAAATTACTATGTTGAAGTGATATCTGTACTCCAACGTTTATTGCAGCATTGTTTTCAACAGCTGTTGAAATTATTCCTAATTACTGTTCAACAGTAATTAGGAACAACCTAATTACTCATTGATAGATGAATGGAAAAAAGATGTGGTATAATTATATATACATAATACATATTATCAGAGAAGGCAATGGCACCCCACTCCAGTACTCTTGCCTGGAAAATCCCATGGATGGAGGAGCCTGGTAGGCTGCAGTCCATGGGGTCGCTAAGAGTCAGTCACGACTGAGCGACTTCACTTTCACTTTTCACTTTCATGTATTGGAGAAGGAAATGGCAACCCACTCCAGTGTTCTTGCCTGGAGAATCCCAGGGAAGGGGTAGCTTGGTGGGCTGCTGTCTATGGGGTCACACAGTCTCAGATACGACTGAAGCGACTTAGCAATACATATTATATATAAAATTCAGCTTTACTAAAGAAGGAAATACTGCCATTGCAACAACACAGATGAACCTAGAGGACATTATGCTAAGTGAAATAAACCAAGTGGAGTATGACAAATACTGCACAATATCACTTGTATGTGGAATCTAAAAAACCAAAGTTGAATTCATAGAAATAGGTGAATGATGGTTGGATCTGAAGTGGAAAATATAGAGATGCTTCTGAAAATGTAAAAACTTCATAATTGAAAAATTTGCTAAGAAAAGAGAACTTAAGTGTTCTCAACAACAACAAAAAAAGTGAAATGATAGATGTGTTAATTAATTCAATGATGGGACCCCTTCCACAATGTATATTGCAATTTTGTTATACTTATCAATTATACATCAATAAAGTTTAAAGAAAATTTAACTCATAAGAGTACTCACTTCACCTTTTTTCTCATTTAATATTAAAGTAGTTGCATACTTTTAAGTGTCATATTGTGCTTTGTCAGTGGTTTTAGAAAGGTAATATTGATAATAATCTAGTTAAAAAATTAAAAAGTATTTATCATCTATATTATGTCATGTGCCATATATTAATCAAATTCATGTAATCATTTCATTTGATTTTTATAACAACTCTAAGAGATATTTTTAACTTAATTTTACAGATAAGAAGACAGAATCAGAAATGATAAGTAACTTTCTTAAAGTCACACAGGTAATAAGTGTTAGAGCATTATCTAAAGCCCCTGAGTCTAACATCAGAGGTATTTTGAATATATCATTCTTTATCACAACCATCTCTGCATCTATAAGAAATCAAATCCTGTAAAAGCAGATCTGACAAATTCTTGCCACATTTTGCTTACAATCTCACCTCTCAAAAGAACCAAAGAGACTAGGGGAATTGCTAGTCTTTGATTAATTCTAAATAAAGTATTGATTGAAGATGTTGAACTGATGTGCATTTTGAGAGAAAGTCTGTGTGACACTGAACTTAGTCAAGTACATACAGTGGATTTAAGAAAAGAAAATTTCAAAAACTTCAGAAAAAAACAGATAGGCATGAACCTGTGGGTGGAGATTAAAGTGGAAGTGTGGTTCTAGATGGTGAGGAAGTTTGAAAATAAATGCAGAATGTACCATGGACTCTACTGATAATATGTAGAGAGCTACAATTGCCTGGAAAATCCCATGGACGGAGGAGCCTGGTAGGCTGCAGTCCATGGGGTTGCTAGGAGTCGGACATGACTGAGCAACTTCACTTTTCACTTTCATGCATTGGAGAAGGAAATGGCAACCCACCCCAGTGTTCTTGCATGGAGAATCCCAGGGACAGGGGAGCCTGGTGGGCTGCCATCTATGGGGTTGCACAGAGTAGGACACGACTGAAGCGACTTAGCAGCAGCAGCAGCACAATGGAAGAAGCCAGTGTGAACAAAATGCTGAAGGGAGACTTTTAAAACCACATACAGAAGAAGGGAAGAAAAGAAGTACTGAAAGAGTGGAATGGGCCAGCAACAGTGGTGGTAAATTGGATGACAAAGGTTCATGAAGCTTTTGAAATATGCTACAAATAATTAGAAATGGAATTATAATCTATTTTGAGAGAAAAGCGGGAGAATGAGAACCCTGACATCATTGAAAATAGTCTCTCCATTAATGAGAAATCAGAAGTAATATGAGAACTGCAAGGTTTTGATTGTGCATAAACAAATGACAACAATAATCATCTTCAAGTTTAATTTGAATATAACCTACAATCACACATTCTTTCCATGGGGTCTTTTCAGAAGTAAGTGTTTAAAATAATCACTTTAATGATATTTCTGTTTTTGTCTTATGTCGATTTATTTACTCAACAGACCTTTATTAAATTCACTTCTTAAGTGCCAGATTATGCTACATGCTCAGAATACAAAGATGAATGGAACCATAAACCTCAATGGTCCAATAGGTAGTAGTGGGGATAAAAACATAATTATGGAAATATTATAATAAGTATAATAATATAATTAATAAACTATGTTAACAAATACTTATATAACAAGAATAATAACATTATAAGGGACCATGGGAATACAGAAAAGGCAGTAATTAATGTTGTCTTATAATCTGGCAATTTTAGAAAAGAAAATTTCAAAAAGTTCATAATAAAAGGTAGCCATATAATCAGGTAGGAACACTTATATTGAGTCTTGAACTGCAAAAGGAAAATTATAATTGCAGGAAAAAGGACTAGGCTGTGAAAACCCACAGCTTGAGAAAAAATTGTATCATCAGTCACCTACAAGTGGCTTAGTATTACTGGGAAATAATGTGCATGTGAAGGGGAAGGCAATCAGGTAATGCTCAAAATCCTCCAAGCTAGGCTGCAACAGTATGTAAACTGAGGAATTCCAGATGTACAAGCTGGATTTAGAAAAGGCAGAGGAACCAGAGATCAACTTGCCAACATTCGTTGGATCATAGAAAAAGTAAGGGAATGCCAGGAAAACATCTACTTCTCCTTCATTGACTATGATAAAGCCTTTGACTGTGTGGATCACAACAAACTGTGGAAAATTCTTCAAGAGATGGGAATACCAGACCACCTGACCTGCCTCCTGAGAAATCTGTATGCAGGTCAAGAAGCAGCAGTTAGAACCAGACATGGAACAATGGACTGGTTCCAAATTGGGAAAGGAGTACGTCAAGACTGTGTATTGCCACCCTGCTTATTTAACTTCTATGCAGAGTACATCAAGCAAAATGCTGGGCTGGATGAATCACAAGTTGCAATCAAGATTGCTGGGAAAAATATTAACAACCTCAGATATGTAGATGGTGTCACTCTACTGGCAGAAGGTGAGGAGAAACTAAGGAATCTTTTGATGAGAGTGAAAGAGGAGAGTGAAAAAGCTGGCTTAAAACTCAACACTATCTTTGTCACATAGCAACTTCTCACTTGCTTCTATTTTACATATGGTAATGTATATGTTTCCATATACTATTCTCTCAAACACAGGGAGCTCAACCCAGTGCTCTGTAACAACATAGAGGGGTGGGATGGGATGGGAGATGGGTGAGGAAAGAGAGGACATATGTATACCTGTGGCTGATTTATGTTGATGTATGGCAGAGGCCAATACAATATTGTAAAGCAATTATTCTCCAATAAAAAAAAGAAAAAAGTTTCAGCATTCAAAAAACTAAGAACTAAGATTGTGGCATCCGGTCCCATCACTTCGCAGCAAATAGATGGGGGAAAAAGTGGAAACAGTGACAGGTTTTATTTTCTCGGGCTCCAAAATCACTGTGGACTGTGACTGCAGTCAAGAAATTAAAAGATGCTTGCTATTTGGAAGAAAACCTATGAAAAACCTAGATAGCATATTAAGAAACAGAGACATCACTTTCCTGACAAAGGTCCGTCTTGTCAAAGCTATGGTTTTCCAGTAGTCATGTACGGATGTGAGAGGTGGACCATTAAGAAGGCTGAGCACCAAAGAATTGATGCTTTCGTACTGTGTGCTGGGGAAGACTCTTGAGAGTCCCTTGGACAGCAAGAATATCAAACCAGTGAATCCTAAAGGAAATCAATCCTGAATATTCATTTGAAGGACTGATGTTGAGGCTGAAGCGGCAATACTTTGGCCACCTGATGCAAAGAGCCAACTCATTGGAAAAGACCCTGATTCTGGGAAAGACTGAGGACAGGAGGAGAAGGGGATGACAGAGGATGAGATGGTTGGATGTCATCACTGACTCAATGAACATGAGTTTGAGCAAACCTCAGGAGACAGTCAAAGACAGAGAGAGAAGCCTGGGGTGCTTCAGTCCATGGGATAACAGAGCTGGGCAGGACTTGAGACTGAATATCTGAACTATGAAGAGGAAAGGGTGATGGGAATTGTGGTAGGAAAGACCGTGGCCAACCAGTAGCAAATGTCTGACATTAAGCATGTTTACAAGTTGCTAGGCTGGAGAAGTAATGACGGAAAGGTAGGATTACTGCTTTTGAAGGCAAGCTAGTAGAAAGCCCTTGCATACTAAGGATCTTATTTTGTAAGAAATAAGGAGATATTGAAGAATATTAAGTAGAGAAAAAACATCGTTTGGTTTCTTTTATAGAAACATCACTCTGACTGCAGAGAAAAGGTTGGATTAGAGGAAGCCAAGAAGGAAAGTCGGAGTGAAAGTGGGAGTCGCTTAGTCGTGCCCAGCTCTTTGCGACCCCATGGGCTACACAGTCCATGGAATATTTATAAAAGACGAGTTAAGCTAACACAGTGGAGGGTGAAGAGGAAGGGGTAAATAAAGTTTGGAAAATCCACTGGTTTTATTAACTAACTGGAAACTATATATGATGGAGAGGAAAGAGTCTAATATAACCACTAGATTCTTAGATTAAGTTACTAGTTAAATGGTGATGCTAACCAGGTAGGGTACATAAAAGAGAATCCTATCTTTGGAAAAAAATAAGAAATTTATTTTAAAAATATTTAATTTGAGGTTCAGTTCAGTTCAGTTCAGTCGCTCAGTCATGTCCGACTCTTTGCGACCCCATGAATCGCAGCACGCCAGGCCTCCCTGTCCATCACCAACTCCCGGAGTTCACCCAGACTCACATCCATCGAGTCAGTGATGCCATCCAGCCATCTCATCCTCTGTCGTCCCCTTCTCCTCCTGCCCTCAATCCCTCCCAGCATCAGAGTCTTTTCCAATGAGTCAACTCTTCGCATGAGGTGGCCAAAGTACTGGAGTTTCAGCTTCAGCATCAGTCCTTCCAAAGAAATCCCAGGGCTGATCTCCTTCAGAATGGACTGGTTGGATCTCCTTGCGTCCAAGGGACTCTCAAGAGTCTTCTCCAACACCACAGCTCAAAAGCATCAATTCTTCGGCGCTCAGCCTTCTTCACAGTCCAACTCTCACATCCATACGTGACCACTGGAAAAACCATAGCCTTGACTAGACGAACCTTTGTTGGCCAAGTAATGTCTCTGCTTTTGAATATGCTATCTAGGTTGGTGATAACTTTCCTTCCAAGGAGTAAGCGTCTTTTAATTTCATGGCTGCAGTCACCATCTGAATTTGAGGTAGCTGTGGGAAATTTAGAAGGAGTTGTTCATACTGGAAAATACAGGTCTGGAGCTGAATATAGACTTGGGGATCATAACCATATCAATCCATAGAGGTGCTGTAGAATGGGATAAAAATCAAGCTAGAATCAAGCTGAGTGTGTCCATTTGTTTGGTAATAATATTCTAAAGTCTAAAATGTTTAAAATAGATATATTGCATTTTGGATATGTCTCCTTTTCTTTAATATGAAATTACCTATGTTAAGTAGTAAGAAAGTCAATTTGAAAAAATATCCAAATATGTATGTTCTTAGTCACCCAGTTGTATCCAGCTCTTTGTGACCCCATAGACTGTAGCCTATCAGGTTCCTCTGTCCCTGGGATTTAAATGTAAATCCCAGGGACAGAGGATTTGGAGTGTGTTGCCCTTTCCTTCTCTAGAAGATCTTCCTGACACAGGGATCGAGCTCATGTCTCCTGTGTCTGCTGCATTGCAGGAGGATTCTTTACCTGCTCAGCCATTGGGGAAGACCACCTAAAGATGAATAATACAATATTGCTTTAAGACATATTTTATAACTATATATTGAAAAATGAACTCCAAAACAAAAAATTTGTGGATAACAGTTATCATATAACTTTATTTTCTTAATTTGATTAAAACACATGTTAGTGTAATTTATGAAGTCTTAATATTTTAGAAGTATATAAAAATATACATATTGTAAAACTATTTCCAAGAACAGTACTTCAACTTCTTTTTTACATAATATATTAGAATTTTACATAACAAACGAGCTTACATTGTTGAATAGTGTAACTGGAAATATTTGCATTTATTTCCTTTATAAAGATTCTGTTTCTTTATAGGCTGGCTTAAATAAATGCCATTTAGATTCCATACAACCCAGAATATAATTTTATCATAGCACTTACATTATTACATTGAAATGCTCTCTTTACATGTCTGTCACCAAACATCCCCCTCAGACCTTAACCACCACCCTGGACTATGAGATATTCTAGAACAGTAGCTTTCAAATCTTTTTGCTTTCAACTGTAGTGAGAAATACATTTTATGAGAGTAATGTATAAAACTGAAATTAAATTTCATGAAATAATATATTTACTATGGGAACTACTCTGATATTTTCCTTTCCATTTCTTTAAAATCATTACTATAACTCAATACATTCATTTAACAAGTTTCTAATTGGTCTCAAACTGTGGTTTGGAAAAAAAAATTATTCCAAGGCATGTCTTCCTGTTGCTTGTATCTCTGGTATTTAGCATAGGATCTGGCACTATTGATTGAATGTAAACCCACGGAATTATTTTAGATTGTGCTGCTATGTAAATTCTATAATAATGTAGGAAAAATATTGCTTCTGCTGTGCTTAGCATAGGATTTTCTAAATTCACATTTTAGGAGATAGCACATGCCACGAGCCATGAATTGTGTTCAAAATAAAAAGCTGAAAAGCCTTACTGCACTGCATTTTTGCGATTCTGCTAATACCAGTGTGACCTATCCACGTGCATCCAGGGGTAACATACTGACAAATTCTCAATTAATACAAGCATTTCTGAGCTTCTAGCAGGCAGCTCTAGTGTATTAAAAGCTTTATCATTTTCAACATGAAAAGAGCAATAAAAGCTAGATGATTAGAGTCTATAAGGGAGCTCAAATTTTTATTTAATATTGCTTAAATGTAGGAAAGGTTGTACATTTAAAATGACTAGCCAGAGATAAAGTAATAAATCAAGAGAAAATGATCCTTTTTAAATATGAATAACACAATCTTAAAAAATCTGATGAAACAGTAAATAAATATTTTTTATTAGTCATGTCTGATTTACAAATATTTACAAATATTAAAAATATTTGTATTTGTATTCATAGTGCTTTTATGAACCCTGATTACACCTAGATAAATGAATAATACAAGAATCTATTATGAAATTCATAAGACAGACATTTACATTTCTTTACATATTTTCTCACTTTACAGCTAAATTTCTAAATTTCAACTGCTTCTGTTATGCCTTGTACCATTTATACCATTGAAAATGCTTTTGCTTTAATTACCAATGATCTCATCATTGTCCATTTCACAGGACGCTTTAGAGCACTATCTTTCTTGCCAAATCTGCTCAGTCTAATACTTGAGTCAGTCTTGGAATTTTTCTTTTTCCTTGGCTTCTTTGACGTCATTTTTTCCCCCTAGTTTTCCATCTACACTTTATTAGCTGGTCCTCAGTTTTCTTTCCAGGGTCTTCCCATTCACACCTGTGTTTTTCCTACTCTAGTGTAAATAGTATTCATGGAAAATCTCATCCAGCTTAAAATATTTCTGGAACTCATATTACTAAATCTATGTTATCAGTTCCAATCCCTTTTCTTAAGTGTATACTCATACATCTATCAAACTACCTCTTAAATATAATTCCACCTAGGGGCCTGAGAGTTTCATCAAACTCTACATGTCTGAGAAAGAATTATCTTCTTCTTGTCCCTCACTCTAATTTGAGCAAATCTGCTACATATGTATATCTTACTTTGGTTGCTGTAGATTTTCCCTGTTTCACCTCCTCCCTCAATCTGATTATTGACCAAGGCAAATTTTCCTAGATATTAATCATTTCTTAAATATTTCCGTATTTTTATTCCTATATTGTCTATATCAGGTAATGTGATCAGGAAAACAAACAGTATTAGGTGGAATGTACTTGATAGAGAAAATTAGACACAACACTGTTGGAAGGCTAAGAGGGGGAAGATCAGAAGAAAGTGTTTCTGGTAGTTGGGAAATCCAAAAATGCAGGAATCAGAGGGAAGTTGTGACTGCAATGCTGAAGCAATTCCTGAGAGCTCTGCCCTCATTGCCGACGTTGGCTCAACTTGAACGTCCCCTGAAACTTTGCGGGATCTATTTCTGTGCATTTAGATGCTGTGTCTCTCGGTCTGAGGGCTTTATGTGGCTGTGGGGCTATACTGGATGAAGGACAGGCCGTAAGTGCCAGGAATTGAATGCCTCAGGAGCAACCCTCAGTCCCCAAGGGACATCAGCTTCCTTGCCCTAAGTGGGAGAACCTTGAAATACGTTCTACGTAGTCTGTTAGAGAGTTTCCAGCAGGACTGAGCCCTAGTTGGCTGTAGTTGTAATCCACATGTCAGTGTTCTTTAATCACCTTTTTTCACTTTCCTATTTTACTTCTGCATTCTTTTCTGCTTCTGGAGCAACTCCAAAACGGGCTATTTTCCTTGGAAGTCTTGCTCAGGGTCTAAGACATGTATGTTTTTACACTGCTCCCAGAGGAGAACAATTCTTTCTTCTCTTCAGTCTTCCCCATTTTCTCTTTTGTCAAAATTAATTAATTTTATTTTTGGCTGCATTGTGTCTTGGTTGCTACACGGACTTTTCTTTAGTTGTGGCAAGTGGGGCTACTTACTGTTGCAGTGCGTGGGCTTCTCACTGTGGTGGCTCCTCTGGCTGCAGAGCACAGGCTCTAGGGCACATGGGCTTCAGTAGTTTTGGCACTCAGGCTCAGTAGTCACGGGTGGCAGCATCTAGGTCGAGGGCTCAGTAGTTATGGCCCATAGGCTTAGTTGCTCTGTGGCATGTAGATCTTCCTGCACCAGGGATCAAACCCGTGCCCCCTGCTTTGGCAGGCAGATTCATATCCACTATGCCACCAGGGAAGCCCCACATTCTCTGAAAGTGCTTCTCTTTGAAGATTTTTAAACCAGAAAATTCTTGCAAAGTTTTCTGAGAAATATGTTTTATTAGATTTTTAGTCCTTGTGGTACCGGAGAATATTGAAGGCAAGTATGATGTTGAACACATTTGGTCACATGTTCATGATGCTATGAATTTATGTTCAAAATATAATATGCATTATATTCACGTGACACTTGAGCTTATATATTATTCCTTTGAATATCCACACACTATCTAGCGCAGTCCACATCATTCAAATTTGAACTATACACATTTAGACAATAGCAACTACATCATGCAGCATAATGAAATTATCCCTTGTATATAAAAATATACTCACTATCTCCCCTAAAAGGGAAGACACTAAGTATTTCTTATAGGTGATAACTTCTCTTCTAGGTTAC
This sequence comes from Bubalus kerabau, assembly GCF_029407905.1. Lineage (NCBI taxonomy): Eukaryota > Metazoa > Chordata > Mammalia > Artiodactyla > Bovidae > Bubalus > Bubalus kerabau. The sequence goes on from NC_073626.1 coordinate 63,566,670, forward strand.
TCACAATCTCATCAGGATATCTTGCAAACTAAAACTAAACTGAAACACTCCATTTTTTAGACATTAATGCTTAAAGTGTTAGTCGCTCAGTTGTGTCCGACTCTGTGATGGCATGGACTGTATGTAGCCTGCCAGGCTCCTCTGTCCATGGAATTCTCCAGGTAAGAATACTGGAGTCAGTAGCCATTCCCTTCTCCAGAGGGTTTTCCCACTCCAGGGATCAAACCCAGGTCTGTTGCATTGCAGGCAGTTTCTTTACCATCTGAGCCACCAGGGGCTTCCCAGGTGGTTCTAGTGGTAAAGATCCCACTTGTCAATGAGGAGATGTAAGAGACATGGGTTCAGTCCCTGGGTTGGGAAGATCCCCTGGAGGAGGGCATGGCAACCCACTCCAGTATTCTTGCCTGGAGAATCCCATGGACAGAGGAGTCTGGCAGGCTGCAGCCCATAGCGTCACAAAGTCGGACATGACTGAGCACACACACACACACACACACACACACACACATTCATCTTTGTTTTCCCAAAGCCTAGCAAAAGTCTGAGCATTTATTCACTATGGCAGGTTTCAAAGGTTGGTTGAAGTTCTTAGATTGGTAAACATTATGAACCTGATTTGGATCATTTGTTTTGATTTTCTGCTGAATCACCAATCAAGATTGCAAAGGATATATATGAATGGGTACAGTTTCTTCAAATTTCCAATTTTTCATGGAGATGAGCACTTAGTTTGATAATCAATATCACAGCCAAAGTGTAAGAATGCAGGTAAGAAACTGTAGGTGAGGGGCTACGTCAGCCAGGGAAGTGGCCAGACCAGCACTCAGTGGTCCACTACTGCCTTTTAAGGCAAATGCTTGACCCATGCCCAAGTTTTATTTCTCTTTGTGTCAGGCTAGGCTATGGCACATCAGGTTTTGTTTTCCTTAAAATTCATACAGGTGTGGTTTGTGTGATTGAATAGATTGCATAGTGTTTTTTTTTTTGGTAGTTTAAATAGTTAGGCACATGGCACTTTAGAAACAGATAAGGATCTATCGTAATTTCAGCACAGTATGGACTGAAAATACGATATCAGTTGGACTGTTCTATTGGGCCTTAACACAATTCTTCTTCGCCATTAGATTGTCATGTGGGTCTATATATATATATATATTTAATTTTAAATGCTCAATATCAACTGTTGTTATGGTATACATAAAATTGAGCAAGATATCACGTAGTTTAGTTTTCCATCTGGATCAAACTTTAGGACACCGTATTTAAAGTAAAACTGATAAAAAAAAAGATACAAATTAAAAGATAAAAAAGATAAAAAAAAGATAAAATTGACATCTGTAGTTATCATTTGTAACCCCCACAAAGTGGTCTGCTCTAGAAATGGAAGTTAATATTTGCAGCTGTGCTGTGTATGCTTAGCTGCTCAGTTGTGTCTGACTCTTTTCAACTCCATTGACTCTAGACTGCCAGGTTCCTCTGTCAATGGGGATTCTCCAAGCAAGAATACCGGAGTGGGTTGCCATGCCCTCCTCCAGGAATGTTTGCAGCAGTCTGATAAATCCTTTATTTTTTAAATACCCATTGAAGAAGACACCTGAGTACTCAATATGCACAACCTTTTGTAACTGAAGCTCTACAAGGTAAAGAAAACATAGAGAGTATCTTTGCAATCTTGGGGTTAAAGATTTCTTAGGCAAGACACAGAAAGCACAAACCATAAAAAGATAAAATAATAAATGTAGACTTCATAAAAATTTAAAACTTCTGCTTATCGAAAAGGCACCATCAAGAAAATGAATAAGCATTCATAGATTGGAGAAACTAAATGCAAGACAAATTTTAAAAAAACAATTTTTATCAGAATATATAAAGAATCCCTAAATTCCAATAATAATAGTTTTTGTGCTTCAATCTATCCTCCTTCTGAAATTAATTTTTGAGCATCATGAAAGACACATTTGAAGTTAGTTCTTTTTAATATAGATATCCAGTTTTTCCAATACATTTGTTGAAATGACTTTCCTTTCCCCAATGAATTACTTTGATACCTTTATAAAAATCAATTGACCATATAACTGTATGTCTATTTCTGGACTCTCTATTCTAGTCAATTGATCTATTTGTCTACCTGAAGCCAACATCACAATGTCTTGATTACTGTAATTTTTATAATAAGTTTTGAAATCAGGTATTGTGAATCCTCCAACTTTGTTTTTGTATTTCAAGACTATTTTAGCTATTCTGCATCCTTTTCAATCTCATATAAATTTTACAAACAGTTTTGTCAATTTCTAGAGAAAGACTGTGTGCTGTGCCTGACTTCCACGTTTTTGTGCAGTGGTTTGGAAAGTGCTTCCAGACCAAAGTCTGAGCAATTGGGGGACTCACCTCATGGATTTTCTCTCTCTCATGGATTACAGGTGTCCTTTGATTGTTCCTAAAGACATGATAGTATAGTCAGTTTAAGGAAATGATGAAAATTCAATATGTTAGAATAATTAAACATAAAATATAATTGTATATCCAGTTATTAGATAATACAGAACTTCCTATGGGCTACAAAAATACTAATCTGAGATTCTAATCATCATCTTATTGTTCACCTAGTTTTGATAGTCAAATATAAAATCTACTCAAATGTCAATGTTAAAACATTAACCCTTTTCTTCCCTGCCCTAACGCCTATGCAGTGCTTGCTTGCATGCTGAGTTGCTTCAGTTGTGTTTGACTCTTCGTGACCCTATGGACTGTAGCCCACCAGACTTCTCTGTCCACGGGATTCTACAGGCAAGAATACTGGAATGGGTTGCCATGTCCTTTTCCAGGGGATCTTCCAGACTGAGAGATCAGGCCTGCCTCTCTTATGTCTGCTGCATTGGCAGGGAGTTCTTTACCACTAGTGCTAACTGGGAAGTCCTGTAGAGTATTACAAATTTTGAAAATTTCTTTTTACATGACTTGCTTATACAAATTTGTATTCCTTTGCATCCATGAGTTTCTGTGAGGCAATGAAAATGGGGGAAAGAAGAAGAATGGGCTGAGAAGACAATTTGAAAGTAAAATGAATAGCATATGTGACCAGTTTAATGTTGAAAGAAGCAATGAGAAAGAGAGAGAAAAGAGTGCATTCAAATTTTAATTAATTAATTCATTTATTAATAAACACTGACTAAATTCTTAGTATGTCTCATTTAGCATGCCCAAGTGCTGGTAATAAAAGATGACTAAGACAAGATTTCTTTCTCTAGGAAGGTCAGGCTATTAGATGAGGTAAAAACACATCCAATGAACTACAGCACAATGTAATACATTATGTTTTAATATTCTACTACTGATACATTTAATGTACTGAGGGAAGACAGATGAATGAAAAACTAATTATACTAGGGAAAGCATCCGTGAAGACTGCAGAGAAGAGGCAATGTTTAGCCTTAATATTAAAAAAATGATCATTCCAGGGAAAGATGTGTGGCAAAGAGGATTAAGGCAGAGGAATGGAGTAAACAAAGGTAAGAGTTATGGAATGCAAGTCATGATTGGAAAAGAGGAAACAGTTTGGTGTGAGTTAATTTAAAAAACATGTTAATAGTGGGAGCTGAGCCTGAAAAGCTAAATTGTGACTGGGTTGCAATGAGTTTGTAAGTAAGGTTTTTAAAATTCTATCTTATAGGCTAATGAGAATCAGATATTTTTAAGAGGGGAGTGATAGGAACGATTCATATTTCTGTTAGGTAGCTCAAGATGGGGTAGATTGGAGAGGATTATTCAATAGCGTAAGGTAAGATGATAAGAACAAAACTTTGTGTGTACCAGGACCCAGTTCAGACAAAACGTGGTCCACTGGAGAAGGGAATGGCAAACCACTTCAGTATTCCTGCCTTGAGAACCCCATGAACAGTAGGAAAAGGCAAAAATATAGGACACTGAAAGATGAACTCCCCAGGTCAGTAGGTGTCCAATATGCTACTGGAGATCAGTGGAGAAATAACTCCAGAAAGAATGAAAAGACAGATCCAAAGTGAAAACAATGCCCAGTTGTGGATGTGACTGGTGATGGAAGTAACATCCGATACTGTAAAGAACAATACTACATTGGAACCTGGAATGCTAGGTCCATGAATCAAGGTAAATGGAAAATGGTCAAACAAGAGATGGCAAGAGTGAACATCGACATTTTAGGAATCAGTGAGCTAAAAATGGACTGGAATGGGCAAATTTAATTCAGATGACCATTATATCTACTACTGTGGGCAAGAGTCCTTTAGGAAAAAATAGAGTAGCCCTCATAGTCAACAAAAGAGTCTGAAATGCAGTAGTTGGGTGCAATCTCAAAAAAACAGGATGATCTCTGTTTGTTTCCAAGGCAAGCCATTCAATATCACAGTAATCCAATCTATGCCACAACCACTAAGGCTGAAGAAGCTAAAGGTGAATGGTTTTATGAGGACTGACAAGACCTTCTAGAACTAACACCAAAAAGAGATGTCCTTTTCATTATAGAGGACTGGAATGCAAAAGTAGGAAGTCAAGAGATACCTGGAGTAACAGGCAAATTTAGCCTTGGAGTACAAAATGAAGCAGAACAAAGGCTAACAGAGTTTTGCCAAGAGAATGCATTGGTCATAACAAACACCCTCTTCCAACAACACAAGAGATGGTACTACATATGGACATCACCAGATGGTCAATACCAAAATCAGATTGATTAAATTCTTTGAAGCCAAATATGGAGAAGCTTTATACAGTCAGAAAAAACAAGACTAGGAGCTGATTGTGGCTCAGATTATGAATTCCTTATTGCCAAATACGGACTTAAATTGAAGAAAGTGGGGAAAACCACTAGACCATTCAGGTATGACCTAAGTCAAATCCCTTAAAATTATACAGTGGAGGTGATAAATAGATCCAAGAGATTATCTGATAGACAGAGGACCTGAAGAAATATGGACAGAGGTTTGTGACATTGTACAGGAGGTGGTGATCAAAACCATCCCTAAGGAAAAAAAAATGCAAAACGACAAAATGGTTGTCTGAGGAGGCATTACAAATAGCTGAGAAGAGAAGTGTAAAGAAAGGGAGAAAAGGAAAGATATATCCAACTGAATGCACAGTGCCAAAGAATAGCAAGGAGAGATAAGAAAGCCTTCTTAATGATCAATGCAAAGAAATAGAGGAAAACAATAAAATGGGAAAGACTAGATATCTCTTCATGAAAATTAGAGCTACCAAGGGAACATTTCATGCAAAGATGGGCTCAATAAAGGACAGAAATGCTATGGCCCTAACAGAAGCAGAAGATATTAAGAAGAGGTGGCAAGACTACACAGAAGAACTGTACAAAAAAGATCTTCACGACCAAAATAATCATGATGGTGTGATCACTCACCTAGAGCCAGACATCCTGAAGTGAGAAGTCAAGTGGGCCTCAGGAAGCAACACTACGAATAAAGCTAGTGGAGGTGATGGAATTCCAGTTGAGCTATTTCAATTCCTGAAATGATGCTGTGAAAGTGCTGCACTCAATATGCCAGCACATTTGGAAAACTCAGCACAGGCCACAGGACTGGAAAAGGTCAGTTTTCATTCTAATCCCAAAGAAAGGCAATGCCAAAGAGTATTCAATCTATTGCACAATTGCAGTCATTTCACATGCTAGCAAGATAATACTGAAAATTCTCCATTTAGGCTTCAACAGTACATGAACTGAGAACTTTCAAATGTTCAAGCTGGATTTAGAAAAGTCAGAGGAAGCAGAGATCAAATTGTGAATATCTGTTAGATCATCAAAAAAGCAAGAGAATTCCAGAAAAATATCTACTTCTGCTTTATTGACTATATCAAAGCCTTTGACAGTGTTGATCACAACAAACTGTGGAAAACACTTAAAGAAATGAAATACCAGACCATCTTACCTGCCTCCTGAGACATCTGTATGCAGGTCAAGAAACAACAGTTAGAACCGGACTGGTTCCAAATTGGGAAAGGAGTATGTCAAGGCTGTATATTGTCACCCTGCTTATTTAACTTCTGTGCAGAGGACATATGAGAAATGTCAGCTGGATGAATTACAAACTGGAATCAAGATTTCTGGGAGAAACATAAATAGCCTCAGGTATACAGAAGACACCACCCTTATGACAGAAAGTGAAGAGGAACTAAAGAGCCTCTTGATGAAAGTGAAAGAGGAGAGTGAAAACGTTGGCTTAAAATTCAACATTCAGAAAACTAAGATCATGGCATCTGGTCTCATCACTTCATGGCAAATAGATGGGGAAATGATGGAAACAGTGACAGACATTATATTTTTGGGCTCCAAAATCACTGCAGGTGGTGACTGCAGCCATGAAATTAAAAGATGTTGGACGAAAGCATCTTGGAAGAAGATTCCAAGCTTCTCCTTGGAAGAAAAGCTATCACCAACCTAGACAGCATATTAAAAAGCAGAGACATTACTTTGCCAACAAATGTCCTTCTAGTCAAAGCTATGGTTTTTCCAGTAGTCATGAATGGATGTGAGTTGGACCATCAAGAAAGCTGAGCACCGAAGCATTGATGCTTTTGAACTGTGGTGTTGGAGAAGACTCTTGAGAGTCCCTTGGACTGAAAGGAGATCCAAGCAGTTCATCCTAAAGGAGATCAGTCCTGAATATTCATTGGAAGGACTGATGTTGAAACAGTGGAAACAGTGGCTGACTTTATTTTTCTGGGCTCCAAAATCACTGCAGATGGTGATTGCAGCCATCAAATTAAAATACACTTACTCCTTGGAAGGAAAGTTATGACCAACCTAGACAGCATATTAAAAAGCAGAGACATTACTTTGTCAAGAAAGGTCTGTCTAGTCAAGGCTATGGTTTTTCCAGTGGTCATGTATGGATGTGAGAATTTGACTATAAAGAAAGCTGAGCACAGAAGAATTGATGCTTTTGAACTGTGGTGTTGGAGAAGATTTTTGAGAGTCACTTGGACTTCAAGGAGATCCAACCAGTCCATCCTAAAGGAGATCAGTTTTGGGTGTTCATTGGAAGAACTGATGTTGAAGCTGAAACTCCAATACTTTGACCACCTGATATGAAGAGCTGACTCATTTGAAAAGACTCTGATGCTGGGACAGATTGAGAGTAGGAGGAGAAGGGGATGACAGAGGATGAGATGGTTGGATGGCATCACTGACTCAATGGACATGGGTTTGGGTGGACTCCGAGAGTTGGTGATGGACAGGGAGGCCTGGCGTGCTGCGGTTCATGGGGTTGCGAAGAGTCAAGACATGACTGAGTGACTGAACTGAACTGAACTGAAAATAGATCCTATATTATAGAGGTTAATTGTTATGTTCAAATCTGACTGAATGATTGAGGTCATGCCATCCTGCAATAAAAGTATTAACAGGCTTTTAGCCACATTGAAATGTGCATTGTACAGATGCTTTCAGGCATAATTGTAATCATGTTGGGATCTTATTCTGAATTGGTAATGTGATGCAATTATTTTAAGTCAGCAGCATTTAACTGATCTGAGGGTTATTTCTATGTTTGATATTTAGATGAGATGGATAAATGCCTCTTGTCCAGAATAATATTTTAACAAGATATCACATAACAGAGTCTTCTGTGATGCCAAATTCTGTTCTTAGTTATTTTCCACAAGAGACCAAAATTATGCTGTTTCCATCAGTGAAATTATTTTACATTTTTGGTAAAAGTTAGTTTGCTTTATTCAATGTAGTGGAAAAATCAACTTTATTGATATGTTGTAAAAATACCTCAACTGTCTAGTATTTTCACAAGAGAAATTATCACATAAAACAGTGAAGTCAGTGAAGTCTATTTGGGGCAATGAGGTTTAGAAAAATATCTATACATCTTTTTCGGTAAACATAATGTCATCATGATAATCACATTGTTTATTAAGGAGAGACTTTTATGATGTTGTGGAAAGAGACTGGATTAAGACAGAAAAACATGAGACCCAGTCCTAAACCTGTTGTTTGTTAGTGTGATCTTGAGTAAATCACCTCGTATCTTCTTAATTAATTTTTGCCTGTGCTGGGTCTGCGTTGCTGTGCGTTGGCTTTCTCTAGCTGCAATGAGTAGGGGCTACTGTCTAGCTGTGGTGCATGGGCTTCTCATTGTGGTGGCTTTCTTTGTTGCAGAGCATGGGTTCTAGGGTGTGCGGGCTTCAGTAGTTGTGGTGCATGGGCTGAGTTAGCTGAGTTAGTTGTCCAGAGACATGTGCAGTCCTCCCGAGCAGGGATCAAAACCATGTTTCCTGAATTGGCAGGTGGATTCTCAACCACTGGACCACCAGAGAAGTCCTCATCTCATGTCTTTATTTTCAGTTCTATCATGTGTACCTTGGGGTTAGTAAAATCTACTTTATAATCTTGTTGTGAGGATTAAATAAGCTAATGCATGAAATAATTCTAATATAGGTCTAGAAATATTCTGCATGCATGCTCAGTCATGACTGACTCTTTGCGACCCCATGGACTATAACCCACCGGGCTCCTCTGTCCATGGAATTTTTCAAGCAAGCATACTGGAGTGGGTTGGTGTTTCCTACTCCAGGGGATCTTTCTGATCCAGGGATTGAACCCATATCTCTTGCATCTCTTGCATTAGCAGGTGGATTTTTTTATCACTGTGCCACCTGGGAAACCCTGAGAAACATTAGGTACTCAATAAATATTCATCTCTATTTCTAAATTAAAAAAAAATTTTGCCTCCTAGTTGCCAAGTTGGTGATGCCAAGTGAACTCTGGGAGTTGGTGATGGACAGGGAGGCCTGGAGTGCTGCGATTCATGGGGTCACAAAGAGTTGGACACGACTGAGTGACATATTGTGTGTGTGTGTGTGTGTGGTGTTAGTCTCTCAGTCGTGTCCGACTCTTTGCAGCCCCATGGAATGTAGCCCCCCTGTCCATGTCCTCTGTCCATGAAATTCTCCAGGCAAGAATACTGGAATGGATTTCCATTCCCTTCTCCAGGGGATCTTCTTGACCCAGGGATCGAACCCAGCTCTCCTGCATTACAGGCAGATTCTTTACTGTCTGAGGCACCAGGGAAGCTCCTTCAAAGTATATTAGGTAAGGGCAAGTCTAAGAATATATGTTACAACAGGAGAAAAATTCTGGGTAATTATATAGCAAGATAAGCTATGCAATTTTGCTGATGGAAGTAGTTTGCTTAAGACTAAGGAGAATCTCTTAACCAAAGTTTATTGTGGGAAACTTTTGACCAATTTATTACAAGAATTTCTTATTTTAAGGAAATCCATTATATAAAATACTGAATTTAACATAGAGACCAGATGATAGACAGCATCAGCATCATAAACCTCAAGGCCCTTATATGGGACATGAAATTTGTAATTCTCTTTAGCTGTCAACATTCTTTGTTGTCTTGATGGCCAGCTTCCCTCCTTTACATTACCTGATTGACTCCTATATTGTTTGTTTGCTGTCCATGATTTCAAACATTGAAATAAAGACTTGTTATTAGGCAAGACAGTTTCCCTTTCCTAAATTGTGAGTTGAATGTGGAGACTGATGACTAGAGAGGTTGCAACAGTAATGCAAACTCAGATGCTTGTGTTTACCTACTGTTTTCAAAAGTCAAAAAAACAGAAACAACAAAAAATAATACCTGATTATATCAAACAGAAAAAGAAAACAAATTAACTTTGACCTTAAATAAATAAAAGCAATCAGTTCTGTCTTTTTAGCTTCAGAATGATAGCATATTTAAAGCCCTTCCACAATAGCACTATTTCCAGCGAATTTTGTAATATATCTATATGCTTATAAATCAGAAATCTTAGTAATCTTAAAAACCAAAAATTTCTGTTCCTAGCACTCTGAAGACTGATAGAATTCTGTTGAATTTTTACTTTTAGCTTTGGAGATTGTGACTTTCTCAATGGCGGGGCTAGCTTTTCTTAAAAATATTTTATTTCCCTTCAATGTGTGCTCCAAATGCTTTGACTTCTTATTGCAATTGCTATTACCCAGGTGGTTTTGAACTGTAGTGTTGGAAAAGACTCTTGAGAATACCTTGGACAGCAAGGAGATCAAACCAGTCCATCCTAAAGGAAATCAGTCCTGAATATTCATTGGAAGGACTGATACTGAAGCTGAAGTTCCAGTACTTTGGCCACCTGATGTGAAGAACTGACTCCTTCGAAAAGACCCTATGCTAGGCAAGACTGAAGGAAGGAGAAGGGGACGACAGAGGATGAGATGGTTGGCTGGCATCACTGAATTAGTGGACATGAGTTTGAGCAAGCTCCGGGATCTGATGACAGACAGGGAAGCCTGATGTGCTGCAGTCCATGGGGTCTCAAAGAGTCAGACACATTTGAGCAACTGAACTGAACTGAACTTAACAAAAAGTAAATATTATCATAATATATGCCTAAGCATGAACCTAAAATTCAGGTTTTGTTTTGCAAAATTGGCTTATGTTACCTTACATTTTGATCATTGGATTTATAGTTAATATTTACCCAAGATTAAACATATCATAATTGGACGATGTTCCAATAAAATACTGCTTCCTCATAGTTCAGTTGGTAAAGAATCTTCCTGTGATTCAGGAGACCCCCGGTTCGATTCCTGGGTCGGGAAGATCCGCTGGAGAAGGGATAGGCTACCCACTCCACAGTATTCTCGGGATTCCCTTGTAGCTCGGCTGGTAAAGGATCTGCCTGCAATGTGGGAGATCTGGGTTCAATCCCTGGGTTGGGAAGATCCCCTGGAGAAGGGAAAGACTACCTACTCCGGTATTCTGGCCTGGAGAATTTCATGGACTAAGTCCATGGGGTTGCAAAGAGTCGGATACGACTGAGCAACTTTCATTTCGCCTTCATTTCACTTCCAATAAAATACTATTAGGCATTACATTTAGTTTCCTAGTGCTCGCTGGCATTTAGTTTCCTGCTGATTTTACTATAAGTGGTATTTTTTGGGGTCTTTTTAAAAAAAATCTTTTGCCTTCAAATAAGTAACGGGAATCTAGATGCTTCAGTAATCTAAAGGGGATTAGATTCCACTAATTTAAAAACAACTTCATGATTTGGGATCAAATAGGTAGGATAAAGTTTAAAAGCAGTGATATATATCTAAACTTCAGAATTATGAAAACAGCAGGCACCAGAGCAGTTCAAAGATTTGTATATGTTGACACTTTTAGGGTCCTGGGAGAAAATGTGACTGTCAGCAATCTCATTTTGTTACTTTTGTAAAAGATCTGCAGATTTTTTTTCTGTGTGACTCAAGAATCACACTATAAATTTTTCTTAGCTCCAAACATCACCCTGGCATCATGTAACCTACTCTGACTATATTATTTCCTTTTTTCTTCTTTTATGTAATTTTTCCCAAGATATTTCAGCTTTCTTATCTCATTCAGTTCAGTTCAGTTACTCAAGCTTGTCTGACTGTTTGTGACCCCATGGACTGCAGCACACCAGGCCTCCCTGTCCATCACCAACTTCCGGAGTTTACCCAATCTCATGTCCACCAAGTCCGTGATGCCATCCAACCATTTTATCCTCTATCATCCCCTTCTCCTCCTGCTTTCAATCTTTCCCAGCATCACGGTCTTTTCAAATGAGTCAGTTCTTCACATCAGGTGGCCAAAGTATTGGAGTTTCAGCTTCAGCATCAGTCCTTCCAATGAATATTCAGGATTGATTTCCTTTAGGATGGACTGGTTGGATCTCCTTACTGTCTAAGGGACTCTCAAGAGTCTTCTCCAACACCACAGTTCAAAAGCATCAATTCTTCCATGTTCAGCTTTCTTTATAGTCCAACTCTCACATTCATACATGACTACTGGTGATCCATAGCTTTAACCAGATGGACCTTTGTTGGCAAAGTAATGTCTCTGCTTTTGAATATGCTGTCTAGGTTGGTCATAGCTTTTCTTCCAAGGAGCAAGCATCTTTTAATTTAATGGCTGCAGTCACCATCTGCAGATATTTTAGAGCCCCCCCCCAAATAAAGTCTGTCACTGTTTCCCTATTTGCCATGAAGTGATGGGACCGGATGCCATGATCTTAGTTTTCTGAGTGTTGAGCTTTAAGCCGACATTTTCACTCTCCTCTTTCACTTTCATCAAGAGGCTCATTAGTTCTTCTTTGCTTTCTGTCATAAGGCTGGTGTCATCTGCATATCTGAGGTTATTGATATTTCTCCTGGAAATCTTGATTCCAGCTTGTGCTTCTTCCAGTCCAGCGTTTCTCATGATGTACTCTACATATAATTTAAATAAGCAGGGTGACAATATACAGCCTTGACATATTCCTTTCCCGATTTGGAACAAGTCTGTTGTTCCATGTCTGGTTCTAACTGTTGCTTCTTGACCTGCATACAGATTTGTCAGGAGTCAGGTCAGATGGTCTGGTATTCCCATCTCTTTCAGAATTTTCCACAGTTTGTTGTGAAGCACATAGTCAAAGGCTTTGGCATAGTCAATAAATCAGAAATAGATGTTTTCCTGGAACTCTCTTGCTTTTTCCATGATCCAATGGGTGTTGGCAATTTGATCTCTGCTTCCTCTGCCTTTTCTAAATCCAGCTTGAATGTCTGGAAGTTTATGGTTCACATACTGTTGAAGCCTGGCTTGGAGAATTTTGAGCATTATTTTGCTACTGTGTGAGATGAGTGCAATTGTGTGGTAGCTTGAGCACTCTTCGGCATTGCCTTTCTTTGGGATTGGAATGAAAACTAACCTTTTCCAGTCCTGTGGCCACTGTTGAGTTTTTCAAATTTGCTGGGTTTATTGAGTGCAGGACTTTCACAGCATCATCTTTTAGGATTTGAAGTAGCTCAACAGGAATTCCATCACCTCCACTAGCTTTGTTCATAGTGAAGCTTCCTAAGGCCCACTTGACTTCGCACTGCAGGATGTCTGGCTCTAGATGAGTGCCACACCATCATGATTATCTGGGTTATGAAGATCTTTTTTTGTATAGTTCTTCTGTGTATTCTTGCCACCTCTTCTTAATCTCTTCTGCTTCTGTTAGGTCCATACCATTTCTGAAAGTAGCATGAAGTTTTAGGCAATTCACAGGTTATTCAGTACAGCAGAAGAAAAGATAGAGAATGGAATGCCATAAAATTTGAGGAAGAGGTAGGTAGAAAACTAATTATAAAGAACTTTGGCCTACTTATTTCCAACAGAAATGATCATCACAGTGATAAAGTGGCAAAGGATAAGAGGAGTGAGCTTAGAATGAAGTAGAAGAATAAAGATGCAAGACTAGGAGTGGATGGCTGTAAGGAAGAAAGGAACATGCCAGGATGGAAAGGAGCCAGTAACTCAAATGGTCAAAAAGGCAGAGGAGCTGGTAGAGTCATGAGGAAAGAAGTTTTGATTAATATAGGAAAGTTTTGGTATTCAGTGTTGGTGTCAGACTTAGTTAATGTTTCTACACAATTGTTACCTCCAGTGGACTTATGGATCATGGGGGACTGCCTGGGAGAGGAGGTAGAGGGAATTAGGTAAGGTGGTCCATGTTCTCTGTTACCTGGCTAGAGGTATTAGGATTCAGTTATCTCAGGCATGGAGAATCAGAGACCTGGGCTGAGGAGCAGATTGTGAGGTTGGTATTTAATGTTTACTCTAATATCCTGGGGTTGAAAACTTCTGGCTGTACCAGCAAATTTAGGATCTTTGAACATCTGTAATCACATACCCTACCTTACCGCTTGTTACTATGGATCCACTCTCTCTGCTTCTATTAGGGACAGCACTTCCACATGCATACTGGATCACACCATGTGAAAATATTTTGGTTCTGCAATTATTCCCTTTTCTTATTTATTAACAGTTTTCTTTTTCCTGCTGGGCCATTGCCAACAATATACCAACATGTTTGCTGTCTTTAAAATACCCCCCTCACTTTACATTTCCTCTGTGTAATGCTCTTATGTTTCTTATCCTTATTGTCTTAACCTATTTATTATCTCTCTGTTTCTTAACCTTTTCAGAATGGTTACCTCTCTTCACTCTATCTCCTTTACCTCAATTTTCTTCTGAACACACTCCAACAGGATTTTCATTTTCTCTATGCCTCTAATACCTCAGATATGCAGATGACACCACCCTTATGGCAGAAAGTGAAAAGGAACTAAAAAGTCTCTTGATGAAGGTGAAAGAGGAGAGTGAAAAAGTTGGCTTAAAACTCAACATTCAGAAAACTAAGATCATGGCATCTGGTCCCATCACTTCATGGGAAATAGATGGCGAAACAGTGGAAACAGTGTCAGACTTTATTTTTTTGGGCTTCAAAATCACTGCAGATGGTGACTGCAGCCATGAAATTAAAAGATGCTTACTGCTTATGACCAACCTAGATAGCATATTCAAAAGCAGAGATATTACTTTGCCAACAAAGATCCATCTAGTCAAGACTATGGTTTTTCCAGTAGCCATGTATGGATGTGAGAGTTGGACTGTGAAGAAGGCTGAGCGCCGAAGAATTGATGCTTTTGAGCTGTGGTGTTGGAGAAGACTCTTGAGAGTCCCTTGGACTGCAAGGAGATCCAACCAGTCCATTCTGAAGGAGATCAGCCCTGGGATTTCTTTGGAAGGAATGATGCTAGAGCTGAAACTCCAGTACTTTGGCCACCTCATGCGAAGAGTTGACTCATTGGAAAAGACTCTGATTCTGGGAGGGATTGGGAGCAGGAGGAGGAGGGGACGACAGATGGATGAGATGGCTGGATGGCATCACTGACTCGATGGACGTGAGTCTGGGTGAACTCCCAGAGTTGGTGATGGACAGAGAGGCCTGGCGTGCTGTGATTCCTGGGGTCGCAAAGAGTCGGATGTGACTGAGCGACTGAACTGAACTGAACTGATGCCTCTAGAATTACTCTTGTTAAGGTCATTAATGGCTTTCAAATTGCCAAAATCAGTGGCCAAATTTAAGTTCTAATCTTACGTGACTTTATTTGCATCATTTGGCAGCAGTTAGTCCTAATATCCTGAACACTGTCTTCCTTTGAATTAGGATACTATTCCCTTTTGATTTTACCCATACCTCAGTGGTCACAGGTTCTCAGTCTCCCTTGCATTTATTTCCTATTCTTAACTTTTCTATTGCTCTTTCTTCCTTCCCTAGCTGCATCCATTCGCCAGTTCATCTGGTCCAGTGGCATGGCTTTGATTTCCATCAATATGTTGACTCATATTTATAAATCCAGCCTCTCCTATGAATTCTCGGCTCATTGGTCAAAGTATCATTTTTAAAATTGCTACCTGTAGTTCAAGTAGATATCTTATGCCTCAAATAGAAATCCTTTATTAACTCTTATTTCTCCCCTAGTGTTCTCCTACCTTAATAGTTGAATCACAATTCTTAAAATAATTGATAAAACTTGTATGATTTACAGGTTTCCCAGGTGGCACTGGTGATAAAGAACCCACCTGCCAATGCAGGAGACATAAGAGATGCAGATTTGATCCCTGGGTCGGGAAGATCCCCTGGAGGAAGGCACGGTAACCCAGTCCAGTATTCTTGCCTGGAGAATCCCCATGGACAGAGGAGCCTGGCAGTCTACAGTCTGCAGTGTTGCAAAGAATCAGACAGGACTGAAGTGACTTAGCACGATCACTGGGTTGGGAAGATCCCCTGGAGGAGGGCAATGCAACCCACTCCAGTATTCTTGCTTGGGGAATCCCCATGGACAGAGGAACCTGGCAGGTTACAGTACATACGTTGCAAACAGTTGGACATGACTGAAGGGACTTAGTACTCACGCATGTATGATTTACTCTTGGCTAGTTCTTTGACCTGTGCTTTTTGCTACTCTTACTCTTGACTCACTGTACTGGCCATACTGATCTTCTTTCTGTTTTTAAGCATGCCAGGCACACTCCGACCTCAGGGCCTTTGTACCTGCTATTCCATTCCCTGGAGTATGTTTTACTCCAGATATTCATGAGGCTTACTCTCTTCATTCCTGTCTTTGCTCAAATGTCTCTTCAGCAAAGCTTTTCTTGCTCACTCTAAAAGAGAAAGCTTTCCTTTATAACTCTGTATTCAATTCTTATTTTTCTCTGAAGAATTTACCATTGTATTCTGACATCCTGTTACTTGTTTATTTACTGTTTGCCTGTCTTTCGTACTAAACAGAAAGCTCTAACAGGGCAGGGATTGTTGTCTGTATTGTTTCCAGCTTTATTTTTAGCATCTAGAATAACACAAAGTAAGGAGCTCAGTAAATATTTGTTAACTGATTGATCCAATGAATGAAATACCTGTTAATAAAAGTGGATTCTCCTTAGATAAGAATAAATCATCTTGTGTCAGAATAATCTGATATAGTTTCCTATTGCTAGAAAAATTTTAAATTATTATACGAAAAAGTCATTATTTTTAGGCTTGTACCTAGACTTATCTTGATATGCCCTCTTAAGTGAATTTCTAAGCAATGTAGCAAATTGTTCTTAGTCTTATCCTAATGATTAATCTGATGTGTGTGTGTGTGTGTGTGTGTATGTGTGTGTGTTAGTCGCTCAGTCGTGTTCGACTCTTTGTGACCCCATGGATTGTAGCCCGCCAGGCTAATCTGGTATTTGAAGTAAAATAGGAAACATTAATTTTCATTTGTTTTCTCAGAGTCTGACTTTGTGATATATTAAGTCTTTCTCCTCCCACTTCTTTTTTTAACTACCCCTTCAGCATAATAAGCTTCCCTTGTGGCTCAGCTCTGCCTGAAATGCAAGAGACCTGGGTTCAATCCCTGCATTGGAAAGATCCCCTGGTGAAGGCAAAGGCTACCCACTCCAGTATTCTGGCCTGGAGAATTCCATGGACTATACAGTCCATGGGGTAGCAAAGAGTCGGGCATGACTGAGTGACTTTCACTTTCACCATTATAATGATACATAAAATATGAAGAAGAGGGTGGGAGCAATTAGTTAGACTCCAGGGATACATTCTATGTTCTACATCAATGGATAGGCTTTAAGTGGAACACAAGATGAGCTGCATTCCTTCAAAACTGACTAATACATTGAGCTAATCTGAGAAAAATGACTTGGCACTCACTGTAAAGGTTAGCTGACAAACAGATGGTTGAAATGATTTTTATTTTTCACATTAAGATGTCACTTTTAAAATTAATGCTGTACATAATAAAATTCTTAGTTCAGTGGCTTATCTTTTTCATGAAAATCTAAAATGTGAGTCGTTTATTTCTGCAATTGTAAACATAAATCGCCATGGCATATAGCGTGTCAGTAATCAGAAATGGCCCTTTGAGTAAGTACTCATGCATCAATTGCCTTTGAGAAATGTGTTATTTCTGTGTTTTTCCTGATAAAGAGAAAAGGTGACAAGGAGAACTAAAAGCATGAAAGCTAGTAACACTTAGAAAATAGTAAAAATACAACAGAAAAATGATGACTTATGTTTACATTTCTAGTTTGTATTTTCAGATTTATAAAGGGTATGGTTTTATTTCCAAATTAAACAGCAGACACTGAGTAATGTAATACAAAATTGATTTCATTCATCAGCTTAACTGGGAAGTATTAGAGGTGCCACATTGATATATAGCATTTAATCAAAAGAAAAGCACCCAATTGCTGAATTCGAAGGCTCATATGATAATAAATCCTCAATCCACACTAGAATTTTATGTTCCTAAGCAACAGTAGTCCTCCAGTGACTTCATTATGATCAAGTTAATGTGTGTTTTTTCTCAAGGGTAGTTTGAGATGCAAACCATAACTATTATGCATATTGGAATTATAGGCAAAAATCCCACATATGATATTATTTTGATATTATAAATAGTTCTATGCATAACAACAAAGTAGATGAGGTTCACAATAAGATCGAGGGCTTGGGGGCTCTTTTGGTATTGTAATTCATGAGGTTTCCAACCTCAGGCTGGGGACATATTTGTAATTTACTTCATTTCTTGTAATTCATTTTAGGCTGGAAAGACTCTCAGGTTGCACTTTCAAGGTTTTACAGTTATAACTGCTTGTGGTGTGTTTGTGATTCTGGTGAAGACTTTAAATATTAAAACTGCAACTCATGATATTTACATAGATCTAAAACTAATAACTACATAGGAAATGGTAGCTTTCTGCTCATAGAAACACTTCCTATAATATTTAATAGTTGATATCCATTAAAAAATCCAATCTTAAAACATATTAATGCCTATGCAAAGCTCTTTATTTTCTATTGATGAAACCCACAAATAGTAAAGTATAATTCAGTTTAAATACTGACAAAGTAATGAGAGAATTTAGAAACATCAGAATTTCTATATTCTGGTGAGTATTATTTTCTTCAAGGTTGTTCTGTTAGCAATTTGCATACTTATTTCAATGACTCTACTATTATTCAAAATACATTAGTCCTAACTAAAGAAATCCTCTTTTCTTTTTAAAATTGTGATGTAAAACACATGAAATCTATTTAACTTTTTAAGTGTACAGTACTGTCAGATATAAGCACAATATTATACAGCAGATCTCTAGAACTTTTTCATCTTGAATGACTAAAAATTTATACCTATTGTTCAGTGTATTAGGGTTCGCCAGAGAAACAAAACCAATAAGGTGTATAACTATATGTATATATAATATATATGTGTAATATGGGCTTCCCAGGTGGCTCAGTGGTAGAGCATCTGCCTGCCAATGCAGGAGACGCAGGAGATGTGGGTTCAATCCCTGGGTCGGGAAGATCCCCTGGAGGAGGAAATGGCAACTCACTCTAGCATTCTTGCCTGGAAAAAATTCCATGGATAGAGGAACTTGAAGGGTTTTAGTTCATGTGTTGCAAAGAGCTGGACACGACTGAACGTGCCCACATGTGCATGTGTGCGTGCCTGTGCACACCCACACATGAAATTTATTGTAAAGAATTGGCTTAGGATACTATGGAGGCTGAGAACTCTCAAGATCTGCAGTTGGCAAGCTGGAAACTTGGGAAAGCAGATATGCAGTCTGAGTCTGAAGGTTTGAACATCCAAATTATTAATTTTTTTTTGTTCTGGATTTTGGGTAACCACAAAGGTAGGAAATGTCTTATACTAAAGTAGGAAATGATTGTACTAAGATTAAGTAATATTTGTCAGTAATTCTTGGATAATATTGTCCAATCTGTATGTTTCTAGTTATTACTTAAAATGAGTATACAATACCAGTTATGTATTAGTTTGTAGACAGAATGGCTAATTTCTAGACTATTATAATAAGAAGGTTTAAAAAAAATCCAATAATAGATAGCTAGAAAAATTATGGAATGAAGTTTAAGTTACATGTATTTCTTTAATCTTCCAACTATCCATTCAATTCAGTCACTCAATTGTGTTCAACTCTGTGATCCCATGGACTGCAGCACGCCAGGCCTCCCTGTCCATCACTAACTCCCGGAGCTTACTCAAACTCATGTCCATTGAGTCGGGGATGCCACCCAACCATCTCATGCTCTGTTGTCCCCTTATCCTCCCACCTTCAATCTTTCCCAGCATCAGGGTCTTTTCAAATGAGTCAGTTCTTTGTAACAGGTGGCCAAAGTATTGGAGTTTCAGCTTCAACATCAGTCCTTCCAATAAATATTCAGGACTGATTTCTTTTAGGATGGACTGGTTGGATCTCCTTGCAGTCCAAGGGACTCTCAAGAGCCTTCTCCAACACCACAGTTCAAAAGCATCAATTCTTTCTTTATAGTCCAACTCTCACATCTGTATATGACTACTGGAAAAACCATAGCCTTGACTAGACAGACCTTTGTTGGCAAGGTAATATCTCGGCTTTTCAATATGCTGTCTAGGTTGGTCATAACTTTTCTTCCAAGGAGTAAACATCTTTTTATTTCATGGCTGCAGTCACCATCTGCAGTGATTTTGGAGCCCCCTAAA
Source organism: Bubalus kerabau (assembly GCF_029407905.1). Lineage (NCBI taxonomy): Eukaryota > Metazoa > Chordata > Mammalia > Artiodactyla > Bovidae > Bubalus > Bubalus kerabau. The sequence goes on from NC_073626.1 coordinate 63,586,567, forward strand.
ATAAAGTCTCACTGTTTTCATTGTTTCCCCATCCATTTCTCCCTCATCCACAATAAATTATAATTTTTAATGAATAAGTATTGTAGTGCTATTTGCCAACCCTTGGTACACTTAGCATATATGACCCTGAACTTGGCTGTCTGTAAGGGGACAGCACTTGTCACTGTATATCAGGCTTGTCCTGTGAACTGTCCCAGGGTTTCAAGTCCTGACCGAATCTGTCTTTACTTGAGCATACTACTTAGCATGGATACTCACTATACAACAGGAGAAAAATTCTACTTTTTAAATATAAAATGTCAAATGAAATTAAGCCAAATTTAAGAAAGAAAAAAAAAATGAAAAAGTGGTACCAGTAATTTCTTCCTGACTCTGGAAATTTTAACATATAGTAATGGCAATCAATACATCTTTATTTGTTAATTGGTAGAAAATAACTGTATAGTTCAAATTGAGGTAAAATAAGAAACTTAGAGCTATGGGTGAAATCTGAAAAAAAAAAAAAAAAAAAGGGCTAGAGTGAAAGTTCCAAAGCATGATCAGTAATTTAAACACTTAAGGAATGCTATCAGTTCAGTTCAGTTCAGTCACTCAGTCATATCCAGCTCTTTGTGACCCCCATGAATCGCAGCACGCCAGGCCTCCCTGTCCATCACCAACTCCCGGAGTTCACCCAGACTCACGTCCATCAAGAGTCTGTACAACTCTGCTAATTTGCACACATGCATATGCATGTGTGAATGAATATATTTGGGGGTGCATAACTTCCTACACTTGTGAGAATGTATTGATACTTATCAATGTTTCATTAAAAATGTTATTATGTTCACATGAGAGTGGTAAATAATGACATTTTATTTTAACTATTAATCAATCATTTGTTAATACAATTAGGACATGATTCTCAAAGTGTGGATTTTTGGATCACAGTAGCATGACCATGTAAATGTCATGGAAATTTGAAAAAAAGAAATGTAAAAAAGAAAGAAATACAGAAAGAAATGTAAAATCTCAGGTTCCACCCAAGATCTGAAACAGAGCCTTTACTGTATGATTATGTTAACAAGATCATCACATGATTTGTATGCATGTTCAAGTTTGACAAGTTGTTCAAGTCAGGACATTTAATTTGGCAACAAGGAAGATGATGGTGATGGTACTTTGGTTGGCTACTTGGGCAAGTAATAGTCTAGATAAATGATACTGAAGGTCTGAACAGCATAGTGGTAGTGTGGAAAGGGATTGATAAGAGCTACAAATTTTAAAAGTAATTCCCATGTGGGGTCCACTCTGTAATATACTTTTGCAGTGGATCTAAGGTGAAGCCTAAGTATAAAAGTATTTTTTAAATCTTCCCTGATGATTGTACTGCTCCGCTGTGCATCCACAGTTGAGAATCATTGCTCTATAGACCGGGAACTTTAAAATAAGCACAGTAAAAGTAAATAATGATGTGACATGATGGTAATACAAAAGTAAATTAGCTTCTTAATTATACCAGAAAACTCCCCACTTCATTAAAAACGTTGATTTAGTTTTTACTTTTTTTTATGTTTTAAAACAAATAGTGCTTATTTATTTGGATTTTGAATTATCAAATAAAAGTTGACTTTTTTTCAATTTTCATTGTATGGAATTTTTGCTCATGCTTTCAGCCTGTCATGCCTTAAATTAATTTTCTTAAACATACTGTCTGCCTTAAAATAAACTAAACATATAGAATAAATTGTTTCCTGAAGTGAGTTCATAAGGCATGAATATTATATATCTAATTATGAAGATCAAACTTCTCTTAAACATTTCATTAAAAAGTGAATAGGATATAAGAAAAATACTTAGAAAGCAGATTCATGTAGAGTCAAACAATTTTAATACAAAAGTATTTTTCTTGTTCATTTTTATTTTGGATTTATCATAAATTGTCAATGTTTCTCAATATTAATATAAAGGCTCAGTATTATTACCTTTTTCAAATATTTTGCTGCACATTTCTCAAACCCATTAAGATACATCAGCTAGCACTCAGGTTAGTAGTACTCAGAATTTAAGTTTATAGGTGGAAAATTTAGAATTTCTTGGCTCTTATTTTCACAGGGTACAATTGTTCACAAAGGTTATTACCAATATCAAGTAGTTTTCAAGCTCCAAAGCTTTAACCAATTCACTTTTCCTCCTCTGGTTCTCAGATAAAATCATGCTTTTTATTTATTGTTGCTCAGAGAAGAAAGGAAAGAGCTATTTTTTTTTCCTTTGAACACATACTACTTTGTCATACCATTGTGCAGGCGGCTTTATGTACAAATTATCTAATTCTTATAACAAATTTACCAGGTAGTGTTAAACTCAGATCTGCCTGACTTCCAGCCTATGCACATTTGATTAACCGACTCGTTCTTCCTTATTAAATGTCACAGAGCTCTGTTGGCATTTACCAATATTTTTCAGAAAATCCTTTTGCTCTTATAAAACATCTTTTTTTGCAGTTGCCAACATATTAATAGTATCTAAAACCCCTTGTTTAAGTTTATACTTTTGTTTATAATCCTCTAGCCTCTGAGCTTCCCTGGTGGCTCAGTGGTAAAGAATCTGCTTGTCAATGTAGGAGACACGGGTTCAATCCCTAGATTGGGAAGATCCACTCGAAAAGGAAATGGCAACACCTTGGATCCTGTCAAATCTACTTCAGTACTTTGAATCTTCCCAAATTCTCTGTTCTCCTGTGTATGTTGTTTGGTGTGCCTGGGATGCTATTATTCCTTCTTAATCCCATGGAAAATTTCCACCCTTTTATTAGTCTGGTTCTCCAGAGAAAGAGAACTAAAGAAAGTATACATATAAAGAGATTTATCATGAAAAATTGGCTCATGTGATCAAGGAGGCGGAGAAGTCCCCAGACCTGCAGCTGGCAAGCTGAAGACCCAGGAGAGCTGGTGGTATAGTTCTAGGCTGAGTCTGAAGACTTAACAACCAGAGAAACTAGTGGTGTAAGTTCCAGTTGGGGTCCAAAAATATGAAAGTGTTAGTTGTTCAGTTGTGTCTGACTTTTTGGGATATCATGAACTTTCCTTGGAAGGAAAGTTATGACCAACCTAGACAGCATATTAAAAAGCAGAGACATTACTTTGCCAACAAAGGTCCGTCTAGTCAAGGCTACAGTTTTTTCCAGTAATCAGGTATGGATGTGAGAGTTGGACTATAAAGAAAGCTGAGTGCCAAAGAATTGACGCTTTTGAACTCTGGTGTTGGAGAAGATTTTTGAGAGTCCCTTGGATTGCAAGGAGATCAAACCAGTCCATTCTAAAGGAGATCAGTCCTGAATATTCATTGGAAGGACTGATGTTGAAGCTGAAACTCCAATACTTTGGCCACCTGATGCAAAGAGCCGACTCATTTGAAAAGACTCTGATGCTGGGAAAGATTGAAGGCAGGAGGAGAAGGGGACTACAGAGGATGAGATAGTTGGATGGCATCACTGACTCAGTGGACATGAGTTTGAGTAAACTCAGGGAGTTGGTGATGGACAGGGAAGCCTGGCATGCTGCAGTCCATGGGGTCACAAAGAGTCGGATATGACTGAGTGACTGAACTGAACTGAACTGTGGCCTACCAGCCTCCTCTAGTCATGGAATTCTCCAGGCAAGAATACTAGTGTAGGTTGCCATTCCCTTCTCCAGGGGATCTTTCTGACCCAGGGATGGAACCCAGGTTTCTTACATGACAGGCAGATTTTGATCCACCAGGGAAGCCCCAAAGGCAGGAGAAAACTGGTGTCCCAGCATGAAGAACATCAGGCAGAGAAATAACCCTCTATTTGCCTTTTGTTCTGTTCAAGACTTCAGTGGATTGGATGTGACTCTTCCACATTGGGGAGATAGTATAATTTAATTAGTCCAATTCAAATGTCAATCTCACCCAGAAACACTCTAACAGACATAGCTAGAATAATGTTTAAGCAAAAATCCAGGCTCCTCTGTTTCAGTCAACTTAACACAAAAAGTTAATCATCACAACTTCCTATAACATTTAACTGAGGTATCCTGTGCTTTCAAGCTGTTTCTGAACATTATGTTGCTGTTTAGTCACTCAGTGGTGTTTGACTCTGTCACCCCATGGACTACAGCACATGAAGCTTCCCTGTCCTTTACTATCTCTCAGAGTTTGCTTAAACTCGTGTGCATTGAGTCAATGATGTCATCCAACCATCTCATCCTCTGTTGTCCCCTTCTTGCCTGCCTTAAATCTTTCCCAGCGTCAGGGTCTTTTCCAATGGGTTGGCTCTTCACCTCAGGTGGCCAAAGTATTGGCGTTTCAGCTTCAGCATCAGTCCTTCCAATGAATATTCAGTATTGATTTCCTTTAGGATTGACTGGTTTGACTCCTTGCTGTCCAAGGGACTCTCAAGAGTCTTCTCAAGCACCACCTTCAAAAGCATCAGCTTTTCAGTGCTCAGCCTTCTTAACAGTCCAGTTTAATAGTCCAGTTGTCACATCTGTAAATGATTACCAGAAAAACCACAGCTTTGACTATATGGACCTCTATCAGCAAATTAATCTCTCTGCTTTTTAATATGCTGTCTAGATTTGTGAGGCTTCCCTTGTAGCTCAGTTGGTAAAGAGTCTGCCTGCAATGAAGGAGACCTGGGTTTGATTCCTGGGTTGGGAAGATCCCTTGGAGAAGGAAATGACAACCCACTCCAGTATTCTTGCCTGGAGAATCCCATGGACAGAGGAGCCTGGAGGGCTATAGTCCATGGGGTCGCAAGAGTCGGACACGACTTAGCGACTAAACCACCACCACCACCACCACCACGATTTGTAATAGCTTTTCTTCCAAGGAGCAAGTGTCTTTTAATTTCATGGCTGCAGTCACCATCCACAGTGATTTTGGAGCCCAAGAAAATAAAGTCTGTCACTGTTTCCATTTTTTCCCCATTTTTGCCATGAAGTGATGGAACAGGATGGCATGATCTTAGTTTTTTGAATGGTGAATTTTAAGCTCACTTCTTCACTCTTCTCTTTCACTTTCATCAAGAGGCTCTTTAATTCCTCTTGATGTGCCATAGGGGTGGTATCATCTGCAAATCTGAGGTTATTGATTATATCCTGGAAATCTTGATTCCAGTTGGTGATTTATTGAGCCTGGCATTTCACATGATGTACTCTGCATATAAGTTAAATAGGTAGGGTGACAATACACAGCCTTGATGTACTCCTTTCCCAATTTTGAACCAGTCTGTTGTGCCATGTCCAGTTCTAACTGTTGCTTCTTGACTTGCAAACAGGTTTCTCAAGAGGCAGGTTAGGTGGTCTGGTATTTCCATCTCTTTAAGAATTGTCTACAGGTTGTTGTGATCCACACAGTCAAGAGCTTCAGTGTTGTCAATGAGGCAGAAGTAGATGATTTTCTGGAATTTCCTTGTTTTTTCTTAGATCCAATGGACGTTGGCAATTTGATCTCTGGTTTCTCTGCTCTTTCTAAATCCACCTTGAACATATGGGAGTTCTTGGTTTATGTACTGTTGAAGCCTAGCTTGAAAGATTTTGAGCATTATCTTGCTAGCATGTGAAATAAGTGCAACTGTGCAGTAGTTTGAGCATTCTTTGGCATTGCCCTTCTTTGGTATTGGAAATGAAAACTGACCTTTTTTAGTCCTGTGGCCACTGCTGAGTTTTCCAAACTTTCTGGCATATTGAGTGCAGCACTTTCACAGCATCATCTTTTAGGACTTGAAATAGCTCAGCTGGTATTCCATCACCTCCACTACCTTTGTTCATAGTGATGATTCAAAAGGCCCACTTGACTTCACACTCCAGGATGTCTGGCTCTAGGTGAGTGATCAGACCATCATGGTTATCTGGGTCATTAAGATCAGTTTTGTATAGTTCTTCTGTTATTCTTGCCACCTCTTCTTAATATCTTCTTCTTCTGTTAGGTCCATAACATTTCTGTCTTTTATTGTGCCCATCTTTGGATGAAATGTTCCCTTGGTATCCTTAAATTTCTTCAAGAGATCTCTAGGCATTCCCATTTTGTTTTCCTCTATTTTTTTGCATTGATCCCTTAGGAAGGCTTCTTATCTCTCCTTGCTATTCTTTGGAAATCTGCATTCAGATGCTTATATCTTTCCTTTTCTTCTTTGCCTTTTGCTTCTCTTCTTTTGTCAGCTATTTGTAAGGCCTCCTCAGACAACCATTTTGCATTTTTGCATTTCTTTTTCTTGGGGATGGTTTTGATCACCGCCTCCTGTACAATGTTATGAACCTCTGTCCATAGTTCTTCAGGCAGTCTGTCCATCAGATCTAATCCCTTAAATATATTTGTCACTTACACTGTATAATCATAAAGGATTTGATTTAGGACATACCTGAATGGTCTAGTGGTTTTCCCTACTTTTTTCAATTTAAGTCTGAATTTTGTAATAAGGAGTTCATGATCTAAGTCAAGGCTATGGTTTTTCCAGTGGTCATGTATGGATGTGAGGGTTGGACTATAAGGAAAGCTGAGTGCTGAAGAATTGATGCTTTTGAACTGTGGTGTTGGAGAAGACTCTTGAGAGTCCCTTGAACTGCAAGGAGATCCAACCAGTCCACCCTAAAGGAGATCAGTCCTGGGTGTTCTATGGAAGGACTGATGTTGAAGCTGGAACTCCAATACTTTGGCCACCTGATGCGAAGAGCTGACTCATTGGAAAAGACCCTGATGCTGGGAAAGATTGAGGGCCGGAGGAGAAGGGGGCGACAGAGGATGAGATGGTTGGATGGCATCACCGACTCGATGGACATGGGTTTGGGTGGACTCTGGGAGTTGGTGATGGACAGGGAGGCCTGGCGTGCTTTGGTCATGGGGTCACAAAGAGTCGGACATGACTGAGCAACTGAACTGAACTGAACTGAACTGATCTAAGCCACAGTCACCTTCTGATCTTGTTTTTTGGACTACATAGAGCTTCTTGATTTTCAGCTAAAAAAGAGGCCTGAGCATTAGAGGCTTAGTTAATTGCTTCCTATAGCACCTATGGCAGAGATATTTAGTTGTTCAACCAATCTATTTTCTTTTCCTGCTGGGCACATATTCAGACTACATTACTCAAACTCCTTTGTCCTTTGGTGTGGCCATGTAGCCTTACAGCTACATTTCTCCCACACAATCTGTTGTTTCTTCTCTTGTCTTGTTAATTGTTTGCTTATATAGACAAGTTATCCTTTTTAAAAACTTTTAATTTTATATTGGAGTATAGTTGATTAGCAATGTTGTATTAGTTTCAGGGGCATAGCAAAGTGATTCAGTTATACAGATACATGTATGTATTCTTTTTCAAATTATTTCCCCATTTAGGTTGTTACATAATGTTGAGTAGAGTTCCCTGTGCCATACAGGGTATGTGGGGGGGAAGGAATAGTTAGGGAGTGTGGGATTGACATGTATACACTGCTATATTTAAAATGGATAACCAACAAGGAACTAAAGTTATCTTTAAAAACAATATGTTGAAATGCCAGAGCCTGTCAGCTGGGTTCCTGAATGACTAAAGGAATACATCTGTCAGTCCTCCATCCTATCTCTGCCCTGCTGTCCTATCAATGGAATAAAATAAAAATTTTATTGCATTAAGCCATCATAGAAACAGCAAGGGAATTCCAGAAAAACATCTGCTTCTGCTTCATTGACAACACTAAAGCCTTTGACTGTGTGAATCTCAACCAACTGTGGAAAATTCTTTAAGTGATGGGAGTACCAGACCATCTTACCTGCCTCCTGAGAAATCTGTATGTAGGTCAAGATGCAACTGTTAGAACTGGACATGGAACAACAGACTGGTTCCAAACTGGGAAAGGAGTATGTCAAGGCTGTATATTGTCACCCTGCTTATTTAACTTATATGCAGAGTACATCATGTGAAATGCTGGGGTGGATAAATCACAGACTGGAATCAAGATTGCTGGGAGAAATATCAATAACCTCAGATATGTAGATGACACCACCCTTATGGCAGAAGGGGGTGAGGAATTATGGAGCCTCTTGATGAATGTGAAAGAGGAGAGGAAAAAGTTGGCTGAAAACTCAACATCAGAAATGAAGATCATGGCATCCTGTCTCATCACTTCATGGCAAATACATGGGAAACAATGGAAACAGTGACAGTCTTTATTTTCTTGGGCTCCAAAATCATTGAGGTTGGTGACCTCAGCGATGAAATTAAAAGATGCTTGCTCCTTGGAAGAAAAGCTATGACCAACCTAGACTCCATATTAAAAAGCAGAGACATTTAAAAAAACATATAAATTTATTTATTTCAATTGGAGGCTAATTACTTTACAATATTGTATTGGTCTTGTCATACATCAACATGAATCTGCCACAAGTGTACACGTGTTCCCCACCCTGAAACTCCCTCCCACCTCCCTCTCCATACCATCCCTCTGGGTCATCCCAGTGCACCAGCCCCGAGTATCCTGTATCATGCATTGAACCTGGACTGGCAATTTGTTTCACATATGATATTATACATGTTTCAATGCCATTCTCCCAAATCATCCCACCCTTGCTCTCACCCACAGAGTCCAAAAGACTGTTCTATACATCAGTGTCTCTTTTGCTGTCTTGCATACAGGGTTATCATTACCATCTTTATAAATTCCATATATATGCGTTAGTATACTGTATTGGTGTTTTCCTTTCTGGCTTACTTCACTCTGTATAATAGGCTCCAGTTTCATCCACCTCATTAGAACTGATTCAAATGGGTTCTTTTTAATTGCTGAGTAATACTCCATTGTGTATATGTACCACTGCTTTCTTATCCATTCATATGCTGATGGACATCTAGGTTGCTTCCATGTCCTGGCTATTATAAACAGTGCTGTGATGAACATTGGGGTACATGTGTCTCTTTCAATTCTGGTTTTCTTGGTGTGTGTGCCCAGCAGTGGGATTGCTGGGTCATATGGCAGTTCTATTTCCAGTTTTTTAAGGAATCTCCACACTATTCTCCATAGTGGCTGTACTAGTTTGCATTCCCACCAACAGTATAAGAGGGTTCCCTTTACTCCACACCCTCTACAACATGTATTGCTTATAGACTTTTGGATAGCAGCCATTCTGACTGGCGTAAAATGGTACCTCATTGTGGTTTTGATTTGCATTTCTCTGATAATGAGTGATGTTGAGCATCTTTTCATGTGTTTGTTAGCCATCTGAATGTCTTCTTTGGAGAACTGTCTGTTTAGTTCTTTGGCCCATTTTTTGATTGGGTCATTTATTTTTCTGGAATTGAGCTGCAGGAGTTGCTTGTATATTTTTGAGATTAATTCTTTGTCAGTTGCTTCATTTGCTGTTATTTTCTCCCATTCTGAAGGCTGTCTTTTTACCTTGCTTAGAGTTTACTTTGTTGTGCAGAAGCTCTTAATTTTAATTAGGTCCCATTTGTTTATTTTTGCTTTTATTTCCAATATTCTGGGAGGTGGGTCATAGAGGATCCTGCTGTGATTAATGTCGGAGAGTGTTTTGCCTATGTTCTCCTCAAGGAGTTTTATAGTTTCTGGTCTTATGTTTAGATCTTTAATCCATTTTGAGTTTATTTTTGTGTATGGTGTTAGAAAGTGTTCTAATTTCATTCTATTACAAGTGGTTGACCAGTTTTCCCATCACCACTTGTTAAAGAGATTGTCTTTTCTCCATTGTATATTCTTGCCTCCTTTGTCAAAGATAAGGTGTCCATAGGTGCATGGATTTATCTCTGGGCTTTCTATTTTATTCAATTGATCTATATTTCTGTCTTTGTGCCAGTACCATACTGTCTTGATGACTGTGGCTTTGTAGTATAGCCTGAAGTCAGGCAGGTTGATTCCTCCAGTTCCATTCTTCTTTCTCAAGATTGCTTTGGCTATTCAAGGTTTTTTGTGTTTCCATAAAAATTGTGAAAATTATTTGTTCTAGCTCTGTGAAAAATACCGTTGGTAGCTTGATAGGGATTGTATTGAATCTATAGATTGCTTAGTGTAGTATACTCATTTTCACTATATTGATTCTTCCAATCCATGAACATGGTATATTTCTCCATCTGTTAGTGTCCTCTTTGATTTCTTTCACCAGTGTTTTATAGTTTTCTATATATAGGTCTTTTGTTTCTTTAGGTAGATATATTCCTAAGTATTTTATTCTTTTTGTTGCAATGGTGAATGGAATTTTTTCCTTAATTTCTCTTTCTGTTTTCTCCATTTTTTGTGTATAGGAATGCAAGGGATTTCTGTTTGTTGATTTTATATCCTGCAACTTTACTATAGTCATTGATTAGCTCTAGTAATTTTCTGGTGGCATCTTTAGGGTTGTCTATGTAGAGTATCATGTCATCTGGAAACAGTGAGAGTTTTACTTCTTCTTTTCCAATTTTGATTCCTTTTGTTTCTTTTTCTGCTCTGATTGCTGTGGCCAAAACTTCCAAAACTATGTTGAATAGTAGTGGTGAAAGTGGGCATCCTTGTCTTGTTCCTGACTTTAGGGGAAATGCTTTCAATTTTTCACCATTGAGGATAATGTTTGCTGTAGGTTTGTCATATATAGCTTTTATTATGTTGAGGTATGTTCCTTCTATTCCTGCCTTCTGGAGGGTTTTTTATCATAAATGGGTGTTGAATTTTGTCAAAGGCTTTCTCGGCATATATTGAGATAATCATATGGCTTTTATTTTTCAATTTGTTAATGTGGTGTATTACATTGATTGATTTGCAAATATTGAAGAATCCTTGCATCCCTGGGATAAAGCCCACTTGGTCATGATGTATGATCTTTTTAATGTGTTGTTGGATTCTGATTGCTAGAATTTTATTAAGGATTTTTGCGTCTATGTTCATCAGTGATATTGACTTGTAGTTTTCTTTTTTTGTGGCATCTTTGTCAAGTTTTGTAAAAAGCAGAGATATTACTTTGCCAACAAAGGTCCATCTAGTCAAAGCTACGGTTTTCCAGTAGTCATGCATGGATGTGAGTGTTGGACTCTAAGGAAAGCTGAGTGCCAAAGCATCGATGCTTTTGAACTGTGGTGTTGGAGAAGACTCTTAAGAGTCCCTTGGACTGCAAGGAGATCAAACCAGTCAATCCTAAATGTGATCAGTCCTGAATATTCCTTGGAAGGACTGATACTGAAGCTCCAATATTTTGGCTGCTGATGCGAAGAACTGACTCATTTGAAAAGACCTGATGCTGGGAAAGATTGAAGGCAGGAGGAGAAGGGGATGACAGAGAATGAGATGGTTGGATGGCATCACTGCCTCAATGGACATAAGTTTGAGCAAGCTCCAAGAGTTGATGATAGACAGGGAAGCCTGGTGTACTGCAGTCCATGGGGTTTCAAAGTGTTGGACATGACTGAGCAACTGAACTGAACTGAAAGGTCTTCTACATGGGTCACCCTTGGGAGACTGAAACAAAGACACACATCTAATATAGCTCACTTCATTTGTGCACGCGCAGTTGGTCAGAAGTGTCTGACTGCTTGTAAGCCCATGGACTATAGCCCACCAGGATCCTCTGTCCATGTGATTATTTAGGCAAAAGTACTGGAGTGGGTTGCCATTTCCTCCTCCAGGAAATATTCCTGAGTCAAGGATCAAACTGGCACCTCCTGTGTCTCCTGCACTGGCAAGTAGAGTCTTTACCACTGTGCAAACTGGGTAGCTGTAGCTCCTCTCACATTGCTTTATATGATTGGTCTTATATTTTTGTCTTCTACCAGATTCTAAGAACTTTAGATTCTATGTGTTGTGCTTAGTTGCTCAGTCATGTCCAACACTTTGCAACCCCATGGACTGTAACCCACCAGGCTCTTCTGTCCATAGTAATTCTCCAGGCAAGAATACTAGAGTGGGTTTCCATGCCTTTCTCCAAGGGATCTTCTCAACCCAGTCTCCCACATTGCAGGTGGATACCTTATCATCTGAGCCACCAGGGAAGCTCTTGAGACACTAAGGTAAGTAGAATTTTGAGATTGCTCCCAAGATTCCTGTCTCTTCGTGTACTTGCTCTGAATAATCCCCTCATCTTGAGCGTGGGCAGAACCTGTGAATATGAGGAGGTAGTCACTCCTTTGATTAGATTACATTATAAGATGAGATGATAATTACATTCGATTGTAAAGAACTCTGTTTTAGCTGACTGCAGACAGAGATTCCTCTGCTGAAACTTGAAGAAGCAGGGCACTATGAATTCTATAAATGCAAGGCAATGAATTCCGCTAACAATCAAGTGACTTTGGAAGTAGATCCTGTGCCTCAGATGAGATTCCAGACTTCACCAACACCTTGTCTATGGCCATGTGAGAATTTGATTACCCAGCTAAGCTACAGCCTGACTCCTGACTCAAGGAAACTGTGGGATAATAAATATATGTTGTTTTAAGTTCTTAAGCTTGTGATATTTTGTTACACAGCATAGAAAACTATTAGACATGTATATATTCTTTTAAAAATTAGGTAATATTAATTCTGTTTCCATTATGTCCTCTTGGAAACCCACACTGTCCTGAAGATAGTATTCAGGATTTCTGTGCATTTTAGAAAACTTTATTTCACTATATATACATGTCTGAAGATAATATACTATTGTTTCTTTTTTCTTGATCTTTTGTCTAAAAGAAATGAATTAAAACTCAAAGTGATTTTTTATGTTAGTTGTCCTTTTTAATATTGTCTAATATTACATTGTGGACAAACTAGCAAATATTTGGTTAGTTGCTATGACAGAAATACTTAATGCTTACTGAACAAGTGTGTACTCCACCACACCTGCCAGGCTCTAGCAGTTGGGTCATGCCATGTGACAAATTCTGACCCACGGCCTGTTAGTGGAAGTTGTCTGTGTCATTGCTGGGCTAAAGTACTGAAGAACTTCTGCAGGACATTCAGCTTATTTATGCCCTGTCTTAGCAACCAAGGAAGCTGCCTGTTTAGATGATTGAACCTAGGATGGAAACAGCCTGGATTTCTGAGTCGCCGGATGGATGATTGCTGATCTGCAACACTTAGGAAAATTGCACAGGACTTTTTGTGAGTAAGAAATAAAACTTTACTGTGTAAAGCCAGTATAATTTATCATTGTGGCATATGTAGCCTAAACTACTCTGTCTGATACAGAAGCATATAAGTTCATGTATTTTATTCTAATGTTGTGTTCCTTTTTATAGCTTATCCTTATTAAGCCCTTTGTCTTACACTCTGTATAACACTGATATTGCTATATCAACTTACTTTTGATTAGTATGTTCCTCTATACTTCTGATCATCCCATTATTTTCAAACCTTTGTTTTATTTAATGCATGTCTCTTCTAAGATAACTGGGTATATTTTAAAATCAGATCTCATAGATCTTTTTCTTCTGTTAAGTAGTTTAATCCACTTATACTATTGGGATTACTAATAGATTTAGACTTATTTCTATGATTTTATTGTTATCAAGCCATTTAGTTTCAATTTTAATGAAAGAACCACAGTTAATTATCAATTGATATTATAGTCAGTAGCTCATACAATTTGCTGCTGCTGCTGCTGCTGCTGCTGCTAAGTCGCTTCAGTCGTGTCCGACTCTGTGCGACCCCATAGACGGCAGCCCACCAGGCTCCCCTGTCCCTGGGATTCTCCAGGCAAGAACACTGGAGTGGGTTGCCATTTCCTTCTCCAGTGCATGAAAGTGAAAAGTGAAAGTGAAGTCGGTCAGTCGTGTCTGACCCTCAGCGACCCCATGGACCGCAGCCCACCAGGCTCCCCTGTTCCTGAGATTTTCCAGGCAAGAGTACTGGAGTGGGTTGCCATTGCCTTCTCCACATACAATTTGCTAGTCTATTTTTAAAGAAACATTTTCTGTCTTCAGTGCTGTTTTTACACAAAGAAGCTTTTTCCTTTGGACTCACCATTCATCTTGATGAGGTATGTATACTGCTTTCATAATTTTTTTTTTTAGGTGAAGGTCTGTAGATAGAAAGCTCCATTAGACTCTTCTATGTCTGAAAATGTCTTTATTTTGTCTGTCACCTTGAATGATAGCTAGGTATAGCATTAAGTTATTTTTCTGTAGCATTTTCTGATACTACTTCACTAACTTCTGGTGTCTATAATTACAGATGACAGGTTAGCTCTTAATTCAACAGCCATTCCTTTGTAGGTAGTTTGCCTTTTCTTTACAGCTTCTTCCAAGATTCTTCTTTATCAGAAATTCTGAAATTATACTACAATATGTCTAGAATTTAAAAAAAAATCTAGTATTTGAATTTAACTTTTGCTCTGAGAGTTCTGAGTTTTAGTTCTTAAAAAAATTTTTTTTAGCTTTGTTGAGATAAAGTTGACAAATAAAATCATAAGATATTTAAAGTGTACATGGCGATGACTTGATATATATACACATTGTGAAAGGATTTCCCCCATCAAGTTAATGAAAACATCCATCACCTCATGTATTTGCTTTTTATTTAAAACACTTTTGGTGAGAATACAAGTTCTACTCTCTTAGCAAATTTTAATTATATGAATAGTGTTATCAACTATAGTCACCATGTTATACATTAAGAGTTTCTTTTAAAAATTATTTATTTATTATTATCATTGTTTTTTTCAGCCATGCCTTGGCTTTTGGGGATCTTAGTTCCCTGACCAGGGATTGAACCCAGGCCCTTGGCAGTGACAGCACAGAGTCCTAAGCACTGGACAGCCAGGGAATTTCTGTACCTTAAGATTCTCTTAAAACTGAAGGCTTGCTCTGTCTCCTTGATGGTGGAATATGTACATAAATTATTTGGAATAATTCTCTATGGGAGTTTGGTCTCTTCTCCCTCATTTATTTAATCATTCAACCATTTTAATAAATAAATGGACTCTATTTATTTTAGACTTTGTGTGATAATCCAATTGTTACTTTATTCCATTAGTCAACTTGTTCCCATGCACTGTATTTATTTTTATCTGAGAAATTGTGAACTGTGGCATGAATCAGATCTTCTTTGCTTTGGTTTCCAGAAAACATAGAGCTACATTTGTGGCCTTGCAAAAATTATTCAGAGATACATTTTAACATTAATCTGACTAGCTTCTCCATCCTCTGTCTGTAGCCTCATTTCTCTCCTCTCCACTTTCTTCTAATTCATATTATCTTACTGTGTTTTATGAAAGTGTCTTTATAGGCCACTTTACACTTTTTTTTTTCCTGAAAGAAGGCCAGAAGTAGCTACCTGTACTTATTTACCTTCCTTCTTTGTATCATTATGTGCCTATCCCATCCCTTTCCACATAATAAGGGACCACTGCCAATGCTCTCTCTGGAATCCCGGCTCCAGGACCCTACTCCTGGCCCCTGCTGGACCTGGCTTGCTGTGAACTGGCCCTGTAGAGCTGTGTGAGGTGTTGGACATCTCACCTGCCAGGCTTCATATCTGGGTCTCTTGCTGGCAGGACTGGGGGTTGGATGGAGCAAGATTTCATCTTCCATGAAACTTGGGATTTCACGGTCTTTTTTGATTTTTGACTCATTGTTTCTCTGTTTCTTAAAAAGACATTTTATTGAGGTATGCTTGACATACAAAAAGTGAACACATATAATGTATACAACTTGACCAGTTTGGAGATAAATATACATCTGTGGAACCATTACCACAATCAAGGTCATAAAATCATCCATTCTCCAAAGGTTTCCTCTCAACGCCTTTTATTAAAAAATCATTTTTTTCTTTTGTGATAAGAGCACCTAAGATTTACCTTCTTAGAAAAATTTTAAGTATACAAGTATACTACAATTCAGTAGTGTTAACTATAGATCCTGCTTTGTACAGTAGATTTCTAGACTTTATTCACCCTGCATAACTGAAACTTGGTACCCTTTGACTCAGGGCTTCCTGGGTGGCTCAGCAGTAAAGAATCTGCCTGTAGTGTAGGAGACACAGGAGATGCCAGTTCGATCCTTGGGTGGGGAAGATTCTTCTGGGGGAGAGCATGGCCATTCCAGTATTCTTGCCTGGAAAATCCCATTGACAGAGGAGGCTGGTGAGCTATAGTCTGTGGGGTCGCAAAGACTCAGAAATGACTGAAGCAATTTAGCAATGCACCCTTTGACTCACAATTTCCCATTTCTCCCTTTCCTCAGTCCCTGGTAACCACCTGGTCCTATGTGTGTGGCAATTTTAGATTCTGTATAATGTGAGGATCATTCAGTATTTCTTCTTCTGTGACTGGTTTATTTTACTTACTTAGCATATGTCCTCGAAGATCATTTATTATATAAATAGCAGGATTTCCTTCCTTTTTTATGGTTGGATATATGTATAAATATAATGGATTATACATATAAATTATATATAAATCAATTATATACATTTAATTATGCTAATATATAATGCAATATTTATATGAATTTATATTTTATATGAATGATGAACACTTAAGCTGTGTCCATGTCTTGGCTATTGTAAATATGCTGCATCGTACATAGGGGTGTAGATTTCTCTTCAAAACGGACTTCCTCTCTTTCAGATACATACTCAGAAGTGAGACTGTTGAATTATATGGTAGTTTGTTTTTTTTTTAATATTTGAGGAGCCTCATAGATCTCTATTTCTTTACGGTTAGTTATTGCAGCGTTACCTCATTCTTGGTGATCCTTGTACCTTTGCGTTCTTGCTTTGGAATCTGCATTTGAGTAAGTGGTCTCTTCTTTCAGAGGGAAAGATGGTCTACAAGTCAGCTCAGTTCAAGGTACCGGAGGGGGCAGTTGGCAGCCTCTGGAGGTGTGGGGTTTTGCTATCTGGTTTCTTGGTGGGTGAGGAGGACACTGCCTGTGCTCTAAGGATGCCACTGGCTGGGTCCCGAGTGGACCTCTATGTAAGTGAAGGAGCCGAGTGGGCTCCCTGTTCAGTTTGGGGCCAAGCAGGGCACCTCTCCCAGGTCAGAAGAGCCTTCAGGGTGGTGTTCCCTGGCTGGGAGGCGCCAGGGGTTGGATTGTGCCTTTGGGCAGAGTTCCGAGCTGTGCTCCTTGCACTCCAGGTTGAATGAGGTGTCGGCCGCTCTCCTCGACTGGATGATGTGGAGGGCTGGGTGCTGAGTTCAGGCAGGGTCACGCGCGGTTTCGCAGATGGAGGCTCACATGGGAGCTGTGTTCTGAGATCAGGGGGAAATGCGCACGGTGCCCAGAGTTGTGCAGAGCCACAGGCGGGCCTCACGGGCAGGTAGGCAGTTGGGTTTGATGGGCGGGGACGCTGTGGCGCCTTTGTAGCTGGGCGGGGTTAGAGGCTGGGCTGCTCAGGCAGCAGGCTGGGTCTTGGTTCTGGCGTCCGTTTCCGGTGTGATCGGGGACTTGGCTCGGTGATTGGGCGGGGCCAAAAGCTGGGTTCCCTATCTGGGCGAGGCCGCAGGCTGCGTTCTGCAGTCTGGCAGGGGCCAGATCCTGGTCGCGGGGGTAGGCTGGGCTCTGAGGCTGCTCAGGGTCACTGTTCCGTTTCCTGGTAAAGTGGGGCAGCGGCTCTGCTCAATAGTTGGGCGTGGATGCCGGCTTAGTCCCTGACCCTGCGGCAGGATGTGCTCCACAGCTTTCAGGTGTGTCTCGGGGGTGGAACGTGGAGACTCCGCTCTGCCATTAGGCAGGCCTGTGCATCAACAATGTGGGCAAAGCGTAGCTGCTCCTCTTACCCTTCCTATATTCCCCTTGGTCTCCGCGGTCCTTGGGGATGCTGCAGTTTCCCCCTGACCTTTCTGAGATTTTCATAATGATGTCTTGCCTATGGATGGTTGCTCCGTGGTCTCCTTATGAGATGAACTGAAGTCGGAACACTGATACGTCCTGTCCATCTTGATGATGTCACAAGGGCAGAGAGTTGTGGATTGAAATACTACCTGTCCTTTAGTAGCTGTGTGATCTGGGGCCAGTAAATGGCACCCCACTACAGTACTCTTGCCTGGAAAATCCCATGGACGGAGGAGCCTGGTGGGCTGCAGTCCATGGGGTCGCTAAGAGTCGGACATGGCTGAGCAACTTCACTTTCACTTTTTACTTTCATGCATTGGAGAAGGAAATGGCAACCCACTCCAGTGTTCTTGTCTGGAGAATCCCAGGGACGGGGGAGCCTGGTGGGCTGCCGTCTCTGGGGTCGCACAGAGTCGGACACTACTGAAGCGACTTAGCAGCAGCAGCAGCAGCAGCAGCAGCAACCTCTCCAAGGCTCAATTTAAAAGGAAATGTTTTTAAATGGAGATAACGAAGCTACCTTAGGGAGCTGTAATGAGATGGAAGTAACATTATCTATGGCACATGGCTCTCAGTATATAATAGCTTCCAGGGAAATTTCTATTTAATTTGAGTGATTATTAATCAAAGGGAAGAGAAAGAATTGTTTAGCTATCTAAAAGTTGTTCTCATTTTGCAGATGAAACAATATAACCCAGAGCGACAGAGAAACTTGCTCAGGTTTCTTTCTCACAAAGCCTGTAACTGTTACATAGCTGTGAGCAGCTGAAAGACATGAGTATGTGTTTCTGAACCGGAAGCCCCTCAAGGAGGCAGGCAAGGGAGGGGGAGCCATACTGTTGCTGATGGAGGAGAAATGCTTGGTTTGATGGGCATGATCATTTCACTGAAGACAACTCTGTCAACCCCTGTGTGGCAGTGAATATGGTTCTTGACCTGGACCAGGCTTTGAAATGGTTGGATAGAGTGAATATGTAGGGAAGAAGGAAATGCCAGGTGAGGCCAAAAGTGGACCTTGAAGCAGGTCATGTAGGATGTTGAAGGTCAATCTCATTAGTCTGGGCCATTGAAGATTTTTGAGGATGAATGTAAGTGTTTATGATTCAGCCAACACTGTGTGTCTGCAATAAAGATGTGACTTTGAAAGCGGGGAAATTGTGCTGGTGTCTTCTCCTGCCCCAGAGTCCAGACTGTTCCACCAGTGCACTAGAAGTGTCCTTCTCTGGCCTTTACACTAAATGGTAAACATACTTCATTTATGAGCTTTTGAACCCTGAGGAAACATTTTTAGTAGAAGATATCCTGTGACAGCCTGGAAAGACTGGTGGAGTTTTATTCATGGTTTCTTAGGGTCAGTGGTCCTGGAAGAGCCAATCTGGGTGGTTCTTGCTTGCAGCACTTCACGAATCTGTATTCAATACGGTGGCAGGGCCTGTCGTCTCTGAAAGCTTGCCTGGAGTTGGTAGATCTGCTTCCAAGGAGGCTTCCTCATACAGCTGTTGTCCCTTATATGGCCTTAGTTCCTCACCACATGGCCTTTCCACAAGAGCTTCTCACAAAAGGGTAACATCCCTTTCTCAGAGCAAGTAAGTGAGCAAGTGAGAGAGAGGTGACGAAAGGTTTTAAAAACATTTTTGTCTTTATTCCTATGTGTTTTTTCCCTTAACATAGAGCAGTTTGCAAATGCTTCTCCCTGGCTCCTTGATCTCAAGAACTATTATATTATCAGGTGGAAGCTCATTTTTTGGTCACATTAAGGATACTTTAGGTTAATCACTCAACCTATAGGTGGCTTGATTCATCATCAGTAGTCAACAGGCTATTCTCATCATCTTCCTCCTAATATCACAGTGTTACAGAAGCCATAGGATCAGCCAGTGTTTGGAAGCAGCTTTCTTCAGCTTCATTTTATGAATAAGAGAATCTCTAAGTCTCTGCCTTCCACCAGGAATTTTGGCTATACTACTACACTTAGTGTTAAGTTCCAAAGCATCCATGGGCTCTTCGAACTTATGCATTAGCCATTCTCTTTGGAAAAATCTTTTCCAAGACTTAACATGACTTTTTGCTTCACAGCTCTAGAGAAGCCTTGCCTTACTGGCCCATTAAAGGTAAAACGCTACTGTATCTCCTACCAAAGTGTAAATTCCATGAGACAGGGGCTTTGTTTAGTGTCTATGCACCTGTTACCCAGTGCAATGCAGAGAAACTGATTCATAGTATATACTTAATAAATACTTTAGAAAATAAGTGAATGACTGAAATTATGGCAGTAAATATAATAAGGTTGTATGTGCTTGAAAAGAATGAAGACAAGAAATTAACATTGGTTGACAAACTATTATGCACCATTCATCGTAGTGGGATTGTAGTTCAGTTGCCCAGTCACGTCTGACTTTTCAACTCCATGGACTGTAGCACTCCAGGCCTCCCTGTCCCTCACCATATCCCAGTTTGCCTAAATTCATGTCCATTGCATTGGTGATGCCATCCAGTCATCTCATTCTCTGATGCCCTCTTCTCCTTCTGCCTTCAATCTTTCCCAGTATCAGGGACTTTTCCAATGAGTCAGCAATTTGCATCAGATGACCAAAATACTGGAGCTTCAGCTTCTACATCAATCCTTCCAATGAGTGTTCAGGGTTGATTTCCCTTAAGATTGACTGGTTTGATCTCCTTGATGTCCATGGAACTTTCAGGAGTCTTCTCCAGCACTACAGTTTGAAGGCATCAATTCTTTGGTGTTCTGCCTTCTTTATGGTCCAGCTCTCACAACCATACATGACCACTGGGAAGACCATAGCCTTGACTATACAGACTTTTATTGGCAGAGTAATGTCTCTGCTTTTCAACACACTGCCTAGGTTTGTCATAGTTTTCCTGCCAAGAAGCAATTGTCTTCTGATTTCATGGCTGCAGTCACCATCTGCAGTGATTTTAGAACACAAGAAGAGGAACCTTGAAGATATTATCCCATTTAATCTTCATTTACTTGTGAGGCCAAGATCAAAGTCATACTGCTAACACCCTCTGCAGTGATTTGGAGCCCAAGAAGAGGGAACCTTGAAGATATTATCCCATCTAATCTTCATATACCTGTAAGGCCAAGATTAAAGTCATACTGCTAATTAGTGACAGAGCAATTTCAGGGTCTGAGTATACTGAATTTATATAGCAAACATATATTTTCTTTCCTTTTTAAAATTTATTTTTAATTGGAGGATAATTGCTTTACAATGTTGTATTGTTTTTTGCCATATAACCACTCAAATCAGCCATAAGTATACATATGTCCCCTCCTTCTTGAACCTCTCTCCTTCCCACTACTCCATCCTACCCCTCTAGGTTGTCAGACAGTACCAGTGGAGTTCCCATTAGCTATCTGTTTTACATATTGTAATGTATATGTTTCAATGCTACTCTCTCAATTCGTCCCACGCTCTCCTTCCCCCACTGTGTCCACAAGTCTGTTCTCTATGTCTGAGTCTCTATTCCTGCCCTGCAAATAGGTTCATCGGTACCATTTTTCCATATTCCATATATATGTGTTAATATACAATATTTGTTTTTCTCTTTCTGGCCTTCTTCACTCTGTATAACAGGCTTTAGGTTCATCCACCTCACTAGGACTGACTCAAATTAGTTCTTTTCATGGCTGAGTGATATTCCTTTGTGTATATGTACCACAACTTCTTTATCCATTCATCTGTTGACAGATATCTAGGTTGCTTCCAAGTCCTGGCTATTGTAAATGGTGCTGCAATGAACGTTGGGGTACATGTGTTCTTTTGGTTTTCTCAGGGTATATGCACAGTAGTGGATTGCTGGGTCATATGGTATTTTATTCCTAGTTTTTTAAAAAAAATCTCCATACTGTTCTTCATAGTGGCTATATCAGCTGACATTCCCACCAGCGGTGCAAGAGGATTTCCTTTTCTCCATATTGTCTCCAGCATTTGTTTGTTTGTAGATTCTTAATGATGGCCATTCTGATTGGTGTGAGGTAATACCTCATTGTAGTTTTGATTTGCATTTCTCTAATAATGAACTCCCCTTGGCTTCCCTGGTGGCTCAGATGGTAAACAATCTGCCTGCAACATAGGAGATCCAGGTTTGATTCCTAGGCAGGAAGATCCCCTGGGAAGGGAATGGCTATCCACTCCAGTATTCTTGCCTTGGAAATCCCATGGACAGAAGAGCCTGAGGGGGTTATAGCCCTTGGCATTGCAAAGAGTTGGATATGACTGAGAGCCTATCACATACAATAATGAGCTGTGCTGAGCATCTTTTCATGATTTGGCCATATGTATGTTTTCTTTGGAGAAATTTTTTTTAGGTCTGCTCATTCTTAAGTTGTTTTTTTTTTTTTTTTCTTTTTTCTGGTATTGAGCTGCATGAGCTGTTTGTATATTTTGGAGATTGATCCTTTTTCAGTTGTTTCATTTGCAGTTATTTTCCTCCATTCTGAAGGCTGTCTTTTCATCTCATTTAGAGTTCCGTTTGCTGTGCAGAAGCTTTTAAGTTTAATTAGGCGCCACTTGTTAATTTTTGTTTTTATTTCCATTACCCTAGGAGGTGGGTCAAAGAGGATCTTGTAGCAAATGCTTTTGAGTACACAAAGATGACTACTTAAAGTAAGGAAGCAATAAATTCTATTGTGTTATAAATAATATTTTATGGAACATAATTGCAAGCTGTACACATGGTCTGTTTTAGTTTTATACATTAAACTAGCAACAAATAGAATCTTAGAAAGATAGATGTTGAACCCATGCTGGGACAACAATTTGCCCTCAGCCTACTTTTTTTTTCCTCACAGGACCAGTCATAGGAACCACGGACAGCCCTTTGGGGCTGAAAATTTCTTTAGATCAAGTGAATTACTGCTGCCTTGAATTTACCTACTTAGTAATACAAGAAGAAATGAATTAGCTATCCCATCTTCTAAATAGATGTCAAAAATCCTGGTAGGATTCCTATTATTCTCTGAGAATTAAGACTTTAAAAGTGTAAATGTTTAAGGTATTTAGTTATATACTTTCTGGGAAAATATATAGAAATGAAGTTATCAGAGGACTCTAAATATCACTAGTGAGCAGATGATCCTCCAAGGCTGTCAGGGTCAAGTTCAGTTCAGTACAGTCACAGTCATGTCCGACTCTTTGCGACCCCAAAATCGCAGCACGCCAGGCCTCCCTGTCCATCATCAAATCCCGGAGTTCACTCAGACTCACGTCCATCGAGTCAGTGATGCCATCCAGCCGTCTCATCCTCTGTCATCCCCTTCTCCTCCTGCCCCCAATCCCTCCCAGCATCAGAGTCTTTTCCAATGAGTCAACTCTTCGCATGAGGTGGCCAAAGTACTGGAGTTTCAGCTTTAGCATCATTCCTTCCAAAGAAATCCCAGGGCTGATCTCCTTCAGAATGGACTGGTTGGATCTCCTTGCAGTCCAAGGGACTCTCAAGAGTCTTTTCCAACACCACAGACAAAAGCATCAATTCTTCAGTGCTCAGCTTTCTTCACAGTCCAACTCTCACATCCATACATGACCACTGGAAAAACCATAGCCTTGACTAGACGAACCTTTGTTGGCATAGTAATGTCTCTGCTTTTCAATATGCTCTCTAGGTTGGTCATAACTTTTCTTCCAAGGAGTACGCATCTTTTAATTTCATGGCTGCAGTCACCATCTGCAGTGATTTTGGAGCCCCCCAAAATAAAGTCTGACACTGTTTCCAGTGTTTCCCCATCTATTTCCCATGAAGTGATGGGAGCAGATGCCATGATCTTCATTTTCTGAATGTTGAGCTTTAAGCCAAATTTTTCACTCTCCTCTTTCACTTTCATCAAGAGGCTTTTGAGTTCCTCTTCATTTTCTGCCATAAGGGTGGTGTCATCTGCATATCTGAGGTTATTGTTATTTCTCCCGGCAATCTTGATTCCAGCTTGTGCTTCTTCCAGCCCAGCGTTTCTCATGATGTACTCTGCACAGAAGTTAAATAAGCAGGGTGACAATATACAGCCTTGACGTACTCCTTTTCCAATTGGGAACCAGTCTGTTGTTCCATGTCCAGTTCTAACTGTTGCTTCCTGACCTGCATACAGGTTCCTCAAGAAGTAGGTCAGGTGGTCTGGTATTCCCATCTCTTTCAGAATTTTCCACAGCTTATTGTAATTGACACAATCAAGGCTTTGGCATAGTCAATAAAGCAGAAATAGATGCTTTTCTGGAACTCTCTTGCTGTTTCAATGATCAAGCGGATGTTGGCAATTTGATCTCTTGTTCCTCTGCCTTTTGTAAAACCAGCTTGAACATCTGGAAGTTCACAGTTCACGTATTGCTGAAGCCTGGCTTGGAGAATTTTGAGCACTACTTTACTAGCTTGTGAGATGAGTGTAACTGTGTAGTAGTTTGAGCATTCTTTGGCATTGCCTTTCTTTGGGATTGGAATGAAAACTGACCTTTTCCAGTCTTGTGGCCACTGCTGAGTTTTCCAAAATTTGCTGGCATATTGAGTGCAGCACTTTCACAGCATCATCTTTCAGGATTTGGAATAGCTCAACTGGAATTCCATCACCTCCACTAGCTTTGTTCATAGTGATGCTTTCTAAGGCCCACTTGACTTCACATTCCAGGATGTCTGGCTCTAGGTGAGTGATCACACCATTGTGATTATATTGGTCTTGAAGATCTTTTTTGTATAGTTCTTCTGTGTATTCTTGACACCTCTTCTTAATATCTTCTGCTTCTGTTAGGTCCATATCATTTCTGCCCTTTATAGAGCCCATCTTTGCATGAAATGTTCCCTTGGTATCTCTAATTTTCTCGAAGAGATCTCTAGTCTTTCCCATTCTGTTGTTTTCCTCTATTTCTTTGCATTGATCGCTGAGGAAGTCTTTCTTATCTCTCCTTGCCATTCTTTGGAACTCTGCATTCAGATGCTTATATCTTTCCTTTTCTCCTTTGCTTTTTGCTTCTCTTCTTTTCACAGCTATTTATAAGGCCTCCTCAGACAGCCATTTTTCTTTTTTGCATTTCTTTTCCATGGGTATGGTCTTGATCCCTGTGTCCTGTACAATGTCACGAACTTCTGTCCATAGTTCATCAGGAAGTCTATCTATCAGATCTAGGCCCTTAAATCTATTTCTCACTTCCACTGTATAATCATAAGGGATTTGATTTAGGTCATACCTGAATGGTCTAGTGGTTTTCCCTACTTTCTTAAATTTCAGTCTGAATTTGGCAATAAGGAGTTCATGATCTGAGCCACAGTCAGCTCCTGGTCTTGTTTTTGTTGACTGTATAGAGCTTCTCCATCTTTGGCTGCAAAGAATATAATCAATCTGATTTCGGTGTTGACCATCTGGTGATGTCCATGTGTAGAGTCTTCTCTTGTGTTGTTGGAAGAGGGTGTTTGCTATGACCAGTGCATTTTCTTGGCAAAACTCTATTAGTCTTTGCCCTGCTTCATTCTGTATTCCAAGGCCAAATTTGCCTGTTACTCCAGGTGTTTCTTGAGTTCCTACTTTTGCATTTCAGTCCCCTATAAGGAAAAGGACATCTTTTTGGGGTGTTAGTTCTAAAAGGTCTTGTAGGTCTTCATAGAACCGTTCAACTTCAGCTTCTTCAGCGTTACTGGTTGGGGCATAGACTTGGATTACTGTGATATTGAATGGTTTGCCTTGGAAACAAACAGAGATCATTCTGTCGTTTTTGAGATTGCATCCAAGTACTGCATTTTGGACTCTCTTGTTGACCATGATGGCTACTCCATTTCTTCTAAGGGATTCCTGCCTGCAGTAGTAGACATAATGGTCATCTGAGTTAAATTCACCCATTCCAGTCCATGTTAGTTTGCTGATTCCTAGAATGTTGACCTTCACTCTTGCCATCTCCTGTTTGACCACTTCCAATTTGCCTTGATTCATGGACCTGACATTCCAGGTTCCTATGCAATATTGCTCTTTACAGCATTGGACCTTGCTTCTATCACAAGTCACATCCACAACTGGGTATTGTTTTTGCTTTGGCTCCATCCCTTCATTCTTTCTGGAGTAATTTCTCCACTGATCTCCAGTTGAATATTGGGCAGCTACTGACCTGGGGAGTTCCTCTTTCAGTATCCTATAATTTTGCCTTTTCATACTGTTCATGGGGTTCTCAAGGCAAGAATACTGAAGTGGTTTGCCATTTCCTTCTCCAGTGGACCACATTGTGTCAGACCTCTCCACCATGCCCGCCTGTCTTGGGTGGCCCCATAGGGCATCGCGCGGCTGAGAGGAGCTACCCCTTGTCCGAGATCAGGGGTGGCAGCCGAGAGGAGCTACCCGTGTCCAAGGTCAGGGGCAGAAGCTGAGAGGACCCCATGCCTGAGGGGTGGCAGCCGAGAGGACCTACCCCACGTCCGAAGTCAGGGGCGGCAGCCGAGAGGAGCTACCCACGCCCAAGGCGGGGGGCAGCTGTCGGGAGGAGTTGCCCCATGTCTAAGGAGCTGTGGCTGCGCGGGTGCTGGAGGGCCTAGAGGAACTATTCCACTTTCAAGGTCGGGAGGGGCGGCAGTGAGGAGATACCCCCGGTCCAAGGTAAGGAGCAGCAGCTGCGCTTTGCTGGAACAGCCGTAAAGAGATACCCCACGTCCAAGGTAAGAGAAACCCAAGTAAGACGGTAGGTGTTGCAAGAGGGCATCAAAGGGTAGACACACTGAAACCATAATCACAGAAAACTAGTCAGGGTCAAAGGGACTTTTATTCAGCTAGGGCGTTATCTTGTTGACAAGGCGCTTACTAACTATTGAACAGAAGAAAACCCATTTACAAGAAATAGGCCAGTTGGTGCATCAAATCTGTGGTTAATCTAAACCTAGCAGAGAAGCACGTGCATTGTGTGAGCTTAGTAGAATACACACGGGTCATACATTTTCTTCTCATTTGTTCCAATCACAAACCAATTCAGCTCTGTGGACTGTGTACTGAAGAGAAATTGAGAAATACTATGCAGGAAATTTATATTATATCACCTAATTGGGGAAATACTTAAATATAGCAAATTGTAATCAAGCTCTCTGGACTGTTCTAGCAATGTGAATATATAATAGTTTTCTTTATTAAAAGTTATGAAAACGTTGACTGTATTATTTTTAGTGATCTGAAAGAATAATTACTGAATCTGAAATTTAAAAATTTTATAAGAAATCGAGAATACGGTAATCACTTAAATCTGAAGTAATATTTGGATCTCTTGGAAAGGCAATGCAAATATGATTCAGTTATGACACTAATGAAGAACTCTACATGGAGAAACCCTTCACCTGAAGTAGGGAGAGGATAAGGAAAAGATCAGGGGTCTTGAACTGTAGCCCTATTTTTCTCAGACTCTTGTGATTTGACCTGGGTTAACTCACTTCATTTTTCAGGACTCAATCTCTTTGTCTATGAATAGAGATTATCCCAAATCTATAGTTCAAGTAGTTAGGTTTCAGATCTTTCTTCAAAATATTTATTAAAGCATTATATCTAAGTCTAAAATAGAAAGAAAATTTTAAAATAGGGCTGCTTTGTTTCTATTTGTGGCAGAGTAGTAACTGAACCCTTGCAGTTCCTTGGCCCTAACTCATGTTCCCTTTGCCTATGAGGGGTATCTGTGGGAAACAATGGAAATATTTTATTTTTGGTAGATAGTTTCTAAAGTTCTTTCTAGCTGTAATGCTTTGAGATTCTGTGGTTTTTAATAATGACAGACTCTTTGGATCAGCTTTTGATTTTGAGTTACATAAGATGATCTCTTCATTTAACAAATATTTATTTGAGCTACTACTATATATCAGGTATTGTTCCGGTGTTAGGTAAATGAACAAAGACACAGACAAACATACTTATACTCACAGAGCCTATATTTAATGGGGAATGACAAAACAGAAGAAAAGAATAAGTATGCCATATAACAGATGATAAACACTATTGTTGTTTAGTTGCTAAGTCATGTCTGACTCTTTGAGACCCCATGAAGTGCAGTGCAGCACACCAGGCTTCCCTGTCCTTCACTGTCTCCCAGAGTTTGCTTAAACTCATGTCCATGGAGTCGGTGATGCCATCCAATCATCTCATAATCTGTCTCCCTCTTCTCCTTTTGTCCTCAATCTTTCCCAGCATCAGGGTCTTTTCCAGTGAGTTGGCTCTTCACACCAGGTGGCCAATAATAATACTATAAACAAAGATAAATATAAGAGGGGTCAGGGTTTCTGGGGTGGGGGCTATATTTTTACTTCATATAGGTTGGTCAAGAAAGTCCTCACTTGAGTGAAGTAATGGTGACTGAGACCATGGTTTCAGTGATTGCATTCAATAGAAGAAAAAGCGTTAGGGAGTACAGTAAACTTTTTGATGAGTTTTGCTATAAAGGTGAACAGAGTAAAGGTCATGTGTGGTAATAATGTTATTTGTAAGATGCAGTATATCACTGCATATTTGTGTACAAATGAAGGGGATGATGCCTTAGAGGAGTGTTGCTAGAGCAATGCTCTTAAGTAGGTAGGTGGAGGGTCATGGAATCCAGGGCACAAGTAAACACTGGAATTGATGATGGATTATTTTGGCAGGGATGCAAGTAAGTGGACCAGCGTGGTGATGGGAGCTTGTGGGAGTTCTCTTCTATTTGCTTCAGATATCTCAGTGAAATGAAAGCTAGATCGTAATTTAAGGGTGGAAGTGTTAAAGGTTTGAGGAAAGTTAAAAAGCTGTGAAATACTCACAAGGAAAGTTAATAAAGTAGGGAAATATTCTCTGATTACTTGGGCAAAATGAAGGGTCTACTTGATATTAATGCTCTTGAATTTAAAGTGAGACCACTCAGCATGGTTGCATGTTTTTCTTCAGCTCCTTGTACTTGTGTGAATAGAGGTGCAAAGTGTGGGGTTGAATTTAATCACATAGGCAAGATGGTTGAGGTGAGATTGTGAAGATGGACTGTAGAATCTGAGGTGTGTAAGGAAAGGGTTAGACTATAATGGGCACAGTAAACTGTGAAAAAGAATCAAAAGATTGTAGTTTGCAGCGGGTAAAAGAAATATTGAAAATGTGCTACCAGAGGGAATGAAGAAACATGTAATAGAGAGTGGTCATAAAAGTAAATAATGTTTAAACTTGAGATTATGAAGGAAATGCAGTTTAGGGCAGTGTGTGGCAGAGGTCAAAATTAATGAGAGTAGAGATCAAGGAACTATATAAATATTGAATCACCAAGAACTATGACAGCAGTAGAATTGAAGAAAATGATAGTAACTATATCTCAATTACATTATGAAAAGCATGATGTTTTTAAATTCAGTTTTCAAAATAATTAGGAATTAGAATAGAAGGACAAATATCTTTATTTTTGTAGCACAGTTTTCACTGAAAGGATAGATTAAAAATCACTGCTAAAGACTGTATTTTATTGAAAAATGATTTTACATCTGTTGGGTTGTTTGGGTATAGATACTTAGTAGAAATGATTGCCATGCATATAACCTCATGGTTCCCAGATCTTTGTGCTCAGCTTGTTGTTCAGTTGTTCGGTCATGCCTGACTCTTTGCAACCCTATGGGCTGTGACCTGCCATGTTCCTCCTGCCCATGGGATTTTCCAGGCAAGAATACTGGTGTGGGTTGCCATTTCCTTCTCCAAGGGATCTTCCTGACCCAGGAATTGAACACACATCTCTGCATCTCCTGCTTAACAGGAGGATTCTTTACCACTGAGCTGCTGGGAAGCCCACTTGTGCTAGGCTATCACCTCTCAAACCACAATAAGTTACAGATTCCTATCATGCAAAGAATTATTTAAAACTCTAATATTTATTTGAGGAGCAATTTCTGCTAATCATTTATCATTCTAAATGGATATATTTCAAGTTCTTTTGATTTTTCTTATAAATGAATACACCCATAAGATATAAATATTTATTTTTAGAATTAGATGTAATCTGAACAATGATGTATATATACACACACACATATATACTAACTATGCATTTCTTACATTTAATTTTTAAAGCAGTGTTCTAGTTGGACCCCAAAAGTGGAAGATAAAAGTCTGTGGAGGTCCAGGTTTGGTTTGGTCCTGGTGATAACAGTAGACATTTAAACATTGATCTTCCTAGTTTTCAGCTACATTTGAGGGAAAAAAGAAAGGTCATTTCAGATTTTGGCATGCAGAAAAAAAATTCAGATATATCACTATGAAAAACTCACTGCCCCAAGAAATTACAAATTGCCATTCAGCATCTGTCTGTGGCAATAATGATTACATGCTAAATTGGCCCTCAATAAAAGCAATAAACATGCCACATCTTGTGGTCCTATTTCTCCTGCAGTTAGTGTCATTGCCTCACATTTAATTTGTCTCAGTTAGAGTCATTATTTCACCTTCAAATTGGAGAATGTTCTAGGATGTAGCTCTTTGATTTCAAAGCATTTTCTACCCGGAAGTGATCCTAGAATTCAATTCAAATCACCTCATTTTACCAATAAGAAAACCGAAGACCAGGAAAGCACAATGGTGTGTTTAAATTCACATTAATGGGAGTTTGCAGTGAGAAACTAGATCTCCCATATGGATCTACTATATCCCATTGCCATTCAGATATTAGTTGTAAATAAAATTTGGTAAGTTAACGACTTGACACTTGAAAATATTGTGATTCTTTACTTTAAAAGAGCTTCCTGAATTTAGACAGATATTCTGCTGTGTAACCACAATATGATAGAAGCATCATTGGGAGGCTGGGGGAATCTAAGCATTAACAATTATCACAGAGACAGTTCTAAACAAAAGCTGATTACAAGTTTCTAACTGTGTTAATAATTATGATATAACATTACTGCTAGAAATATATAAATAAGGTTCTTTTGCTAAAATATTTATTTCTATTCTAGATCATTAGAGTATGAGAAGATACATTACTGCTTTAAAAATTCATATTAAGGCTTTCAGTGTAGTAGTGATAATATATCCAAAAGCTGGAGAAGTATATTATTTCCTTATAAATAAAAAAGAAGGAAAACTCTGAGTTTCTTGATTAACTTTCATCCTGTTATTCTGCATTGTTATTCTGATAGTAAAGCCTTTCAATTTCAAAATACTGTCTCTTTTAAAATATAAAACATGTCAAGTTTTATGATTGACACATAAAATTGTATGTATTTAAAATGTACAATATGATGTTTTGATATAAGCATACATTGTGAAATGATTACCATAATTAAGTTAATTAACATATCCATGACCTCAAATACTCACATACTTTTTTTTTTTTTTTGGTGAGAACACAAGGTCTGCTCTTTTAGAAAATTTCAAGTCTACAATATGGTATTATTAGCTACAGTTAGCATGTTGTACATTAGCTCTCTAGAACTTATTCATCCTGGGTAACTGAAAATTTGTACTCTTCAACCAATATTTCCCCATTTTCCTCACTGCCCCAGACCCTGGCAACCACCGTTCTACTCTCTGCTTTTATGAATTCAAATTTTTAAAATTATTTATATGTGAGATTATTCAGTATTTGTCTTTCTGTGTCTAGCTGATTTCACTTAACATAATGTCCTCTAGGTTCATCCATGTTATCACAAATGGCAGGATTTCTTTCTCTTTTTAAAGGCTGGAGAATATTGCATTTCATATGTGTGTGTGTGTGTGTGTATATATATATATATATATATATATATATATATATATATATAGTTCATCCATGTTATCACAAATGGTAGGATTTCCTTCTTTTTTTAAAGGCTGGATAATATTCTGTTGTGTATGTGTGTATACATATATATATATATAGAGTATATATATATATATATATATATAGTCTATTATGTGTGTGGAAACATTTAGGTTGTTTCCATATTGTATCTTGTGTATTGTAAATAATGCTCCAGTGAACATGGAAGTGCATTAATCTCTTCAGGATACTGATTTTATTTCCTTTGGCAATATCCCAAAAGTCATAACTCTATTTTTAATTTTTTTTGGACTCTCCATACTGTTTTCTGGGGGTTCCCTGGTGGCTCAGATGGTAAAGAATCTGCCTGCAATGCAGGAGACCAGGGTTCAATCCCTGGGTCAGCGAGATCTCCTGAAGAAGGATATGGCTACCCACTCCAGTATTCTTGTCTGGAGAATTATGGACAGAGGAGACTGGCAGGCTATAGTGCATGGGGTCACAAAGAGTTGAACATGATTGAGCAGCTAACATTTAACACTATACTGTTTTCTATAGTGGCTGCACCAATTTACATTCCCTCTAGTAATGTACATGGTTCCCTTTTCTCTACATTTATGCCGATACTTGTTATCTGTTGTCTTTCTGATAATAGCTAGTCTAACAGGAGTGAAGTAATTTGATTTGCATTACCCTGATGATTCATGATTTGAGCATATTGTCATATACCTGATGGGTTACTCCTTGGAAGGAAAGTTATGACCAACCTAGATAGCATATTCAAAAGCAGAGACATTACTTTGCCAACAAAGGTCCATCTAGTCAAGGCTATGGTTTTTCCAGTGGTCATGTATGGATGTGAGAGTTGGACTGTAAAGAAAGCTGAGTGCCGAAGAATTGATGCTTTTGAACTGTGGTGTTGGAGAAGACTCTTGAGAGTCCCTTGGCCTGCAAGGAGATCCAACCAGTCCATCCTAAAGGAGATCAGTCTTGGGTGTTCAATGGAAGGACTGATGCTGAAACTGAAACTCCAGTACTTTGGTCACCTCATGCGAAGAGTTGACTCACTGGAAAAGACCCTGATGCTGGAAGGGATTGGGGGCAGGAGAAGGAGATGACAGAGGATGAGATGGCTGGATGGCATCACCAACTCGATGGACATGAGTTTGAGTAAACTCCGGGTGTTGGTGATGGACAGGGAGGCCTAGCGTGCTGCGATTCATGGGGTCACAAAGAGTCGGACACGACTGAGCGACTGAACTGACTGAACCGAAGGGTTAAGTTTTGTGAATGATACAATTTCTGTTGATGCTCATTTGAGCATCAACTGCCTCAGATGCTCTCCAGAACCAGGTTAACTTCATTGTCTTGAATGACTTGGTGATTTTACCCACACACAGAATGTTATATTCTGTATGTGTGCATGCTCAGTCGCTTCAGTTGTGTCCGACTTTGTGACCCCATGGATCCTCTGTCCATGGGATTCTCCAGGCAAGAATGCTGGAGTGGGTTGCCATTCCCTATTCCAGGGGATCTTCCCAACCCAGGGTTGGAACCCACGTCTACCTATGTCTCCTGTATTACAGGTGGATTCTTTACCACTGAGCCCCCGCAGAAGCCCTATATTCAGTATATTTAAGGGAAAAAGGATATTTTTATTAATAACATATAGTTACTGTGCTTTGACATCAATAGCAGTGGTAGTTTGGGTAGGTATATCTTTTCTGCTGTCTGTATTTGTCACTCTACTTATTAAAGGGATTCATCCATAAACATTCATTAATGATTTTTTACTACATGGCAAAGCAATAATCACAGAAAAGAATGTTTTTCTTTTCTCCATAGAGGCATTCTCATCATCTACCACAGTCACAATATTTGTTTATTGAAATAAATTAAATCCTTTATGTCCGTGCTGTATGATCTTAAAGTCATCTTTCTTGGGGCAATGTTTGCTCCCCAGTGGCCTGCTATATCATGCACTGCATCTTCTTGATCCTACGGTGCTTCCACTTTATTTGTTCATTACTTTTATTAGCACATGCTTTTTAAATTTGGTATTGTTTGCTCTTTACTGCAACAGTTTGTTTTTGTCCTTTACACTCTCGATATTAGTGGTAGGAACTGGGGAGCTTTTCCCCCAATTCACTCTTTTATGCAATTTGCTGATCTTACAGTAACAAACCAAAAGAAGATACTAACCTGCCTGAACTGGTTTGCTTCTGTGTGTTGACTGCTCTTGGATATAAGTCCTTTATACCTTCACTGTTGTTGTTCAGTCGCTCAGTCGTGTCCAACTTTTTGTGACCCCATGGACTGTAGCCCACCAGGCTCTTCTGTCTATGGGATTTTCCAGGCAAGAATACTGGAGTGAGCTGCCATTTCCTTCTCCAGGGGATCTTCCTGACCCAGGGATCGAACCCTCATCACCTGCATTGCAGGAAGATTCTTTACTGCTGAGCCACAGGGGAAGCCCCTTGTGCCTTCACCAAATCTCCTCTTACCTCATAATATTTGAACTACAGAGCCATCCACCAACCAACACCAAAGGGAAAACACAAACAAAATAGTGACACAAAAAAACATAAATGTATTAGCGCTGATGCATGTTCATGGAGGGTGACTATTGCTATTGAGGTGTTGTTCTACAAAGGCTTTAACCTTCTTCATTCTGTGGCGACAAGATCACTTGAAATGTTTTCTGTCTTGTGATCAAAAAGTATTGACCATATATTCTTAGAATTCATTCATGGTAAGAAGAGGATTTGGGACATAGTAGGAGGTTGATCAGTGTCTGGGTTAAATCCTAGATTTTTCATTTTGTAGTAGCTATGAACAAATCATATGAATTATGTGTTTATGATTATGAATGAAGAAGTTATTTTTGAATATGGTAATAATTGTAGTAATAGTACTGCTTATAGAGTCCATGTTCTGGACAGTGTCCTTTTGGTAGTTGCTGTTTGATAGCTCCCAGAGTGTTGGCACCCACTTTGGTTGTTTTGAATTTTTACCTAGGCAATAGCCTGTGTGTGTGCCATGTGCTCAGTCATGTCTGACTCTTTGAGACTCCATGGACTGTAGCTCACCAGGCTCCTCTGTCCATGGAATTTTTCAGGCAAGAAAATGGGAGTGGGTTGCCATTTCTTTCTGGGAGGAGTGCATGGATAGAGTGCATGTGCTGGACAGTGTGCTGAATACTTATGTATAGTGCCTCTTTTACGATTCAAGACAGCTTCATGATACAGTTTTAGTTATTTCTTATATTGAAACCTAAGAGCAGTTGCACCCATAGAGCTCAAACATCTATACTCATTGATGTTGTAAAAAATGATCTCAAAGCGTTACTGTTGTGTCCGCTGTTCTAAGGACCGACCTACTATCTTGTACTTGGTCCCTTAAGAAAAAGAAGATGATAAATAGATCTTTAATTATTTCTTCTGTTCATCAGAATTTTTTGTTCTTTAAGAACTGAGATGATTCTGGGGGTAATTTTCAGGTTTTTCCCCCTATGCTGTTAACATTTTCCTTATTTCCCCTCAAATCCGGGAGGGTTAGCTAGGAAGAATCCTGAACACTGTAAGGAGATAGTGCACTTTGTGGTAAGTGTTGTCCTATTTGTGTTGTAAGTAAAAACCTGAAAAATATGATTCTGCTATGCTTTTGGCCACTGTAAGGCATCAAACTACACCCATTGGCCTGTGCCCCTTGAAAAAAATCTGCACACAATAATCAGAGTGTAAGATCTGACTAGGAAAAGGGCATTTCTATAGCTCTGCTAGTATCGGTTACAATTAATCACTCCTATGTTTAATGAGCACAGAGTGTTCAGATCAACAAATATATATTGCACAGTAACTATGGGGTAAATTCTATAATAAAGTTATTCAGTAATTCAGAAGATGATTAACTATTGTGCCTTCAAGGAGCTTACCATATTATATTGGGGACATATATCTGTCGATGCAAAAATATCTTCGGGTAGCTATTTTTGTATTATATTCAGGTTATATATATATATATATATATATATATATATACATATATATATATATATATATATCAGTTCAGTTCAGTTCAGTCGCTCAGTCGTGTCTGACTCTTTGTAACCCCATGGACTTCAGCACACCAGGCCTCCCTGTCCATCACCAATTCCCAGCATTTACTCATATATATATATATATATATATATATATATATACACACACACACACACACATATATGTGTGTATATATATATATATATATATATATATATATATATATACACACACACACACACACACACACACATATATGTTCTCTGTGTTAGTCTGGTAGTATCTTATTCTGTCCTTAGTAGCAGAAGTCCAGTTGAGTTTATTTTATGCTTGAAAAGTATCAAATTTGTTGAAAGGCCAATGTCTGGCTCAGTACCTTCAGATGTATATATTCAGTTTTTTCTTTAGAAATTATTTCCTATGTATAGAATAGCTAAAGGTATACATTTGAGTTCAAGCTGATGTTCAAGCTGGTTTTAGAAAAGGCAGAGGAACCAGAGATCAAATTGCCAACATCCCCTGGATCATGGAAAAAGCAAGAGAGTTCCAGAAAAACATCTATTTCTGCTTTATTGACTATGCAGAAGCCTTTGACTGTGTGGATCACAGTAAACTGTGGAAAATTCTGAAAGAGATGGGAATACCAGACCACCTGAT
The DNA here is from genome assembly GCF_029407905.1 of Bubalus kerabau. Lineage (NCBI taxonomy): Eukaryota > Metazoa > Chordata > Mammalia > Artiodactyla > Bovidae > Bubalus > Bubalus kerabau. The sequence continues at coordinate 63,622,674 of NC_073626.1, forward strand.
CTGCCTCTTGATAAATTTGTATGCAGGTCAGGAAGCAACAGTTAGAACTGGACATGGAACAACAGATTGGTTCCAAATAGGAAAAGGAGTACGTCAAGGCTGTATATTGTCACCCTGTTTATTTAACTTATATGCAGAGTACATCATGAGAAACGCCGGACTGGAAGCAGCACAAGCTGGAATCAAGATTGCCGGGAGAAATATCAATAACCTCAGATATGCAGATGACACCACCCTTATAGCAGAAAGTGAAGAGGAACTCAAAAGCCTCTTGATGAGAGTGAAAGAGCAGAGTGAAAAAGTTGGCTTAAAGCTCAACATTCAGAAAACGAAGATCATGGCATCTGGTCCCATCACTTCATGGGAAATAGATGGGGAAACAGTGGAAACAGTGTCAGACTTTATTTTTTGGGCTCCAAAATCACTTCAGATGGTGACAGCAGCCATGAAATTAAAAGATGCTTACTCCTTGGAAGGAAAGTTATGACCAACCTAGATAGCACATTCAAAAGCAGAGACATTACTTTGCTAACAAAGGTTCGTCTAGTCAAGGCTATGGTTTTTCCTCTGGTCATGTATGGATGTGAGAGTTGGACTGTGAAGAAGGCTGAGCGCCGAAGAATTGATGCTTTTGAATTGTGGTGTTGGAGAAGACTCTTGAGAGTCCTTTGGACTGCAAGGAGATCCAACCAGTCCATTCTAAAGGAGATCAGCCCTGGGATTTCTTTGGAAGGAATGATGCTGGAGCTGAAACTCCAGTACTTTGGCCACCTCATGTGAAGAATTGACTCATTGGAAAAGACTCTGATGCTGGGAGGGATTGAGGGCAAGAGGAGAAGGGGACGACAGAGGATGAGATGGCTGGATGGCATCACTGACTCGATGGACATGAGTCTGAGTGAACTCCGGGATTTGGTGATGGACAGGGAGGCCTGGCGTGCTGCGATTCATGGGGTCGCAAAGAGTTGGACACGACTGAGTGACTGATCTGATCTGATACATTTGAGTAAATATTTTTTTCTGAGGTTTTGACTCTGTTTGTGTGTGTGTACATATATAAGACCGTATGTTTAAGGATCACTGGGGGATCCTGCATTAATGGGATCAGGGTTGGAAAAAGGGGAAAATTGCTTTCTTGAATAGAAACAAGTCAATCACAGTCCTACAGCCAGAATGCTTGATTCTCTGAAACTGTCTACAAGAAAGAAATAAGATGATATAGTAATGTAACTTGTTTTCATTTGGAAAACATTTCATTTCATTATCTGTTTATTCTTCAAACAAGATGTTTTGGAAGTTAATACCTTAACTATGGGGCTTCCCAGGTGGCACTCATGATAAAACCCACCTGCCAATACAGGAGACATAGAGGTGCAGGTTCGATCCCTGGGTCAAAAAGATCCCCTGAAGGAGGGCATGGCCATCCACTCCAGTATTCTTTCCTGTAGAATCCATGAACAGAAGAGTCTGGTGGGTAACGGTCCACAGGGTCGCAAAGAGTTGGACACGACTGAAGCGACTTAGCATACACACACCTTAACTAGAAAGTATTTGAGTATATCAATTAAGTTAACCTGAGCAGTCTTATATGATTAGAATGAAATGCATCATCTGTTGAACAAGTTACTCTCAGTAACTACTGAAGCCACTTTATGTTCCTTTTTCATGTATGTTTTAAATAGAAATGCTTTCTGTATGGTTTCAGGGGAATGCATATGCCTGACAGCAGAGGCATAGAAAACTGGTCTACTGGATCCTGCTGTTTTATTTGTCTGTCTTTTTGTTTTAAATTGTGGTTTAAACTTTTCATTTAACTTCAGAATCTTGTTATTAAAGTGTAGGAAAATTAAGGGTGGAGATGGATGGTGTTTTCTAGAATTACTGAATATATTCATATGGATTTATTTCTGAGGAATGTATAAGAGGTTGTGTGGGGATTACAAATTAGCTTTTGTTAACTGCCTTTGCAGGCTCTTTCTTCCATGTAATATTTTTGTCTTAGATCGAAAAGATTCTGGAGAGAAGATTGTGTTTGGATTTGCTAGAAAATATAGACTAGGCAGAATACTGAGTAAGTGTGAATGTGAGTGTGTGTGTATGTTTGTATGCATGGAAAAGGGCAAATATTTAAAATTATTTGATATAGGACTATATATAACTTCCTGAAATTGCTATCCAAGATGAATTGATTTTCTCCTTTTACTCTTGAGAAAAGATCACTTTTTCTGTATTCCATAGCTTTTAATATGTTAGACTTTTGGCCCTCTGCCATTTCCAAAAGTCTGGGATTCAGCCCAGATTTAGAAAAGATTCATAGGCTACCTAGCAATCCATATGCTGACCAGTGTATTAATCTTCAATGACTGCCAGGTGTTAACTCAATGTGATGCTGGACACCTTGGCAAGAAAACAATTAAGAAGGAAGAAACATGGGAAAGGAAGTCCAAAAAATGCAGCATGTAATGTTATAATGGTTTGTGACATTAGAGTGCCTAATGTCATAGCCAAAGTCAAGAACTAAAAATGGAAGACTTGTGAACTTAACCCCAATTTTCTTTTGCTGGTGAAATATTAACATACTTAATTTGGTTTAGCTATAAAATTTTCATGTTAGAAGTGATAGTCTAATAAAAATGACAGTTTTCAAGATAAGAAAATTGAGACCCAGAATGACTGTTTTTATCTATTTTGTGACTATTTTTCACTATTATCTGGAGACAAATTCATGGTTAAAAACTAGTCTCCAAGTACTTACTATTAATTCAGGCACTGAGGTTGGCGTTCCTAAGATGGTGGAGAAATAGGACAGGGAGACCACTTTCTCCCCCACAAATTCATCAAAAGAACATTTGAATGCTGAGTAAATTCCACAAAACAACTTCTGAATGCTGGCAGAGGACATTAGGCACCCAGAAAAGCAGCCCATTGTCTTCGAAAGAAGGTAGGAAAAAATATAAAAGATAAAAAGAGAGACAAAAGAGGTAGGGACAGAAACTGTCCCAGAAGGGAGTGTTAAAAAACAAAGAAGTTTCCAAACACCAGGAAACACTCTCACTGGCGAGTCTGTGGCGAGCCTTGGAACCTCAGAGGGCAACATAACTGGGATGGAAAATAAATAAATAATTAAACCCCACAGATAACGTGTCCAATGGTAACTCACAACAGAGAAGCAGTGCAGACACCCGCATCCGCCACTAGCAAGTGGGGGCTGGGCACGGAGGCGCGGGCTGCATTGCTCAGAGTAAGGACGGGGCCTGAATGACTTAAGGGCAATCTGAGGGAAGTAACTTGAGATAGCAAACCAGACTGTGGGATAGCTACCACACGAGAAAGCCTTAACCTAAGACACCGCCAGGCACACTCTCAGAACAAAGGACCAAGCAGAGTTAACCTGCTGTTGACCAGCCCATCCACCATTGGAGACTGGCAGGTGAGGGCGGCCAGAGTCAGAAGGGGGCAATCGCAGCCCCAGAGAGGCATCACCTTACCAAACTGCAAGCAGGCTTCATTGCTAACCAAGACTTCTTGGGATTCTGGATGGTCGACATCCGCCGGGAGGGTCGCAGCCAGAGATCAGCTCCCCAGAAGAGACACATGGCACACCTGAGAATGTGCGCCGGTTGTACATCCAGAAAACCGAGCGGCAGGGACGGGGGAGGCGATAAGTTGCAGAGACCGCACTTGCCAAACACCTGGTCACTTGAGCGGCTCAGACCTGGGAAGGGCACAAAACGCAGTCCCAACAGAATCTGTGCCTTTGAGGAGTACCTGAGTACCTGAACCTGAGAGGCTTAGACCTGGGAAGTGCATACAACCCAGGGCTGGCCTCAGAGAGTTCCTGGCAGAGCAACCTAGAGCCTAAGAAGTGTAGATAGGGAAAGCACACACATTGTGAGTAGGGGCAAACCCAGTGTGGCCAAGACACTGAGAGCACACGCCAGCGTTATTTGTTTGCAGTTTTCCTCCCTCTCCACAGCACGACTGAACAAGTGAGCCTAAAAAAGTGACCACCTTCGCCACCTTGTGTCAGGGAGGAAATTAGACACTGAGGAGACCAGCAAACACAAGAAGCCAAAATAAACAGAGGGAACCATCTTGGAAGCGACAGGTGCAACAGATTAAAACCCTGTAGTTAGCACGGACTACATTGGAAGGGGCCTATAGATCTTGAGAAGTAGAAGCCAGATCAAGGAACTATCTGAAAATGAACTGACCCCACACTGTCCACAAAAACACCAGAGAAAGTCCTAGATATATTTTTACTATTATCATTCTTAAAAATAAAAAAAAACTAAAAAAATTTAAGTCCTCTATTACTCCTTTAATTTTTATTTTTATAACCTGCTAAGTAGCTTCAGTTGTGTCTGACTCTGTGCAACCCCACAGATGGCAGCCCACCAGGCTCCCCCATCCCTGGGATTCTCTAGGCAAGAACACTCGAGTGGGTTGCCATTTTCTTCTCCAATGCATGAAAGTGAAAAGTGAAAGTGAAGTCGCTCAGTCATGTCCGAATCGTAGCGACCTCATGGACTGCAGCCTACCAGGCTCCCCTGCCCATGGGATTCTCCAGACAAAAGTACTGGAGCAGGGTGCCATTGCCTTCTCTGATAACCTACTATTACTTTGCAAAAAAGAAAAGACCCAATTTTTAAAGCAAACTTCATATATATATATATTTTATAATTTTTGTGATTTTGTTTTTTCTTTTCTTTATATTGTATTTTTGAAAATCCAACCTCTACTCTAGATTTTTAATCTTTTCTTTTTGGTATTTGTTGTCAATTTTGTACCTTTAAGAACCCAACCTTCATTACCCATTTTTACTTAGGAATGAGATTACCAGCTTGACTACTCTCTTCCCCTTTGGACTCCCCTTTTTCTCCACCAGGTCGCCTCTATCTCCTCCCTCCCCCTTCTCTTCTCTACCCAACTTGGTGAATCTTGTTGTGTGTTCTGGGCTGTGGGAAACACGTAGGGAACTGATTACTGGCTGGATCTGTCTCTCTCCTTTTGATTCCCCATTTTATCCTCCTGGCCACCTCTGTCTCCTTCCTCCCTCTTCTCTTCTCTGTGTAACTCCTTGAACATCTCTGAGGGGTCCAGACTGTGGAAAGCACATAAGGAAGTGATTACTGGCTAGCTTACTCTGTTCCCTTTTGATTCCCCCCTCTTCTCCAGGTCACATCTATCTCCCTCCTCCCTCTTCTCCATGTAACTCTGTGAACCTCTCTGGGTTTCCCTCATTGTGGAGAAAATTTTCATCTTTAACCTCCATGTTTTATCATTGCTGCTGTATAGATGGAGAAGTCTTGAGTCTACTGTAAGAATAAGACTGAAAACAAGAGGCAGGAGGCTTAAGTCCAAATCCTGAGAACACCAGAGAACTCCTGACTTCAGGCAACATTAATTGATAGGAGCTCATCAAACACCTCCATACATACACTGAAACCAAGCACCACACAAGGGCCAACAAGTTCCAGAGAAAGACATACCACACAAATTCTCCAGCAACACAGAAAATTAGCCCTGAGCTTCAATATACAGGCTGCCCAAAGTCACACCAACCCAATGACATCTCAAAATTCATCACTGGACACTTCATTGCACTCCAGAGAGGAGATATCCAGCTCCACCCACCAGAACACCGACACAAGCTTCCCTAACCAGGAAACCTTGACAAGCCACCTGTCCAACACCACCTACAGTGAGGAAACTCCACAATAAAGAGAACTCGACAGACTGCCAGAACACAGAAAGGCCACCCCTAACACTGTAAAGGAGCAGGATAAATGCCCACCAAACCAAAAAAAAAGAGGAAGATACAGGAAATCTACCTGATAAAGAATTCCGAATAATGATAGTGAAAATGATCTAAATTCTTGAAAAGAAAATGGAGTTACAGATAAATAGCCTGGAGACAAGGATTGAGAAGATGCCAGAAAGGTTTAACAAGGGCCTAGAACAAATAAAAAAGAGTCAATATATAATGAATAATGCAATAAATGCAATGAAAAAACACTCTGGAGGGAACCAACAGTAGAATAATGGAGGCAGAAGATAGGATAAGTGAGGTAGAAGATAGAATGGTAGAAATAAATGAAACAGAGAGGAGAAAAGAAAAACGAATTAAAAGAAATGAACAAACGCAGAGACCTCAGGAACAATGTTAAATGCCCCAACATTCGAATCATAGGAATCCGAGAAGAAGAAGACAAAAAGAAAGACCATGAGAAAACACTTGAGGAGATAATAGTTGAAAACTTCCCTAAAATGGGGAAGGAAATAATCACCCAAGTCCAAGAAACCCAGAGAGTCCCTAACAGGATAAACCCAAGGTGAAACACCCCAAGACACATATTCATCAAATTAACAAAGATCAAACACAAAGAACAAATATTAAAAGCAGTAAGGGAAAAACAACAAATAACACACAAAGGGATTCCCATAAGGATAACAGCTGATCTTTCAACAGAAACTCGTCAGACCAGGAGGGAATGGCAGGGCATACTTAAAGTGATGAAAGAAAATAACCGACAGCCCAGATTACTGTACACAGCAAGGATCTCATTCAAATATGAAGGAGAAATCAAAAGCTTAACAGATAAGGAAAAGCTGAGAGAATTCAGCACCACCAAACCAGCTCTCCAACAAATGCTAAAGGATCTTCTTTAGACAGGAAACACAGAAAAGGTGTATAAACTCGAACCCAAAACAATAAAGTAATTGGCAATGGGATCATACTTAACAATAATTACCTTAAATGTAAATGGATTGAATGCCCCAACCAAAAGACAAAGACTGGAAGAATAGATACATAAACAAGACTCTTACATATGTTGTCTACAAGAGACCCACTGCGAAACAAGGGACACATACAGACTGAAAGTGAGGGCTGGAAAAAGATATTCCACACAATTAGAGACCAAAAGAAAGAAGGAGTAGCAATACTCATATCAGATAAAATAGACTTTAAAACAAAGGCTGTGAAAAGAAACAAAGAAGGACACTACATAATGATCAAAGGATCAATCCAAGAAGAAGATATAACAATTATAAATATATATGCACCCAACATAGGAGCACCGCAATATATAAGACAAATGCTAACAAGTATGAAAGGGGAAATTAACAATAATACAATAATAGTGGGATATTTTAATACCCCACTCACACCTATGGATAGATCAACTAAACAGAAAATTAACAAGGAAACATAATGTTTAAATGATGCATTAGACCAGTTAGACCTAATTGACATCTATAGGACATTTCACCCCCAAACAATGAGATTCACCTTTTCCTCAAGCACACATGGAACTTCTCCAGGATAGATCACATCCTGGGCCATAAATCTAGCCTTGGTAAATTAAAAACAAATTAAAATCATTCCAAGCATCTTTTCTGACCATAATGCAGTAAGATTAGATTTCAATTACAGGAGAAAAATTATTAAAGAATTCCAACATATGGAGGCTGAACAACACGGTGCTGAATAACCAACAAATCACAGAAGAAATAAAAAAATAAATCAAAATATGCATAGTAATGAATGAAAACGAAAGCACAGCAACCCAAAACCTGTGGGACACTGTAAAAGCAGTGCTAAGGGGAAGGTTCATAGCAATACAGGCATACCTCAAGAAACAAGAAAAAAGTCAAATAAATAACCAACTCTACACCTAAAGCAACTAGAAAAGGAAGAAATGAAGAACCCTAGGGTTAGTAGAAGGAAAGAAATCTTAAAAAAAAACAGGGCAGAAATAAATGCAAAAGAAACAAAAGAGACTATAGCAAAAATCAACAAAGCCAAAAGCTGGTTCTTTGAGAGGATAAATAAAATTGACAAACCATTAGCCAGACTCATCAAGAAACAAAGGGAGAAGAATCAAATCAATAAAATTAGAAATGAAAATGGAGAGATTACAATAGACAACACAGAAATACAAAGGATCATAATAGACTACTATCACCAAGTATATGCCAATAAAATGGACAACTTGGAAAAATGGACAAATTCTTGAAAAGTACAACTTTTCAAAATTGAACCAGGAAGAAATAGAAAATCCTAACAGACCCATCACAAGCACGGAAGTTTTAACTGCAATCAGAAATCTTCCAACAAACAAAAGCCCAGGTCCAGACAGCTTTACAGCTGAATTCTACCAAAAATTTAGCACAGAGCTAACACCTATCCTACTCAAACTCTTCAAGAAGATTGCAGAGGAAGGTAAACTTCCAAACTCATTCTATGAGGCCACCATCACCCTAATACCAAAACCAGACAAAGATGCCACACAAAAAAAGAAAACTACAGGCCAATATTACTGATGAACATAGATGCAAAAATCCTTAACAAAATTCTAGTAATCAGAATCCAGCAACATATTAAAAAGTGGGCTTTATCCCAGGGATGCAAGTATTCTTCAATATCTGCAAATCAATCAATGTAATACACCACATTAACAAATTGAAAAATAAAAGCCATATGATTATCTCAATAGATGCAGAGAAAGCCTTTGACAAAACTCAACATCCATTTGTGATAAAAACTCTCCAGAAAGCAGGAATAGGAGGAACATACCTCAACATAATAAAAGCTATATATGACAAACCACAGCAAACATTATCCTCAATGGTGAAAAATTGAAAATATTTCCCCTAAAGTCAGAAACAAGACAAGGGTGCCTGGGAACCACTACTATTCAACATAGTTTTGGAAGTTTTGGCTGCAGCAATCAGAGCAGAAAAAGAAATAAATGGAATCCAAACTGGAAAAGAAGAAGTAAAACTCTCACTGTTTGCAGATGACATGATCCTCTACATAGAAAACTCTAAAGATGCCACTAGAAAATTACTAGAGCTAATCAATGAATATAGTAAAGTTGCAGGATATAAAATTAACACACAGAAATGCCTTGCATTCCTATACACTAATAATGAGAAAATAGAAAGAGATTAAGGAAACAATTCCAATCACCATTGCAACGGAAAGAATAAAATACTTACCTAAAGAAACAAAAGACCTATATATAGAAAACTATAAAACACTGGTGAAAGAAATCAAAGAGGACACTAATAGATAGAGAAATATACCATGTTTATGAATTGGAAGAATCAATATAGTGAAAATGAGTATACTACCCAAAGAAATGTAGATTCAATGCAATCCCTATCAAACTACCAATGGTATTTTTCACAGAACTAGAACAAATAATTTCACAATTTGTATGGAAACACAAAAACCCTCGAATAACCAAAGCAATCTTGAGAAAGGAATGGAACTGGAAGAATCAATCTGCCTGACTTCAGTCTATACTACAAAGCCACAATCATCAAGACAGTATGGTACTGGCACAAAGACAGAAATATAGATCAATGGAACAAAATAGAAATCCCAGAGATAAATCCACACACCTATGGACACCTTATCTTTGACAAAGGAGGCAAGAATATACAATGGAGAAAAGACAATCTCTTTAACAAGTGGTGCTGGGAAATCTGGTCAACCACTTGTAAAAGAATGAAACTAGAACACATTCTAACACCATACACAAAAATAAACTCAAAATCAATCAAAGGTCTAAATGTAAAACCAGAAATTATAAAACTCCTAAAGGAAAACACAGGAGAAACACTCTCTGACGTAAATCATAGCAGGATCCTCTATTACCCACCTCCTGGAGTAATGGAAATAAAAGCAAAAGTAAACAAATGGGACCTAATTAAACTTAAAAGCCTTTGCACTACAAAGGAAACGAAGCAAGGTGAAAAGACAGCCTTCAGAATGGGAGAAAACAATATCAAATGAAGCAACTGACAAAGAATTATTCTCAAAAATATACAAGCAGCTCCTGCAGCTCAATTCCAGAAAAATAAGCGACCCAATAAAAAAATGGGCCAAAGAACTAAACAGACATTTCTCCAAAGAAGACATACAGATGGCTAACAAACACATGAAAAGATGCTCAACATCACTCATTATCAGAGAAATGCAAATCAAACTCACAATGAGGCAATGAGGTACCATCTTGCACTGGTCATAATGGCTGCTATCAAAAAGTCTATAAACAATAAATGCTGGAGAGGGTGTGGAGAAAAAGGAGCCCTTTTACACTGTTGGTGGGAATGCAAATTAGTACAGCCACTAAGGAGAATAGTGTGGAGATTCCTTAAAAAACTGGAAATAGAACTCATACAACCCAGCAATCCCACTGCTGGGCATACACACTGAGGAAACCAGAATTGAAAGAAACAGATGCACCCCAATGTTCATCACAGCACTGTTTATAATAGCCAGGACATGGTAGCAACCTGGATGTCCATCAGCAGATGAATGGATAAGAAAGCAGTGGTACATATACACAATGGAGTATTACTCAGCCATTAAAAAGAATCCATTTGAATCAGTTCTAATGAGGTGGATGAAACTGGAGCCTATTATACAGAGTGAAGTAAGCCAGAAAGAAAAACACCAATACAGTATACTAACACATATATATGGAATTTAGAAAGATGGCAATGATAACGCTGTATGCGAGACAGCAAAAGAGACACAGATGTATAGAACAGTCTTTTGGACTCTATGGGAGAGGGCGAGGGTAGGATGATTTGGGAGAACGGCATTGAAACATGTATATTATCATATGTGAAACTAATCACCAGTCCAGGTTTGATGCATGATATAGGGTGCTTGGGGCTGGTGCACTGGGATGACCCAGAGGGATGGGATGGGGAGGGAAGTGGGAGGGGTGTTCAGGATGGGGAAGACATATACACTCGTGGTGGATTCATGTCAATGTACGGCGAAACCAATACAATATTGTAAAGTAATTAGCTTCCAATTAAAATAAATTAATAAAAAAGAAAAAATAATTCAGGCACTGAAAATTGGATTTTTTCTCTGATTTTTATTTGACTAATTAATAGGCATAATAATAATGCATAATATTTGAGATAAGCTAATTTGTTTTTATTCATTTGCTAAGTCATGTCAGACTCTTTGCAACCCCATGGACTATATAGCATGCCAGACTTATTTGTCCTCCACTGTCTCCTGGAGTTTGCTCAAATTCATGTCTGTTGAGTTGATGATGCTATCTAACTATTTCATCCTCTGTCGCCCCATTCTCCTTTTGCCTTCAAACTTTCCAGCATCATGGTCTTTTCCAATGAATCAGCTGTTTGCATCATGTGACCAAATATTGAGGTTTCAGTTTCAGCAACAGTCCTTCCAGTGAATATTCAGGGTTGATTTCCTTTAGGATTGACTGGTTTGATCTCCTTGCTGTCCAAGGTTCTCTCAGGAGTATTCTCCAGAACCACAATTTGAAAGCATCAATTCTTTGATGCTCAGCCTTCTTTATGGTCCAGTCCTCACATCTGTACATGACTACTGGAAAAGCCATAGCTTTGACTAGACAGACTTTTGTCAGCAAAGTGATGTCTCTCCTTTTTAATATGCTGTCTAGGTTTGTCATAGCTTTTCTTGCAAGGAGCAAGCATCTTTCAATTTCATGGCTGCAGTCACCATGAACAGTGATTTTGGAAACCAGAAAGTAAAATCTGTCACTGTTTCCACTTTTACCCCTTCTATTTGCCATGAAGTGATGGGACAGGATGCCACGATCTTAGTTTTCTAAATGTTGAGTTTCAAGCCTGATTTTTCACTCTCTTCTTTTACCTTCATCAAGAGGCTTTTTAGTTCTTCTTCAATTTCTGCCATTAGAGTGGTATCATCTGCATATCTGAGGTTATTGATATTTTTCCCAGCAAGCTGTTTCCAGCTTGTGATTCATCCCTCCCAGCATTCACCTGATGTACTCTGCACAGAAGTTAAATAAAGAGGGTGACAATATACAGCCTTGATGTACTCCTTTCCCAATTTGGAACCAGTCTGTTGTTCCACATCTGTTTCTAATTGTTGCTTAGAACTAGCATACAGGTTTCTCAGGAGGCAGGTCAGGTGGTCTGGTATTCTCATCACTTTAAGAATTTTCCACAGTTTGTTGTGATCCACACAGTCAAAGGCTTTAGCATAGTCAATGGAGCAGATATTTTTCTGGAATTCCCTTGCTTTTTCTATGATCCACCAAATATTTGCAATTTGATCTTTGGTCCTTTGCCTCTTTGAAACCCAACTTTTACATCTGGAAGTTCTCAATTCGTGTACTGTTGAAGCGTAGCTTGAAGGATTTTGAGCATAACCTTGCTAGAATGTAAAGTGAGTGCAATTGTATGGTAGTTTGCACACTCTTTGGCATTACCCTTCTTTGAGATTGGAATGAAAACTGACCTTTTCTAGTCCTATGGCCACTGTTGCGTTTTCTAAATTCGCTGACATATTACATGCAGAACTTTAACAGTCATCTTTTAGGATTTTAAATAGTTCTGCTGAAATTCTGTTACCTTCACTAGTGCTGTTTGTAGTAATGTTTCCTGAAGCCCACTTGACTTCATGCTCTAAGATGTCTAACTTAGGAATGTGACCACATTATCATGGTTATCCGGGTCGTGAAGACCTTTCTTGTATAGTTGTTCTGTGTATTTGTGCCACCTCTACTTAATCTCTTCTGCTTCTATTATGTCCTTACAGTATCTATCCTTTATCATGCCCACCCTTGCATGAAACATTTCTTTGATAGCTCTAATTTTCTTGAAGAGATCTCTAGTCTTTCCCATTCAATTGTTTTCCTCTATTTCTTTCCATGGATCATTAGGAAGGCTTTTTCTCTCCTTGCTATTATTTGGAACTCTGCATTCAAATGGATGTATCTTTCCTGTTCTCCTTTGCCTTCTGTGTCTTTTCTTTTCTCAACAATTTGTAAGGCCTCTACAACCATTTTGTCTTTTTGCGTTTCTTTTTCTTGGGGATGGTCTTGATCACTGCCTTCTATACAATGTCACAAACCTCTGTCCATAGTTCTTTAGGCTCTGTCTATCGGAACTAATCCCTTGAATCTATTCATCATCTCCTGTAAGGGATTTGATTTAGGTCAAAGCTGAATGACCCAGGGATTTTCCCTACTTTCTTCAGTTTAAGTCTGAATTTTGCAATAAGGAGCTCATGATCTGAGTCATAGTCAGCTCTTGGTCTTGTTTTTGCTGACTGTATAGAGCTTCTCCATCTTTGGCTGCAAAAATGTTATCAGTCTGATTTTGGTATTGAGTACTGGTGATGTCCATGTGTAAATTTGTCTCGTGTGTTGTCAGAAGAGGGTGTTTCCTATGACTAGCATGTTCTCTTGCCAAACCTAGTTAGCTTTTACCCTGCTTCATTTTGTATTCCAAGGCCAAACTTGCTTGTTGTACTGACTGTCTCTTGACTTTCTGCTTTTGCGTTCCAATCCCCTGTGATGAATAGGGAATCTTATTTTTGTGTAAGTTCTAGAAGATGTTGTAGGTCTTTATAGAACCTGTCAACTTTAGCTTCTTTGGCATCAGTGGTTAGGGCATAGACTTGGATTACTGTGATGCTGAGTGGTTTGCCTTGGGAATGAACTGAGTTGTCTGTCATTTTTGAGGTTGCGTCTTATTACTGTATTTCAGACTCTTTTATTGACTGTGAGGGCTACTCCATTTCTTCTAAGAGATTCTTGCCCAGTAGATATAATGGTCATCTGAATTAAATTCCCCCATCCCTATCCATTTTAGTTCACTAATTCCTAAAATGTTGATGTTCAGTCTTGCCATCTCCTGCTCGACCCCATCCAATTTACCTTGATTCCCTATGCAATGTTGTCCTCTACAGCATCAGGCTTTACTTTCACCACCAGACGCATCAACAGCTGAGTGTCGTACTTTCTTTTGCCCAGCCACTTTATTCTTTTTGGAGCTATCAGTGATTGTCCTCTGTTCTCCCCCAGTAGCATATTGGGCACCTTCAGACCTGTGTGAGGGGGTTCATCTTCCAGTGTCACATCCTTTTGCCTTTTCATATTATCCATGGGGTTCTCCAGGAATACTGGATTGGGTTGCCATTTCCTTCTCTAATTTACAGTTTATTTAATTTACAGTTTTTCTGATGAAGTTTATGCTGGCCGTTACTTCCTCCCAATGTCTACTCTAATTCTTAGCTAATGCTTTATGTCATTATGACTGTGTCCTATCTTTATACTCTTTCATTGAAAGGCCCCATCTCTTCTTCTTAATCTGGGTAACCTTACCTTTCTTTGGCAAGAGATAGAGACACAGGATACGTTTATTGACACTCAGGATTTCTACAAATTCAGTCTGAATCCCAGGTACTTAGAAAGTTACTGCCTCTGATTCTGAGAATTTACAGGGGTGCCAATAGACAGAAGAATAGAGGAAGAGAAGCACAGAAAATCAGATAATACTGATTTATTCACTCAGGTTGTCTACTGAGTCAGTGGCAGCCCTTAAAGGTCTGTAGCATGAGATGTTCTAAACAAATGTGAGGTGCCTGGATTTGCATACTTTTACAAATACAAATCTATCCCCCTATTCATTGTTCCTTCTTTTGTTTCCACAAAGTTTTCCCCCATTTCTGCCCTAGGAACAATATATGCCACTTCTTGGATAGTCTTCAAAGTGCTACTTATTTTATGCTATTATTATGCTCAGACATCTACTTTATTATACTACTACTATCATGTCAGTATACTATGGGAAGTGGTCCTAGGCTACCTTGCTTGGTAACTGTCTAGTACTTTCTAATTCTGGTTGGTTTAATTCCCAATACATGGAAACACTATTATGCTTCTGTAATCTAAATGGTGCAAAACAAAGTCCAAGTTATTTAAATTTATCCTACATACACCAATTAGCATTAAATTGACCAATCTATTTTATTCCAGAGTCTTTGTTCTTTGGTTCTGGTTTTGGTACAAAGTAATTCTTCCTTTGATGATTCAACCTACCTATATCCAAAATGTTATTTGAACTTGAACTTATCTATATAATATGTATGTGTGTGTTCTCAGTTGTATCTGACTCTGTGCAACCCCAGACTGTAGCCCGCCAGGTTTCTCTGACCTTGGAATTTTCCTGGCAAGAACACTGGAGCAGGTTGTCATTTCCTGCTCCAGGGGATCTTCCCGACCCAGGGATCAAACCTGTCTCTCCCGCGTCTCCTAAACTGGCAGGCAGATTCTTTACCACTGTGCCACCTGGGAAGTCCATCTATGTAATACAGTTTTACAATCATGATATTGCTTTGAAGTTTTCTAAATAGTCTCTATCTTATAGTTTATGTTTCTGGACTTCTCTAGGATTCAAGGTCACTTCAGCTATTTGTGCCCTTTTTGATATGTAAGGTGTTGGTGAAATAAGGCCATATATTATCCTGGATTGGGCTCAAAATAATGGCAAATAATGAGAAAATGTGAAGGTTTATATTAAAAATCCTTGTTAGATCCTCCAGGAGGATGTATTCAGGGTGAACTTTTTCTATCAAATTCTAACTTCCTGGTGATTAGGGTTATTTCACCTTTAGTTACCTTTATGGATGAACTGTGTTGTGAATAGGGACACTGTATAGATGATAAATTTGGAGCAAAGTGTAGATAATTTGTATTATGAGCATTTAACTTCACTGAGGTAGAAATATATCTATTTAATGAAGACTAGACAAATTTTCAGTGTGACAGAAGGACCTAGTCCTCCTTAGGCAGAGCGTAGGCCATACCTACCACATGTTTTGAGGTCTAAGAATGAGAAAATACATTTCAAACAGAAAGAAAAGGATAGTAAATGATGATGACTATTTAAACAAAAGTAGTAGAAGAAAATATAGGGTAGATTTATTTATATAGGTTATATTGGAAGATAGGGCTTCCCAGGTGGCATTAGTGGTAAAGAACCTGCCTGCCAATGTAGGAGATGTAAAAGATGCAAGTTCGATCCCTGAGTTGGGAAGTTCCCCTGGAGGAGGGCACAGCAACCCGTTCCAGTGTTCTTGCCTGGCAAGTCTGATGGACAGAGGAGCCTGGCAGGCTATAGTCCATATGGTTGCAAAGAGTTGGACATGGCTAAAGTGACTTAGCATGCACCCATGCACATACGAAGATAAACTAAAACAGCTCATGGATAACACTAAAATTGTTAATTGTAAATTTTACCTGGGCCTGAGGTGAGGAAAAGTTCATTCTCTAATACCATGAAATAGTACCAGGCAGAATGTTTTGCTGTTTACATAAGCTTCATCAGGCACAAAAGTTAAAATGCCATTGCTTTCTTTGAACTTGACTGTCATGTTTTAGCCTGTGATGGGTTACACAATATCACCTTCATAAACAGCATGTGAACTGTGGGGAGCCTGTTTTCTCTAGTTATTTGGAAAGATGAAAAACTCTGCATGCTCTGAAATAAATGATGTTTCTTTTAACTCCAAGATTTTAATTGTTGAACTGTAATCACAAGGTATAGATGATATATTTGTTTAATTAAGAAAGTCTGATGTTCAGGAGGAAATAAGAAAATGTGTAGCAGTGGCATATAAGAGTCAACAACAAGAGCTAAGTTTTTCACGACTGAGTTATCTTTGCACATACAATTAAATACAATTCATCTATCATGTCTTATTTAAGGGAGATGGTTTAAAACAATTTATATGTTTATGAACTTATAGTTTACATGCTATTCATTTGAACCCCTAATAAACGTGACTTTGAATTAACTTTCAGTTGCATAATTTATCAACAACTTAATTTTTTGTACTTTGAATCCATTTTAACAATTAAATTTAAAATGAATTCAATTGAAGGGCAAACAAGCAATGATTAAAATAGAATACATGTGAGAGCAAATTGTTGCCACTTGATAGAAAGGCAAGAGAACTAAAATAGCAGTCAGATTATGTAAATTCTTGTCCCGGGCTCACTATCACTCGTGATATGACCTTTATTTCCCTGGACTCCAAAAGCCATCTGTGTAAATTAAAACACACAGATTAGAAAATTCCTGGGGGATCAATGGGATAGTTGTTTAACAAATAGATTCCTTTTTCCTACTGGACATGCAGCCTCTTTTGCCTTTAGATGTGATCATGTGACTGGATTACGGTCAGTGAAATCTGATATGTGATGTATGTAATTTCCATATGATCTGCTACTGGAGATCAGTGGAGAAGTAACTCCAGAAAGAATGAAGGGACAGAACCAAAGCAAAAACAACACCCAGTTGTGGATGTGACTGGTGATGGAAATAAGATCTGATGCTGTAAAGAGTAGATTCACATGCCAGAATAATCCTGTACTCCTGAATGACTGCATGGACTAGAACTGCTTTTGCTATCTCACATTTGGCTATTGACTGAATAAGAAATTAAATTTTATTGTATTAAGCCACTAAAAACTTGAAGTTATTGTTAAGCAGTTAGCCTAACTCACTAATACAATAGGTAAGTTTCCTTTTAACTTTAAATTTTGTGATTTGCCAAAAATCATTGGTGAGTTAATACATGGAAAACACTTTCAAAAGTAAAAACGTTTGTAAATGCAAGTGAAACTTTTCTATTAGTCAGTAGCCACAAAGAAGTATTCAAAATAATTTAAATTTAACATTTATTTCAATAAGACTTCTTATTTTACATAATTCCAGTATACATGATCTTTAATTACCATGGTTTAGTTAAACGATACCAGTTTCCCAACAACTCAGCTCAAATTTCAGTTACTATAGTATATTAGCTGTGCATAAAATATAGATTTCACTGCTAGCTTTTTAGTCCACAGATTGCTACATAAATAATAGATGCACATTATAATAAAGTGACCAATCATGTCACTTCTCTCAGAGTCTCTTGGTGATTGGTCAGTGTGCGTGTTTTGAAGAGTATGAAGTTGTGTAGCCTCTCTGTAACCCATTGTTAAATCAATGTGACAGCTTATACAAATAGATATCTGAAGGAGGAAATCAAGATAGAAGTGGACCAAAGAAGGTGATAGTGTTAGACATAAGATTCTGATAGAATGTAAATGTCATTAGAGAACTAATAGCTGACTGTGGGAATGTTAACACTGGTGCACTGGAGAGACTCTAGATATGCAGCCAAAGCAACTTGGTAAAGGTCAAGTTATTAACATAAATGAAGAAAGTAATTGTGATGAAAAGGAGATGTCCCAGAGAAAATAAAATTGGCACAAAACAACATTTTTGGAACATTTAGAAATATTTTATAACTTTGAAAATACAAACATAAAAAGTTGGTGATCATGGGCGGGTATGGGAAGCCAAGCCATATCTCCATTTTGAAACTGAAGCTAACCCAGTTTTCTCATTTCCTTTTAATTTTGTTTTTTTTTTTTTTTCATCCAGAAAAAAAAATCTAGGAATGCTTTTTGAATTCTTTTCCAAATTTGTATTGAATAAGAATCATATAGTCTCATGTTTTACAAAGTGCTTTGAGACATACATCTTTTCATTTGCCCCTCATACTACTACTTTTAATAAGGTAGCCTGGGTATTATTCTGTCCATTAAATATATGGTCATTCAGAAAACAGGCTCAGAAAGGTTAATTGGCTTGTTCACAGTCATGGAGTGATAGAGCTGACTCTTGAGTCCAGAACTAACTCTAAGACCAGTGTTCTTGTTCCTTCAACAATGATTGTAAAACCCTGACTTGACTAATAATCTATGAAAGAAGAGCCTTGACCACATTCATGGAGCTAAGATGGTTCTAAAAGAGTGAAAAATAACAAGAAAAATGGTGAACAGAATTAACAGGAGCAGCTGTTACACATGAACTTTTCTGTTGAGAGCTCTACTTCATCTTTGACTCCTTCTTCTCTTTAATTACATGGGAAAGTAGTAGGAGAAGCCACCATTCCTCCTGGAAAAAAACGAAAAAGAAATGCAAAGATAAAATGGTGGAAGCCAATCCAAACATAGACAGGTACAGAAAAGATGCTTGCTCTATATTATATCCAATCCCAAAGAAAGGCAATGCCAAAGAATACTCAAACTACCTCACAATTGCACTCATCTCACACACTAGTAAAGTAATGCTTAAAATTCTCCAAGCCAGGCTTCAGCAAAACGTGAACTGTGAACTTCCAGATGTTCAAGCTGGTTTTAGAAAAGGCAGAGGAACAAGAGATCAAATTGGCAACATCCACTTGATCATTGAAAAAGCAAGAGAGTTCCAGAAAAACATCTATTTCTGCTTTATTAAGCCTTTGATTGTGGGGATCACAATAAACTGTGGAAAATTCTGAAAGAGATGGGAATACCAGACCACCTGACCTGCCTCTTGAGAAACCTGTATGCAGGTCAGGAAGCAACAGTTAGAACTGGACATGGAACAACAGACTGGTTCCAAATAGGAAAAGTAGTTCATCAAGGCTGTATATTGTCACCCTGCTTATTTAACTTATATGCAGAGTACATCATGAGAAATGCTTGGCTGGATGAAGCACAAGCTGGAATCAAGATTGCCAGGAGAAATATCAATAACCTCAGATATGCAGATGACACCACCCTTATGGCAGAAAGTGAAGAAGAACTACAGAGCCTCTTGATGAAGGTGAAAGAGGAGAGTGAAAAAGTTGGCTTTAAAGCTCAGCATTCAGAAAACTAAGCTCATGGCCTTTGGTCCCATCACTTCATAGCAGATAGATGGGGAAATAGTGGAAACAGTGGCTGACTTTATTTTTCTGAGCTCCAAAATCGCTGCAGATGGTGATTGCAGCCATGAAATTAAAAGACGTTTACTCCTTGGAAGGAAAGTTATGACCAGCCTAGACAGCATATTAAAAAGCAGAGACATTACTTTGCCAACAAAGGTCCATCTAGTCAAGGCTATGGTTTTTGCAGTGGTCATGTATGGATGTGAGAGTTGGACTATAAAGAAAGCTGAGCACTGAAGTGTTGATGCTTTTGAACTGTGGTGTTGGAGAAGACTCTTGAGAGTCCTTTGGCCTGCAAGGAGATCCAACCAGTCCACTCTAAAGGAGATCAGTCCTGGGTGTTCATTGGAAGGACTGATGTTGAAGCTGAAACTCCAATACTTTGGCTACCTGATGCGATGAGCTGACTCATTGGAAAATACCCTGATGCTGGGAAAGATTGAGGGCTAGAGGAGAAGGGGATGACAGAGGATGATATGGTTGGATGGCATCATGAACTCAATCGACATGGGTTTGGGTGGACTCTGGGAGTTGGTGATGGACAGGGAGGCCTGGCGTGCTGCGGTTCATAGGGTTGCAAAGAGTCGGACACGACTGAACAACTGAACTGAACTGAACTTTACATTTTCTCAGAACACTTAAATTAGCCTATAGTTGGGTAAAAATCATCTAACGCAAAGCTTAGTTTATAATAAAGTGTTGAATATTTCATGTAATTTATTGAATACAGTACTGAAAGTGAGAAACAGAGTGGTTGTTAGTGTATCAATTGTTTATACTGGTGATTATGTGGCTGACTGGGAGCTGTGGCTCTCTGCCATTGCCCACATCAGGACGGAGTAACATATTGCATGTTACTAGCCCAGCAAGCTTAGTCGCTTTAGTCATGTTCCACTCTTTGCGACCTCATGGACTGTAGCCTGCCCCCTGTCCATGGTATTTCCCAGGGAAAAATACTGGAGTGGGTTGCCATTTCCTTCTGGCCCAGGGAAAGGTCAAAATTCAAAACAGAGTTACTACTGAATGTATATTGTTTCTGTACCATTGTAAAGTTGAAAAATTGCGGTTCCAATGATCATAAGTTGGAGGCCATATGTGTGTGTGTGTGTGTGTGTGTGTGTGTGTGTGTGTGTGTGTGTGTTTAATAAAGAAAACACCTCCTTGGGAGTTCCTGGACCTTCATAAACAGGCCCTCATAAGCAGAGTACCGGTAGGGAGAGACTGAAGAAAGAGGCAGCCAACTCTAGATTGGTAGGTGGCTGGTTTAATAAGCAAGAAAACTTGTATATGAAGTTTGTCTCGGGTGGCTGCAATATAAGTGGATTTCCACAGTTGTCTGCCAGAACCTTAATAGTTTATATAGAGGCTTTAATTAGACTCAGTCATATATACCATCCATATGTTTCAACACCACCTTACTAATTCAAGGCTGTGTTCTTGGGCAATTTCCAGCATGGGGAAGGTGTGGAATGCACAGCCCATGGGCAAGGGAGTATATAAAAGAACTCTAAGTTTGCCTGGGCGTAGCTCACAGGTCAACTGGTGGTCTTGTTCTTAGGATTACCTTCTCCAAAACTAATTTATAAATGACAATATATTGAATAAATATCAGTTTTATTTAAAAACATTTCTCTATATGTTTATAACCAACAGTAAAGAGTATTTGGACTTCCCAGGTGGCACTAGTGGTAAAGAACCCACCTGCCAATGCAGGAGACATAAGAAATGTAGGTTTGATCCCTGGATCGGGAGGATCCCTGGAGGAGGGCATGGCTACCTACTCCAGTATTCTTGCCTGGAGAATCCTATGGACAGAGGAGCCTGGCAGGCTATAGTCCATGGACTCGTAAAGAACTGGGCACAACTGAAGTGACTTAGCATGCACACACACAAGAGAGTTTTCAATGTTTTAACAAACGTATGTAAAGGTCAAAAAATAATTTTTTTTTCCCCAGATTGATTGTTAAGATCACTTACCACAGTTTCAGTGTGTACAAATGTGTTATATGAGTGGATCTTTTTTGGATTCTTTCTATAATTCCTTTGACCTAAAAACCTAACACCAAAACTACACCGTGTTGATTATGGTAGATTTATAGTAAATATTGAAATCAAATTGTGTAAGTCTCCAACTTTGTTGTTTACCAAAATTTTTTTGGTTATACTATGTTCTTTGCATTTCTATATAATTTTAGAATCAATTTGTCAATTTATTTTAAAAACATTTTTATTTTTAATTGTGTGAAAATTGCTTTACAAAGTTGTGTTGGTTTCTGCTGTACAACCGTACAAATCACCAATAATTATACATTTACCACCTCACTCTTGAGCCTCTCTCCTCTCCTCCCATCCCACCTTTCTAGCTCTTCAAAAAACACCAGGCTGGGGTCCCTGTGTTATATGGCGGCTTCTCATCAGCTATCTATTTTACACATGGTAGTGTATATACGTAGACTTAGATACAGAGAATGGGCTTGTGGACTCAGTGGGGGATGGAGAGAGTGGGATGAATGGAGAAAGTAGCATCAACTTGTCAATTTCTGTAAGAGCATCCTTCTGAGATTTTCATTGGCAGATTGTAGAATCTGTAGCTCACTTTTGGAAAATTTATATCTTATAGTTTTGAATCTTCTAGAACTCACATAATTTTCACTCAGTCATGTCCGACTCTTTGTGACCCCATGAATCACAGCACGCCAGGCCTCCCTGTCCATCACCATCCCCCGGAGTTCACTCAGACTCACGTCCATCAAGTCAGTGATGCCATCCAGCCATCTCATCCTCTGCTGTCCCCTTCTTCTCCTGCCCCCAGTCCCTCCCAGCATCAGAGTCTTTTCCAATGAGTCAACTCTTCGCATGAGGTGGCCAAAGTACTGGAGTTTCAGCTTTAGCATCATTCCCTCCAAAGAAATCCCAGGGCTGATCTCCTTCAGAATGGACTGGTTGGATCTCCTTGCAGTCCAAGGGACTCTCAAGAGTCTTCTCCAACACCACAGTTCAAAAGCATCAATTCTTTGGCTCTCAGCATTCTTCACAATCCAACTCTCACATCCATACATGACCACAGGAAAAACCATAGTCTTGACTAGACGAACCTTTGTTGGCAAAGTAATGTCTCTGCTTTTGAGTATGCTATCTAGGTTGGTCATAACTTTCCTTCCAAGGAGTAAGTGTCGTTTAATTTCATTGCTGCAATCACCATCTGCAGTGATTTTGGAGCCCCCAAAAATAAAGTCTGACACTGTTTCCCCATCTATTTCCCATGAAGTGATGGGACCAGTTCCAGTTATTATACATTGATATTTTCCCATATGCTATTGTCACATTTAATAGAATTAAGCCTGGAGGATCCCAGGGACGGGGGAGCCTGGTGGGCTGCCATCTATGGGGTCGCACAGAGTCGGCCACGACTGACGTGACTTAGCAGCAGCAGCAGTATCATTCTAACTAGAGATACCATATATCAACTTCCACATGTTGTATTTAGTTGTTATATTTATTGGGTCCTTTTTTATTCTGTAAAATTTTCCCCACCCCCTTTTTGTCTTTGATCTCTTGGAGGTTTCAGATCACAAATATGTCATATAGACTAGTGCTTCTCAACTCTAATGTTTTTAAAAATGTAAATTTACTTATTTTAATTGGAGGCTAATTACTTTACAATATTGTATTGGTTTTGCCATACATCAACATGAATCCACCATTGGTGTACACGTGTTCATCATCCTGAATACCCATCCCACCTCCCTCCCCATACCATCTCTCTGGGTCATCCCAGTGCACCAGCCCCGATCATCCTGTATTATGCATTGAACCTGGACTGGCGATTCATTTCACATATGATATTAAACATGTTTCAATGCCATCTCCCAAAACATCCCACTCTCGCCCTCTCCAACTGAGTCCAAAAGATTGTTCTATACATCTGTGTCTCTTTTGCTGTCTCGCCTACAGGGTTATTGTTACCATCTTTCTAAATTCCATATATATGCGTTAGTATACTGTATTGATTTTTTTTTCTGGCTTACTTCACCCCGTATAATAGGCTCCAGTTTCATCCACCTCATTAGAACTGATTCAAATGTATTCTTTTTAATGGCTGAGTAATACTCCATTGTGTATATGTGCCACAGCTTTCTTATCCATTCATCTGCTGATGGACATCTAGGTTGCTTCCATGTCCTGGCTATTATAAGCAGTGCTGCAATGAATATTGGGGTACACGTGTCTCTTTCCATTCTGGTTTCCTCAGTGTGTATGCCCAGCAATGGGATTGCTGGGTCGTATGGCAGGTCTATTTCCAGCTTTTAAAGGAATCTCCATACTATTCTCCATACTGGCTGTATTAGTTTGCATCAACTAGTATGTAATGTTGCA
Organism: Bubalus kerabau; assembly: GCF_029407905.1. Taxonomy (NCBI): domain Eukaryota; kingdom Metazoa; phylum Chordata; class Mammalia; order Artiodactyla; family Bovidae; genus Bubalus; species Bubalus kerabau. The sequence continues at coordinate 63,646,639 of NC_073626.1, forward strand.
TCAACATTCCTATCAACAGTGTAAGAGGGTTCCCTTTTCTCCACACCCTCTCCAGCATTTATTGCTTGTAGACTTTTGGATAGCAGCCATTCTGACTGGCGTGAAATGGCACCTCATTGTGGTTTTGATTTGCATTTCTCTGATAATGAGTGATGTTGAGCATCTTTTCATGTGTTTGTTAGCCATCTGTATGTCTTCTTTGGAGAAATGTCTGTTTAGTTCTTTGGCCCATTTTTTGATTGGGTCATTTATTTTTCTGGAGTTGAGCTGTAGGAGTTGCTTGTATATTTTTGAGATTAGTTGTTTGTCAGTTGCTTCATTTGCTATTATCTTCTCCCATTCTGAAGGCTGCCTTTTCACCTTGCTAATAGTTTCCTTTGACGTGCAGAAGCTTTTAAGGTTAATTAGGTCCCATTTGTTTATTTTTGCTTTTATTTCCAATATTCTGGGGGGTGGGTCATAGAGGATCCTGCTGTGATGTATGTCAGAGAGTGTTTTGCCTATGTTCTCCTCTAGGAGTTTAATAGTTTCTGGTCTTATGTTTAGGTCTTTAATCCATTTTGAGTTTATTTTTGTGTATGGTGTTAGAAAGTGTTCTAGTTTCATTCTTTTACAAGTGGTTGACCAGAGTTCCCAGCACCACTTGTTAAGGAGATTGTCTTTAATCCATTGTATATTCTTGCCTCCTTTGTCAAAGATAAGGTGTCCATAGGTGCATGGATTTATCTCTGGGCTTTCTATTTTGTTCCATTGATCAATATTTCTGTCTTTGTGCCAGTACCATATGTCTTGATGACTGTGGCTTTGTAGTAGAGCCTGAAGTCAGGTAGGTTGATTCCTCCAGTTCCATTCTTCTTTCTCAAGATCGCTTTGGCTATTCGAGGTTTTTTTGTATTTCCATACAAATTGTGAGATTATTTGTTCTAGCTCTGTGAAGAATACTGTTGGTAGCTTGATAGGGATTGCATTGAATCTATAGATTGCTTTGGGTAGTATACTCATTTTCACTATATTGATTCTTCCAATCCATGAACATGGTATATTTCTCCATCTGTTAGTGTCCTCTTTGATTTCTTTCACCAGTGTTTTATAGTTTTCTATATATAGGTCTTTAGTTTCTTTAGGTAGATATATTCCTAATTATTTTATTCTTTCCATTGCAATGGTGAATGGAATTGTTTCCTTAATTTCTCTTTCGGTTTTCTCATTATTAGTGTATAGGAATGCAAGGGATTTCTGTGTGTTGATTTTATATCCTGCAAGTTTACTATATTCATTGATTAGCTCTAGTAATTTTCTGGTGGAGTCTTTAGGGTTTTCTATGTAGGGGATCATGTCATCTGCAAATAGTGAGAGCTTTACATCTTCTTTTCCAGTTTGGATTCCTTTTATTTCTTTTTCTGCTCTGATTGCTGTGGCCAAAACTTCCAAAACTATGTTGAATAGTAATGGTGAAAGTGGGCACCCTTGTCTTGTCCCTGACTTTAGAGGAAATGCTTTCAATTTTTCACCATTGAGGATAATGTTTGCTGTGGGTTTGTCATATATAGCTTTTATTATGTTGAGGTAGGTTCCTTCTATTCCTGCTTTCTGGAGAGTTTTGATCATAAATGGATGTTGAATTTTATCAAAGGCTTTCTCTGCATCTATTGAGATAATCATATGGTTTTTATTTTTCAATTTGTTAATGTGGTGTATTACATTGATTGATTTGTGGATATTGAAGAATCCTTGCATCCCTGGGATAAAGCCCACTTGGTCATGGTGTATGATCTTTTTAATGTGTTGTTGGATTCTGATTGCTAAAATTTTGTTAAGGATTTTTGCATCTATGTTCATCAGTGATATTGGCCTGTAGTTTTCTTTTTTTGTGGGATCTTTGTCAGGTTTTGGTATTAGGGTGATGGTGGCCTCATAGAATGTGTTTGGAAGTTTACCTTCGTCTGCAATTTTCTGGAAGAGTTTGAGCAGGATAGGTGTTAGCTCTTGTCTAAATTTTTGGTAGAATTCAGCTGTGAAGCCGTCTGGACCTGGGCTTTTGTTTGCTGGAAGGTTTTTGATTACAGTTTCAATTTCCGTGCTTGTGATGGGTCTGTTAAGATTTTCTATTTCTTCCTGGTCGAGTTTTGGAAAGTTGTACTTTTCTAAGAATTTGTCCATTTCTTCCACATTGTCCATTTTATTGGCATATAATTGTTGATAGTACTCTCTTATGATCCTTTGTATTTCTGTGTTGTCTGTTGTGATCTCTCCATTTTCATTTCTAATTTTATTGATTTGATTTTTCTCCCTTTGTTTCTTGATGAGTCTGGCTAATGGTTTGTCAATTTCATTCATCCTTTCAAAAAACCAGCTTTTGGTTTTTAATTTTTGCTATGATCTCTTTTGTTTCTTTTGCATTTATTTCTGCTCTAAGTTTTAAGATTTCTTTCCTTCTACTAACCTTAGGGTTCTTCATTTCTTCCTTTTCTAGTTGCTTTAGGTGTAGAGTTAGGTTATTTATTTGACTTTTTTCTTGTTTCTTGAGGTCTGCCTGTATTGCTATGAACTTTCCTCTTAGGACTGCTTTTACAGTGTCCCACAGGTTTTGGGTTGTTGTGTTTTCATTTTCATTCGTTTCTATGCAAATTTTTATTTCTTTTTTGATTTCTTCTGTGATTTGTTGGTTATTCAGCAGCGTGTTGTTCAGCCTCCATATGTTGGAATTTTTAATAGTTTTTCTCCTGTAATTGAGATCTAATCTTACTGCATTGTGGTCAGAAAAGATGCTTGGAATGATTTCTATTTTTTTGAATTTACCGAGGCTAGCTTTATGGCCCAGGATGTGATCTATCCTGGAGAAGGTTCCATGTGCGTTTGAGAAAAAGGTGAAATTCATTGTTTTGGGATGAAAAGTCCTATAGATATCAATTAGGTCTAACTGGTCTAATGTATCGTTTAAAGTTTGTGTTTCCTTGTTAATTTTCTGTTTGGTTGATCTATCCATAGGTGTGAGTGGGGTATTAAAGTCTCCCACTATTATTGTGTTATTGTTAATTTCTCCTTTCATACTTGTTAGCATTTGTCTTACATACTGCAGTGCTCCCATGTTGGGTGCATATATATTTATAATTGCTATATCTTCTCTTGGATTGATCCTTTGATCATTATGTAGTGACCATCTTTGTCTCTTTTCACAGTCTTTGTTTTAAAGTCTATTTTATCTGATATGAGTATTGCTACTCCTGCTTTCTTTTGGTCCCTATTTGCATGGAAAATCTTTTTCCAGCCCTTCACTTTCAGTCTGTATGTGTTCCCTGTTTTGAGGTGGGTCTCTTGTAGACAACATATGTAGGGGTCTTGTTTTTGTATCCATTCAGCCAGTCTTTGTGTTTTGGTTGGGGCATTCAACCCATTTACATTTAAGGTAATTACTGATAAGTATGATCCCGTTGCCATTTATTTTATTGTTTTGGGTTTGAATTTATACACCGTTTTTGTGTTTCCTGTCTAGAGAATATCCTTTAGTATTTGTTGGAGAGCTGGTTTGGTGGTGCAGAATTCTCTCAGCTTTTGCTTGTCTGAAAAGCTTTTGATTTCTCCTTCATACATGAATGAGATCTTTGCTGGGTACAATAATCTGGGCTGTAGGTTATTTTCTTTCATCATTTTAAGTATGTCTTGCCATTCCCTCCTGGCTTGAAGGGTTTCTATTGAAAGATCAGCTGTTATCCTTATGGGTATTCCCTTGTGCGTTATTTGTTCTTTTTCCCTTGCTGCTTTTAATATTTGTTCTTTGTGTTTGATCTTTGTGAATTTGATTAATATGTGTCTTGGGGTGTTTCGCCTTGGGTTTATCCTGTTTGGGACTCTCTGGGTTTCTTGGACTTGGGTGATTATTTCCTTCCCCATTTTAGGGAAGTTTTCAACTATTATCTCCTCAAGTATTTTCTCATGGTCTTTCTTTTTGTCTTCTTCTTCTGGGACCCCTATGATTCGAATGTTGTAGCGTTTAATATTGTCCTGGAGGTCTCTGAGATTGTCCTCATTTCTTTTAATTTGTTTTTTCTTTTATCCTCTCCGATTCATTTATTTCTACCATTCTATCTTCTAATTCACTAATCCTATCTTCTGCCTCTGTTATTCTACTATTTGTTGCCTCCAGAGTGTTTTTAATTTCACTTATTGCATTATTCATTATATATTGACTCTTTTTTATTTCTTCTAAGTCCTTGTTAAACCTTTCTTGCATCTTCTCAATCCTTGCCTCCAGGCTATTTATTTGTGATTCCATTTTGATTTCAAGATTTTGGATCAATTTCACTATCATTATTCGGAATTCTTTATCAGGTAGATTCCCTATCTCTTCCTCTTTTGTTTGGTTTGGTGGGCATTTATCCTGTTCCTTTATCTGCTGGGTATTCCTCTGTCTCTTCATCTTGTTTAAATTGCTGAGTTTGGGGTGTCCTTTCTGTATTCTGGCAGTTTGTGGAGTTCTCTTTATTGTGGCATTTCCTCGCTGTGTGTGGGTTTGTACAGGTGGCTTGTCAAGGTTTCCTGTTTAGGGAAGCTTGTGTTGATGTTCTGGTGGATGGAGCTGTATTTCTTCTCTCTGGAGTATAATGAAATGTCCAGTAATGAGTTATGAGATGTCTATGGTTTTGGGGTGACTTTGGGCAGCCTGTATCTTGAAGCTCAGGGCTGTGTTCCTTTGTTGCTGGAAAATTTGCATGGTATGTCTTTCCCTGGAACTTGTTGGCCCTTGTGTGGTGCTTGGTTTTAGTGTCGGTATGGAGGCGTTTAATGAGATCCTGTCAATTAATGTTCCTTGGAGTCAGGAGTTCCCTGGAGTCAGGGTTTGGACTTAAGCCTCCTACTTCCAGTTATCGGTCTTATTTTTACAGTAGTTTCAAAACTTCTCCTTCTATACAGCACCATTGATAAAACATCTACGTTAAAGATGAAAAATTTCTCTACTGTGAGGGTCACTCAGAGAGGTTCACAGCGTTATATGGAGAAGAGAAGAGGAAGGAGGGAGTTAGAGGTGACCCAAATGAGATGAGGTGGAATCAATAGTGGAGAGAGTGGGCTAGCCAGTAGTCACTTCCTTATGTGCACTCCACAACTGGACCGCTCAGAGATGTTCCAGAGTTATACAGAGAAGAGAAGAAGGAGGAAGGAGACAGAAGTGGCCAGAAGGATAAAAGGGGGAAATGAAATGGAGGGAGACAGATCCAGCCAGTAATCAGTTCCCTAAGTGTTCTCCACCGTCTGGAATACACAGAAATTTACAGAGTTGTGTAGAGTAGAGAGGGGTTAGGGAGGAGATACAGGCGACCTGGTGGAGAAAACGGAGAGTTCAAAGAGAGAGAGAGCAGTCAAGCCAGTAATCTCTCTCCCTAGTGAAAAATGGGTCCTGAAGACTGGGTTCTTAAAGGTACAAAATTGGTAACAAATACAGAAAAGCAAAAATTAAAAATCTAGAGTAGAGTTTGGAATTTCAAAAATACGATGTTAATGAAAAGAAGAAGGAAAAGAAAGAGAGAAAAAAACGAACAAAGAAAATCACAAAAGGTGGCAAAAATTATAAAGAAACTACAGGTACAAAATTGATAACTAATACCAAAAAGCAAAAATTAAAAATCTAGAGTAGATTTTGGAATTTCAAAAATACAATGTTAAAAAAAAAAGAAGAAGAAAAATAAAGAGAGAAAACAAACAAAGCAACAAAAACAATACAGGTACAAAATTGATATCAAATACCAAAAAGCATAAATTAAAAGTCTTGAGTAGAGTTTGGAATTGCAGATATTCGATGTTATATAAAAGAAGAAGAGAAAGAAACAGAGGGGAAAAAAATGTCACAGAAATTATAAAAAAAACTATAGGTACAAAATTGATAACATATACCAAAAGGCTAAAATTAAAAATCTAGAGAAGATTTTGGAATTTCAAAAATATGATGTTAAAGAAAAGAAGAAGGAAAAGAAAGAGAGAAAAAACAAACAATGAAAAACAAACAAGGTCACGAAAATTATAAAGAAACTACAGGTACAAAATTGATAACTAATACCAAAAAGCAAAAATAGGTTTGTGTTTCATTGTTAATTTTCTGTTTAGTTGATCTATCCATAGGTGTGAGTGGGGTATTAAATTCTCCCCCTATTATTGTGTTATTGTTAATTTCCCCTTTCATACTTGTTAGCATTTGTCTTATATATTGCAGTGCTCCTACATTAGGTACATATATATTAATAATTGTTATATCTTCTTGGATTGATCCTTTGATCATTATGTAGTGTCCTTCTTTGTCTCTTTTCACAGCCTTTGTTTTAAAGTCTATTTTATCTGATATGAGTATTGCTACTCCTGATTTCTTTTGGTTTCTATTTGCATGGAATATTTTTTCCCAGCCCTTCACTTTCAGTCTGTATGTGTCCCTTGTTTTGAGGTGGGTCTCTTGTAGACAACATATATAGGGGTCTTGTTGTATCCATTCAGCCAGTCTTTGTCTTTTGGTTGGGGCATTCAATCCATTTACGTTTAAGGTAATTATTGATAAGTATGATTCCATTGCCATTTACTTTATTGTTTTGGGTTCGAGTTTATAAACCCTTTTCATGTTTCCTGTCTAGAGAAGGTCCTTTAGTATTTGTTGGAGAGCTGGTTTGGTGGTGCTGAATTCTCTCAGCTTATGCTTGTCTGTAAAGCTTTTTATTTCTCCTTCATATTTGAGTGAGATCCTTGCTGGGTATAGTAATCTGGGCTGTCGGTTATTTTCTTTCATCACTTTAAGTATCTCCTGCCATTCTATCCTGGCCTGAAGAGTTTCTATTGAAAGATCAACTGTTATCCTTATGGGAATCCCTTTATGTGTTATTTGTTCTTTTTCCCTTACTGCTTTTAATATTTGTTCTTTGTGTTTGATCTTTGTTAATTTGATGAATATGTGTCTTGGGGTGTTTCACCTTGGGTTTATCCTGTTAGAGACTCTCTGGGTTTCTTGGACTTGGGTAATTGTTTCCTTTCCATTTTAGGGGAAGTTTTCAACTATTATCTCCTCAAGTATTTTCTCATGGTCTTTCTTTTTGTTTTCTTCTCGGACTCCTATGATTCAAATGTTGGGATGTTTAACATTGTCCCAGAGGTCTCTGAAATTGTCCTCATTTCTTTTAATTCTTTTTTTTTTTTCCTCTAAGTTTCATTTATTTCTACCATTCTATCTTTACCTCACTTATCCTATCTTCTGCCTCCATTATTGTACTGTTGGTTCCCTCCAGAGAGTTTTTGATCGCATTTATTGCATTATTCATTATATATGTACTCTTTTTTATTTGTTCTAGGTCCTTGTTAAACGTTTCTTGCATCTTCTCAATCCTTGTCTCCAGGCTATTTATCTGTAGCTCCATTTTGTTTTCAAGAATTTGGATCATTTTCTCTATCATTATTCGGAATTCTTTATCAGGTAGATTCCCTATCTCTTCCTCTTTGGTTTGGTGCCCATTTATCCTGTTCTTTTACCTGCTGGATATTTCTCTGCCTCTTCATCTTGTTTATATTGCTGTGTTTGAGGTGGCCTTTCCATATTCTGGCAGTTTGTGGAGTTCTCTTTATTGTGGAGTTTCTTCCCTGTGGGTGGAGTTGGACAGGTGACTTGTCAAGGTTTCCTGGTTAGGGAAGCTGGTGTCCGTGTTCTGGTGGGTGGAGCTGGATTTCTTCTCTCTGGAGTGCAATGAAGTGCCCAGTAATGGGTTTTGAGATGTCAGTGGGCTTGGTGTGACTTTGGGCAGCCTGTATATTGAAGCTCAGGGCTATTTCCCTGTGTTGCTGGAGAATTTGCATGATACGTCTTGCTCTGGAACTTTTTGGCCCTTGGGTGGTGCTTGGTTTCAGTGTAGGTATGGAGGCATTTGATGAGCTCCTATCGATTAATGTTCACTGGAGTCAGGAACTCTCTGGTGTTCTCAGGATTTGGACTTAAGCCTCCTGACTCTGGTTTTTGGTCTTATTCTTACAGTAGCCTCAAGACTTCTCCATCTGTACAGCACCAATGATAAAACATCTAGGTTAGAGATGATAAGTTTCTCCACAGTGAGGGACACCCAGAGAGGTTCACAGAGTTACATGGAGAGGAGAAGAGGGAGGACGGAGATAGAGATGACCTGGAGAAGAGGGCGGAATCAAAAGGGGACAGAGCAAGCTAGCCAGTAATCACTTCCCTATGTGCTCTCCATAGTCTGGACCCCTCAGAGATGTTCACAGAGTTACACAGAGAAGAGAAGAGGGAGGAAGGAGACAGAGGTGGCCAGGAGGATAAAAGTGGGAATCAAAAGGAGAGAGACAGATCCAGCCAGTAATCAGTTCCCTAAGTGTTCTCCACAGCCCGGAACACACAAATGATTCACCAAGTTGGGTAGAGAAGAGAAGGCGGAGGGAGGAGATAGGGCGACCTGGTGGAGAAAAATGGGAGTCCAAAAAGGGAGAGAGTAGTCAAGCAATAATCTCACTCCTAAGTAAAACTGGGTACTGAAGATTGGGTTCTTAAAGGTATGAAATTGACAACAAATACCAAAAAGAAAAAATTAAAAATCTAGAGTAGAGGTTGGATTTTCAAAACTACAATATAAAGAAAAAAAGTCACAAAAATTATAATATATATATATATATGAAGTTTGCTTTAAAAAAATAGGGTCTTTTTTTTTTTCAAAATAATAGTAGGTTATAAAAATGAAAATTAAAGTAGTAATAGATGACTTAAAATTAAAAAAAATTTTTTCTTTAATTTTTAAAAATGATAATAGTAAAAATATGTCTAGGACTTTCTCTGGTGTTGTGGACAGTGTGGGGTCAGTTCATTTTTAGATAGTTCCTTGATCTGGCTTATTCTTCTCAAGATCTATAGGCCCCTTCCAGTGTAGTCGGTGCTAACTACAGGGTTTTAATCTGTTGCACCTGTCACTTCCAAGATGATTCCCTCTGTTTATTTTGGCTTCTTGTGTTTGCTGGTCTCTTCAGTGTCTAATTTCTACCCTGACACAAGGTGGCGAAGGTGGTCACTTTTTTAGGCTCACTTGTTCAGTCGTGCTGTGGGGAGGGAGGAACACTGCAAACAAATAACACTAGTGTGTGCTCACAGTGTCTCAGCTACACTGGGTTTGCCCCGGCTTGTGGCGTGTGTACTTTCCCTGTCCACACTGCTTAGGCTCGAGGTTGCTCTGCCGGAAACTGTCTGAGGCTGGCCCTGGGTTGTATGCACTTCCCAGGTTTAAGCTGCTCAGGTTCAGGTACTAGGGTAGCCCTCAAAGGCACAGACTCGGTTGGGCCTGCGTTTTGTGCCCTTCCCAGGTCCGAGCAGCTCAGGTGACCAAGTGTTTGGCGAGTGCGGTCACTGTGACGTATTGACTCCCCCGCCCCTGCTGCTCGATTTTCTGGGTGTACAACCAGCGCACCTTCTTAGGCAGATGTTGACCGTCCAGAATCCCAAGAAGTCTTGGTTAGCCACAAAGCCTGCTTGCAGTTTGGTAGATAATGCCTCTCTGGGTCTGCGATTGCCCCCTTCTGGCTCTGGCTGCCCTTGCCTGCCTGTCTCTGGTGGGGGATGGGCCGGTCCGCAGCCAGCTAGCTCTGCTCTGTCCTTTGTTCTGTGAGTGGGCCTGGTGGTATCTTAGGTTAGGGCTTTTCTCAGGGTAGCTATCCCACAGTCTGGTTTGCTATCTCAATTTAGTTCTCTCAGATTGCCCTCAGGACATTCAGGCCTGGTCCATACTCTAAGCAATGCAGCCTGCTCCTCCCTGCCCAACCCCCGCTTGCTAGTGGTGGATGTGGGCATCTGTGCTGCTTCTCTGCTGTGAGTTACCGTTGGGCACGTTATCTGTGGGTTTTAATTATTTATTAATTTTTCCTCCCCGTTATGTTGCCCTCTGTGATTCCAAGGCTTGCCACAGACTTGCCAGTGAGAGTGTTTCCTGGTTTTTGGAAATTTCTCTCTTTTTTTAAACTCCCTTCCTGCTATGGAGATCCATCCCTAACTCTTTGTCTCTCTTTTAATCTTTTATATTTTTTCCTACCTTCTTTCGAAGACAATGGGCTGCTTTTCTGGGTGCCTGGGGTCCTCTGCTTGCATTCAGAAGTTGTTTTGTGGAATTTACTCAGCGTTCAAACGTTCTTTTGATGAATTTCTGGGGGAGCAAGTGGTCTCCCCGTCCTAGTCCTCCGCCATTTTAGGACCGCCCCTCATCTCTAATATTTGACATATGAATTGTCCAGAGGTCTTGTCAAGATGATTATTTTTCAGCCCTGAGATTTTGCACTTTTAACAAGCTCTCAGATGATGTGTATTTTGATGCACTGAGGACCACACTTTAAATATCATGGACTTATAGCCCATCTAGACCTCTTGAATTAGAATCTGCATTTTATCAAGATCTCTAATGGATTCATATGCACATTAAAATTTGAGAAGCATGGCTATCAAATAAAAAAAAAAACAGGACCATACAGGGTAAGGAAATGATCATTATTTTTCTTTTTTTTTTCCCCTTAAGTGTAGTGTCTGATTTGCCTTTTGTTTACAGTCAGCTTCTGTTCTGACTGGTCAGTATGTTTTTCTGATTTTCTAATGCCCATGCCATACTATTTGTTAAGTATTTTTAATATTACCCTGTATTTTTAGGTCTGTATGCATATGTTTATCTATATATGTTATTTTAATAGATTTTCAGATAGACATTTGCAAGATATCAAGCTCATAATGAAGAATATATTTTTTTCTGTTGGCAGCAGGTTTGATTTTCTTTGCTTCCTTTAAACAGAAGTAGACTAATCTGCATTGCTATTAAATCACCAGATAATTAATAAGTACCTCATGGTTTACACAATTACCTTCTATTACTTATTATAATTCCCTTTCATCAGCTAGTGCTTATAGATAGATTTTAATTTCCCTAGAACATTAGAAGAGAATAACAACTAATGATGAGGAATTTGATCGCAACTCTGTTCTCAACACTCATACAAGTTCTTGGCTTTTATTTTCTTACTCTCAGTGTTCAGGATTTTTCATTGTTAAGAAGTAAAGAAAATACTTCATGGAATACAATGGGGATATTTGTTGCAAATAGTAACAAATAGTAGTAATTTAAATAGTAACAATAGTAGTAACGAAGAGTAGTAATTTCATGGATTATCATAAAAAGAGTTTGACAAATCTTAAGAAACCTTGAAATTAAAAGCAAAGAGAGATTTTTAACTCTTGGAGATTTTTTAAAATACCAAGATAAAAATATAATTTTAAAGCAAGGCATATTTTAAAAATGACTAATCTAAATATACTGTATTGCCTAAATTATGTTGTTTGATTTTCTTCACTATAGATATTCTTTTTTTGCTAGGGAAAAGCACTTTTAAAAACTAATTTCATTTTCATTTTCATATGCTTTTCTATTTATATATGTCTACGAGAAGCAGAAACTGTTTTTTTAATGTGTATATTTGAACATTTTTATATGGTATTAGAGACATCATTATGATCCATGTCTTTTCTTTTTTTTTAGATTATTTATTTATGGTTGTGCTAGGTCTTTGTTGTTGCATGCAGGCTGTCTCTAGTTGCAGTAAGTGGGGGCTCCCTCTTTGTTGAGATACACAGGCTTCTCATTGTGGTGACTTCTCTTGTTGAGAAGCATGGGCTCTAGGGCGCATGGGCTCAGTAGTTTTGGCACATGGGATTAGTTGCTCCGCTACATGTGGAATCTTCCTGGACCAAGGATCGAACCTGTGTACACTACATTGGCAGGTGGATTTGTATCCACTGTAGCACCATGGAAGTCCAAGCCATGTATTTTCTTCATTAAGTATTAAGTTTCTGAGAAATAACCATATTGTATATGTGGCTCTAGTTCATTTATTTAACTTGTGGATTAGTGTACCATTATGACTATATCCTGAGAAACCTATATGCAGGTCCAGAAGCAGCAGTTAGAGCTGAACATGGAACAACAGACTGGTTCCAAATTGGGAAAGAAGTATGTCAAAGCTGTATATTGTCACCCCACTTATTTAACTTATATGCAGAGTACATCATGAGAAATGCTGGACTGGATAAAGCACAAGCTTGAATCAAGATTGCCAGGAGATGTAGCAATAACCTTAGATATGCAGATGACACTATCCTTATGGCAGAAAGCGAAGAGGAACTAAAGAGCCTCTTGATAAAGGTGAAAGAGGAGAGTGAAAAATCTGGCTTAAAACTCAACATTCAGAAAACTAAGATCATGGCATCTGGTCCCATCATGTTTATTGCTTAATTCCTTTTTCCTGACACAATTTGGTAATCTCTATCGTTCTAAGAAATTATATTTCAGATTTGTTGACAATTTTTAATGTCCCTCAGGTTTGTTTCATTTTTCATTCTTAGTATTGTTTAATTTCAGCTTTTTCTCTTTTCTCCATCTTGTTGGAGATATGTTGCTCTTGTTAGTTAAAAAAATTTTTTTTTTGCTTTTTTCTTCTTTTTCTATATAGTTTCTTTAATTGTCTTTTAAAAATTTTATCCTATCTTTATATTTCATATTTACTTTCTTATTCTAGCATGTTGAATTGAACACAGCTCATTTATTTTTAATCTGTTTTGAAATATTGATATATGTATTTATGGCTATAAATTAAACTATGGTATCACTCCAGCCGAATCCCATGTATAGTGCTGGTATTGTTTTATTCTTAATATTTTGTGATTGCCATGGAATGAATATATATATACGTATGTGTCCCTCCTGCCCCCTCCCTTTGCTGCTGCTCCTGCTGCTGCTAAGTTGCTTCAGTCGTGTCTGATTCTGTGCGACCCCATAGACGGCAGCCCACCAGGCTCCCCTGTTCCTGGGATTCTCCAGGCAAGAACACTGGAGTGGGTTGCCATTTCCTTCTCCAGTGCATGAAAGTGAAAAGTGAAAGTGAAGTCGCTCAGTCTATCCGACTCTTTGCGACCCCATGAATCGCAGCACGCCAGGCCTCCCTGTCCATCACCAACTCCTGGAGTTCACTCAGACTCACGTCCATTAAGTTAGTGATGCCATCCAGCCATCTCATCCTCTGTCACCCCCTTCTCCTCCTGCCCCCAATCCCTCCCAGCATCAGAGTCTTTTCCAATGAGTCAACTCTTCGCATGAGGTGGCCAAAGTACTGGAGTTTCAGCTTTAGCATCAGTCCTTCCAAAGAAATCCCAGGGCTGATCTCCTTCAGAATGGACTGGTTGGATCTCCTTGCAGTCCAAGGGACTCTCAAGAGTCTTCTCCAACACCACAGTTCAAAAGCATCAATTCTTCAGCGCTCAGCCTTCTTCACAGTCCAACTCTCACATCCATACATGACCTCAGGAAAAACCATAGCCTTGACTAGGCGAACCTTTGTTGGCCAAGTAATGTCTCTGCTTTTGAATACGCTATCTAGGTTGGTCATAACTTTCCTTCCAAGGAGTAAGCGCCTTTTAATTTTATGGCTGCAGTCACCATCTGTAGTGATTTTGGAGCCCAGAAAAATAAAGTCTGACACTGTTTCCACTGTTTCTCCATCTATTTCCCATAAAGTGGTGGGAGCTGACTTCTAGTTAAATTCTGTGATCAGAGAACATAGTGTATGTAATTGAATTCTTCTGACTTTTCTTTTGTTACTTTTTATGAGATCACTTTTGTAAATATTCCATGTATATGGAAAAAATCTCATTGTCTATTTCTTAGGTCACATATGATAATTTTGTTTTATAGAAAACTTTATATACTTGAATTTGTCTTATCTATCAATATCTGATGTTTATGGGTTAAAAATATCCCCAAACGATTGAGGACTTTTAAAATTCTCCTTCTATTTCAGTCCATTTTTGCTTTATGTAATATTAAGACTGAATGTTTTAGGTATATGTTAGGTGTAAAATAACCATTATCATTTTATTTTCTTAAATTGTCCTTTTCCTTATTACATAAGGCCTAAGAATTTCTTTTTTTTTTTTTTTATCCCTGTTAATGTTTTCTTTTTGCCTGAAGTTCTGCTTAGACTGATAGATACTACTGCAGCCAGTTTCTTTTCATTCATAGTTTGCATATTATGTTTTATTTCTTTTGTGATCCTACCTGTGAAGGTATTCAGATCCAATCCCTGAGCCAGTCTGCAGCTCTGTACATTGTTAGTTACAAGGTTTGAGCCTGTGACCTCTGCTTACTAAGAGAGGGCAACTGCTAGAAGCAATCACTTTGCCAGTGTGGTCCCTGAATCAACTTGTTGAAATCTCTACTTTAAACAGACATCATTTGATATTAATCTTTATTTTCTTTTTTCTTAAAATTTTAGATTTTTTTCTCTTTCCTTCTCTAGCCCTGAATTTATTTTAGGAGAGTGGTTCACAACCCTGACTATATATTGGATTCACCTGTGGAGTTTTAAAAGCTAGTGACATCCGGATCTCCTGCTCTGCAAAGATTAGGATTTAATTAGCTGGGGAGAGTTAGGCTGGGGGCTGGAATTTTAAAATGTTCCCAGGTGATTCTGGTATGTAGCCAGTATTGAAAGCTGCTGTATAGTTCTGGGTGCTCTCTCTAGACAAACCTCTTTCTGCTCAAGTCATTGCTGATACTGTCTTGGCAAGGGGAAAGAGGACAATAAAGTGTCTTTTGGTTTAGCTGTAGAATTTATGGAGTTCTTTATTTACTTCAGGCCCCTTCTCTTTGTATGTACTGTTTCTGAAATTTTGATATCTCTGAAACTACTTACCTTTGTTTAGTTTTGTCTTTCATTCATTTGGCTGTGGATTGTCTTTGTTTTCCTTTCTCTGTCAGTTTCCCTAGAATTCCCATCTTTGATCTATTAAATCACTATTAATTGTTTTCTAGTACTACAATATATTAACATTTTATAATAATTAGGTGTCATTATATAATATATAATAAGGTGAAGTGAAGTGAAGTGAAGTCGTGTCTGACTCTTTGCGACCCCATGGACTGTAGCCTACCAGGCTTCTCTGTCCATGGGATTTTCTAGGCAATAGTACTGGAGTGGATTGCCATTTTCTTCTCCAGGTGATCTTAGCAACCCAGGGATTGAACCCGGGTCTTCCGCATTGTAAACAGACGCTTTACCGTCTGAGCCACCAGGGAAGTCCACATAGTACCGTACTATATAATACATATATATTCTGTTATTCAGGGGACTCTGAAAGAGATGGTGGAAAGAGACTTCTGAAAGAGAAATATGTTTAGATCTTTCTTCTTCTGATCCTGGCGTCTTCATTAAATTACCTCTTAAATCATTGTATGAACTAATTGAATATTTTTGTAGTTCTTCATAAACCATGCTCTACTCCTTGCCTCTTTTTTTGAGATGACTTCCGGATTAGTCGGAGAGGGCAATGGCAACCTACTCCAGTACTCTTGCCTGGAAAATCCTGTGGATGGAGGAGCCTGGTAGGCTGCAGTCCACGGGGTCGCTAAGAGTCGGACACGACTGAGCGACTTCACTTTCACTTTTCACTTTCATGCATTGGAGAAGGAAATGGCAACCCACTCCAGTGTTCTTGCCTGGAGAATCCCAGGAACGGGGGAGCCTGGTGGGCTGCCGTCTATGGGGTCACACAGAGTTGGACACGACTGAAGCGACTTAGCAGCAGCAGCAGCAGCAGCCAGATTAGTTATAATTTCCCTGGACTTTCTTCCCTGGGATTTTGGGCTGGACTTGGCCCTGGGAAATTTGAAAAGAGAGGGAAAAGGTAATTTCCGTGGCTCCTGATGTCACACTCTTCCCACTTTTGAATTCTGTACTCAGAAAGGCATCAGCTAAGTGCTTTACATTAAAGGGACAAGATATTAAAAGGCTTAGTGCACCATTTAAACAGCTAATTTAATGGTTTAACTCAAAAGAGAAACCTTCAATGTGAAGTTTTAAACATTAGGTAAGAAGTCAATTAGGGAAGATAAAATCATCCAAGTGAGCTTAATTCCTTAAGCAGGGTTAGAGGTCTTCTAGATGTCGGGGTCAAAATATACTTCTAAGGTAAAAAATATGCTTTACCTGAGAGCGTGACTAGGGCTAATATGTTTTATTATAGTTTATATTATATATTTCTTGCCTGCTCTTCTATTTTTTATTTTCTGTTGTGTTAAAACCTTACTTTACTATTTATTGTGCTTACAAAATATATCTAATCCTAGGTCCCAGGGAATGTATTTTAATCAGTATGGGGAAACCATAGGATGACAGGTTTATGGATTAACATTGGGAAATATTGAATATTTACTAGATGAAATACACAAAACAGATGAATAGATTTTGCTCAATCTTCCTTACAGTAGTCACCAAGAGACCAGTTGAAAAATATTAGCGCTGAAGTATTATTTTCTTTTGAGAAAATTTATAACAATCGAAAGCAGAACTTTAAGATGAGGTTGCCAGTGCAATCTTCTTGCATCATCCCCAAGTACTGTCAGTAAGATTGAAATTTTTGATCTCTGTCATTATTTTCTACACAGTACATTTATAACCCGAGCACAGGTAAATAATATTCTTCAATGAATTCAGTTCATAGTGGCGCTATCTTGAAAGGCCTTTTACATCAGTGCTTCCTATCACATGTCAACAGGAGATTACTAGTCTCAGCTCTTCTGATTGTGTTCTGAAAACTCTGGTATTTATCTTAATCCTTTTTCTTTCCCTTTACCAAGATATGTTTTTCCTATCACTCAGGCAGTTTTGCCTCAGCATTTTCTTTGGGGATTACAGTTTCTTTTTATGTCTCCTGGGGTCTCTTCTGATACCTAATAGAAAGAAATTAGGGACCCCAACTTTGTTGATTTTTGTGTGTTTGCTAGTCCAATCTTGCAGCAGTTCTTTTATAAAAACACATCAAGAGATTCAGCTTTCCCAATTGTGGTCACCTCTCAGATGATTGAATTCTACCAATCAACAGCTGGTAAATGACTTTACTAAGGAAAAAAAAAATCACATTTGCTTTCTTTTGGTAGGAGAGAGCCATAAAAACAATCCTACCATTGGAATTTTTTCTAAACAAACATCAGGAGGAAAAAATTCTACTGACTGTTTAAAGGAACAAAGTAAAATTCCATTTGACTGATAAAGATGTAATTATCTTTTATAGCTTGAGTGTCATGATAAATTTATTTTTATGCTTCAATGATAAGTTTAATTATAAAATAAAAGAAATATTTTTCCATAAAATGCCTATTTGTAGCCAATAACTTTATTATGACAATTTAATAAGGATATTTTAAATTGTTTTGTTTTACCATGAAAACTGAATACAGTTTCCCCTCATTTTATTCAGGTTACCCTTAGGCAAAACTGTAGTTAGTCTCTCTCAATATCTTGTTTTTCTCTTCTCTCTCCTTGTTCTTCTCTTCTCTCTCCTTGTTCTTACTATGTGATATTAATTCCTCTCAGGAACTTAAAGTTCTTAGGTTTTCTGTTGAGGTAGAAATTACTAGGCAGTAAGGTGTAGAACTCTGAGACCTGGTCTGGTTTTCAGTAAACATCCCACTCCATTGTCCTGAATTCCTGGAATGTGTCTTTATTCTGATAAATTATCAGCAATCAGATACAAATAGGAAAAGGAGTAGTCAAGGCTGTGTATTGTCACCCTGCTTATTTAACTTATATGCAGAGTACATCATGAGAAACCCTGGGCTGGAAGAAGCACAAGCTGGAATCAAGATTGCTGGGAGAAATACCAATAACCCCAGATATGCAGATGACACCACCCTTATGGCAGAGAGTGAAGAAGAACTAAAGAGTCTGTTGATGAAAGTGAAAGTGGAGAGTGAAAAAGTTGGCTTAAAGCTCAACATTCAGAAAACAAAGATCATGGCATCCAGTCCCATCACTTCATGGCAAATAGGTGGGGAAACAGTGGAAACAGTGGTAGACTTTATTTATTGGGGCTCCAAAATCACTGCAGATGGTGACTCCAGCCATGAAATTAAAAAGATGCTTACTCCTTGGAAGAAAAGTTATGACCAACCTAGATAGCATATTGAAAAGCAGAGACATTACTTTGCCAACAAAGGTCCATCTAGTCAAGGCTATGGTTTTTCCAGTGGTCATGTATGGATGTGAAAGTTGGACTGTGAAGAAGGCTGAGCACTGAAGAATTGATACTCTTGAACTGTGGTGTTGGAGAAGACTCTTGAGAGTCCCTTGGACTGCAAGGAGATCCAACCAGTCCATTCTGAAGGAGATCAGCCCTGGGATTTCTTTGGAAGGACTGATGCTAAAGCTGAAACTCCAATACTTTGGCCACCTCATGCAAAGAGTTGACTCATTGGAAAAGACTCTGATGCTGGGAGGGATTGGGGGCGGGAGGAGAAGGGGATGACAGAGGATGAGAT
Source organism: Bubalus kerabau (assembly GCF_029407905.1). Taxonomy (NCBI): domain Eukaryota; kingdom Metazoa; phylum Chordata; class Mammalia; order Artiodactyla; family Bovidae; genus Bubalus; species Bubalus kerabau. Next base: position 63,665,001 of record NC_073626.1, read on the forward strand.
GGCTGGATGGCATCACTGATTCAATGGACGTGAGTCTGAGTGAACTCCAGGAGTTGGTGATGGACAGGGAGGCCTGGAGTGCTGTGATTCATGGGGTTGCAAAGAGTTGGACATGACTGAGTGACTGAACTGAACTGAACTGAACCCCTATATCCTGAGGACAAAGAGGGAATTAAGAAAAAGGCAGATGCTATATCTGTAGATGATAGGTTTAATAAGTAAGGAAACTTACAAAACAAGACTTCTTTTGGGTGACAATAAGATAAGTACAGATCTATCTCAGAGATCTTGTGGATTTAGTTCCAGACCACTGCAATAAAGTGAATATTGCCAAAAAAAAAAAAAAAAGGCAAGTCTCATGAATTTTTTGGTTTTCTAGTCCTTTTAAAATTATATTTACACTATAGCTTCACACCTGCATTTCTAACTTTTTTGTTCTTGCTCCTCTTCCAAACTTACCATGCAGTGAAGAAAGCAAGATCTCAAAAGATAACATTTTTGTAAAGAGTTGGTAATTGCTCCAGGATCAAGGTAAATTTTATAGGAATAGAACTCTTTTGGAAATTTATCTATTTTAGATCTTTAACATTTAAATGTAAATAGCTATTAGTTGGGAGAAGACTCTTGAGAAGCCTTTAGACAGCAGGGAGATCAAACCAGTAAATCTTAAAGGAAATCAACCCTGAATAGTCATTGGAAGAACTGATACTAAAGTTGAAGCTCCAATACTTTGGCCACCTTATGCAAAGAGCTGACTCATTGGAAAAGTTCCTGATGCTGGGAGAGATTGAAGGCAGGAGGAGAAGTGGACGACAGAAGATGAGATGGTTGGATGGCATCATCGACTCAATGGACACAAGTTTGAGCAAACTCCGGGAGATAGTGAAGGACAGGGAAGCCTGGCATGCTGCAGTTCATGAGACTGCAGAGTTGGACATGACTTAGTGACTGAACAACAACTGATGGCCCAGTGGTTAGGACTCCATGCTTCCACTGGAGTGGGGGAGCACCCAGGTTTGATCTTTGGTTAGGTAACTAAGATCCCACAAGCCACATGGTGAGACCAAAAAAAAAAAAAAAAAAAAAAAAAATTAAAGTAGCTATTTGAAATATTTTACCAGTGCCAAATGTTGAGATCTCTGTAGAAACCATACTTTTATGGAATGATTAGTAAAATGTTTAGTAAGATATTAATGATCCAAGGAGAGGGTTATCAGTGTTCTTTTTTTTTTAATTTAATTTTATTTTTAAACTTTACATAATTGTATTAGTTTTGCCAAATATCAAAATGAATCCGCCACAGGTTGATAATATATATAATTCAGACCAGGGTGGAAACAGTTTGGAATGACTAATTAAACTATGAACAGTGGGTATTTAGGGCAAAGCATTTTCACTAGGTTTTACTATAAGACACCATAATATATATATATATATATATATATATATACACACACACACACACATAGCATGTAGATCAATAACTTTGATTTTAATGAATTAAGTATATTTACCCTAAGCATTTGGTTAATGTGTCATGGATAATTGTTATTCAATGGATTTTTATTAATAACAGTTTTGAATTGACAAAAGATATTTTATTCATAATAAGCTGAAGGCATCCTAATATTAGAGAAGCCTTATGGGATATAAAATTGATTTTTATTCTTCATTCATAATATCAACTTGAATATCAACCATGTAATGAAAAGGTACTTGGGATGGACTTATTTAAATAGCAGGAATGTTGTTATTCTAACAAGAGAGGATCCATTCTACTTCTGTATTACAAAAGCCTATTAAGTTCAGGGCTTCAGAGATCTTTTTTTTCTTTTTGTATGGTTTACAAAGATGAATTCAAAGCTAGCAAATGACAGTTCAAAGGAGGCAGAGTAGGGATAGAAATGTGGACTCAAGAACTGTTTTAAGGGGGAAATGATATTTAGAAAGGTCTTGAAGCATGAGTAGGAGTTACACAGAGGCTACAGGAAAAAGGAAGTTCTAGGTAGAGAGAATGAAATGATGAAGGAAGTGAAAACTCAGTATTTGCATGAGGCTGAGATGAATTCAGTTGACTGAATATTTGTCACTGTGATAAAGATGAAGATAAATTTGAGAAAACACTGTAAATAGACTTGAACCTTGGCTCTGAAGTTTGGACTTCTGGAGATAGTAGACATCCATAAAATTCTTTTGAGTTGGGTGGAGAAATAAAAGAACCCAAGTTTCAGAAAATATAACCTGACAGTTGTGTCTCAGATATAAGTGGTAACTGGAGAGGGAGGAGATGGATAATTGGTTTCCTTGAAGTTGTAGCCTATGTATGTGGATAGAGTACCATGGCATTGTTGCATTCCATGTGGTGGAAATGGCTACACTTTGCTCAGACCTGAGCCTCCCATCTCCTGTGTGAATCCTGTGTGAGCTCAACTATGTGCCACATTTTCACAGTAGGGCCCTACGTAGACAAATTGAAATTTCTCTTTGTGTGTTTTTGGTGTCCTATTGGTGGCAAACCAATATTGCCGTCACTGTTTTTTAGCTCTGTATGTTAAAGCCAGGAAGTCTACCTTTCTCATTTTGCATTTTGGACTAGTGAATTGAAATTGTTAATTTTCTGGGAATCTTGTTGTTCAGTCGCTTAAGTTATGTCTGACTCTTTGCAATCTTAATTCTTCTATTTCTCTAAAACAAGTATTTTAGAGCCAGGCAGGATTGTGTTTGATATCCTTTTCTTGCCCTTATTGGGAAAGGAACAATTTTCTGAGCCTCCAGTTTCTGACTGTGAGATGGGTGAAATAATATATAATTCAAGGTTTTTGAGAAATCTGAATGAGATAAGTTATGTAAAAAACAGCCTATTGGCTTGTTCATATGGGTGATCAATGAATAACACTGGCTTTCCTTCTTATATTAATTCACTGTTCCTAGAACTGGACATGATTATTTCATTTTTTAAAAAGCTTTGCTTCCTCTTTCTTCTTCTGGAACACCTGCTTATCCAGGGTCTTCTCAACATGCCTCTTTGGCTTTAGCACACTCTGCCTTTTCTTTTTATTGTTGTTCAGTCGCTAAGACATGTCTGACACTTTGTGACCCCATGGACTGTAGCACACCAGGCTTCCCTGTCCTCCACCATCTCCTGGAGTCTGGTCAAGTTCATGTTCATTGAGTCAATGATGCCATCCAGCCATCTCATCCTCTGCCATCCTCTTCTCTTTTTGCCTTCTATCTTTTCCAGCATTAGGGTATTTTTCAATGAGCCTGGCTTTTCACATCAGGTGGCCAAAGTATTGGAGCTTCAACTTCAGCATCAGTCCTTCCAATAAATATTCAGGGTTGATTTCCTTTAGGATTGACTAGTTTGATCTCCTTGTTGTCCAAGGGACTCTCAAGAATCTTCTTCAGCACCATAATTTGAAAGCATCAATTCATTGGCTCTCAGCCTTTTTTATGATCCAACTCTCACGTATGTACATGACTACTAGAAAAACCATAGCTTTGACTACACAGACCTCTGGTTTTTCTTTGCTTTTCTCTTTCTATTATGAGACATTTACTGGAGTCTCATTCTCTGCCCTCTTCTCTCTATACTATTTCTAGGTGATCTCTCTATGCCCACAATTTCAAGTACTTTGAGCTTTCAGTTTTTTTATGTTTAGTATTAATAGAATCTGTCCTCTTTTGTTTTATATCTATTTTTCTTACAGCAAGCTAAATGTATGCTCCTAGATAGGACACAAGTATCTGATACTTAACACATTTAAAATGTAGTATGTTTTCTTCTTCCCTTTCTTGTGTATTTCCTCTTAAACTCCCAGTAAATGGTGTCATTATTAGCTGACATAATCAAGTCAGTATCCTAGGAGTTTTTCTAGACACCTCCTTCTGCCTTATCTTTCGCTACTGATAATTGTCATCTCCTAAATTCTTTTCAGTATGCCTCTCTTCTTTCTCAAATAGCCATTTTTCAGGTCCTCTTTGCATAGGACATGTCCTTCTGATATGTTCATCTGCATCCTATCTTTTTCCTCAGCAGATTCTCCCAGAATCATCTTTCTAAAATGTGTGTATGATCTCTGTATTTCTTATGTGTGTGTGCTTAGTCATTCCCAACTCCTTGCAACCCTATGGGGGCTTCAGTGTCCAGGAAATTCTCCAGACAAGAATTCTGGAGTGAGTTGCCTTTTCCTCCTCCAGAGGATCTTCCCAACCCAGGGACTGAACCCATGTCTCCTGTATCTCATGCATTGCAGGCAGGTTCATTACCTTGAGCCAGTCAGGCTTCCAAAAGTTCTCCATATCCTTCAGGGTAAAACTCAAACCTCTTATCTTGACATGTAAAGCCACCGATTGTTAAACTTTTCCAATTTTGGCTTGATCTATCTCTCTAAACTACTACATATCTCAGGGTATAATGTTAAAAGCTTTTTTTTTCCACAAAAATTCTTTTCTCTATTTGCCATGCCCTTCCCTATATTCAGATGTCTACATATCATTTAAACAGCTCAAATATCAACTTATTTATTTATTAATATTTTCTTTACAATATTGTAGTAGTTTTGTCATACATTGACATGAATCAGCCATGGGTGTACATGTGTTCCCCATTCTGAACCCACCTCCCACCTCCCTTCCCATCCTATCCCTCAGGGTCATCCCAGTGCATGAGCCCTGAGAACCCTGTGTCATGCATTGAACCTGGACTGGTGATCTGTTTTACATATGATAATACACATGTTTCAATGCTATTCTCTCAAATCATCCTATGCTTGTCTTCTCCCACAGAGTCCAAAAGACTGTTGTATACCTCTGTGTCTCTTTTGCAGTCTCACATATAGGGTCATCATTACCATCTTTCTAAATTCCATATCTATGTGTTGAGTTCAGTTCAGTTCAGTCGCTCGATCGTGTACATTCTTTGTGACCCCATGAACTGCAGCACAACAGGCCTCCCTGTCTATCACCAACTCCCGGAGTTCACTAAAACTCATGTCCATCGAGTTGGTGATGCCATCCAGTCACCTCATCCTCTGTCATCCCCTTCTCCTGCCTCCAATCCCTCCCAGCATCAGAGACTTTTCCAATAAGTCAACTCTTTGCATGAGGTGGCCAAAGTATTGGAGTTTCAGCTTTAGCATCATTCCTTCCAAAGAACACCCAGGACTGATCTCCTTTAGAATGGACTGGTTGGATCTCCTTGCAGTCCAAGGGACTCTCAAGAGTCTTCTCCAACATCACAGTTCAAAAGCATCAATTCTTCGGCTCTCAGCTTTCTTCACAGTCCAACTTTCAAATCCATACATGACCACTGGAAAAGCCATGGCCTTGATTAGATGGACCTTTGTTGGCAAAGTAATGCTTCTGCTTTTCAATATGCTATCTAGGTTGGTCATAACTTTTCTTCAAAGGAGTAAGCGTCTTTTAATTTCATGGCTGAAGTCACCATCTGCAGTAATTTTGGAGCCTAAAAAAGTAAAGTCTGACACTGTTTCTACTGTTTCCTCATCTATTTCCCATGAAATGAGGGGACCCGATGCCATGATCTTCGTTTTCTGAATGTTGAGCTTTAAGCCAACTTTTTCACTCTCCACATTCACTTTCATCAAGAGGCTTTTGAGTTCCTCTTCACTTTCTGCCATAAGGGTGGTGTCATCTGCATATCTGAGGTTATTGATATTTCTCCCGGCAATCTTGATTCCAGCTTGTGCTTCTTCCAGCCCAGCGTTTCTCATGATGTACTCTGCATATAAGTTAAATAAGCAATATGACAATATACAGCCTTGAAGTACTCCTTTTCCTATTTGGAACCAGTCTGTTGTTCCATGTCCAGTTCTAACTGTTGCTTCCTGACTTGCATACAGGTTTCTCAAGAGGCAGGTCAGGTGATCTGGTATTCCCATATCTTTCAGAATTTTCCACAGTTTATTGTGATCCACACAGTCAAAGGCTTTGGCATAGTCAATAAAGCAGAAATAGATGTTTTTCTGGAACTCTCTTGCTTTTTCCATGATCCAGCAGATGTTGAGAATTTGATCTCTGCTTCCTCTGCCTTTTCTAAAACCAGCTTGAACATCAGGAAGTTCACGGTTCATGTATTGCTGAAGCCTGGCTTGGAGAATTTTGAGCATTACTTTACTAGCATGTGAGATGAGTGCAATTGTGTGGTAGTTTGAGCATTCTTTGGCATTGCCTTTCTTTGGGGTTGGAATGAAAACTGACCTTTTCCAGTCCTGTGGCCACTGCTGAGTTTTCCAAATTTGCTGGCATATTGAGTGCAGCACTTTCACAGCATCATCTTTCAGGATTTGGAATAGCTCAACTGGAATTCCATCACCTCCACTAGCTTGTGTGTAGTGATGCTTTCTAAGGCCCACTTGACTTCACATTCCAGGATGTTTGGCTCTAGGTGAGTGATCAACCATCATGATTATCTGGGTTGAGAAGATCTTTTTTGTACAGTTCTTCTGTGTATTCTTGCCACGTCTTCTTTAATATCTTCTGCTTCTGTTAGGTCCATACCATTTCTGTCCTTTATTGAGCCCATCTTTGCATGAAATGTTCCCTTGGTAGCTCTAATTTTCTTAAAGAGATCTCTAGTCTTTTCCATTCTGTTGTTTTCCTCTATTTCTTTGCATTGATCGCTGAGGAATGCTTTCTTATCTCTTCTTGCTATTCTTTGGAACTCTGTATTCAAATGCTTATATTTTTCCTTTTCTCCCTTACTTTTCACTTCTCTTCTATTCACGGCTATTTGTAAGGCCTCCTCAGACAGCCATTTTGCTTTTTTGCATTTCTTTTACATGAGTATGGTCTTGATTCCTGTCTCCTGTACAATGTCACGAACCTCTATCCATAGTTCATCAGGCACTCTATCTATCAGATCTGGTCCTTTAAATCTATTTCTCACTTACAATGTATAATCATAAGGGATTTGATTTAGGTCATAGCTGAATGGTCTAGTGGTTTTCCCTACTTTCTTCAATTTCAGTCTGAATTTGGCAATAAGGAGTTCATGATCTGAGCCACAGTCAGCTCCTGGTCTTGTTTTTGCTGACTGTATAGAGCTTCTCCATCTTTGGCTGCCAAGAATATAATCAATCTGATTTTGGTGTTGACCATCTGGTGATATCCGTGTGTAGAGTCTTCTCTTGTGTTGTTGGAAGAGGGTGTTTGCTGTGACCAGTGTGTTCTCTTGGCAAAACTCTATTAGCCTTTGTCCTGCTTCATTCCATATTCCAAGGCCAAATTTGCCTGTTACTCCAGGTGTTTCTTGAGTTCCTACTTTTGCATTCCAGTCCCCTATAATGAAAAGGACATCTTTTTTGGGTGTTAGTTCTAAAAGGTCTTGTAGGTCTTCATAGAACCGTTCAACTTCAGCTTCTTCAGCATTACTGGTTGGGGCATAGACTTGGATTACTGTGATATTGAATGGTTTGCCTTGGAAACGAACAGAGATCATTCTGTCGTTTTTGAGATTGCATCTAAGTACTGCATTTCAGACTCTTTTGTTGACCATGATGGCTACTCCATCTATTAGTGTCCTATTTGATTTCTTTCATTAGTGTTTTATAGTTTTTTATATATAGGTCTTTTGTTTCTTTAGATTTATTCTTAAGTATTTTATTCTTTTTGTTGAAATGGTGAATGGAATTGTTTCCTTAATTTCTCTTTCTGTTTTCTCGTTGTTAGTGTATAGGAATGCAAGGGATTTCTGTGTGTTAATTTTATGTCCTGCAACTTTACTATATTCATTGCTTAGCTCTAGTAATTTTCTGGTGGTGTCTTTAGAGTTTTCTATGTAGAGGATCATGTCATCTGCAAACAGTGAGAATTTTACTTCTTTTCCAATCTGGATTCCTTTTCTTTCTTTTTCTTCTCTGATTACTGTGTCTAAAACTTCCAAAAGTATGTTGAATATCAGTGGTAGAGTGGGCACCCTTGTCTTGTTCCTGACTTTAGGGGAAATGCTTGCAATTTTTCACCACTGAGAATAATGTTTGCTGTGGGTTTGCCATAAATAGAAAGGAGATATAAGAAAGCCTTCCTCAGTGATCAATGCAAATAAATAGAGAACAACAGGATGGGAAAGACTAGAGATCTCTTCAAGAAAATTAGAGATACCAAGGGAACATTTCATGCAAAGATGGGCTTGATAAAGGACAGAAATTGTATGGACCTAACAGAAGCAGAAGATATTAAGAAGAGGTGGCAAGAATACACAGAAGAACTGTACAAAAAGATCTTCACGACCAAGATAATCAAGATTGTGTGATCACTCACCTAGAGCCAGACATCCTGGAATGTGAAGTCAAGTGGGCCTTAGAAAGCATCACTACGAACAAAACTAGTGCAGGTGATGGAATTCCATTTGAGCTATTTCAAATCCTGAAAGATGATGCTGTGCAAGTACTGCACTCAATATGCCAGCAAATTTGGAAAACTCAGCAGTGGCCACAGGACTGGAAAAGGTCAGTTTTCATTCCAATCCCAAAGAAAGGCAATGCCAAAGAATGCTCAAACTACCACACAATTGCACTCATCTCACACAGTAGTAAAGTAATGCTCAAAATTCTCCAAGCCAGGCTTCAGCAATATGTGAACCGTGAACTTCCTGATTTTCAAGCTGGTTTCAGAAAAGGCAGAGGAAGCAGAGATCAAATTGCCAACATCTGCTGGCTCATGGGAAAGGCAAGAGAGTTCCAGAAAAACATCATTTTCTGCTTTATTGACTATGCCAAAGCCTTTGACTGTGTGGATCACAATAAACTGTGGAAAATTCTGAAAGATATGGGAATACCAGATCACCTGACCTGCCTCTCGAGAAACCTATATTCAGGTTAGGATGCAAAAGTTAGAACTGGACGTGGAACAGCAGACTGGTTCCAAATTTGAAAAGGACTACGTCAAGGCTATATATTGTCACCTTGCTTATTTAACTTATATGCAGAGTACATCATGAGAAACGCTGGCTGGAAGAAGCATAAGCTGGAATCAAGATTACCAGGAGAAATATCAATCACCTCAGATAAGCAGATGATACCACCCTTATGGCAGAAAGTGAAGAGGAACTCAAAAGCCTCTTGATGAAAGTGAAAGAGGAGAGTGAAAAAGTTGGCTTAAAGCTCAACATTCAGAAAACTAAGATCATGGCATCTGGTCTCACTTCGTGGGAAATAGATGGAGAAACAGTGCAAACTGTCAGACTTTACTTTTTTAGGCTCCAAAATCACTGCAGATGGTGATTGCAGCCATGAAATTAAAAGGCACATACTCCTTTGAAGAAAAGTTATCACTAACCTAGATAGCACATTAAAAGCAGAGGCATTACTTTGCCAACAAAGGTCCATCTAGTCAAGGCTATTGTTTTTCCAGTAGTCATGTATGGATGTGAGAGTTGGACTGTTAAGAAAGCTGAGCGTCAAAGAATTGATGCTTTTGAACTGTGATGTTGGAGAAGACTCTTGAGAGTCCCTTGGACTGCAAGGAGATCCAACCAGTCCATTCTAAAGGAGATCAGTCCTATGTGTTCATTGGAAGGACTGATGCTAAAGCTGAAACTCCAATACTTTGGCCACCTCATGCAAAGAGTTGACTCACAGGAAAAGACTCTGATTATGGGAGTGAATGGGGGCAGGAGGAGACGGGGACGACAGAGAATGAGATGGCTGGATGGCATCACCGACTCAATGGACATGAGTTTTAGTGAACTCCGGGAGTTGGTGATGGACTGGGTGGCCTGTCATGCTGCAATTCATGGGGTCACAAAGAATTGGACACGACTGAGCAACTGAAGTGAACTGATAGGTTTTGGGTTGTTGTGTTGTCATTTTCCTTTGTTTCTGTGCATATTTTGATTTATTTTTTGATTTCTTCTGTGATTTGTTGGTTATTCAGAAACATGTTTTTTAGCATCCATATGTTGGAATTTTTAATAGTTTTTTCCCTTGTAGTTGACATCTAAGATTACTGATTGTGATTAGAAAAGATGCTTGGAGTGATTTCAATTTTTTTTTGAATTTTCCAAGGCTTGATTTATGGCCCAGGATGTGATCTATCCTTGAGAAGATTCTGTATGCACTTGAGAAAAAGGAGAAATTCATTATTTTGGGGTGAAATGTCCTATTGATATCAATTATGTCTAACTGGTCCATTGTATCTTTTAAAGTTTGTGTTTCCTTGCTAATTTTTTGTTTAGTTGGTCTATCCATAGGTGTGAGTGGGGTGTTAAAGTCTCCCACTCTTATTGTGATATTGTTAATTTCCCCTTTCATCCTTGTTAGCATTTGCCTTACATATTTTAGTGCTCCTATGTTGGGTGCATATATATTTATAATCGTTATATCTTGCTTTTGGATTGATCCTTTGATCATTATGTAGTGTCATCTTTGTCTCTTTTCACAGCCTTTATTTCAAAGTCTATTTTATCTGATATGAGTGAAGCTATTCCTGCTTTCTTTTGGTCTCCATTTGCATGAAATATCTTCCTCCAGCCCTTCACTTTCAGTCTGTATGTGTCCCTTGTTTTGAGGTTGGTCTCTTGTAGACAGCTTGTATAGGGGTCTTTTTCTTTCTTTTGTATCCATTCAGCCAGTCTTTGTCTTTTGGTTGGGGCATTCAACCCATTTACATTTAAGGTAATTATTGATAAATATGATCCTGTTGCCATTTAGTTTATTGTTTTGGGTTCGAGTTTATACACCTTTTCTGTGTATCCTGTCTAGAGAAGATCCTTTAGCATTTGTTGAAGAGCTGGTTTAGTGGTGCTGAATTCTCTCAGCTTTTGCTTGTCTGTAAAGCTTTTTATTTCTCCTTCCATATTTGAGTGAGATCCTTGCTGGGTACAGTAATCTGAGTTGTAGGTTTTTCTCTTTCATCACTTTAAGTATGTCCTGCCATTCCCTTCTGGCCTGAAGAGTTTCTATTGAAAGATCAGCTGTTATCCTTAGTGTGCCCTTCCCAGGTCTGAGCAGCTCAGGCAACCAGATGCTTGGTAAGGGCGCTCTCCCCAGGTGGGTGGTGCATCTTATCACCTCCCCCGTCTCAGCTGCTCGGTTTCTTGGGTGTGCAGCGGAGCGCCATCTCAGGTGTGCTGTGTGTTTCTTCTGGGGAGCTGATTTCTGGCTATGACCCTCCTGGTGGATGTCAGCCGTCCAGGATTCCAGGAATACTTGGTTAGCAACTGGGATTCTGTTCACAGTTTGGTAGAGGATGCCATCTCTGGGGCCGAGTTTGCCCCTTTCTGGCTCTGGCTGCCACCTGCCTGTCTCCCTGCCTCAGGTGGGGGATGGGCCAGTCCGCAGCTGGCTGGCTCTCCTCTGGTATTCGCTCAGTCCTTTGTTCTGTGAGTGGGCCAGCAGTACCTTAGATTAGGGCTTTTCTCGGGAAAGTTCTCTCTGTCTCTTTTATTTTCTCTCTCTCTGGCTATCCCACTGTTTGGGTTGCTATCTCATGTTAGCTCCCTCAGATTGCCCTCAGGGCATTCAGACCCAGTCCTTACCCTAAGCAATGCAGACTGTGCCTCCCTGTTCAGCCCCTGCATGCTGGTGGTGGATGCGAGTGTCTGGGCTACTTCTCTGCTGGGAAGTAGCCCAGACGCTACTCTGTTATGTGCTCTGTTAGGCACGTAATCCGTGGGTTTTACTTATTTATTTATTTTTCCTCCTGGTTATGTTGCCCTCTGAGATTCCCAAACTCCCCACAAACCCACCCGTGAGAAGATTTCCTGGTGTTTGGAAACTTCTCCTCTTTTATGACTCCCTCCCCAGGATAGGTCTCCGTCTCTAACTCTTTTGTCTCTCTTTTTATCTTTTGTCCTACCTCCTTACGATGACAATGGGCTGCCTTTTTGGGTGCCTGGTGTACTCTGCCAGCATTCAGAAGTTGTTTTGTGGAATTAGCTTAGCATTCAAATGTTCTTTCAATGAATTTGTGGGGGAGAAAGTGGTCTCCCCGTCCTATTCCTCCACCATCTATAGACTGCCTCCTCTCAACTTATTTAATATTCAGAAATTCTTGCTAAGCGTTAGCCATGTGCCAGGCACTGTGCTAGTCAATTCTCTGTGAATAATTCCTTGACTCCCAGGTACTTCTTATTCTGCCACATGCACATTTCTATTATCAAATTGAATTGTCAAGATCTGCATATTTATCTGCCTCTTTTACTAAGCCATGTGCTTCCAGAGGGCAAGAAATTTATCTTATTCATTTAGGTGTCATTATCTCTTGACACAGTCATAGATAATCATTACATGTTGAACAAATGAATGAAATGGTTACTTTGAGCAAAATGTTAATAAAATTTCTCAGGGATATTTGGAAAAACATAATTTTCCTTGAGCTTGATAGAACACAAATACTGTTTCCTGAAATTCTAAACCTACTGGGCTAGAAAATGAGTGTTTTAAAATGAGTGAATCACCTCAGTATTCTAGTTAATTGGTGTGAATAATTTCTGACAGAAGGTTGAATGTCAAATAGCTATCTTCTTTGCCTCTCTTTTGTCTTTATCATATGCATTTTGATAGAAATTAGCAATAAACCAAAGAGATGTTTACTCACAGATATCATTGCTTTTCATTTGGTGTGGATAATGAACACTACGAAAGCAGGCAGGGTTTACAGAGAGTCATTGATGTTGATGTTTTGTGCTATCATGTGGATATTATTTTAAAAAAGAGGCACTAAACTATCATTTCATGCCCAATAGTTACAAGCAAGGGCCATGCAGATCAGTGATTCTTTAATGAAATGCTGTGGAGCACACAGTCATTATCTTGTTCTTACAAATAAGAAACAAGAATGAACTATTGAATTCATGAGCAAGGAGGGCAGTTTTTATTGTATAACCCCAACTCTTTTTTTTTTTTTAAATAAATGAGGGAATCAAGAGTTAAAGATGTTAGAGTATCAACTTGAGGTGACAAAGTAGAGATAAGACAGAAATTAGACATCAAACTAAAAGTTTCTTCCAACTGTTTTAAGTTTTGACAGAAGCTCACACTCTGAACCATGTGAGCCTGAGATTGTCATCATATTCCTTTTAAACAGGCACATTAATCAGTCATTAATAATATACATGTATTTATTGCTTAAATGGTTAATTATTTATGTGTCAAGTAGCTTATGAAAAGGAAAGTGAAAGTGGAAGTCACTCAATCATGTCCAGCTCTTTGTGACCAAATTGACTATACAATCCATGGAATTCTCCAGGCCAGAATACTGAAGTTGGCAGCCATTCCCTTCTCCAGGGGATCTTCCCAACCCAGGGATCTAATCCAGGTCTCCCTCATTGCAGGAGAATTATTTACCAGCTGAGCCACAAGGGAGGCCCATACAAATAGCTCATACTTGATATTAATTTTATATCATGAACCAAGAGTTCACAAGTATTATTTTCCATATGTTAGCTCTTGAAAAAATAAAATCAATATGTCAGTTTTTCCTTCATCTCTTCACAGATAAATGTGATTTACTGTGCCTAGTGTAGTTACCCACTTCAGGGCCCATGGAAGGTCAAGTCCAGAATCTAGTTTTTATGTTTCCATTGAATTTTTCTTATGTCCTGGGAAAGTTGTTAGTAGGAGTTTGTAACAGATGGCCAGGTTCTTAGGAGCTCTGGGTTAGAACTTGCCAGGAAAATAATGTGACATGAAGGCTGCCTGATGGCCTGGGAGTGGATAAAGAAGGGGAGGGGGAAAGAAAGGGAAGGAAGCAGTAGAACAGAGGAACCAAGGGAAAAAAGGGAAGTAAGGAAAGAACCAAGAATGTAATGCAGGAAAGTTAGGCATGGAAAGGTTTTTAGATCTCCCACCTATTAGATTAAGGTACTGTGCTAGAAAATTTTACCTAGTTAATCCTCACAACTATAGAACACATTCCATTTATAGATCAGGAAATGTGCCCCAAATACCTGGTTAGTAAGTAAGTATCAGGACTAGAATTCAAACCCAGATCTAGTATCTTCTCCTGCTGCAGGAGGGAAAGCTCATTAAATGCTTCTCAGGATGCAAGTACATGGCTGGTAAGGACTCCCTTGAAAATTCAGTCCTCACTAGGTTAGTTCAAATGGCCTGGGAGTGCCTGCTCTTGTGAACTTCAGTGGATCCCTTAGCACAGGGCCTTAAAAAAATGAGGCCAGCTGATAAGCCCTGAATGTCTGATTACTGGATGTTATCTGAAGGAAGGGAAGAAATTCTTCCATAAGCAGGGCCAGAAGAGTGAGAAAATGGAAATAATAGGAATTACAATAATGCAGGGCCTTTTAGAAATGAAGGAGTGATGGTTTTCCCTCTTTGGCTACAGAAATCACACCTTTCAATGGAGTAGAAATCAGTCCCCTAATGCAGAAGAAGGTATGTTTGTGTGTGTGTGTGTGTGTGGTGTTTGGCTATGGTAGGGTAGTGGTCCCATTCATAAAACTGGGCTGGAACTTGGAGCCCTATATAATTAAGAGCCAGATATCCTGGAATGCAAATTGAAGTGGGCCTTAGGAAGCATCAATATGACAAAGCTAGTGGAGGTGATGGAATTCCCGTTGAGCTATTCAAATCCTAAAAGATGATGCTGTGAAAGTGCTGCACTCAATATGCCAGCAAATTTGAAAAACTCAGCAGTGGCCACAGGACTGGAAAAAGTCAGTGTTCATTCCAATCCCAAAGAAAGGCAATGCCTAAGAATGTTCAAAATACTGTACAATTGCACTCATCTCACACATTAGCAAAATAATGCTCAAATTCTCAAAGCCAGGCTTCAACAGTATACGAGCCATGAAATTCCAGATGTTCAAACTGGATGTAGAAAAGGCAGAGGAACCAGAGATCAAATTGCCAACATCTGCTGGATCATCAAAAAAGCAAGAGAGTTCCAGATGCTTTATTTTTTAATTTTTTATTATTTATTTATTTTTCTTTTTTTATTTTATTTTTAAACTTTACATAATTGTATTAGTTTTGCCAAATATCAAAATGAATCCAGATGCTTTATTGATTATGCAAAGTCTTTGACTGTGTGGATCACAATAAACTGTGGAAAATTCTGAAAGAGATGGGAATACCAGACCACCTTACCTTCCTCCTGAGAAATCTGTATGCAGGTCAAGAAGCAACAGTTAGAAGCAGACATGGAACAACAGCCTGGTTGCAAATTGGGAAAGGAGTGAATCAAGGCTGTATATTGTCACACTGTTTATTTAACTTATATGCAGAGTGCATCATACAAAATGCCACGCTGGACAAAGGGTAAGCTGGAATCAAGATTACCGGGAGAAATATCAATAACCTCAGATATGCAGATGAAACCATCCTTATGGCAGAAAGCAAAGAAGAATGTGAAAGAGGAGAGTTTAAAAGCTGGGTTAAAACTCAACATTCAGAAACCTAAGATCATGGCATCAGGTCCCATCACTTCATGGCAAACAGATAGGGAAACAATGGAAACAGTAACAGATTTTATTTTCTTGGGCTCCAAAATCACTGCGGAGGGTGATCGCAGCCATGAAATTAAAAGACGCTTACTCCTTAGAACGAAAGTTATGACCAACTCAGTAAAATTCAGTTGAGTCGCTCGGTCATGTCCGACTCTTTGTGACCCCATGAATTTCAGCACGCCAGGCCTCCCTGTCCATCACTAACTCCCACAGTTCACTTAAACTCATGTCCATTGAGTCAGTGATGCCATCCAGCCATCTCATCCTCTGTCGTCCCCTTCTCCCACCCCACTCCCTCCCAGCATCAGAGTCTTTTCCAATGAGTCAACTCTTCGCATGATGAGGCCAAAGTATTGGAGTTTCAGTTTTAGCATCAGTCCTTCCAAAGAACACCCAGGACTGATCTCCTTTAGAATAGACTGGTTGGATCTCCTTGCAGTCCAAGGGACTCTCAAGAGTCTTCTCCAACATCACAGTTCAAGAGCATCAATTCTTCGGCGCTCAGCTTTCTTCACAGTCCAACTCTCACATCTGTACATGACCACTGGAAAAACTATAGCCTTGACTAGACGGACCTTTGTTGGCAAAGTAATGTCTCTGCTTTTGAATATGCAATCTAGGTAGGTCATAACTTTCCTTCCAGGGAGTAAGCGTCTTTTAATTTCATGGCTGCAATCACCATCTGCAGTGATTTTGGAGGCCCAAAAAATAAAGCCTGACACTGTTTCCCCATCTAATTCCCATGAAGTGATGGGATCAGATGCCATGATTTTAGTTTTCTGAATGTTGAGCTTTAAGCCAACTTTTGCACTCTCTCTTTCACTTTCATGAAGAGGCTTTTTCGTTCCTCTTCACTTTCTGCCATAAGGGTGGTGTCATCTGCATATCTGAGGTGATTGATATTTCTCCTGGCAATCTTGATTCCAGCTTGTGCTTCTTCCAGCCCGGCGTTTCTCATGATGTACTCTGCATAGAAGTTAAATAAGCAGGGTGACAATATACAGCCTTGACGTACTCCTTTTCCTATTTGGAACCAGTCTGTTGTTCCATGTCCAGTTCTAACTGTTGCTTCCTGACCTGCATATAGGTTTCTCAAGAGGTTTCTCAAGAGGCAGGTCAGGTGTTCTGGTATTTCCATCTCTTTCAGAATTTTCCACAGTTTACTGTGGTCCACACAGTCAAAGGCTTTGGCATAGTTAGTAAAGCATAAATAGATGTTTTTCTGGAACTCTCTTGCTTTTTCGATGGTCCAGCAGATGTTGGCAATTTGATATCTGGTTCCTCTGCCTTTTCTAAAACCAGCTTGAACATCAGGAAGTTCACAGTTCACGTATTGCTGAAGCCTGGCTTGGAGAATTTTGAGCATTACTTTACTAACATGTGAGATGAGTGCAATTGAGCATTCTTTGGCATTGCCTTTCTTTGGTATTGGAATGAAAACTGACCTTTTTTTCCAGTCCTGTGGCCACTATTGAGTTTTCCAAATTTTCTGGCATATTGAGTGCAGCACTTTCACAGCATCATCTTCCAGGATTTGAAATAGCTCCACTGGAATTCCATCACCTCTACTAGCTTTGTTCCTAGTGATGCTTTCTACCTAGACAACATATTAAAAGGCAGAGACATAACTTTTCCAACAAAGGTCTGTCTAGTCAAGGCTATGGTTTTTCCAGTAGTCATGTATGGATGTGAGAGTTTAATATAAAGAAAGCTGAGCACCAAAGAATTGATGCTTTTGAACTGTGGTGTTGGAGAAGACTCTTGAGAGTCCTTTGGACTGCAAGGAGATCCAACCAGTCTATCCTGAAGGAAATAAGTCCTGAATATTCATTGGAAGGACTGATGTTGAAGCTGAAACTCCAATACTTTGGCCACCTGATGCAAAGAACTGACTCATTTGAAATGACCCTGATGCTGGGAAAGATTGAAGGCAGGTGGAGAAGGGGACGACAGAGGATGAGATGGTTGGATGGCATCACCAAATCAATGCCATGAGTTTGAGAAAGCTCTGGGAGTTGGTAATGGACAGGGAGGCCTGATGTGCTTTAGTCCGTGGGGTTGCAAAGAGGAACTAAACTGAACTGAACTGATAATTAAGGCTGTAATTGCACCTTGTCTCTTTATTGTCCCCAAATATAGTGTAACTTGGGAATAAGTTTACTAGCAGGTAAAATTGCATTGCACACATCCAGATGCACAACATCTGCATTAAAATATTAAAAAAAATCACAGTTTGAAGTTGTTTTAGAAGAATAATGTGTATTAATTTCATAAGAATTGGACAGTTTCACTACATATAAAGAACTAGTAATGGAATATTATGAAGAAAAAGTAACAAATCAGCCAAAATTTTTGTGACAGAATCTATGTGACTTTAAATATTTGCTGAATAGTGTTTAAGGTATCTGTTTGTGTGTATGAAATTGAAAATGTTAGTCACTCAGTTGTGTCTGACTCTTTGTGATCCTATGGACTATAACCTGCCTGGCTCCTCTGTTCATGGGATTCTCCAGGCAAGAATACTGGAGTGGGAATACATAAATAGAAATATAGGTAAGTAGAAATAATTTTGTAGCAGATGAGATATTACTCTATATGCAATTTTAAATTAAAATATAACTTCTAACATGCATTTAATAAAGACCTGAAGTAATTATTTAAGTTTACCCTAAATGTTTGTTTTTAATCACAGAACTATATGAGGCCTTGGACTTAATCTCTCTAGAATTAAAAAAAAATTCTAAAAAGTTTAAGAGGTTGGGTCATTGCATTTTTCAACAGTGTTTTTTCACCATTAAAATAGCTACAGGTTTGAAGCTATGAATAGAGACATCAGCATCCTTAGACTTTCTTCCTTTTCTTCATTCCCTTTACCTGGTTCCTTCAGATTCCTGAGTTAATTTTACTTCTGTCCCATTTCTCTTAAAAACTTTACATTTCTGCTATCTAGTTATATTTTATGTGCTTTTTCAAGTCACTCTTAGTACACAATAGGAACAAGGCAGAATATAAATAAATCACAAATAAAGTTTTTCAAGTTATTATAATTCAAAATGTTTATAATCCTGAATCATGATTTACTAGTAATTTTTCTGTGTTCAATAGTATGTGTAAAGATTGCCTCTAAATTATATGTTAGTTACTAGAGAGACAGGTTAGAACAATGCAAAGTGTCTCTTTTTAAATCAATATTCACCTAGTCACTAATAAGTCTCTTCTAAGTTGTGTCTTCAATATAGCATTTACATGCAGTAGGACAAAATTGCTTTGCTTTGGTGTTGAAATTTTGTGTTCTAGTATAGGAAGGCCATCTTCCTATACTAGATGGCCTATAGGATGGCATCTGGTCCCATCACTTCATGGGAAATAGATGAGGAAACAGTGGAAACAGTGTCAGACTTTATTTTTTTGGGCTCCCAAATCACTGCAGATGGTGATTGCAGCCATGAAATTAAAAGACGCTTACTCCTTGGAAGAAAAGTTATGACCAACTTAGATAGCATATTCAAAAGCAGAGACATTACTTTGCCAACAAAGGTCCATCTAGTCAAGGTATGGTTTTTCCAGTGGTCATGTGAGAGTTGGACTGTGAAGAAACCTGAGTGCCGAAGAAGTGATGCTTTTGAACTGTGGTGTTGGAGAAGACCCTTGAGAGTCTCTTGGACTGCAAGGAGATCCAACCAGTCCATTCTGAAGGAGATCAGCCCTGGGGTTTCTTTGGAAGGAATGATGCTGAAGCTGAAACTCCAGTACTTTGGCCACCTCATGCAAAGAGTTGACTCGTTGGAAAAGACTCTGATGCTGGGAGGGATTGGGGGCGGGAGGAGAAGGGGATGACAGAGGATGAGATGGCTGGATGGCATCACTGACTTGATGAACGTGAGTCTGAGTGAACTGCGGGGGTTGGTGATGTACAGGGAGACCTGGCGTGCTGCGATTCATGGGGTCGCAAATAGTCGTGCACGACTGAGTGACTGAACTGAACTGATAGGGAGGCCATGAAAGGAGTGACTCCTGGTTTACTGATTTTTAAATTATAGATTGTTAAGTAAGATCATCCAGAATCAGGCCCTAAAAGTGAGTTATTTTTCATATATCAAAATCTAGGTTGAAACACTGGCTTGCTTGTTAGGATTAATTAAGTAGAGGTAATACTTTCACATTGGCTCATTAACAGAAGAAAAATTGGCCCACTCTAATCACTCACAGAATTTTAGCAGAAAAGTTAATGATGAATGTAAGCAAACCTCATGTACATACAACCCTTTTACTGTTTAGGAAAAAAAAAGAAAACATTTTTGTTTCCCCTCCACAGTAGAAATAATTACCCAATGTTCAATTCTCCTGCAGCTGTTTTATTTTCTTATGATCTTTCTTTCCTAGTGTTAAGAAATCACAAAATTAACCATTTCTGATCTTGTACAGTTGAGCAGTGTTGGATATTAATACTGAAATTAGACACGGTGGCTCTGTCATAAGTAGACTTGAACTTGAACCAGTTTCTTAGTCCTTTGAGCCCCAGTTTCAGCTGAAAAAATGATGGAGGAGAACCAGTAGTCTTTTAAATGCATTCTTTTTGTAAAAATTTTCTTCTTAAATGAGCTATGTTGAAAATATGAGTGCCTTTTGGGTGTTTTTCCTTGTGTCAAGTTG
Source organism: Bubalus kerabau (assembly GCF_029407905.1). NCBI lineage: Eukaryota > Metazoa > Chordata > Mammalia > Artiodactyla > Bovidae > Bubalus > Bubalus kerabau. The sequence continues at coordinate 63,685,081 of NC_073626.1, forward strand.
CATTACAACAACCTCAAAAACATTCTGGAAACAAAAATATACTGACTTAGTGTTTAAACAATTTAAACTTTAAGTGGTTTTGTGAAATAAAACTATTGTAATTGAGTGTCCAGTCTCAACACTGAGGGCTATCACTGATCATGTTTCTGTGATCAGCACCACATTACATCTCTGAAGCCCGTTAGGACTTCAGTCTATTGGACTGATGGCTAATCTTTTTCAGTTTCCACTGTGGTTGCCATCTTTGAATATTTGGATAAAGTAAAAGACTAACTGTGGTAAATGAGGCAATCTGATCATCTTATAACACAGTAGCTATCTACCTGCCCATTCTGTGGTCAGCACAAATCCTGGGAAATTCAGCCAGGGTACACAACCAATGAGCCCAAGTGTCTTTGACTAACTTTGAGTAGAATGTGTTCTGTTACTTCTAACTTTGTTAGCAATGATAAAGCATGTGTCAAGTTTTGATTATGATTACCAATTCAGTATCATTTATTTTGTAGTTTACGAAATTTCTTTATAGGTCTGTCAGGTTAAATATAAGTTCTATGGTGTTGAGTTTTCATAATATTCTGTGTCTTAATAAGTATTTCAGTGAGAATATTGTGTTACTGAAATGTTGAAGCTGAAACTCCAATACTTTGGCCACCTGATGCTAAGAAGTGACTCACTAGAAAAGACGCTGATGCTGGGAAAGCCTCTAGAGGTGGTGATGGACAGGGAAGCCTCGTGTGCTGCAGTCCATGGGGTCGCAAAGGGTTGGACACAACTGAGTAACTGAACTGAACTGAACTGATCTTAATTAGAAAATTGTTCTATGAGTTTTACTTTCTCTTACTAGGTAGAAAATGTCAGACTTAGTCATCTTTAGAATGATTTAACTCCAAAGTACTGTATTTCTTTAACTTAGGCTCAGAGAATTTCTCATTTAGGAGTAACGCCACTCATTACCACTCAATGCCACTGAGTCTACCCAAACTACTGGATATACATGGTACATGCTAGCAACTACTTTAAGATTATTTTAGAGATGTTAGGTAGATTGATACAAACACTTAGATATAAGCATTTAAAATGATTGAAAGTTACATGTGGTTGTCATCATTAGAAAAATAGACTTTAAAAGTTTCATTCATCATTTGAGTTTAGCAGCCATAATTGCTGTGTCTAGCTTGGAATTTGAATCCTGTAATTCACTGCTTATCATTAAACTGGGCCCAACAGGAGTCATGTGTGTGTTTCTTCACTGAAAAACTGTGACAACTTCTTCTGGGACTCTTAGTACAAAGTGATTTCAAAATAATGTTTAGTCTGGAAACTGTTGTTCTTTCCTGAGTACTGAGTAATGAAACTTGGGCATGTTGCTTCCTGCTGCTGCATTGCTTATGAAGAGCACTGCAAAGAAAAGAGGGATTAATAACAATGATGAAATTTGCATCTCATTTTAAGGATTACTTTTTCAAACCCGATCTTTGTTCCAGAAGCTTAATTTTTTCCCCAGATTCTTTCTTTTCTTGATGGAACAGTAGCATGTGGCATAGTCAAAGAGCATAAGCAGCTTGAGTTCACTGTAAAACTCTGTCTACCTATTAAATTTTTTGAAAGTTATTAAAAATCTCTGGGACTCACTTTTTCCCTTTGTGAAGCTTTGTAATATATGTCATATTTTTGGAAGATGGCATAGAATTTATGAGGAAGGGTTCTTAGATTAGGCCCACTGATTTTGAATTTTGGCTCCAACTCTTAAGAACTATTTTAAAAAGGGGCTTCCCTGATAGCTCAGTTGGTGAAGAATCTGCCTGCAATGCAGGAGACCCCAGTTTGATTCCTGGGTCAGGAAGATCCCCTGGAGAAGAGATAGGCTACCCACTCAAGTATTCTTGGGCTTCCCTTACGGTTCAGCTGGTAAAGAATCCACCTGCAATGCGGGAGACCTGAGTTCAACCCCTGAGTTGGGAAGGAATCCTGGAGAAGGGAAAGGCTACCCACTACAGTATTCTGGCCTGGAGAATTCATTGAACTGTATAGTCCATGTAGTTGCAAAGAGTCGGACACGACTGAGTGACTTTGACTTTCACTTAAGAACTATGTGATTTTGCTTGGTCTGCTTAGTCTAAGACTCAGTTATTTTAGTGGTAAAAATGGAGTTACTAGTACTAATGGGCTTGTTCTGATCATTAGATCAGATAATCCATGTAGCACATTTAGCACAGTACCTGGCACAAATACATATGTATTAACTATTGGATGTTATTGTTAACTCTTACTAAATGTAATGCAGACACATATAGAAAGCACTCAAACTATTATTACTTCTATTATATGTAGAAGACTCAGTAGGTGTGTTATTAAGCAGTAATTATAGTTAGTCTCTTCTCTGTGTATCTATTATCTAATGACTTAAGAGAAGATATTGTTGGTAGGACATCTATTCAGGTGTTAAATTGCGGTGTAGATCGCTTATGTTTAGCCTGTTCTGCTTTTCCACGTCACTGGATTCTACATGATCTCTCTCAAATTAAATTGTCCTTTTTATTTCTAACTGTACACCAGGTTGCTGTCTAATGCCAGTATTTCTTAACTAAGGAATATCCAATTAGTTCTTATTCTGATGAAGGAAGATCTTTAATAATATTCTGCAGTGGGTCTTTTACCTGGGATATTTAACAGGTTCTATGTTTTTTCTAATTGCAAAGGCTATTTGATAGTCATTTCATTATTAGTATAGATCTATGAGCAGCTATAATATAGTAGATAGGGCATTTTTATGCTTTTTCTAGAAAATGAATGCAGTTTGAGGGAAAACTTTTCCATGAGGTGATGGGTGATTTCAGTTATTTAAATCAAATGTTTTTCCATGGAATATATACAGCAGTAACTAGTGATACAGGTAACTAACACATACTATTGCTTATATATTTCAGAGCCTAATAGATTTTTTAAAAGGAAAATGGTACAATATGTTTTGGAAGGAATGTTTGTCAGAATAATTCCTCTTGTTGTCATATTAATGCGGTGATTTAAATCTTTTTTGGCAGAGGAAAGATGGTTAAATTTTGCACAGTGTGCATGTGTGTATATATACATTATAAAAATGAGAATTTTGACATTTAAAATTTCAGTATCTATTATCCACTTTCTCGATTCTCAGTCTTAATCACAGAATGTTGTACATACTGTCATTGTAATATATCATAGCACTGAAATTGATAGATATAGTTTAAATTACTATTGGTTTAAAGATACCAATGATTAGATTTCTTATCTATGCATATACACAGAAACACATGCAAATAAACTTGCATATTTATATATGTAATATTTTCTATAACTCAAACTTTTTTTTTGGTGGGGGGAGGAAATCTGTAACAGGGTATTTGAGAGGGATAAACCTAGAAAGAATTCATGTGAAGTCAGGACTGTGAATCCACGGTCTTATACTTAATGAGTGTCCCCCCTCACCGTTCCCATCTCTGCCCTCCAACTCACCCTTTTTTTCTTTTCTTTGAAAGGATTTTATAGGTTTAAGAGATTCAGGCAGGCAGAAGGGCACTTTTTCCTTTTTATAGGATCCCCTAACCCTTGATTTCATCCCTAAGTAAGCTAGGTGGGACCATGTTGAGGATTCTTTATACATAAGTCCTAGAATCAAAGCAATCTCTGTTATGTTTATCCTAAATCCAATCTGTTGTCTCTCTCATTTATCTTTCAGTCAGTTCAGTTCAGTCGCTCAGTCGTGTCTGACTTTTTGCGACCCCATGAATCGCAGCACGCCAGGCCTCCTTGTCCATCACCAAATCCCAGAGTTCATTCAGATTCACGTCCATCGAGTCAGTGATGCCATCCAGCCATCTCATTCTCTGTCGTCCCCTTCTCCTCCTGTCCCCAATCCCTCCCAGCATCAGAGTCTTTTCCAATGAGTCAACTCTTCGCATGAGGTGGCCAAAGTACTGGAGTTTCAGCTTCAGCATCATTCCTTCCAAAGAAATCCCAGGGCTGATATCCATCAGAATGGACTGGTTGGATCTTCTTGCAGTCCAAGGAACTCACAAGAGTCTTCTCCAACGCCACAGTTCAAAAGCATCAATTCTTCGGCGCTCAGCCTTCTTCACAGTCCAACTCTCACATCCATACATGACCAGAGGAAAACCCATAGCCTTGACTAGACGAACCTTTGTTGGCAAAGTAATGTCTCTGCTTTTGAATATGCTATCTAGGTTGGACATAACTTTCCTTCCAACGAGTAAGTGTCTTTTAATTTCATGGCTGCAGTCACCATGTGCAGTGATTTTGGAGCCCAGAAAAATAAAGTCTGACACTGTTTCCACTGTTTCCCCATCTATTTGCCATGAAGTGATGGGACCGGATGCAATGATCTTCGTTTTCTGAATGTTGAGCTTTAAGCCAACTTTTTTTTTTTTTTTCACTCTCCTTTTTCACTTTCATCAAGAGGCTCTTTAGTTCTTCACTTTCTGCCTTAAGGGTGGTGTCATCTGCATAACTGAGGTTATTGATATTTCTCCCAGCAATTTTGATTCCAGCTTGTGCTTCTTCCAGCCCAGTGTTCTCATGATGTACTCTGCATATAAGTTAAATAAGCAGGGTGACAATATACAGCCTTGATGTACTCCTTTTCCTATTTGGAACCAGTCTGTTGTTCCATGTCCAGTTCTAACTGTTGCTTCCTGACCCGCATACAGATTTGTCAAGAGGCAGGTCAGGTGGTCTGGTATCCCCATCTCTTTCAGAATTTCCCACAGTTTATTGTGATCCACACAGTCAAAGGCTTTGGCATAGTCAATAAAGCAGAAATAGATGTTTTTCTGGAACTCTCTTGCTTTTTATCCTTACATGATGAGAAAAACCTAAGCTCACCAGGATGTTATGACCAGGTACAAGAAGTAGGGCTTTTGGTTCATCTCTGAGACTTGGAGCAGAATTTGCTTAGGTGCCTCTCTAGAGATCATTTCAGGATGGTTTAGCTCCTGAAGGGCAGCTGATTCTTCTCCTGCAGGCACTGGAACAGATCCTCAGAGGCTCCAAAAGAGAGTTGGGAGTAGAACACTCAGTCAGATCTTCAACTTCTATACTTGTGACTCTGGATATCACCACCTCTAGTACTGAAATCCTTCAAATTGTACTTGCCATTCACACTGACTTCCTGCAGGGAGGACCAAGGAAGGAAAGGAGCAAAAGGAGGTTCCTAAGATCCTTTTTGAGATCAGTAAGCCTCTGACATCTTTTTATGTATTCTTTTTTGTTTTGTAACCCTAGAGATTTTCCATCCAAACACTCTTTTAAAAGTTTGATGGTATATTTGATATCATACATTTATTATTATGGCTTTGACATATAAAAGTGAACTTTTAGAGATTTTATTATTAAAGATGAATCATTTATGAAAAAGAAGGGGAAAGAGGGTAATCATTTATCCTCTTTCAAATACTATAGATTCATTCACTTATCTAATTATTTCTTGGTGTTATAAAAATGAGGAGATCCTGCATTGTTCATGTTAATCTCTCATGATTTCTCTTGTGCCGAGATTGTAGAATAAGTTTTACCTTCTGTTTTAGATACATACAGAGGTATTTCTCTCATCTTGGAATGTATTGCTATTTCCCAGTGCAATAAATCAAGGAGGCTGACTGAGAGCTCTAAAATAACTAAATAACCAGGTTGTTGAGCCACTAACAGGCATAGGTAATTCATCACATAAATGCTATGTGCCACAACAGGTAAGTAAGAGTTTGTGAATGATATGTTATTGACCTCTTTTTGTTTATTTATTTTTAGTTTTAGCAGAGTAAGTCACTGGGGCAGAGAATATGAAGAGGAGGATATAGAGAGGAGAGAAAAAGGAAGGAAAGCTTTGTATTTTATTGATTTCAGAGGATAAATCTTCTGTGGATTTATGGAGCTAGAAGAGGTTATTTAGGCATTCACTTTTTATCACAGCACCGTGACTTTGCTAAGGATGTTGTTTTAAGCAAGGATCAAGAAGAAAACTTTTAACTGCTGTTAATAAAACATGTGTAAGGCCTGTTTCAGTACATCTTAAAAATTCAGCTAGGACAATTGCTCTGAAACTTTAGTTTGCATATATATCATGCAAGACTGTTTGAAATTCAGATGCTCAGGTGCCTCTTAAGATTCTGACTCACTTCAGGAGTGGTCTCCAGAAACTGCATTTAAAATGTAATCCATGGAGAAGGAAATGACAATCCACTCCAGTATTCTTGCCTGGAGAATCCCATGGACAGAGAAGCCTGGTGGGCTACAGTCCATGGGGTCACAAAAGTCAGATACGACTTAGTGACTAAAGCACCACCCCCACCAGTAACAGCTTGCAGACAAGCACGTCCAATAATACTGACTGATCTAAGGTCCTTCTGAATTTCAACGCTCCACACAGTCCTTCCTTTGAGAAAGGAAAAAAAAAAACTTACTCTTCTTAGTCCTCTCACTACATTATTACTATATCAGCATATTTAAATACTTTATTGAAATATGACTGAAATAAACTACACATATTTAAAGTGGACAGTCTGAGCAGTTTTGACATATACGTACCCAGGAAAGCTTCTGGAGTAGGAAATGGCAACCCACTCCAGTATTCTTGTCTGGGAAATACAACAGGTAGAGGAACCTGGTAGGCTACAGTCCACAGGGCTGCAAAGAGTCGGAGACGACAGAGCACGTGAGCACAGGAAAGCATCACATCAATCAAGATGGTGAGCAACCAATCATTCCTGAAAATGTCATCCTATTTTGCTGTAATCCTTGCTTCTTGCCCACTTTGCTCCTAGACAACCACTAATCTACTTCCTGCCACTATAGATTAGTTCACATTTTCCAGAATTTAGATAGAATCATAGAGCATGTTCTTTTTTGTGTGTAATCTGGCTTCTTTCATTATGATTTTGAGTTCATCCATATTACAACATTTATCAGTAGTTGATTTCCATTTTATTTTTGAGAACTATTTTATTGTAGAATTCCACCATCATTTGTTTATCTGTTCACCTGTTAATGGATATTTTCATTGTTTGCAATTTTTTGCTATTAAAATACACAGAATGCTGTAAAAAAATAAAATAAAATAAAATGTAATCCTGCCAGAACTCTGTAATGTTGGAAAAATAGGGCAGTAAGTCTTAACCAAGTATTAATCATTACTGTGCAATAATATCCATTCAGAGCTTGGTACCATCTCTCACTTATTATTAAATCCTTATTGTGGTGATGGCTTGTCTTTGATGATGTTCTGTTAGAGGTGTCTTGGCATTCCTGTGCTTTGAGTCACAGGATCTGTCTTTGTTGCTTAGAAACAGTAATCAATTGTGATTAAAAAAAAGAGAGAGAGAGAGCCATTCAAAATCCTTTCCAAGCTCAAAGAATTGATGAGAGTCAGAAGAACCAATCTTGGAAAAGGAGCATGCCTCAGGGCAGTTGTGTGTGGGGCTGTGGGTTCTGGCCGGAAGAACTGCCTGTGAAGTTCCCCTAAGGGCAGAGTTTGTGCCTTGCCCTGCTGCTGATGCCCATGACAGTAAGACCCCACTGCAAACATCAAAGCTCGGGGTAACTATTTACAATTTGTTCTGCTCTCTTTCCTGGCTGGTGGTAAAGACAGGAGAGAAATCCTCAAAGCAGATTTCTGAGACTGTCTTGAATCCTTATGTTGGGCACTAGAGAGTTCCTGATCTCTGCAGCTTTATTTCATTTGGGGTTATAGATGAGAAAGCATAGGTATAAATTACATGATTAATTATTCACACTGACTAGTACAGAGTCAGTAGAGAAAGTAAAAGGTCATCTGTGTCTAGAAATGTAATTTTTAATATTCTCCTTCATGACATTATTCAAAACATAATATTTCTCTTGTTTTAAGATACATATTCATGCAAGTCATAAAAATTATATTCCATATTATATCCATATTATTTTAATATGCATATAATGCTTAAAATGACTTACTTTCAAAGAATAAGAAAGAAATCACTGTAAGAAAGATACATCACTGGAATGAGATATCTATTTTGATATCTCACATATTTCTTTGGATAGTACTGAATGTAAGTAAGTACTGGATAGTTCTTAGAGCATGCTGCTGCTGCTGCTGCTAAGTCGCTTCAGTCGTATCCGACTCTGTGCAACCCCATGGACTGCAGCCTACCAGGCTTCTCCATCCATGGGATTCTCCAGGCAAGAACACTGGAGTGGGTTGCCATTTCCTTCTCCAATGCGTGAGAGTGGAAAGTGAAAGTGAAGTCGCTCAGTCATGTCCAACTCTTAGCAACCCCATGGACTGCAGTCTACCAGGCTCCTCCATCCATGGGATTTTCCAGGCAAGAGTACTGGAGTGGGGTGCCATTGCCTTCTTCGTCTTGGAACATAGTATCTACTAAAAGTGTATGGTCAAACAGGCACACGAAAAGATGCCCAACATTGCTAACTTAAAGAAATGCAAATAAAAACTACAATGAGGTATCATTTCACACCAGTCAGAATGGCCCCCATCAAAAAGTCTATAAATAATAAATCCTGCAGACAGTGCAGAGGAAAGGGTACCCTCCTACACTATTGGTGGGAGTGTAAATTGGTGCAACCACTGTGGAGAACAGTATCCAGGTGCCTTAAAAAACTAAAATTATAATTACCATATAATCCAGCAGGCTCACTCCTGGGCATATATCTGGAAAAGACAAAAACTCAAATTCAAAAAAGACACATACACCTCAGTGTTCATAGCAGCACTATTTACAATATATAAGACATGGAAGCAACCTAAATGTCCACTGATAGATGAATGTTCAAGAAGATGTGGGGTACACACACACATATGCACACACACAATAGACTATTTGTTGTTGTTCAATTGCTAAGTCGTGTCCAACTCTTTGGGACCCATGGACTGCAGCATGCCAGGCTCCACTGACCTTCACCATCTCCCAGTGTTGGCTCAGTTTCATGTCCATTGAGTCAGTGATGTATCTAACCATCTCATCCTCTGCTGCCCCCTTCTCCTTTTGCCTTCAATCTTTCCCAGCATCAGGGTCTTTTCCAATGTGTCAGTTCTTCCCATCACGTGGCCAAAGTGTTGGAGCTTCAGTCCTTCCAATGAATAAATGGAATATTACTCAGCCATAAAAAAGAATGCCATAATGCCATTTGCAACAACTTGGATGGACCTAGAAATTATTATACTAAGTGAAGTAAGTCGGACAAAAAAAGACAGATATCATATGATATCACTTATATGTGGAATCTAAAAAATTGATACAAATGAACCTACTTGCAAAACAGAAATAGACTCATAGATATAGAAAATAAACTTATGGTTACCAAAGTGGATAGCAGCGGGAGGGGATATAAATGAGGAGTTTGGGATTTAACATATGCACACTAATGTATATAAAGTCCTAATAGATAAACAATACACACCTACTGTATAGCACAGGGAACTATATTTAATATCTTCTATTAGGCTATAGTGGAAAAGAATATGAAAAAGAACTTAAAAAATAGATGACCAAAAATTTTTTCTGTTTATCTATTATATATGAATAAACTAATAAAACTATGAAACAGGACACTTAGATAACATAAAGTTTGTCTTTGTTAAATAGGAAATGTCTTTTTAAAATTTTATTATCTTTTTGAAATATTTTTTTTGACAGACAATATTGGCTGCATGAAATAACTGAACTTTTTATTTTTTAACTTTACAATATTGTATTGGTTTTGCCATATATCAACATTAATCTGCCACAGGTATACACGTGTTCCCCATCCCGAACCCTCCTCCCTCCTCCCTCCCTGTACCATCCCTCTGGGTTGTCCCAGTGCACCAGCCCCAAGCATCCAGCATCGAACCTGGACTGGCGACTTGTTTCATATATGATATTATACATACAAGACAGCAAAAGAGACACTGATGTATAGAAATAATTGAACTTTTTGGTTGATTGAAAACTGGAAGTTCCTTAAGATTCGTGTTTATTCAGGAAAGTAAGCACTCCCTGATTATACTTCAGAAGCTAAGTTCACAGCTAAGCCATGTGGTCACATCTAGGTGCATGAATCTCATTATTTTGAGTAGGTGCTGAGTGAGCCAATGTAGCCCATGTGCTATACTGATCAGCCTGGAGAGCATATGCAGAGAGAGAGTGAAGAGATGAGAGAGAGGGAGGTAGGGAGGAGGAAGGTAAAGAAAAATTTAGAGAGAGAGAGAAAAAGAGAATTATTTCAATGGCCGAGTAATCTAGACAAAAGAAAAAGGAAAGCACAGTTTGGTGTTGGGGTGGGGAGTAGGAGGTGGTGGTGGTGGTGGTGGTACTAAGTGAAACAGCCTATCAGCATTTTGAAAAAAAAAATTTTTTTAAAAGCATTTGTGGGGAAGGAAAGCCTCAATAGAAATTAAATGGGATTGTGTTGAAGGGAATTTAGAGCTATTGTCTAAATGTCATTGTTTTATCTTTTTCTTTTTAATGAAAGTTTAAAAAATACTAAAACTAGGTTAAATTTTTATGTTATATAGAATTTTAATTTGTTGTTGTTTAGTCACTAAGTCATGTCTGACTCTTCTGTGACCCCCATGGACTGGAGTCCAGCAGGCTCCTCTGTTCATGGAATTTCTCAGGCAAGAATACTGGAGTGGGTTGCTATTTCCTTTTCCAGGGGAATCTTCCCAACTCAGGAATTAAACCTGTGTCTCCAGCATTGGCAGGTGGATTCTTTACCTCTGAGCCACCAGGGAATCCAAGATAAGAAGGTAGTAGGTATAAAGCTGGGCTTCCCTGGTGGCTCAGTGATAAAGAATCTACCTGTAATGCAGGAGCTGAAGAATACCATGGGCAGAGCAGCCTGGTGGGCTACAGTCCATAGGTCACAAAGAATCAGACACGACTGAAGCAAGTTAGCATGGACACAGATAGTAAGCTAGCAGATGCTACTGTGTATAATACAGCAGTTTAAATTAGGTTCCAATACTGTGTTTGAATGGAGAAGGCAATGGCACCCCACTCTGTACTCTTGCCTGGAAAATCCCATGGACGAAGGACCCTGGTAGGCTGCAGTCCATGGGGTCACTAAGAGTAGGATACGACTGAGTGACTTCACTTTTACTTTTCACTTTCATGCATTGGAGAAGGAAATGGCAACCCACTCCAGTGTTCTTGCCTGGAGAATCCCAGGGACGGGGGAGCCTGGTGGGCTACAGTCTCTGAGGTCGCACAGAGTTGGATACGACTGAAGCGACTTAGCAGCAGCAGCAGCACTGTGATTGTAAAAGAATATAGTTGGCTTTTACATATGCAACATTTCAGTATATAAAATTTAGTAAATTTAGCTTCTACCATTAGGCTTTCATTGTATTACTGTATTGTATATTACATTCATCTCTGTCAGCAATCTGTCTTTTTTGATTCATTTTGAGGTATACTGCAGATGTCAGTACGTTTCTCACTAAATATTTTAACAATGCATATCTTTAACTATAGTTGAATATATTTTTAGAGTTTTTTTCTACAGAGGTAAAATGTACATGTAATAAAATTCATAAAGCTTAAATTATGCTTTCTGACTTTATCCAATGTATTTACCTACATAAACTGAATCTCTATTAAGATGTGGCTCATTATGATACTCGGAAAGTATCCTTGGGTCTGGTTGTAGTCAAGCCCTGTCCTGCTTCCCACCCAAGAGGCAATCATTTTACAGTTTTTAAAAATTATGAATTAGCTTTCTCTTTTCTAGAACTCCACATAAATAAGATCATATATTATGTGCACTTTTAGATAAGGCTTTTTCAGCCAGCATAATGGGTTTGAAATTCACTTGTGTTGCTGTGGGTATTGTTAGTTTGTTCCTTTTCACTTCTGAGTATACATTCTATGAATACAGCACAGTTTGTTTATTAATTCTCCTTCTTATATACACTTGGGTTGTTTCCAGTCTTTGGCTATTATTTATAAAGCTATAATGAATATATCTTTTCATTACTCTAAATACTAAGAAACAGAATTTCTGGGTTATAGGATAGGTATACATACATTTTAGTTCTACAAGTAACTGCCAGACATTTTTCAAAAGGTTGTATCACCTTATACCCCCAACTAGCAAAGCACGAGAGTTCTAGGTGCTCTACATTTTTGTCAAAATATTATGTTGTCAGTCTTTTTAATTTTAGCCACTCTGTTGGATGTAGAATACACATTTTTTCCCCCCTTGGCCATTACAGCCCCTACTTTCAGAGACAGTATTAATATGCCTAGATTTCTTGACTTTTGGATATATCTCCCTTTAGGAGCTGAGTGACACTACCAAAGTGATTTCCTGATTGTCTTCTCTCTGGGACAGTGTGTCTGAGTCAACATGATAAGTATGTTAGTTATTAACATTTTGTGTAACTACTGTTGCAGCTGATGAGAAAGGCAGGTGAAAGCTATTCTTCCAATTAGACAAAGAAAACCCCAGTATCTTGGGGACCTGCAGACTATTAGAATGGATGCACCTGTACAACCCCACTGTTGGCATGCTTGGAACACAGACTTGAGCAGTGAGAAACAGCTGCTTTTTAATTACTTCTTTGGCTAGAATTTCTTCCCCACTGGCTCTCAAGGGGATGAGAGGCAATATTAAGGGTAGCTTATATCATAGCCATAATTTGTGTGTCTCCGGAAAGGCAAATTTATTGCAATGAAAAGGAATCTTAGCTCTTAGCTTGATCTCATGAATTGGGGAATCAATCTTTAATTAGATTGATATGTTATGATCTACTCTTGGAGAATATATCCTTTGGATTATTTGGGAAGCATTACTGAGAGTGAGTTAGGACTGTGGAGGTTTGTATTACTCAGGGCTGCCATAACAAAATGACAGGGATTTGGTGACAAACTAATTAAAGAAATTGATTTTCTCACAGTTCTGGAGGCTGGAAGTCAAAGATCTAGGTGTTGGCAGGTTTGTTTTCTCCAGAGGCCCTGCTGTTGGCTTGCAGATGGCTGTCTTCTCCCTGTGTCCTCACATGGCCCTTTTTCTGTGTCTTTTCTTCTTCTATAAGGACACCTGTCATATTGAATTAGGACCCTGCCCTTATTACCCCCTTTAACTTTACCTCCTTAAAGATCCTATCTCCAAATACAGTCACACTGAGGGTTAGAGCTTCAATGCACGAATTTGAGGGAGACATAGAGACATAATTCAGTCCATTATAAGCCTTATTATGCTTCCCTGGTAGCTCAACTGGTAAAGAATCCACCTTCAATCCAGGAGACCACGGTTCAATTCCTAGATTGGGAAGATCCCCTGGAGAAGGGAATGGCTACCCATTCCAGTATTCTGGCCTGGAGAATTCCATGGACTGTATAGTCCATGGGGTCGCAAATAGGCACAACTGAGTGACTTCATTTTTTACTTTCATAAGCCTTATATTAATAGGTAATACCTGTAGAAGACAAAAAGGGCAAGAACCATTAATTAGGCAAGGAAACCTTTCAGACCATGATGCAAATCTAGCACCCATGAAAGGAATTGAGGAAGGAAGCAGAAATGGATAGGGAAAAACCTTAGCCAGTAATGCAGATTTTGGCAAATTTAGTGGAGAACTTGGAGCGAATGCTGGACTTGCCCATTAGAATCCTGTAATGGGAAGAAATGGGCAGACTCAACTGTGCTCAATTTTTGGCTGAGGGCTTTGTTCAGTTCAGTTCAGTTCAGTTCAGTCACTCAGTCGTGTCCGAATCTTTGTGACCCCATGAATTGCAGCACGCCAGGCCTCCCTGTCCATCACCAACTCCCAGAGTTCACCCAAACTCATGTCCATTGAGTCGGTGATGCCATCCAGCCATCTCATCCTCTGTTGTCCCCTTCTTCTCCTGCCCCCAATCCCTCCCAGCATCAGAGTCTTTTCCAATGAGTCAACTCTTCGCGTGAGGTGGCTAAAGTATTGGAGTTTCAACTTTAGCATCAGTCCTTGCAATGAACACCCAGGACTGATCTCCTTTAGAATGGAGTGGTTGGATCTCCTTGCAGTCCAAGGGACTCTCAAGAGTCTTCTCCAACACCACAGTTCAAAAGCATCAATTCTTCGGCGCTCAGCCTTCTTCACAGTCCAACTCTCACATGACCACTGGAAAAACCATACCTTGACTAGATGGACCTTTGTTGGCAAAGTAATGTCTCTGCTTTTGAATATGCTACCTAGGTTGGTGATAACTTTCCTTCCAAGGAGCAAGCGTCTTTTAATTTCATGGTTGCAATCACCATCTGCAGTGATTTTGGAGGCCAAAAAAATAAAGTCAGCAACTGTTTCCACTGTTTCCCCATCTATTTCCCATGAAGTGATGGGACCAGATGCCATGAGCTTAGTTTTCTGGATGTTGAGCTTTAAGCCAACTTTTTCACTCTCCTCTTTCATTTTCATCAAGAGGTTCTTTAGTTCCTCTTCACTTTCTGCCATAAGGGTGGTGTCATATGCATATCTGAGGTTATTGATATTTCTCCTGGCAATCTTGATTCCAGCTTGTGCTTCTTCCAGTCCAGCATTTCTCATGATGTACTCTGTATATAAGTTAAATAAGTGGGTAGAGTATAATCTAAGGGCTATGAATATTAAATGTAATATATCGGTTTAATACCCTGATGGCCACTTTATGTATGTGATGTTTTTCCCAATAAATTTATAGATCCTATGTTTAATACTGTAAACAACATTCAATCATATACATCTTCCTCATAGTATTTCAGAGATAAGGGCTCTCCTTTTATCAAATACCAGTATTTTATTTACCAGATCATACAGTTATCAACATTTTTTTTAGGAAATTAGACCACGACATAGGCCTTCTTTCTTTCCCCAGGAGAGTCACCCTTTTCCCACAAAATGAGGAGAGACATGAATCCCATTCAGTTGCTTTAACTCTTTTCTCCCCAGCTGATTAGCTTTTAGATTTGTATTTTATCTCAGATGTCCAGAAAAGACAGGTTTATAAGACAGAAAGTAAATTAGTAATTTACCGGGACTGGAGGTGAGAAAGGAATTAACTATTCACGAATGTAAGAGATCTTATTGGTGGAATGAAAATGTAATAAAAACAATTTGTGATGGTGGTTTTACCACTTGGTAAAATTACTAAGAACACTGAATTGTAGACTCGAAATGGTTGAGTTTTACCATATGTAAAATATAGCTCAATAAACTCACTAAAAAAGTGAAAGCTGAAAGTAAAATCCTTGTTACAAAGATATAAAAACCTGTCAAGTTTGGGAGGAAAAGTGTATCTGAGGAACATATTTAGTAAGGGAAATTCAAGCTATTAATCTTGTAAATCAACAGTGTTATCTTAAGGTGACCTATCCAATTATATTACTGTATATTCTATACTTTTATAGTATGAATAATTTTCTTTAATTAATTGAAAAAAGCTATATAAAATTGAAACTACATTAAGTGAAAATTGCCCTCCCTACCCCAAATAACAAATGACAAAGATATAATAATTTTCTAACTGTGAAAGTAAGTTATTTTTAGAAAAACTATAATAGTTAGGTATAAGTAGCATCCAAAATTCAAATGATAGCAATGGGAAATGTTTGCTGTGTCATAATATACAGCAGGTTGAAGAAATGGTTTGGAGTACTCAAATGTGTACAGTACATAGGGCACATATTTGAATCCCACACTGAGAGGCTTTTCTGCATTGTTGATCATAAATTGGATTGGTTAAGTAATTAAACTGTGAATTTTTGAAGGTCAAAGACATTGTTTCCTTGGCATGTTTTACTTGTGCTGTTCTGTATATATTTAATAATAGTACATACTGGGCCAAATTCTTAAAGTAATTCAATTATAGCAAATGATAATACTCAACTGAGAGAATCATTAATCACTTTTAATCTATCTCTTGCAGGCATTGGGTTCTTTTTACAGCATAGACTTTGTAATGATTTATTTTCAGGCAATAATGCACAAATACGTTTAGTCTTAATAATTCATAAAGTACTAAACTATTGAACAACTTAGATCAGATCCACAAAAAATTTATTGACTGACAAATAGCATAGATTCATATGCTTTAATTTAAGACTATAAAGTTCATGGTATGTTAAATATTTGTAATGAATAATTTTTCAGACACTGTTACAATTTGTGGGTCTCAGGAGAAGCCTGTTACAGATGCCCTGCTCTTTGACACTTGTTCATTCATCTCTGGTAGCAAAAATAATTTTTGTAGCTCTGGGAATTTTTTCCCATATATATCTTCTTCCTATATCATCATCATCATCATATTTGTTTATACCATTACAGACTATTGGCTTCAGATTTATCCTGTTCTCCATGTTTCTCAGGAAGGTTTGAGTAGCACCAAGCATCTTATTTTCTTCTAATGTCCTTCCTCACTGTCTTTAGGGTCAAGGAGAGAGTGGTGGCAGAATCATTTGCATGAATTGGCTTTAGTCTATCTGTAATTTAATTCATCTATTCTTTTCAGTGCCAAATGTTTGAGAGAAACTAGAGTTTGGGGAGTGGATATAATAAAGTGCATGGATATGTACACACTGATATATACACATTGATAGATATTAATTCATGATTACGTTCATGGCTTGATTGCTGGAGGTCCATGGACTCTCCTGTTCTTTTATCCTTTGCTTTGGAATCTTTAGACCTCTAGTGGACTTAAAACTTTATCATGGGCATAGTTACCTGTAACTGAATGAGTTGGAGGATAAAGTCCTTCAAGGCTTCCTTTGTGGCTCAGTTGGTAAAGAATCTGCCTGCAATGTGGGAGACCTGGGTTCGATCCCTGGGTTGGGAAGATCCCCTGGAGAAGGGAAAGGCTATCCACTCCAGTATTCTGGCCTGGAGAATTCCATGGACTGTATAGTCCATGGGGTCGCAAAGAATCAGACATGACTGAGCAATTTTCACTTAGTCACTTTGCTATGAGGACAGTTAAAAAAGAAACCAACTTAGCTTGAGATATAGGAAAATTTA
Source organism: Bubalus kerabau (assembly GCF_029407905.1). Taxonomy (NCBI): domain Eukaryota; kingdom Metazoa; phylum Chordata; class Mammalia; order Artiodactyla; family Bovidae; genus Bubalus; species Bubalus kerabau. The sequence continues at coordinate 63,702,083 of NC_073626.1, forward strand.
CTGAATCAGGAAGGAATATTTAAAGTCTTTGCTTGGAGCTTTCTAGATCTGAAAGCCATATTTTCTCAAACATATTAGGAAAACATTGGTTATACTGGACATCTTCAGAATCTATAGTGTGTTTAAAGAAAAGTCTTGTAGCATGGAAGGCCAAATTTAAAAGTGAAGGTCAGTGCATGCAGAACACCAGCTGAGAACGGACAGGAGTACCTGATCAGTGGAAAAGAATATATAGAACCATGAAAACTCAGGAGAATTAAAGAACTAGGCGGTAAAACAGGAGTGTTAGTAGGACTGGACCTGCCCTCGGCGGGTAGGGGAAATGAAGCAGGGGTCCAATCCCCACATTGGGCAATTGTCTGAGTCAGAGGAGGAACATTTAAGGCTGAGAGTGAAACAGCTGATCCGTGGCAGCCTAAATGGAATGAGAATCAGAAAGTCCTTGCCACAACCATACACAGCCTGGACAGGGATGCAGGTCACCTAGAAAGTACAGTGGCTGGGAGCTAGAGTTTAGGGATTGTGGAGCAATCCTAGGGTGAGGGCTGCTGTTGACTGCAGAGAGATGGATGGAAGGGATGGGAGCGAGGAGATTGTGGTGGGAAATGACCGTGGAGAAAAGCCAGGCAGCCATGGAAGCAAGGCGATAATGCTGAGTCACGTGTGCGGGGTGGAGCTATCACCATAGCCTCTCTCTTTCCACATGGCAGCATTGGCAGCTGAACAACAGATAGGCTGGAGCACCAAACACCTGATGCACTGAACTACAGATTAGGACTCCACCCAGGGTACTCCTTTAGGTGACTGATGTGCCAAACTACAGAGTAGGACCCCACCAAGGGTGCCCCTTTAAGTGCCTGATATGCAGATCTACAAAGTAGGACCCCAGCCAGGGGCCGCCTCTATGTGCCCGGTGCTCTGAACAACAAAGAAGGGCCCCAGGCAAGGGAGCCCTCTAAGTATTGGAATGGGCAGAGCTAAGGAGAAAAATTGGCCAAAAAGGCCTTCTGATTGCATACCTATAAGAGGCTCAAAAAAAGACTCTGATAGGGCCATAACTCCAGTGGTGGAGGCAGTCCGTATCCTTGTACACTTGGCGCTGCCAGGGTCCCTGCAAGCCAAGAAGCTGCTCCACCTTCATGCTCAACTCTCATTGGGGCAGAGCTGTCAAAGGCAAAAAAAAGTCTTGCGTCTATGCATGCAAAGTCACTTAGGTTGTGTTCAACACTTTGCAACCCTGTGGACTGTGGCCTACCAGTCTTCTCTGTCAGGGGAGTTCTCCAGGCAAGAAAGCTGCAGTGTATTGGTCAATACTGATTGCTATACCCTTCTAGAGCCCTATATTTCCTGCTGCCCTAGCTGCCAACCCCCCTGAGTACTTGGTGCTACCAGAACCTCTGAGACCCAGGCAGCAGCACCACCTCCACACCTGGCCCTCACTGGGGCAGACCTAAGTCCTCCATGGCAGCCTCAGGAGCAAACCTTAGTGGATGACCCACATGCAGACGTGGAAATAAAACCACAGTTGAATCCCAGGGGCAGAGTGGCTAAGGAAGAAGACCCAAAACCTTCCCACCAGCTGTACAAGCTGCAGATTAAATCCATGTGATAACTAGGCAGGCTCTGTGTCTATGGAATATATAAAAGGTCACTGAGAGCTCCCACAAAAGAAAAAATGCACTAGTTCTGATATCTGTGGACATTGGAGGCAAGAACACACAGGAGTAGGACAGATTAGCAGCTGAACTGCCCCCACAGCAGCTCCAGAGAGCAGCACAGTGTTGGAGGGCACCCTAGGGTGATGAGGTGGACTGTGACTCCCAGTGAGGGAAAGGGCTCTGACAGCAGTGACTCAAGAAAAACATTTATTATTCTTATGTTTTGACTTTCTTTTGGATTTTTTTAAAAAACTTTTTTCTTTTTATTTTTTTCCTCTCGCCCCTCCCCCCGCCCCACGTTGTAATTGTCAGTTTTATTGGCGCTGCTGCTGCTAAGTCGCTTTAGTCATGTCCAACTCTGTGCTACTCCATAGACGGCAGCCCACCAGGCTCTGCTGTCCCTGGGATTCACCAGGCAAGAATACTGGAGTGGGTTGCCATTTCCTTCTCCAATGCATGAGAGTGAAAAGTGAAAGTGAAGTCGCTCAGTCGTGTCTGACTCTTAGCGACCCCATGGACTGCAGCCCACCAGGCTCCTCTGTCCATGGGATTTTCCAGACAAGAGTACTGGAGTGGGTTGCCATTGCCTTCTCTGTTATTGGCACTATGAAATGTAATTAAGTTTTTGAGCTTTTATATTTTTTCTCTCAATCACAGTATTTATTGTTGTTATAAACGTCTGCCACTACATTGGGCTTTTGCAGTTCTGTGGAGATTTCCTTTTTTTTTTTAACTTCTTTTTCTTTTATCTTTTTTAATCTTAATTTTTAATTCTTTAAACCTATTATTATTTTTTCTATATTTACTCCTTTGTTTGCTTTTCCCACTGTTTATGTCCCCTTGCAGTTAAAATTTAATATATGTAAATATTCTTTATCTATGTCTTCTTTCTTCCTTTCCTCTCAATATATTTGTTAGTCTTGTTTTCACTGATTTATTCCCTGCTTGGCACCTTGCTTTAGTTTTGTTTCCCAGCTTGTGCTTTCGTTAGTTTGGTTCTTAACTGGTAGATATAATTTTTTATTTCCTTTTTTCACCAGGTCAATCTACTGTACTTTGTTTTTGTTGGACTGTTTTGATTTTGCTTATGGGTGTATATGTATATGCGTATATTCCATTATTTTAATTATTATTTGCCTGATTTTGTAACTGCCATTTGTCTGGGGTTCATCTTTGGATTCTTATTTTTGGGTATTTGTTTTAATCTCACTCAATGACATAACAAACCACTTGTGGAATCTTCTTTTCTGACCAGAGATCAAACCCTGAGCCTTTGGAGTGAGAGTACTGACTCCAAGACACTAGACTACTAGAGAACTAACCCTAGGGAGTATCATATAGTGGGAACTCACCCAAAGGAAAACACTTAAATACAAGACCCTTCATCACCCAACCACCAGTAGCACCCTGTGCAGGATGCCTCATCTAAACAACAAACAAAACAAAAATACAAACCCAATTATCAGCAGACAGGATTACCACCTCACTCAGTCTTGAGCATCAGAGGAAAAGCAAACAAACAAAAAAATTCAGCCCAAATCTCACCCTATACAAAGCTTACACAACCCACTGGACCAACCTTCAGTTCAGTCGCTCAGTCATGTCCAACTCTTTGCAACCCCATGAATTGCAGCACACCAGGCCTCCCTGTCTATCACCAACTCCTGGAGTTCACCCAAATTCATGTGCATGGAGTCAGTGATGCCATCCAGCCATCTCATCCTCTGTCATTCCCTTCTCCTCCTGCCCCCAATCCGTCCCAGCATCAGGGTCTTTCCCAATGAGTCAACTCTTCGCATGAGGTGGCCAAAGTATTGGAGTTTCTGCCTCAGCATCCCAACCTTAGGAGGGTAGAAACCAAAAGGAAGAAAGAATTCAACCTTGAAGCCTGGGAAAAAGAGACCTCAAACACAATAAGTTAAAAAAAATAATTAAAAGGCAGGGAAATACAACACAAATGAAGGAACAAAGTAGAAATGCAAAAGTCCAAATAAATGAAGAAGAAATAGGAAAAATACCTGAAAAAGAATTCAGAATAATGATAGTAAAGATGATTAAAAACCTTGAAAACAGAGTGGAGAAAATGCAAGACTCAATTAACAAAAACCTAGACGAATTAAAGAATAAACATACAGAGACAAACAACACAATTACTGAAATTAAAAATACTCTAGAAAGAATCAATAGCAGAATATCTGAAGTAGAGGAACGAATCAGTTAGCTGGAAGATAAAATTATGGAAATAACTTCTAAAGAGCAGAATAAAGTAAAAGGAATGAAAAGAACTGAGGATAGTCTCAGAGACCTTTGGGACAATATCAAATGCCCCAACATTCAAATTATAGGCATCCCAGAAAAAGAAGAGGAAAAGAAAGGGTATGAGAAAATTTTTGAAGAGGTTATAGTTGAAAATTTCCCCAACATGGAAAAGAAAATAATCAAGTCCAAGAGGTTCAAAGAGTCCCATACAGGATAAACCCAAGGAAGAACTAATCAAAATAACAAAGACTAAACACAAAGAAATAATATTAAAAGCAGCAAGGGAAAAGCAACAAGTAATATACAAGGGAAACCCCATTCACTTAACAGCTGATGTTTCAGCAGAAACTTTGCAGGCCAGAAGGGAATGGCAGGATATATTTATAGTACTGAAAGGGGAAAATCTACAACCAAGATCATTGTACCTGGCAAGGATCTCATTCAAAATTGATGGAGAAATTAGAAGCTTTTCAGACAAGTGAAAGTTAAGAGAACTCAGTACCACCAAACCAGCTTTACAGCAAATATTAAATGGACTTAAATGGTCAAGAAATACAAGAGAAGATAAAGATCTACAAAATCAACCCCAAACAATTAAGAAAATGGTAATAGGAACATATGTATCAATAATTACCTTATTTTTTATTTATTAAAAAAATTTTTATTTTTAAAATTTATTTATTTTTAATTGAAGGATAATTGCTTTACAATATTGTGTTAGTTTATAATTACTTTAAATGTAAACAGATTAAATGCTCCAACCAAAAGACATAGACTAGCTGAATGGATAAAAACAAGACCCATATATATGCTGTCTATAAGAAACCCACTTCAGATCTCAAGATACATATAGACTGAAAGTGAGAGGATGGAAAAATATATTCCATACAAGTGGGAAGCAAAAGAAAGCTTGAGTATCAATCCTCATATCAGATGACATAGATGTAAAGATTATTACAGGAGATAAGGATGGACACTACATAATGATCAATCCAAGAGGAAGACATAACAATTGTAAATATCTATGCACGCAACATAGGAGCACCTCAATACATAAGACAAACACTAACAGACATAAAAGGAGAAATTGACAGTAACACAGTAATTGTAGGAGACTTTAACACCCCACTCATACCAATGGACAGATCATCAAAAGAGAAAATTATTAAGGAAACACAAGTCTTATTGATACATTAGATGATGTGGATCTCATTGATATCTTCAGGACATTCCATCCAAATGCAGAAGAATACACCTTCTCAAGTGCACATGGAACATTCTTCAGGATAGACCAAATCTTGGGTCACAAATCAAACCTCAGTAAATTTAAGAAAATTAAAATCATATCAAGTGTCTTCTCCTACCACAAATCTATGAGACTAGATATCAATTACAAGAAAAAAAAAACTATAAGAAACACAAACACATGGAGATTAAACAACATGTTTCTAAATAACCAACAGGTTACTGAAGAAATCAAAAGGGAAATCAAATTTCTAGAAACAAGTGACAATGGAAACACAACAACTCAAAACCCTTAAGATGCAGCAAAAACAGTTCTAAGAGGGAAATTTATAGCAATACAATCCTACCTCAAGAAATAAGAAAAACATTGAATAGACTAACTTCATACCTAAAACAACTGGAAAAAAAAAAAAGAACCAAAACCCCCCAAAATTAGTAGAAGGAAATAAATCATAAAGATCCAAGCAGAAATAAATGAAAAAGAAAAAAAGAAACAATAGTAAAGATTAATAAAGCTAAAAGCTGGTTCTTTGAGAAGATAAACGAAACTGACAAGCCTTTAGGCAGACTTATCAAGAAAAAAAGAGAGAAGAATCAAATCAACAAAATTAGAAATGAAAAAGAAGAGGTTACAGGCAATGCAGAAATACAAAGGATTATAAGATAATCTGGAAGAAATGGACAGATTCTTAGAAAAGTTTAATCTTCCAAGACTGAGCCAGGAAGAAATAGAAATTATGAACAACCCAATTACAAGCACTGAAATTGAAGCTGTGATCAAGATCAGATCAGATCAGATTAGTTGCTCAGTCGTGTCCGACTCTTTGCGACCCTATGAATCGCAGCATGCCAGGCCTCCCTGTCCATCACCAACTCCCGGAGTTCACTCAGACTCACGTCCATCGAGTCAGTGATGCCATCCAGCCATCTCATCCTCTGTCGTCCCCTTCTTCTCCTGCCCCCAATCCCTCCCAGCATCAGAGTCTTTCCAATGAGTCAACTCTTCTCATGAGGTGGCCAAAGTACTGGAGTTTCAGCTTTAGCATCATTCCTTCCAAAGAAATCCCAGGGCTGATCTCCTTCAGAATGGACTGGTTGGATCTCCTTGCAGTCCAAGGGACTCTCAAGAGTCTTCTCCAACACCACAGTTCAAAAGCATCAATTCTTCGGCGCTCAGCCTTCTTCACAGTCCAACTCTCACATCCATACATGACCACAGGAAAAACTATAGCCTTGACTAGACGGACCTTTGTTGGCAAAGTAATGTCTCTGCTTTTGAGTATGCTATCTAGGTTGGTCATAACTTTCCTTCCAAGGAGTAAGCGTCTGTTAATTTCATGGCTGCAGTCACCATCTGTAGTGATTTTGGAGCCCAGAAAAATAAAGTCTGACACTGTTTCCACTGTTTCCCCATCTATTTCCCGTGAAGTAATGGGACCGGATGCCATGATCTTCGTTTTCTGAATGTTGAGCTTTAAGTCAACTTTTTCACTCTCTACTTTCACTTTCATCAAGAGGCTTTTGAGTTCCACTTCATTGTCTGCCATAAGGGTGGTGTCATCTGCATATCTGAGGTTATTGATATTTCTCCCGGCAATCTTGATTCCAGCTTGTGTTTCTTCCAGCCCAGCATTTCTCATGATGTACTCTGCATATAAGTTAAATAAACAGGGTGACAATATACAGCCTTGACGAACTCCTTTTCCTATTTGGAACCAGTCTGTTGTTCCATGTCCAGTTCTAACTGTTGCTTCCTGACCTGCATACAAATTTCTCAAGAGGCAGATCAGGTGGTCTGGTATTCCCATCTCTTTCAGAATTTTCCACAGTATATTGTGATCCACACAGTCAAAGGCTTTGGCATAGTTAATAAAGCAGAAATAGATGTTTTTCTGGAATTCTCTTGCTTTTTCCATGATCCAGCGCATGTTGGCAATTTGATCTCTGGTTCCTCTGCCTTTCCTCCCTAAAAACAAAAGCCCAGGACCAGATAGCTTCACAGGAGAATTCTATCAAACATTTAGAGAAGGGTTAATGCCTATCCTAAAATTCTTTCAGAAAATTGCAGATAAAGGAACACTTCCAAACTCATTCTACAAGGCCATCATCACCTGGATACCAAAACCAGACAAAGACAGCACACACAAAAAAAACACCAGGCCAATATCACTGAAGAACATAGACGCAAAAATCCTCAACAAAATTTTAGCAAACAGAATTCAGCAACACATCAAAAAGCTCATACGCCATGATCAAGTTGGGTTTATTCCTGAGATGCAAGGATTCTTCAGTATATGCAAATCAATCATGGTGATACACCATATTAACAATTTGAAAGATAAAAACCATATGATAATCTCAATAGGTATAGAAAAAGCCTTTGACAAAATTCAGCCCCATTTATTTTTTTTTCAATGTATAAAGAACTTTTATTTATTTATTTTTAAAATGGTCTTGTGTTTTATTTTATTTTTTAAATTTTATTTATTTTAATTGGAGGCTAATTACTTTACAATACTGTGGTGGTTTTTGCCATACATTGACATGAATCAGCCATGGGTGTACATGTGTTCTCCATTCTGAACCCCCTCCCAACTCCCTCCCCATTCCATCCCTCAGGGTCATCCCAGTGCACCAGCCCTGAGCACCCTGTCTTATGCATCGAACCTGGACTGGCGATCTGTTTCACATATGATAATACACATGTTTCAATGCTATTCTTTCATATCATCCCACCCTCATCTTCTCCCACAGAGTCGAAAAGACTGTTGTATTCATCTGTGTCTCTTGTTGTCTCGCATATAGGGTCATCATTACCATCTTTCTAAATTCCATATATATGCGTTAGTATACTCTATTGGTGTTTTTCCTTCTGGCTTACTTCACTCTGTATAATAGGCTCCAGTTTCATCCACCTTATTAGAATTGATTCAAATGTATTGTTTTTAATGGCTGAGTAATACTCCATTGTGTATATGTACCACAGCTTTCATATCCGTTTGTCTGCTGATGGACAACATGTCAATTGCTTCATTTGCTATTATTTTCTCCCATCCTGAAGGCTGTGTTTTCACCTTGCTTATAGTTTCCTTCTTTGTGAAAAAGCTTTTGAATTTAATTAGGTCTCATTTGTTTATTTTAGCTTTTATTTCCATTACTCTTGGAGGTGGGTCATAGAGGAGCCTGCTGTGATTGATGTCGAGTGTTTTGCCTACGTTTTCCTCTAGGAGTTTTAAAGTTTCTGGTCTTACGTTTAGATCTTTGATCCATTTTGAGTTTATTTTTGTGTATGGTGTTAGAAAGTGTTCTAGTTTCATTCTTTTACAAATGGTTGACCAGTTATCCCAGCACCACTTGTTAAAGAAATTGTCTTTTCTCCATTGTATATTCTTGCCTCCTTTGTCAAAGATAAGGTGTCCATAGGTGCGTGGATTTATCTCTGGGCTTTCTATTTTGTTCCATTGATCTATATTTCTGTCTTTGTGCCAGTATCATACTGTCTCGATGACTGTAGCTTTGTAGTAGAGCCTGAAGTCAGGCAGGTTGATTCCTCCAGTTCCATTCTTCTCTCTCAAGATTGCTTTGGCTATTCGAGGTTTTTTTGTATTTCCATACTAATTGTGAAATTATTTGTTCTAGTTCTGTGAAAAACACTGTTGGTAGCTTGATAGGGATTGCATTGAATCTATAGATTGCTTTGGGTAGTATACTCATTTTCACTATATTGACTCTTCTGATCCATGAACATGGTATGTTTCTCCATCTATTTGTGTCATCTTTGATTTCTTTAATCAGTGTTTTATAGTTTTCTGGACTTCCCTGGTGGCTCAGACGGTAAAGCGTCTGTCTACAATGTGGGAGACCGGAGTTCGATCCCTGGGTCCGGAAGATTCTCTGGAGAAGGAAATGGCAACCCACTCCAGTACTCTTGCCTAGAAAATCCCATGGATGGAGGAACCTGGTGCAGGCTATTGTCCATGTGGTCGCAGAGTCAGACACGACTAAGCGACTTCACTTTCACTTTGTAGTTTTCTATATATAGGTCTTTTGTTTCTTTAGATTTATTCTTAAATATTTTATTCTTTTTGTTGCAATAGTGAATGGAATTGTTTCCTTAATATCTCTTTCAGTTTTCTCATTGTTAGTGTATAGGAATGCAAGGCATTTCTGTGTGTTAATTTTATATCCTGCAAATTTACTATATTCATTGATTAGCTCTAGTAATTTTCTGGAGGCATCTTTAGAGTTTTCTATGTAGAGGATCATGTCATCTGTAAACAGTGAGAATTTTACTTCTTCTTTTCCAATATGGATTCCTTTTATTTCCTTTTCTTCTCTTTTGCTGTGGCTAAAACTTCCAAAACCATGTTGAATAGTAGTGGCGAGAGTGGGCATCCTTGTCTTGTTCCTGACTTTAGGGGAAATGCTTTCAATGCTTTTTCACCATTGAGGATAATGTTTGCTGTGGGTTTGTCATATATAGCTTTATTATGTTGAGGTATGTTCCTTTTATTCCTGCTTTCTGGAGGGTTTTTATCATAAATGGATGTTGAATTTTGTCAAAGGCTTTCTCTGCATCTATTGAGGTAGTCATATGGTTTTTATCTTTCAATTTGCTAATGTGGTGTATTACATTGATTGATTTGCAGATATTGAAGGATCCTTGCATCCCTGTGATAAAGCCCACTTGGTCATGATGTATGATCTTTTTAATGTGTTGTTGGATTCTGTTGGCTAGGATTTTGTTAAGGATTTTTGCATCTATGTTCATCAGTGATATTGGCCTATGTTCACCAGTGATATTGATCTTTTTCTGTGACATCTTTGTCAGGTTTTGGTATTAGGGTGATGGTGGCCTCATAAAATGAGTTTGGAAAATTACTTTCCTCTGCAATTTTCTGGAAGAGTTTGAGTAGGATAGGTGTTAGCTCTTCTCTAAATTTTTGGTAGAATTCAGCTGTGAAGCCGTCTGGACCTGGGCTTTTGTTTGCTGGAAGATTTCTGATTACAGTTTCAATTTCCATACTTATGATGTGTCTGTTAAGGTTTTCTATTTCTTCCTAGTTCAGTTTTGGAAAGTTGCACTTTTCTAAGAATTTGTTCATTTCTTCCACGTTGTCCATTGTACTGGCATATACTTGCTGATAGTAGTCTCTTATGATCTTTTGTATTTTTGTGTTGTCTGTTGTGATCTCCATTTTCATTTCTAATTTTATTGATTTGATTTTTCTCCCTTTGTTTCTTGATGAGTCTGGCTAATGGTTTGTCAATTTTATTTATCCTTTCAAATAACCAGCTTTTGGCTTTGTTGATTTTTGCTATGGTGTTTTTTTTTTTTTTTTTTTTTTTTTTTTTTTTTTTACATTTATTTCTGCCCTAATTTTTATGGTTTCTTTCCTTCTACTAACCCTGGGGTTCTTCATTTCTTCCTTTTCTAGTTGCTTTAGGTGTAGAGTTTGGTTACTTATTTAACTTTTTTCTTGTTTCTTGAGGTAAGCCTGTATTGCTACGAACCTTCCCCTTAGCACTGCTTTTACGGTGTCCCATAGGTTTTGGGTTGTTGTGTTTTCATTTTCATTCATTTCTATGCATATTTTGATTTCTTTTTTGATTTCTTCTGTGATTTGTTGGTTATTCAGAAGCGTTTAGCTTAGCCTCCATATGTTGGAATTTTTAATGTTTTTTTTTTTTTTTCCTGTAGTTGACATCTAATATTACTCTATTGTGATCAGAAAAGATGCTCAGAATGATTTCATTTTTTTTTTGAATTTACTAGGGCTAGATTTATGGCCCAGGATGTAATGTATCTTGGAGAAGGTTCCTTGTGCACTTGAGAAAAAGGTGAAATTCATTGTTTTGGGGTGAAATGTCCCAGAGATATCAATTAGGTCTCACTGATCCATTGTATCATTTAAGGTTTGTGTTTCCTTGCTAATTTTTTGTTTAGTTGGTCTATCCATAGGTGTGAGTGGGGTGTTAAAGTCTCCCACTCTTATTGTGATATTGTTAATTTCCCCTTTCATCCTTGTTAGCATTTGCCTTACATATTTTAGTGCTCCTATGTTGGGTGCATATATATTTATAATCGTTATATCTTGCTTTTGGATTGATCCTTTGATCATTATGTAGTGTCATCTTTGTCTCTTTTCACAGCCTTTATTTCAAAGTCTATTTTATCTGATATGAGTGAAGCTATTCCTGCTTTCTTTTGGTCTCCATTTGCATGAAATATCTTCCTCCAGCCCTTCACTTTCAGTCTGTATGTGTCCCTTGTTTTGAGGTGGGTTTCCTGTAGACAGCATATATAGGGGTCTTGTTTTTTAATACATTCAGCCAGTCTTTGTCTTTTGGTTGGGGCGTTCAAGCCATTTACATTTAAGGTAATTATTGATAAGTATGATCCATTGCCATTTACTTTGTTGTTTTGGGTTCGAGTTTATACACCTTTTCTGTGTTTCCCGTCTAGAGAAGATCCTTCAGCATTTGTTGAAGGGCTGGTTTGGTGGTGTTAAATTATTTCAGCTTTTGCTTGTCTGTAAAGCTTTTGATTTCTTCTTCATATTTGAATCAGAGCCTTGCTGGGTACAGTAATCTGGGTTGTATGTTTTTCTCTTTCATCACTTTAAGTATGTCCTGCCATTCCCTTCTGGCCTGAAGAGTTTCTATTGAAAGATAAGCTGTTATCATTATGGGGATCCTGTTGTGTGTTATTTGTTGTTTGTCCCTTGCTGATTTTAATATTTGTTCTTTGTGTTTGATCTTTGTTCATTTGATTAATATGTGTCTTGGGATGTTTTGCCTTGGGTTTATCCTGTTAGGGGACTCTCTGGGTTTCTTGGACTTGGGTGATTATTTCTTTCCCCATTTTAGGAAAGTTTTCAACCATTATTTTATCAAGTATTTTCTCATGGCCTTTTTTTTGTCTTCTTCTTCTGGGGCTCCTATGATTTGAATGTTGGGATGTTTGACATTATTCCAGAGGTCTCGGAGGTTGTGCTCATTTCTTTTGATTCTTTTTCCCTCTCTGTTTCATTTATTTCCACCATTCTATTTTCTACCTCACTTATCCTATCTTCTGCCTCCATTATTCTACTGTTGGTTCCCTCCAGAGTGTTTTTGATCCTATTTATTGCATTATTAATTATTGATTGACTCTTTTTTTATTTCTCCTGGGACCTTATTAAACATTTCTTGCATCTTCTCAATCCTTGTCTCCAGGCTATTTATCTGTAACTCCATTTTGTTTTCAAGATTTTGGCTCATTTTTACTATCATTATCCTGAATTCTTTTTCAGATAGACTACCTATTGCCTCCTCTTTTGTTTGGTTTCATGGGCATTTATCATGTTCCTTTACCTGCTGAGTATTTCTCTGCCTTTTTATCTTGTTTAGATTACTGTGTTTGGGGTGGGCTTTCCGTATTCTGGCAGTTTGTGGTTCTTCTTTATTGTGGAGGTTCCTTCCTGTGGGTGGGGTTGGACCAGTGGGTTGTCAAGGTTTCCTGGTTAGGGAAGCTTGCGTCAGTGTTCTGGTGGGTGGAGCTGGATTTCTTCTCTCTGGAGTTCAATGAAGTGTCCAGTAGTGAGTTTTGAGATGTCTGTGGGTTTGATGTGACCTTGGGCAGCCTGTGTATTAAAGTTCAGGGCTATGTTCCTGCATTTTTGGTATGATGCTCTGGAACTTGTTGGCTCTTGGATGGCGCTTGGTTTCAGTGTAGGTATGGAGGCTTTTGGATGAGCTCTTATCGATTAATGTTCCCAGGAGTCAGGAGTTCTCTGGTGTTCTCAGGTTTTGGACTTAAGCCTCCTGCCTCTGGTTTTTAGTCTTATTCTTACGGTAGCATCAAGACTTCTCCATCCACACAGCACTGATGATAAAACATCTAGGTTAATGGAGGAAACATTCTCCACAATGAGGAAAACCCAGAAAGATTCGCTGGGTTACATGGAGAAGAGAAGAGGGAGGAGGGAGACAGAGGTGATCAGGAGAAGAGGGTGAATCAAAAGGGGAGAGAGAAATCTAGCCAGTAATCAAATCTCTATGTTCTCTCCACAGCCTGGAACACCTAGAGAGGTTCATGGAGTTACATAGAGAAGCAAAGAGGGAGGAAGGAGATAGAAGTGACCGGGAGGCGAAGAGGAGGGGTCAAAAGGAGAGAAACAGATCTAACCAGTAATCAGTTCCCTAAGTGTTCTCAGCCTGGAATACCCAAAGAGATTCACCAAGTTGGGTAGAGAAGAGAAGGGGGAGGGATGAGATAGATGTTACCTAGGGAGAAAAAGGAGAGGCAAAAGGGGTAGACAGCAGTCAAGCCAGTAATCACACTCCTAAGTAAATTGGGTACTGAAGATTGTATTCTTAAAGGTACAATATTGATAACAAATACCAAAAAGCAAAGATTAGAAATCTAGAGCAGAGGTTAGATTCTCAAAAATACAATGTTAAAAAAAAATAAAATCACAAAAATATAAAAAATATATATGAAGTTTGCTTTAAAAATAGGTGTTTTTTTTTTTTTTTGCAAGGTAATAGTAGGTTATAAAAGTGAAAATTAAGGGAGAAATAGAGCATTTAAAAATAAAATTTTTTTTTTAATTAAAAAAATGATAATAGTAAAAATATATCTAGGAATTTCTTTGGAGCTGTTGAGGGCAGGATGGGGTCGATTCAGTTTGAGATAATTCCTTGTTCCAGCGTATACTTCTCAAGAGCTATAGGCCCCTTCCAATGTAGTTGGTGCTACCTACAGGGTTTTAATCTGTTGCACTGGTCACTTCCAAGGTGGTTCCCTGTTTATTTTGACTTCTTCTGTTTGCTGGTCTCTTCAGTGTCTAATTTCCACCCTGACAGCAGAAGGCGGTAGTGGTCACTTATTTAGGCTCACTTGTTCAGTCATGCTGTGGGGAGGGTGGAACACTGCAAACAAATATCACTGGTGTGTGTGGGGAGTGTTCACAGTGTCTTGGCTACACTAGGTTTGCCCCCACTCACGATGTGTGTGCTCTCCCAGTGAACACTGCTTAGGCTCCAGGTTGCTCTGCAGGGGCACTGTCTAAAGCGGGCCCTGGGTTTCATGCATTCTCAGGTCTAAGCCACTCAGGTTCAGGTTCTTGGGTACTCCACAGAGGGGCAGACTCGGTTGGGCCTGCGTTTTGTGCCCTTCCCATGTCCGAGGAGCTCAGGTGACCAGGTGCTTGGCTAGTGCACACTTCCCAGGTGTGGTGCGTCTTATCACCTCCCCTGACCCAGCCGCTTGGTTTCCTGGATGCGCAGTGGGAGTGCCATCTCAGGGGTGCTGTGTGTCTCTTCTGGGATTTGATTTCTGGCTGCGACCTTCCCGGTGGATGTCAACAATCCAGGATCCCAGGGAGACTTGATTAGCAACTGGGAGCCTGCTCGCAGTTTGGTAGAGGATGCCATTTCTGGGGCTGAGATTGCCCCTTTCCAGCTCTGGCTGTTGCCCACCTTCATCCCTGCCTCTGGCAAGAGATGGTTCGGTCTGTTGCTGGCTAGCTCTCCTCTGGTATTTGCTCAGTCGTTTGTTCTGTGAGTGCCCCAGCAATGCCTTAGGTTAGGGCTTTTCATGGGAAATTTCTCTCTCTCTCTCTCTCTCTCTCTCTCTTTCTCTTTTTCTCTCTCTCTGTCTCTGGCTATCTCACAGTTTGGGTTGCTATCTCACGTTAGCTCCCTCTGATTGCCCTCAGGACATTCAGGCTCGGTTCTTACCCTATGCAGTGCAGCCTGAGCCTCCCTGTTCAGCCCCTGCTTGCTGGTGGCGGACGTGAGCGTCTGGGCTACTTCTCTGCTGGGAGTTGCCATTAGGCATGTAATCTGTGGGTTTTATTTATTTATTTATTTTTCTTTCTGTTATTCTGTTGCCTTCTGAGATTCCAAAACTCCCCATAGACCGGCCAGTGAAAGGGTTTCCTGGTGTTTGGAAACTTTTCTTTTACGACTCCCTCCTGGGATGGGGTCTCCATTCCTAACTCTTTTGTCTCTCTTTTTATCATTTATATTTTGTCATACCTCCTTTTGAAGATAATGGACTGCCTTTCTGGGTGCCTGGTGTCCTCTGCCAGCGTTCAGAAGGTTTTTTTTGTGAATTTTCTCAGTGTTCAAATGTTCTTTCAATAATTTTGTGGGTGAGGGTGTGGTCTCCCCATCCTATTCCTCCATCATCTTAGGACTGCCCCTCTATCTGTGTTTTTTAATTGGTATCTATTGATGAAGTTAGGCTTCTACCTTCTTAGAGACTGGGAGATGCGGGTGCTGTCTTCCTTGCTGATTACATTTTGAGGTCCTTGAAAGAGGTGTTCCTGGGTTATAAAGCAGCTTTGACTGTGTGGATTACAATAAGCTGGAAAATTCTTAAAGAGATAGGAATACTAGACCACCTGACCTGCCTCTTGAGAAACCTATATGCAGGTCAGGAGGCAACAGTTAGAACTGGACATGGGACGACAGATTGGTTCCAAATAGGAAAAGGAATATGTCAAGGCTGTATATTATCACCCTGATTATTTACTTATATGCAGAGTACATCATGAGAAACGCTGGGCTGGAAGAAGCACAAGCTGGAATAAAGATTGCCGGGAGAAATATCAATAACCTCAGATATGCATATGACACCACCCTTATGGAAGAAAGTGAAGAAGAACTAAAGAGCCTCTTGATGAAAGTGAAAGAGGAGAGTGAAAAAGTTGGCTTAAAACTCAACATTCAGAAAACGAAGATCATGGCATCCGGTCCCATTACTTCATGGCAAATAGATGGGGAAACAATGGAAACAGTGACAGACTTTATTTTTGGGGGGCTCCAAAATCACTACAGATGGTGACTGCAGCCATGAAATTAAAAGACACTTACTCCTTGGAAGGAAAGTTATGACCAACCTAGATACCATATTAAAAAGCAGAGACATTACTTTGTCAACAAAGGTCCATCTAGTCAAGGCTATGGTTTTTCCAGTAGTCATGTATGGATGTGAGAGTTAGACTATAAAGAAAGCTGAGTGCTGAAGAATTGATGCTTTTGAACTGTGGTGTTGGAGAAGGCTCTTGAGAGTCCCTTGGACTGCAAGGAGATCCAACCAGTCCATCCTAAAGGAGATCAGTCCTGGGTAAACTCCGGGAGTTGGTGATGGACAGGGAGGCCTTGAGTGCTGTGGTTTATGGGGTTGCAAAGATTCAGACATGACTGAGTGACTGAACTGAACTGAAGAGGCCTTAAAAAAAATCTATATTGCAGAGGGGAAAAGGAAGAACTTACAATTTTTCTAAAGGAAATACTTTATGAGAGGCCAGGGCCCAGAGTCAGGAAGAAAACCTGTCTTAAATTTAACCAGTGTGAGTTAAGGCTCTCTTGGTTAGTTGTTTAATTAGAGCTCTTTGCTTATAAACCCAAAGTTTCTAATTATACAGACAGTTTTTTTGATATTGAAGAAGCATATGAATATTGTTTTGATCTTCAATAAGTTTTATTCTTGTGCTAGACTAGATGATGTAAAAATGTAATCAAAATGAATCCGCCACAGGTTTACATGTGGCGGATTCATTTTGATATTTGGCAAATCTAATACAGTTATGTAAAGTTTAAAAATAAAATAAAATTAAAAAAAAAAAAAAAAAAAAAAAGTAAAAATGTAATCAAGTGATAATTACTGATAATACAGATAATAGAGGATCACTTTAGATGAGCTTTTTTGGAATGAGGTTTTTTTTTTTTTAGAATATTCCTATAATGATGTTTTGATGTATTAATTGATGTGGGTATTTCCTTTGCCTTTTAAGTTTTTGAGAATATCCCCCCCCAATCTTCATCAATTAAATATTTTTATTAGCATGTAGTTTAATTCCTTTTTAGTTGTCAGTGAAATAAATAGATTGCTTAGATGTGGAAACTATTGAGTTTCCTTTTATTAGCCTACAGAGGTGGATTGAGCTAAAACCAAAAGCTCTGAATTTTCTGAGCTTTTCAAGCTCTGCTTCCCAACATCCAGTTTATAGCATATTGGTTGTATAGACTTTGTCCTTGCCCCAGTACAAATGCATGTCATTTTAATAGACATAGAACATGTTTGGTGACTTAGTCTGGTTGTTTTATTTTATTCAGTCTTCTTGTCTTAACACAGCTTAGTCTTTCTCCAGAGAAGGCAATGGCAACCCACTCCAGTAATCTTGCCTGGAAAATCCCATGGACAGAGGAGCCTGGTAGGCTGCAGTCCATGGGGTCGTTAAGAGTTGGACACAACTGAGTGACTTCACTTTCACTTTTCACTTTCCTCCATTGGAGAAGGAAATGGCAACCCACTCCAGTGTTCTTGCCTGGAGAATCCCAGGGACAGGGGAGCCTGGTGCACTGTCATCTATGGGGTCATACAGAGTTGGACACGACTGAAGCAACTTAGCAGCAGCAGTCTTTCTCCTCCACTCTATGTTTATAACAAAAACTATTTTTAAAAATGGGTGTATCTGATTCTGAGGAAATATAAGTAAAAATAAAATCTCCTGCCAACCCAGTGAATCCTCTCCATTAAATGTAAAAAGAATGAGACAGTTTTTTTTTTAATTGCAAAACCATTAAATCAGACTGTGATGTGCATTATAGGTAATATGCTAAAGAAATTAAGAAGACAGAAATCATACTCTTTTAATGTAGTCAGACAGACATAATCCATTACATATATGTTAACTGCAAGGAGATCCAACCAGTCCATTCTAAAGAAGATCAGTCCTGGGTGTTCTTTGGAAGGAATAATGCTAAAGCTGAAACTCCAATACTTCGGCCACCTGATGCGAAGAGTTGACTCACTGGAAAAGACTCTGATGCTGGGAGGGATTGGGGGCAGGAGAAGGGGACGACAGAGGATGAGATGGCTGAATGGCATCACTCGATGGACGTGAGTTTGAGTGAACTCCGGGAGTTGGTGATGGACAGGGAGGCCTGGTGTGCTGCAATTCATGGGGTCGCAAAGAGTCGGACACGACTGAGCGACTGAACTGAACTGAACTGAACTGTCTTTTTCCAAGGAAGAAGAAAAATTCATTTATCTTATTGACAAGCAGGAAGTTACAACTTTGAGCCTGGCACCTCAGCTAAATTCCCACGGATACAGGGCAGCAGAGCACCATCTTCCCCAATGTTCACATATCAAAAGAATGGCTTTCAGGTCCCCAAGAAAGACCTTCCTGGGGATGTACAACTGGCAAGAGGCTCATTAAGCTTTTAAAAGGATTCACATACATCTCGAAGAGATAGAGAAAACCTTTATGATTTCAGATGTTCTGAAGGAAAAGTAAGAAAAGGGTGAGGAAATTTTATTTGCTGTTTCACTATGGAAAATTTTAAATTTAAATTTCTTAGGTGTGTGTTCATCCTTACAATCCATGCAATGTTCTCCTTCTTCTTTTTTTTTTTTTTAACTCCTATTGGGGAAGAACAGTTTTATCCTTCTAGGTTCTTTCACTGTTCTAATTACTAAATTTAGATAAGACATATTAATAGAAGAAAGAGATTTAATTTTACGTGTCTGGGAACCCCAAAGTTATGAGACCCAAGGGCAAGCTGGGCATTTGAGGCTGATGTGCAAACCTGAGTTATGGAATCAGAGAGGGGCTTGGGACTTCCAAGGGGAGAAGAATTATTTCCATGACAATAAGAAGAGTAGATGTTTGGTAATTAAATGCTTCCCTTGCCATACAGATAGGTCTTTCAGGTAAAAAATTAACTCTGATAATAGCTTTCTTTCTGATAGGCCTCCTGTATAAATTCTTTTAGGTAGTTAAAAGAAAGAAAAACTTTTCTTGAGTCAGCCAGGTCTTGATTGCCTTCAGCTCAAAATTTTCCATGTGTCAAAATGACACTTTTTGGGGTCACATATTTCCCCTTTGGAGATTTCCTGGTTGCTCAGTGATAAAGAATGCTCCTGCCAATGCAGGAGACACAGGAGGTGTGAGTTCGATCCCTGGGTTGGAAAGGTCCCTTGATGGAGGAAGGGGCAACCCACTCCAGTATTCTTGCCAGGAAGATCCCATGAACAGAGGAGCCTCGTGGACTACAGTCCGTGGGGTTGCAAAGAGTCAGACATGACTGAGTGTGCATGAATATGCTTTCTCCCCTCACTCCCAAACAGCTTCATTGACTAAAAGCATCTTCAGTCAATGTGAATTAGTGATAACATTTTTACATTTCACAAGAAATTATATTAAAACCTCACAAAAATCTGTTTCTTTCAGTTCAGTTCAGTTCAGTTGCCCAGTCGTGTCCGACTCTTTGTGACCCCATGAACCACAGCAGGCCAAGCTTCCCTGTCCATCACCAGCTCCTGGAGCCTACCCAAACTCACGTTCATTGGGTCAGTGATGCCATCCAACCATCTCATCCTCTGTCCTCCTCTTCTCCTCCTGCCCTCAATCTTTCCCAGCATCAGGGTATTTTCAAATGAGTCAGCTCTTTGCATCAGGTGACCAAGGTATTGGAGTTTCAGCATCAACATCAGTCCTTCCAATGAACACCTAGGACTGATCTCCTTTAGGATGGACTGGTTGGATCTTTTTGCAGTCCAAGGGACTCTCAAGAGTCTTCTCCAACACCACAGTTCAAAAGCATCAATTCTTCAGTGCTCAGCCTTCTTCACAGTCCAACTCTCCCATCCATACATGACCACTGGAAAAACCATAGCCTTGACTAGATGGACCTTTGTTGGCAAAGTAATGTCTCTGCTTTTCAATATGCTGTCTTGTTTGGTCATAACTTTTCTTCCAAGGAGTAAGCATCTTTTTATTTCATAGCTGCAGTCACCATCTGCAGTGATTTTGCAGTCCAAAAAAAATAAAGTCAGCCACTTGTTTTTGACTGTTTCCCCATCTATTTGCCATGAAGTGATGGGACTGGATGCCAGATCTTAGTTTTCTGAATGTTGAGCTTTAAGCCAACTTTTTCACTCTCCTCTTTCACTTTCATCAAGAGGTTCTTCAGTTCCTTTTCACTTTATTCCATAAGGGTGGTGTCATCTGCATATCTGAGGTTATTGATATTTCTTCCAGCAATCTTGATTCCAGCTTGTGCTTCTTCCAGCCCAGCATTTCTCATGATGTACTCTGCATATAAGTTAAATAAGGAGGGTGACAATACAGCCTTGATGTACTCCTTTTCCTATTTGGAACCAGTCTGTTGTTCCATGTCCAGTTCTAACTGTTGCTTCCTGACCTGCATACAGATTTCTCAGGAGGCAGGTCATGTGGTATAGTATTCCCATCTCTTTCAGAATTTTCCACAGTTCATAGTGATCCACACAGTCAAAGGCTTTGGCATAGTCAATAAAGCAGAAATAGATGTTTTTTTCTGGAACTCTCTTGCTTTTTCAATGATCCGGCAGATGTTGGCAATTTGATCTCTGGTTCCTCTGCCTTTTCTAAAACAAGCATGAAAATCTGGAAGTTCATGGTTCACGTATTGCTCAAGCCTGGCTTGGAGAATTTTGAGCATTACTTTATTCACGTGTGAGATTAGTGCAATTGTGCGGTAGTTTGAACATTCTTTGGAATTGCCTTTCTTAGAGATTGAATGAAAACTGACCTTTTCCAGTCCTGTGGCCACTGCTATGTCTTCCAAATTTGCTGGCATATTGAGTACAGTACTTTCTCAGCATCATCTTTTAGGATTTGAAATAGCTCAACTGGAATTCCATCACCTCCCCTAGCTTTGTTTGTAGTGATGCTTTCTAAGGCCCACTTGACTTCACATTCTAGGATGTCTGGCTGTAGGTGAGTGATCACACCATTGTGATTAACTGGGTCGTGAAGATCTTTTTTGTACAGTTCTTCTGTGTATTCTTTCCATCTCTTAATATTTTCTGCATCTGTCTATTTCTTTCCTTTATTGAGCCCATCTTTGCATGAAATGTTCCCTTGGTATCTCTAATTTTACTGAAGAGATTTCTAGTCTTTCCCATTTTATTGTTTTCCTCTATTTGTTTGCATTGATCACTGAGGAAGGCTTTCTTATCTCTCCTTGCTATTCTTTGTAACTCTGCATTCAAATGGGTATATCTCTCCTTTTCTCCTTTGCTTTTGACTTCCCTTCTTTTTACAGCTATTTGTAAGGCCTCCTCAGACAGCCATTTTGCTTTTTTGCATTTCTTTTTCTTGGGGATGGTCTTGATCCCTGTCTCCTGTACATTGTCATGAACCCTTGTCTATAATTCATCAGGCACTCTGTCTACCAGATCTAGTCCCTTAAATCTATTTCTCACTTCCACTGAATAATAAGGGATTTGATTTAGGTCATACCTGAATGGTTTAGTGGTTTTCCCCACTTTCTTCAATTTAAGTCTGAATTTGCCAATAAGCAGTCCATTATCTGAGCCACAGTCTGTTTCTTTAAAACAGCATAAAGCTAGATCAAGATGAAGGAATAGAAGGACATGGAGCTCATCTCCTCCTACAGATGCATCGAAAATACATCTCCATGTGGAAAAATACTCGCAAAATATTCGTTGAATGCTGGCAGAAAATCTCATAAAATCAAAACCAAAATTGCAAGAAAGATCATCATGTAACTGGGTGGGATCAAAAACAAAAAGAGAAAAAAGGAACCAGATGGCACCTGGCACTCTGGGAGAGAGCTCTGAAAGAGGAAAGGTTCCCTTACCCCAGGAACTCCATTCACTTTTGGGGAGTTCAACCAAGACAGGAAGGCAGCTTCAGAGGCTCAGAGAAGAGTGCAGCAGGTGTCTTGTGACAGGTAGAATAGAGAGGTACAAAGATCCTGGCCACCTCCCTGCACCCCTCAGCTTGAAACGCTCACCTGCTGGTATGGGCAGGGGCTGTGTACTGAAGTTCAGGCTTCAGAGGACAGACCTGAGGAGAGGAGTGGCTTGGCTGCATGCAGACAGCTGAGTGCTCTGGGCTGCAACCAGGAGAGAGTGAAGAAGGAACCCAGGTCCACCATTAAAGCTCTATTGTTAACCTCTGTGCTTGAAGGCAGGGTGGGACCCAACATAATAGCCACATTCTTACAAGCTCACGGAGGGAGCACCTCTACTTCTAGCAGTTCTGGGAGCTCATAAGCACTAGGGGGTTCTCCATATATGAAGGGGGTGCTGAAATTTGATCTGATCCCCAAGGGCTTTGCAATCCCCAGATTTACACCACCACAGGCTTTGTAAACTCAGCACTTGCTGGGGCTTCCCAGCAGAATATTGACGCTCCTGTGGCTGGGGCAGGTCTGGCATTAGCAGCTGTGCGCTTTGTGGGTATGGGTGCTCACACTGAATCACGGCCAGGCTCTCGGCTGTTTCCGTTGTTCCCACGTTGGGTGTGTGACTAATGCATTCTGGTACCCGACTTCAGTGGGTCTTTGTCTACAGATCTGCCCTGGTGGCTTTGTAAACACAATGCCTGAGGGTTTGCATTCCCATGGCTGAGGCGGGGCTGAGGGCACTATGAACAATAGTATTCTTTGTGAACCTGCACAGTGAGTGGCGGATGACACCATACGGTGCACTTCTCTGTGGATACCACCTGCGGAGGAATACTCAGTGACTCATCTCCCAGCAGGAGTGTTCCTGTACTGCCCACTTCACACCAGGGTTCAGAAACAGATCTGTGGGCTTTTGCACCAACATTTGGGGAACAGACCCTGCCCCCAACAGGGCTATGACAAGCACAGAGCAAAGAGGAGGCTCTGCTCAGCCTCCAGTGCAGGCTCCAGTCACACCTCCTCAGAAGCAGCACACACTGAGGAAAGACATGGTAGGCATCTATACTAAAGACAGCCTTGCACCAAAAAATATTAGAGTCACACAGCCTACACAGGGATGCTCCCATATAAAGATAGCCCTTCAAGACCACAGTAGGTAATTGTTTCTCTTAAACTCTTAGAGAAATATAAGTAAAATGAAGAAGTAGAGGAACCATTCCCAGTTAAAAGATCAAGAGAATTCCCCTGAAAGAACAAATAGTGAAACATCTCTCCAGTGTAACACACTGAGTTCAAAATGGAGGTAATAAAAATAATGAAGGATTGAAGAAAGGCCATTAATAGAAATGTAGATTACTATAAAAAGGAACTAGAAATTATAAAGAGAAACCAGGTAAAATTGGAAGACTCATTTACCCGGACAAAATCTGAACTAAAGGCAATAAATAGTAAGCTGGAAGACAGAATACTGAAAATCACCCCATCAGAAAAGCAGTCAGAAAGACAAAAAAAGTGAAAGCAGTATGTGAAAGCAGTATATGAAACCTGTGGGATAATGTTATTCATGCCAATCTTCCCATAATAGGGGTCCCAGAAGGAGAAGAAAGGAAAAAAAGGATCCAAAATGCATTTAAAGAAATTATAGCTGAAAATTCCCAAACTTAAAGAAGAAAACAGATATCCATGTAGAGGAAGCATACAGGATCTCAAACAAGATGAACCCAAATAGACTTATGCCAAGACATAGTCTAATTAAAATGGTAAAAGTTAAAGAGAGGATTCTAAAGTCAGCAAGAGAAAAACAAACAGTTAATTACAAGGGAACCCCTATAAGGATATCAGCTGATTTCTCTACAGAAATGTTGCAGGCCAGACAGGAATGGTAAGATATTCTCAAAATCCTGAAAGGAGAAATCCTGAAACCTAAGATACTCTACTCTACAAGATTATAATTTAGAATAGAAGAAGCAATAAAGAATTTTTCAGACAACCAAAACTAAAAAAATACAGCAATACTATGTCTATTGTAAAAGAAACATTGAAAAGTCTCTAAATAGAAAAGAATCTATAGGAAAAGAGAAAAATCACAGTTGGAAAGCAAATCATTTAAGCCAGTATACAAATTAAAGAAAAAAAATTGTGAATTTTGTCAAAGGCTTTCTCTGCATCTATTGAGATAATCATATGGCTTTTATTTTTCAATTTGTTAATGTGGTGTATTACTTTGATTGATTTGCGGATATTGAAGAATCCTTGCATCCCTGGGATAAAGCCCACTTGGTCATGGTGTATGATCTTTTTAATGTGTTGTTGGATACTGATTGCTAGAATTTTGTTAAGGATTTTTGCATCTATGTTCATCAGTGATATTGACCTGTAGTTTTCTTTTTTTGTGGGATCTTTGTCAGGTTTTGGTATTAGGGTGATGGTGGCCTCATAGAATGAGTTTGGAAGTTTACCTTCCTCTGCAATTTTCTGGAAGAGTTTGAGCAGGATAGGTGTTAGCTCCTCTCTAAATTTTTGGTAGAATTCAGCTGAGAAGCTGTCTGGACCTGGGCTTTTGTTTGCTGGAAGATTTTTGATTACAGTTTCAATTTCTGTGCTTGTGATGGGTCTGTTAAGATTTTCTATTTCTTCCTGGTCGAGTTTTGGAAAGTTGTACTTTTCTAGGAATTTGTCAATTTCTTCCACATTGTCCATCTTATTGGCATATAATTGTTGATAGTAGTCTCTTATGATCCTTTGTATTTCTGTGTTGTCTGTTGTGATCTCTCCATTTTCACAGATGCAGAGAAAGCCTTTGACAAAATTCAACATCCATTTATGATCAAAACTCTCTAGGAAGCAGGAATAGAAGGAACATACCTCAACATAATAAAAGCTATATATGACAAACCCACAGCAAACATTATCCTCAATGGTGAAAAATTGAAAGCATTTCCTCTAAAGTCAGGAACAAGACAAGGGTGCCCACTTTCACCATTACTATTCGACATAGTTTTGGAAGTTTTGGCCACAGCAATCAGAGCAGAAAAAGAAATAAAAGGAATCCAAATTGGAAAAGAAGAAGTGAAACTCTCACTATTTGCAGATGACATGATCCTCTACATAGAAAACCCTAAAGATTCCACCAGAAAATTACTAGAACTAATCAATGATTACAGTAAAGTTGCAGGATATAAAATCAACACACAGAAATCCCTTGCATTCCTATACACTAATAATGAGAAAACAGAAAGAGAAATGAAGGAAACAATTCCATTCACCATTGCAACGGAAAGAATAAAATACTTAGGAATATATCTACCTAAAGAAACTAAAGACCTATATAGAGAAAACTATAAAACACTGGTGAAAGAAATCAAAGAGGACACTAATAGATGGAGAAATATACCATGTTCATGGATTGGAAGAATCAATATAGTGAAAATGAGTATACTACCCAAAGCAATTTATAGATTCAATGCAATCCCTATCAAGCTACCAACGGTATTCTTCACAGAGCTAGAACAAATAATTTCACAATTTGTATGGAAATACAAAAAACCTCGAATAGCCAAAGCAATCTTGAGAAAGAAGAATGGAACTGGAGGAATCAACCTACCTCACTTCAGGCTCTACTACAAAGCCACAGTTATCAAGACAGTATGGTACTGGCACAAAGACAGAAATATAGATCCATGGAACAAAATAGAAAGCCCAGAGATAAATCCACGCACATATGGACACCTTATCTTTGATAAAGGAGGCAAGAATATACAATGGATTAAAGACAATCTCTTTAACAAGTGGTGCTGGGAAATCTGGTCAACCACTTGTAAAAGAATGAAACTAGAACACTTTCTAACACCATACACAAAAATAAACTCAAAATGGATTAAAGATCCCAATGTAAGACCAGAAACTATAAAACTCCTAGAGGAGAACATAGTCAAAACACTCTCCGACATACATCACAGCAGGATCCTCTATAACCCACCTCCCGGAATATTGGAAATAAAAGCAAAAATAAGCAAATGGGACCTAATTAAACTTAAAAGCTTCTGCACATCAAAGGAAACTATTAGCAAGGTGAAAAGGCAGCCTTCAGAACGGGAGAAAATAATAGCAAATGAAGCAACTGACAAACAACTAATCTCAAAAATATACAAGCAACTCCTACAGCTCAACTCCAGAAAAATGAATGACCCAATCAAAAAATGGGCCAAAGAACTAAACAGACATTTCTCCAAAGAAGACATACAGATGGCTAACAAACACATGAAAAGATGCTCAACATCACTCATTATCAGAGAAATGCAAATCAAAACCACTATGAGGTACCATTTCACACCAGTCAGAATGGCTGCAATCCAAAAGTCTACAAGTAATAAATGCTGGAGAGGGTGTGGAGAAAAGGGAACCCTCTTACACTGTTGGTGGGAATGCAAACTAGTCCAGCCACTATGGAGAACAGTGTGGAGATTCCTTAAAAAACTGGAAATAGACCTGCCTTATGATCCAGCAATCCCACTGCTGGGCATACACACTGAGGAAACCAGAAGGGAAAGAGACACGTGTACCCCAATGTTCATTGCAGCACTGTTTATAATAGCCAGGACATGGAAGCAACCTAGATGTCCATCAGCAGATGAATGGATAAGAAAGCAGTGGTACATATACACAATGGAGTACTACTCAGCCATTAAAAAGAACACATGTGAATCAGTTCTAATGAGGTGGATGAAACTGGAGCCTATTATACAGAGTGAAGTAAGCCAGAAAGAAAAACACCAATACAGCATACTAACGCATATATATGGAATTTAGAAAGATGGTAACAATAACCCTGTGTACGAGACAGCAAAAGAGACACTGATGTATAGAACAGTCTTATGGACTCTGTGGGAGAGGGAGAGGGTGGGAAGATTTGGGAGAATGGCATTGAAACATCTGTAATATCATGTATGAAACGAGTTGCCAGTCCAGGTTTGATGCACGATACTGGATGCTTGGGGCTGGTGCACTGGGACGACTCAGAGGGATGGTGTGGGGAGGGAGGAGGGAGGGGGGTTCAGGATGGGGAGCATATGTATACCTGTGGCGGATTCGTTTTGATGTTTGGCAAAACTAATACAGTGTTTCAGGTTTAAAAATAAAATAAAATAAAATAAAAATAACCCCCCCCCAAAAAAAAATGAAAAAAAAAATTGTGAAAGCAATGACAGCTATAATGAACCAAAGGAAAACTATGAAAATGTAGAAGAAATCATAAAAAATCAAAATATGGGAAAGAAGATTAGGAAATGTAGATTTGTTTAGAATGTGTTTGAGTCTATATGACTACCAGTCTAAAGCAAGTAGATATAGTAGTGGGTTGAAAGTCACTCAGTCGTGTCTGACTCTTGGTGACCCCATGGACTATACTGTCCAGAATACTGGAGTGGGTAGCCTTTCCCTTCTCCAGAGGATCTTCCCAACCCAGGGATTGAACCCAGATCTCCCTCATTGCACGCAGATTCTTTACCAACTGAGCCACAAGAGAAGCTCAACAATACTGGAATGGGTAGATTATCCCTTTTCCAGTGTATCTTCCTGACCCAGGAGTCGAACTGGGGTCTCCTGCATTGTAGGTGAATTCTTTACCAAGTGAGCTATCAGGGAAGCCCTAAGAAATGGGTTAACATACTTAAAACAAAACAAAACAAAACAACCCAGGATAATTACAAATCAAAAATATACAGTAAATTCCAAAAAACCAAAAGAAAATACAAGCATAATACAAAAGAAAACCATCATATCACAAAAAGTGAAACATAAAGGAAAAGAAAGGAATGAAGAAAAACTTAGAATACCTGGAAAACAAGGTTTAAAATGGCAATATATACATCAGTATCAAATTACCTTAAATGTCCATGGACTGACCGTTCCATTCAATAGACATTTGAGTGGCAGGTGGATAAAAAAACAGGAGTCTATAATATGCTTGCCTACAAGAGACCGATTTTAGGGCAAAGGACACACATAGATTGAAAACGAGGGTATGGTAAAAGATATTTCATGTAAACAGAAATGACAAGAAAGTGGGGATAGCAATACTTATATCAGACAAAATACACTGTAAAACAAAGGCCATAAAGAAAGATGAAGAAGGCATTATATATAGATAAAGGGATCAATGCAAGGAGAGTATAAGAGACCCATTAACATATATGCACACAATATAGGAGGACCTAAATACATGAAACAAATACTTCCAAACATAAAGGGAGAAATTGATCGCAGTACAATAATAGGAGACTTTAACACCCCACTCACACTAATGAACAGATCTTATAGACAGAAAATCAGTACTAATGTTTATCATGATCTTAAAATGTTCAAGGAGTCAAGAAGAAAATAATACTTGCATTTATATAATGTACTGGAAAGAAGTATGTGTTCTTTAAAAAAATGTTAATGAATGTTCTGCATTTCCATATTTTAAAGTACTTCTGTTTGCAACTTTTTCACATATATCCCCCTGAGGTGATCATTTGCAGTGTTGCTGAGGCATAGATTTGAATTTAAGGTGCTGTGTTAGGAGAGCTGGAACAAGTAAATTATCTGGTAAGTGAAGTTAGCTGCTACCAAGAAGCACATCACAATTTGACTCTGTGATTCTCTACTTTTTAAGTATGTATGTAATATTTCTTATGAGGTAATTTCTGTTCTGAATTTTGGTATAAATTTATATCCATAGTTTACATGTTTAAGAGAGTTTTATGATATATCATTTTTATAAGCTGAGGTTTTCTAATGCTTTCTATGATTCACTGCTTCCCGTTCGTTTTTACTTAGCATTTTTGTTAAATCTTTGAAAATTTAAATGCTGGCAGTGCAGAATGCCCACTGAAGAGTATTTCTGAGGCTACTGATGGGTCAAAGCTGTAAAAGGTGTAAGAGTGAGCAGAGTGGGGAGTAAATAGCATTAGTGGTTCAAATTAGGACGAAGGAATCCAAAGGAGAAGGTCCAATGGAAGAAACAGAAATCTCTTGTTCAGGGAGAGATGATTCACCTAGAAATAAAATAATCAGAACTTCTGTTTTTTTCTTCTTGTTTCTTTTTTTTTAAGTGTAGGCAATCATTTATCATATGGATAAAATATACAGAATCTTAATCATTCTGAGAAAAAAGCTATATGCTTTAATTTAAAATGGTTTTATTTTGTTCAATGAGTTTTAAAGTTTGTACGAAGAAGGTTGAGTTGTCTCATTAAAATATTGCTCATTACTCTTTAGCTTCAGACACTTCAGTTATTTTTCAGTGCCTTTACAATAAAGTCCAAAGTACCCAATGTTTAAAAAAGGCCTTCTGTGTTATAACCCTAAGCTATGTCTATACAGCTCTGTGTCCCAATTTAAGCTTCCCATCCTTCATCCTAAAGCCTTGCCTAATGTCCTGCAGTTCTCTGGGCCACACTGTTTCAGGCTCCTATGACTTTGCTTGTTCGTTCCACAGCCAGCCATCCTGGAAGTGAGTCAGGAAAGGTTTCCCAAGTGTTAGAAGACCTTAGCAGAAAAGTAGTTGAAATGAATGGTTCTCAAACTTTAGTGTGTTTCAGACTCTCCCAACAAGCTAGCTTGCTTAACTACACATTCCTAGGCCTCTAGGGGATTTCAGATTCAGCAAGTATGGGAGGTGAATCCCAGGAACCTGAATTTTAACAAACATTCCAGGGGTTTTCAAGCAGGTGGTTCACATTAACACATTTTTGAAACCCTGCTTTTTAAGGATGGGTAGCCCTCAGCTAGGCAGAGAGGAGGCTAGGCTGGAGAACTGAATAAGATATGGCATAAGAACACCTTGAGCAATGATGTAAAGGCCGTGGGTGTGCTGGAGCCAATTCATTTTGGCTTGCAAAAGTTGGTTGTTGAGTTTTCAGAAATTTTGTGAGCTGCTTGTTAAACACAGTCATTATTAAATTAAATTATATGAACTTGAAATTAAGTAAGCTATATTAAAAGCAAAAATAATAAACATGGAAAACAATACTTCCTAATTATTTCACTTCATTTTATTATATATATGCTAAGGTTATTTATGTCTATTTTATCTAGGTGGTAGAAGTGCTGTGTAATTATATACTACTGTGTCTCTCTTCCGAATTCCATGTTCAATATTGGCATGTTAGTAGTTGGAAATTGGATGTGGTGGGTGTGTTTCCACCATAGAAATTGGCCAATGTTAAGGGTTTCCTGCCAGCCCCAAGCCAGTTTTACCACATCACTGCTTAAGGATGAAAAAGAGTTTGGTTGTACATAGTGGAATGCAAGAAGTGTGATACTTTTGGATCTTAAGCTGGAAGTCACTAAATATGAGACCAAAGAAATACATTATTGGCTGTATCATGGAGTTCTTTTTGGCCCAGTTTTGAGAAGCATGGGCTTGATTCTAGTGATGTTGGGAAACCACCGTGGCAGTTTCGTCAAGGAGCACTATGGTCAGATTTAATTTTGGAAGGGTGGCTCCATGGAGGATAATGTTGAAGTTGACAAAATTGAAAGCCAGGTGACTGTTTAGGAGGCCATATTCCATATGACAGATGGTGATGAGTTGGGCTATGAGAGTAAAAATGCAGATGGAGGAGAGCAGACTAACTGGAGAAAATATCTAGAAGTTAAACTTGACAGTGATTAGGATGGCAATGAGAGAGAGGGTCAGGTCATATATAATTAATATTTCTAACCTGAATGACTGAGTGATGATGCAAGTCATTGAGATACAGAATACTGTATTGTGAACCACAAGTAACCTGTTGGAGGCATGCCATTTGGGAAACTTTCATATTATATTCACTATCTATATTTCTTCCATCTCTAAATTCATAAGAAAGGTTAGGGAAGAGGGGAGGGGATAAGAATACATATATATTATAGACTACATAATGCAAGGCATGTTGGAAAGTGCCCACAGAGCTCAGTTAAGTAGCACATTTAATACTGATGTGACTTATTGGAACATGAGAGAGCTGAAAGTGAGATACCTACTAATTAAGAGCGTAGGAATTTCTTTCGAAATTGGGGAAATTGAAGTTACTGACTGAGGGCTGTGCTATCACTACTGTGTTCTAGTGTTTCTCTGTTATCACTGAAAAGAGGTAGGAAACTGTGCAATTGAGAATTGAGCTCCTTCAGGCTAATTGGGAGTGCAAAAGAAACAAGCTAATGTCTTTCCCCCCGATAATCCTAATTGGCAATTATAGTAAAAAGAATATAGAATATTTTTAGTATAAATTGAGACAGAAGACTCCACGAGTTCTGGCCTATTGTCAGAATACTTCTAACAGTAAGAAATACCCAAATTTCCATTACTTTTTAAGGTCTGAGAAAGTTATATTTATTTATGTAAAGTACCACAGCATATGATTTAATTTTCTTTCTCAGACCCAACTCTCAATAAATCTATGTTTATCACCATATTTTTACTGAAAGTGAGGAGAATAATATTTAAGGGAGTAATATTTAAGGAATAATAATATTTAAGGGAATAACATTTAAAGGAGTAGTATCTCTTAAATGGGGTTTCCCTGGTAGCTCAGTGGAGAAGGCAATGACACCTCACTCCAGAACTCTTGCCTGGAAAATCCCATGGACGGAGGACCCTGGTGGGCTGCAATCCATGGGGTCGCTAAGAGTCGGACATGACTGAGCGACTTCACTTTCACTTTTCACTTTCATGCACTGGAGAAGGAAGTGGCAACCCACTCCAATGTTCTTGCCTGGAGAATCCCAGGGACGGGGGAGCCTGGTGGGCTGCCATCTATGGGGTCACACAGAGTTGGACATGATTGAAGTGACTTAGCAGCAGCAGCAGCAGGTAGCTCAGCTGGGAAAGAATCCACCTGCAATCTGGGAGATGCTTGTTCTTTTCCAGGGTCAGGAAGATCCCCTGGAGAAGGGATAGGCTACCCGCTCCAGTATTCTTGGGCTTTCCTAGTGGCTCTGATAGTGAAGAATATGCCTGCAATGCGGGAGAAGAAGATCCTGGAGGTGGGCGTGACAACCCACTTCAGTAGTCCTGCCTGGAGAATCCCCATGGATGGAGGATCCTGGCAGGCTATACAGTCCACGGGGTCTCAAAGAGCTGGACGTGACTGAGCACAGCACAGCACGTCCCTTAATATTATTCTGTACTTGTGGCAGCAATGAGATAAACTACATGATAAAGTCAGGACTGACCTCAGAAATTCAGGTTGTGTAGACAAAGTGTCCATATGGCTATATGTTGAAGTTAAAAATCATTTCACCCTTTGGGAGCTCACGGTCAGAAGGCAGGGTCTGGAGGAGAAGATAAGCATACACGCAGTGTGATGCTGTACAAATATGGTAGGCACATAGGAGACATAACTCACTAAGCCTGGAAGGGAAGGAAGATGGGAAGGTCTGTGAGTTGCAACTGTCTTCCATCAGAGAACGTTGCTCCTGCAAAGTTTCAAGTGGTTCTATATTATGAGGATTTATGAGATGATAGGAGATGAGGCTGATTGACAGGCAAGGACCAAAGCCATGAAGGATTGCTGAAAAGTTTAGATTTTAATCCTGTAAAGCAAATGAGAACCTTTGGGAGGTTTTATAAGGGGACTAACTGAATATTTTTGAGTTTCAGGAAGGCTAGTCTGCAAGCAAATGGAGAACAGAGAAGAGGGGCAGAGGAAGCAGGGAGTGAGATCAGTTAAGAGACATAATAATCCAAATGAAAAGACTTATAACTCTGGATAAAAGCCTTGTAAATCTGGATTAGAGCCATGGCAGTGTGCCTATTAAAGAAGGGACATATTTAGACCAATGCAGAAAGGAGAATCTGAGGACTGATTGTGGGGAGAGAGTGAGAGAGAAGGCAAAATTGAGATTCATTTCTGTTTTTCATGTAGGTACTTCTCCCTGGCAGAGGTGATAGAGAAAGTTGAATGGGTTACAGTCTGTTTTCCACATTCCTGCCAGTACCGGTACCTTCATCTCTAAGATATTGCCATTGTGCAACTTTATGACAGGTTAATGATTGACATCACATGACTGGAACAGTGAAAAAGATAAGAAAATTATTTTTGCATTTTTTATGAGAACTGAACATTTATACACTGTATAATTGTTAGGGATTTGATTTAGGTCATATCTGAATGGTCCAGTTGTTTTCCTTACTTTCTTCAATTTAAGTCTGAATTTGGCTTAACAAATGCAAGAAAAAGAAATGCAAAAAAGCAAAATGGCTGTCTTAGGAGGCCTTACAAAGAGCTGTGAAAAGAAGAGAAGCCAAAAGCAAAGGAGAAAAGGAGAGATATACCCATTAGAATGCAGAGTTCCAAAGAATAGCAAGGAGAGATAAGAAAGACTTCCTCAGTGATCAGTGAAAGAAATAGAGGAGAACAATAGAATGGGAAAGACTAGAGATCTCTTCAAGAAAATTAGAGATACCAAGGGAACATTTCATGCAAAGATGGGCTCGATAAAGGACAGAAATGGTATGGACCTACCTGAAGCAGAAGATATTAAGAAGAAGTGACAAGAATACACAGAAAAACTGTACAAAAAAGATCTTCATGACCCAGTTAATCACGATGGAGTGATCAC
This sequence comes from Bubalus kerabau, assembly GCF_029407905.1. Taxonomy (NCBI): domain Eukaryota; kingdom Metazoa; phylum Chordata; class Mammalia; order Artiodactyla; family Bovidae; genus Bubalus; species Bubalus kerabau. Next base: position 63,735,535 of record NC_073626.1, read on the forward strand.
TCACCTAGAGTCAGACATCCTGGAATGTGAAGTCAAGTAGGCCTTAGGAAGCATCACTACGAACAAAGCTAGTGGAGGTGATGGAATTCCAGTTGAGCTATTTCAAATCCTGAAAGATGATGCTGTGAAAGTGCGGCACTCAATATGCCAGCAAATTTGGAAAACTCAGCAGTGGCCACAGGACTGGAAAAGGTCAGTTTTCATTCCAATCCCAAAGAAAGGCAATGCCAAAGAATGCTCAAACTACCACACAATTGCACTCATCTCACATGCTAGTAAAGTAATGCTCAAAATTCTCCAAGCCAGGCTTCAGCAATACGTGAACCGTGAACTTCCAGATGTTCAATCTGGTTTTAGAAAAGGCAGAGGAACCAGAGATCAAATTGTCAACACCTGCTAGATCATGGAAAAAGCAAGAGAGTTCCAGAAAAACATCTATTTCTGCTTTATTGACTATGCCAAAGCCTTTGACCGTGTGGATCAATATAAACTGTGGAAAATTCTGAAAGAGATGGGAATACCAGACCACCTGACCTGCCTCTTGAGAAACCTGTATGCAGATCAGGAAGCAACAGTTAGAACTGGACATGGAACAACAGACTGGTTCCAAATAGGAAAAGGAGTATGTCAAGGCTGTATATTGCCACCCTGCTTATTTAATTTATATGCAGAGTACGTATGAGAAATGCTGGGCTGGATGAAGCACAAGCTGGAATCAAGATTGCTGGGAGAAATATCAATAACCTCAGATATGCAGATGACATCACCCTTATGGCAGAAAGTGAAGAAGAACTAAAGAGCCTGGTGATGAAAATGAAAAAGTTGGCTTAACACTCAACATTCAGAAAGCTAAGATCATGGCATCCAGTCCCATCACTTCATGGCATATAGATGGGGAAACAATGGAAACAATGACATACTTTATTTTCTTGGGCTCCAAAGTCACTGCAGATGTTGACTGCAGCCATGAAATTAAATGATGCTTACTGCTTGGAAGAAAAGTTATGATCAACCCAGACACCATATTAAAAAGCAGAGACATTACTTTGTTAACAAAGGTCTGTCTAGTCAAGGCTATGGTTTTTCCAGTAGTCATGTATGGATGTGAGAGTTGGACTATAAAGAAAGCTGAGCACCAAAGAATGATGCTTTTGAACTGTGGTGTTGGAGAAGGCTCTTGAGAGGCCCTTGGACTGCAAGGAGATCCAACCAGTGTATCCTAAAGGTAATCAGTCCTGAATGTTCATTGGAAGGACTATGTTGAAGCTGAAACTCCAATACTTTGGCCACCTGATGTGAAAAGCTGACTTATTTGAAAAGGCCCTGATGCTGGGAAAGGTTGAGGGCAGGAAGAGAAGGGGACAACAGGGGATGAAATGGTTGGATGGCATCACCGACTCAATGGTCATGAGTTTAAGTAAACACTGGGAGTTGGTGATGGACAACAAGGCCTGGCATGCTGCAGTTCACGGGGCCGCAAAGAGTTGGACACGACTGAGCGACTGAACTGAACATTTATAAAAGGAAACGTATGCAAATACTTGTAATAAAAAAGTTATTGCTTCTGTATATTAGTTTAGTTATATTGCTTACAACTTCTGGCACTGTGAAGGAAGTGGTATAATATAATGAGGTGTTGAATGGATTAAGCCAGTTTAGTCCTATGAAGAATATGTGTTCAAATAAATCTTTGTGCCAGAATGGATAGGTTTCACTTAATATAATGCAACTGGGGGAAATAAAGCTATCTTTACTTGTAATTTTGTGATCTGTATTCATCTCAACATTTTTTAGTATTTGTAATGTATTGGGCTTCTTTTGGACATTGATAGTGATTCCTGAAGAGTAGAGAAATTAAATGATTATTAACTTTACTGTGAAAATGTATGTTTAACTAAAAAATTGGGAAAATATGTAAATGAGATAGATATACTGTGCCTATAATACACACCCTAAACACATTAGGCCTGTAGAACAGTTCTTCAATTTGTGATTATATCTAAAATATTTAGATAGAAGTTTCTGGAGTGAAGCCCTTGTTCATGCTGGGAACCAATCAATGAGGAATAAAAGCAACTTTAAAAAAGCAGTTTGTATCCTATTTAATGGATCTTTTGAAGTATTATTATTATAAAAGAGCAAATATACCTTTCCTAAAAATGATCATGTATACTTTAAATTTTGGACTCAGAACATTTTTCTTATGAACATACTGGGTTAGAAACTAGGGTATTCTTCATTAATTTTGAGAAAATATGAGAAATGTTATAGTTTAAAAATTCAGCAGTCTCTAGTTATGATTGCCAAGGTCAGTGAGAAAAAATAAGGAAGATTAACAAGAAGAATCACACTAAAAACTTGTATAGGAACGGTGAAAACCTGAAGCCTAATGATATGTCAGCATGCTTTTATAACAAACCAGCAGAGATGCCTTTAAAGCAATGGGATGTTTGTATGAAGTAATTACTGGGAAGCAAGTTGAGGTGTTAAGTTTGATATATTGTGGTCTTTTCTATCTGTTCCAATTTGCCTCCATGGTAACTGTTGCTACTTCTCCAGCCTGACTCCCTTCCAGCTCTCAGTATTTTCTTTTATTGGAAAATAGTCTTTGTTTGGGTGCAATTTCATTTATGTGTATTTAGTTGAATTTTTAAAAACAATAATTCAAAACTTAGCTATATAAATTATTGATCTTCAGAGTATTAGTCTACAGAGAAGTTCATGTTGAGACTTGAATTTTTGGCCCCTTTCCCTTTATTGCTTTGCTGGAAATATTAATTCAGTTAAAAAATTATTTCATAATAACTTTGAGCCCTTTAGAGACAACGACTATCTACTGGTTATGCCACTGGCATTATGAGTTACGGTTCCAAATTTTGCCTTCAGAAAGCTGAGAGGCAAAAGGCCCTGAAGACTTTGCTTCTTTAATAATGTATCAATAAAGTGTTTTTAAAGTTAATTTCTAATTCTCCTCTCATACTTTCCACATTTATTGAAAAGTAAATACCATGCTTTCTTCTGTGAAGAGAAGCTGGACTTGCAGGCACGTGATTGAGGTGTGAGTCCCGCCTTTGCCACATGTTGCCTTGGTGACTCTGATTACCTTACTCAGCCTCTCTGTTCTTCTGTTTCTCATTTGTACTGTTAAGGAGGTAGTGGTTTAGTTACTAAGCTGTGTCTGACTCACTGAGACCTCTGATAGGCTCCTCTGTTCATGAAATTTCCAGGCAAGATTATTGGAGTGGATTGTCATTTGCCTTCACAGGGAATCTTCTCTATGCAGAGATTGAACCTAAGTCTCCTGCATTGCAAGCGGACTCTTTACCAACTGAACCACTAGGGAAGCCTGTACTGTTTAGGATGTTCTATCAAATAGAATGTGTGACAGTTCATAGCACAAAGTAAAACTTGAGCTCTTGTTATACAAACTGTAGTTCTATTTTGGTTCAAAGGACAAGGGGAAAATTCATGATTATACAGGGTTCTTCAAAAATTATGTATACTTCCCATTTCTTATATTTTTAAATGTAATTTTCAGTTATGCAGACATAAATGATATAAGACTATTTATGAACACATTGAAATCATGACAATTATTAAAAATTTTTTAACAAGGAAGAATCTTAGTTATACTTTCAATGTCACATGAAATTCAGAAAAACTATTCTATTACATAATTCAACAAGAAATAAAATAAAAAGGGATGCTTTCCATAATCAATTCTAATAAGATTTTCTTCTCTTAGAAGATGTAAATCATGAATTTGAGTATTTTAAAGCGTCTGCCTCCAATGAGGGAGACCCGGGTTCAATCCCTGGGTTAGGAAAATCCCCTGGAGAAGGAAATGGTAACCCACTCCAGTATTCTTGCCTGGAGAATCCCATGGATGGAGAAGCCTGGTAGGCTACAGTCCATGGGGTCGCAAAGAGTCAGACATGACCGAGCGACTTCACTTACTTACTTATTACCATTATTAAAAGTAAAACATGCTACATGATGCAAAAGAGAGTTGAGAATACTAATTGCCTTTGCTTGTATCATCAAAAGAGAAATGACATAAATCCAGGTCAGTGTGAAGGGAATTTCAGTTCTCTATTAGTCAAGAAGAAAAGTTGTTTTCCACTGCCTCAAAAACTTTAGACAGGAAACTTAAAGAGATTCTACATTTTTGGTAGTAATTGAATGGTCATGTAATTTCACTTCCATCCTATAACTGTGTAAGTGAACCTTGGTTATGGGATGGAATAAATTAAAACTATTTAAGCTTCACTTCTATTTAATTTCTCCTCCCACAGACAGTTGTATAAAATGTATTTTTATATTATTATGGAGGAAAATACAATATTAAAATTTAACCTTTATTCAATGCAATATTATATATAAAACATATTCTAATTTTGTTAATTTTATTAAAATATAAAACATTTTATGTAGACCATGTAGCAAAATTCTTGAGGAGGTTGAAAAGCAGAGGAGAAAGGTCCATTAACTAAATAATGAGTATTAGTAAAAAATACTTTAGGTAACTGAACAGAGGAAATAAATATATTGATGTCTTCTCTTACATATCTCAGAATGATTAGGTATCCCATACTGCACTGTTGATCTTCTCTGCAAAAATCCATCTTCAGTTTTTTCTGTCTTTAAGTGGAAATACTATCCATTTATTTGCTTAAGCCAGAGATATGTAAGGTATCCTTAACCCCACCTTTTCACCTCTCACACCCTATCAATCAAGTTGTTGATTATACTGTTAAAATATTTCCCTGTCCACATCTGTCCATTTCTGTTGCCACTGCCTTAATTCAATTCTACGTTTTTTTGCTGTTATGAATAATACTGTATGAAATTTGTATACACATTTTTGTGTGGACATATGTTTTCATTTCTTTTAGGATATACCTAAGAGTAGAATTGCTTTGTTAAATGCTAAGTCTGTTAAACATTTTAAAGGACTGTCAAAATGTTTTCAAAAGAGATTCCACCATTTTGTATATCTACCAGCTGTGTATAGGGATTCCAATTTTTCTACATTCTCACCAGCACTTGTTACAGTCTATCTTGGTGATGATAGCCATCCTCACAGGCACACAGTAGTATCTCTGTGATTTTTGTTTCTCTAATGACTAATGATTTTGAGCATCCTTTCATGTGCTTATTAAACACTTGTATATCTTCTTAGGAGAAATGTATATTCTGGGATTGATTCTTAAATATTAACATTCAATCAAGTAACTGTAGATGTAGAGAAAAGGCTAATCCATAGGACTTGAGATAAACATATTAAAAAAATGACCCTAGGAAAAGAATAATAATTCAGGAGAAAGAAATCTCATTCTGATGAGCAACCTGAGATATATAAGATCTCTTGCAGTCACAAAAGAGGATGCTCTGAAAAGGAAGTTTGAGCAGCAGACAGACAGTCTAGGTGTGTAGCTCTAAAGTCTTTCAGTGTGGGGAGGAGGGTTCTGAGACTTGCAGCAGGAGATGGGAGAGACGTCAGCACTTTTGGCTGCTGCACTGGACCGAAAACATGTGCTTTCCAATAAATGTGTGTTATTAGTGCATAAAGTTAGTTTATAAAGTTTTGTTTGCAGTTAACTTATCTTGGAGGCTAAGATAAAAGCAGGGGACAGCCTGTATTTGGGGTTTTTTCCCAATGCAGGATGTGGTTATAATTTTCTGTTTCTGAAATATTGTATATTCCATGTTAATAGATCCTCTATTAATGTTAAGTATTCATATAATAAGCATGTTTTGGTTCAAATGTAAAAATTAGCAAGTAAATTTTGCATTGATCTGCATACTGGATTAAGAGCTTAAGCAATGAAAAAGTCTGCAGCTTCTTAGACAATACAATAAAAATAGTCTGGTACCGGTGAGTAATTAGGCTCTTTCTGCTGGTCTGGTAGTGAGGGAAGGGGCAAAGCTTCATTCAGGGGTTGGATTTGCTGTGCAACATTAACTTGTTTGATTATAAGAAGTTTTAAACATTAAAAACTGTTAATAGTGCATTTTTTCTGTCCAGATTACCTATGGTCCCATTCACTAATTTATCCTGCTTGTAAAGCTAGGGCTGAGATTAGAAGCCAGGGAGAGATTCCATTTCCAACTCTCTTAGTACACCCTGTTGCTTATTCTTTTCCAAGAAGCACAACAGAGCAATTAAAAATGATAGACTTTCAGGGACTGTGTCTTGGTCTAAGAGGGGTCACTTTACATCAGTCTTTTGCTAGCACGTCAATGCTATGGAAGAATATCTGCCCTAAAACTGGCAGTAGAAATTGGGGTAAAGTGTAATTGATTTCTCTTTTTTCTTCCCTTTATTCACAATACAGAATTAATAGGCTTTTTCTCCTTTTTCGTGTTTAGTAGTATTGAGTGAACTGGGGAGAAATAAAAGGAAGCTTTGTAAAGTAAATAAGTGAGCTCAGAAGCAATTTTCTGACACTATATATTAATGATTTTACTCTTCTTAGTAACAGGAATATGTCACCATAGACAATTTTTATAGCTATCAGAGAACTAATAGGAGAAAAAAATAACCATTTGACTTTGGTGTATAAAATTAATACTAATGATAGTCATCAATAAGAATAATGAAAACTGCATATCATCCATGGATAATTACCTTATGTGTAACAACTGTGATGAATGTCATTAATATCTGTCAAATTATTACTATAGATTTTATTTGATTACAACACTAAATTATGTTCAGATATGCTCAGGTTCTTCAGTTCTGTTTCGGAAATCTTAAACTTGAATATCTCACTCTTTCATCATCATCTCCTTTCCTTCTAGATTAATAATCCAGGTCAAACTCACTTTAATTCTTTGAACTTCAGTTTGTCCATCAGTAAAATAAACATTGTTACAAAGGGTTATTGTGAAAACTGAATAATGTCACAAAGGCAAAGTGTGTGGCAGAGTGGCTGGCTCAGGGTAGACACTGAATGAACATTCCCTTCTGCATTTTCCCTGTTTTTTTTTGGTCTTCAGATTCTGACCTTTAAAGTTTACTACAGTTACCCTCTTGCCTGTATCAATAAGCTTCTCATCTCCTTGTCCTTCTTATAAATTACTTCATATTTCACACACTTTTCTGCTCCTATGCCTGAGTGCTCAGTGTAGCAAAGAAAATTACATGTTGATGGATTGGTCCTCTACAAGTTCAGTTTCATTTGAACTTTCAATACCCTTTATCTGTTCTCATATAATAATATGTCCTGTGTCCTCCTCAGTCTGAGATTCATACCTTATCATTCCCCCAAATTCATATGTTGAAATCCTAAACTCCTAAGATGATGATATTGGGTGGTGAGCATTTGGGAGGTTCTTGGGTCATGAGTGTGGAGCTTTTGTGAATCAGATTCATGCTTTGTAGGGGGACACTCTGGAGAGATCCCTATGTCCTTCCGCAATGTGAGGATGCAGTGAAAAGGTGCCAGCTCTGAACCAGGAAAGGGCCAAGACTTCCCTAGTCACTCAGACAGCAAAGCGTCTGTCTACAATGCGGGAGACCTGGGTTTGATCCCTGGGTCGGCAAGATTCCCTGGAGAAGGAAATGGCAACCCACTCCAGTACTCTTGCCTAGAAAATCTCATGGAAGGAGGAGCCTGGTGTCCATGGGGTCACAGAGTTGGACATGACCGAGCTACTTCACTTTAGTGACTAAAATGTGTCCAACTGCTTTGCATTCCCATGGATGCCAAAATGTGACCATAGTGGTGACTTGATCTTAGACTTCTCCACAATTATAAGCAATAAATTTCTGTTGTTATAAGAGACCTAGTCTCCTATTTTTCTATAGTAGCCCAAACAGACTAAGTCACATTCTAGATAATGAATAACCTCACCACCTGAATTACAGAAAAGGTGTGATGCCCTCAAATTTGACTGTTATTGGTCAACATGGCTACATTTGCAGAATCCTGTACTTTTTTTATAGGTCTTCGGAATACTAATGAGTGTTTATCCTTTCATTCAAGGTATGTCCTTCAACTTGTGCTTTTAATGCATGTTTTGATCATTATTTTTAGGATCTTGCTCTATCAATTTCTTTCCCTCCATCTCTCTCAATCTTCTGTCTGTTTTTCTGTCCTGAATCTTGTTTCTTATCTCTAAGCATATTTATATTTCTTTTTAAATTTTTATTTTATTTTTTAATATAAATTTATTTATTTTAATTGGAGGCTAATTACTTTACAATACTGTAGTGGTTTTGCCATACATTGACATGAATCCACCATGGGTGTACATGTGTTCCTCATCCTGAATCCCCCTGCCACCTCCCTCCCCATACCATCCTTCTGGGTCATCCCAGTGCACCAGCCCCGAGCACCCTGTATCATGCATTGAACCTGGACTGGCGATTCATTTCACATATGGTAATATACATGTTTCAATGCCATGCTCTTTTAACTGAGGTACAGTTGATGTACAACATTGTATTAATTTTAGGTGTGCAACATAGTGATATGATATTTTTCAGCCAGTTCAGTCACTCAGTCATGTTCGACTCTTTGCAACCCCATGAACCACAGCATGCCAGGTTTCCCTGTGCATCATTAACTTCCAGAGCCTGCTCAAACTCATGTCCATCAAGTCGATGATGCCATCCAACCATCTTATCCTCTATTATCCCTTTCTCCTCCTGCCTTCATTTTTTCCCAGCATCAGGGTCTTTCCCAATGAGTCAGTTTTTTGCATCAGGCCAAAGGATTAGAACTTCAGCTTCAGCATCAGTCCTTCTAATGAATATTAAGGACTTATTTCTTTTAGGATTGACTAGTTTGATCTCCTTGCAGTTCGAGGGACTCTCGAATCTGCTCCAATACCACAGTTCAAAAGTATCTTCAGTGCTCAGCTTTCTTTGTAGTCCAATTCTCAGATACATACATGACTACTGAAAAAACCATAGCCTTGACTAGAGGAACCTTTGTCGGCAAAGTAATGTCTCTGCTTTTTAACATGCTGTCTAATTGGTCATAGCTTTTCTTTCAAGGAGTAGTTCAGTTCAGTTCAGTCGCTCAGTCATGTCCGACTCTTTGTGACCCCATGAATCACAGCACGCCAGGCCTCCCTGTCCATCACCAACTCCCGGAGTTCACTCAGACTCACGTCCATCGAGTCAATGATGCCATCCAGCCATCTCATCCTCTGTCACCCTCTTCTCCTCCTGCCCCCAATCCCTCCCAGCATCAGAGTCTTTTCCAATGAGTCAACTCTTCGCATGAAGTAGCCAAAGTACTGGAGTTTCAGCTTTAGCATCATTCCTTCCAAAGAAATCTCAGGGCTGATCTCCTTCAGAATAGGCTGGTTGGATCTCCTTGCAGTCCAAGGGACTCTCAAGAGTCTTCTCCAACACCACGGTTCAAAAGCATCAATTCTTTGGTGCTCAGCTTTCTTCACAGTCCAGCTCTCACATCCGTACATGACCACTGGAAAAACCATAGCCTTGACTAGATGGACCTTTGTTGGCAAAATAATGTCTCTGCTTTTGAATATGCTATCTAGGTTGGTCATAACTTTTCTTCCAAGGAGTAAGCGTCTTTTAATTTAATGGCTGCAGTCACCATCTGCAGTGATTTTGGAGCCCCCAAAAATAAAGTCTGACACAGTTTCCACTGTTTCCCCATCTATTTCCCATGAAGTGATGGGACCAGATGCCATGATCTTTGTTTTCTGAATGCTGAGTTTTAAGCCAACTTTTTCACTCTCCTCTTTCACTTTAATCAAGAGGCTCTTCAGGTCCTCTTCACTTTCTGCCATAAGGGTGGTGTCATCTGCATATCTGAGATTGATATTTCTTCTGGCAATCTTGATTCCAGCTTGGGCTTCATCCAGGCCAGCATTTTGCATGATGTACTTTGCATAAGTTAAATAAACAGAGGGACAATATATAGCCTTGATATACTCTTTTCCCAATTTGGAACCAGTCTGTTGTTCCACATCCAGTTCTAACTCTTTCTTCTTGACCTGCATACAGGTTTCTCAGGAGGCAGGTAATGGGGTCTGGTATTCTCATCTCTTGAAGAATTTTCCAGTTTGTTGTTATCCACACAGTCAAAGGCCATGGCATAGTCCATAAAGCAGAAATAGATGTTTTTCTGGATGCTTTTTCTATGATTCAACGGATGTTGGCAATTTGATATATGTGCATGTATATGTATATATATATATATGTGTATATATATATATATATAAGCATACCTCATTTTATTGCACTTTGCTTTTGCTTTATTGCAAAGATACTGCATTTTTTACATATTGAAGGTTTATTACAACTCTGCCTTAAACAAGTCTATTGGTACCATTTTTCTAAAGCATTATTTTTTATTTAGGGTATGTACATTTTTAAGACAACACTATTGTACACTTAACAGATTACAATATAGTGTAAATATACCTTTTATATGCACTGGGGAACAAAAAAAATTTTGTGTGACTTGCTTTAGTGTGGTAGTCTGGAACCAAACCCCTGCAATATCTTGACGGTATGCCTGTATGTGTGTGTGTGTATGTATGTGTATAAATATATATGATATATGAACCACAATAAATCTAGTGGTTAACATCGATCACCACACATAGTTATAAATGTTTTCCCTGTGGTGAGAACTTTTAAGATTTACTCTCTTAGCAACTTTCAAATATACACTACAATTATAACTGGACATGAAACAGCAGACTGGTTCCAAATAGGAAAAGGAGTACATCAAGGATGTATATTGTCACTCTGCTTATTTAACTTATATGCTGAGTACATCATGAGAAACGTTGGGCTGGAAGAAGCACAAGCTGGAATCAAGATTGCTGGGAGAAATTATCAATAATCTCAGATACGTAGATGACACCACCCATATGGCAGAAAGTGAAGAGGAACTAAAAAGCCTCTTGATGAAAGTGAAAGAGGAGAGTGAAAAAGTTGGCTTAAAGCTCAACATTCAGAAAATGAAGATCATGGCATCTGGTCCCATCACTTCATGGGAAATAGAAGGGGAAACAGTGGAAACAGTGTCAGACTTTATTTTTTGGGTCTCCAAAATCACTGCAGATGGTGATTGCAGCCATGAAATTAAAAGAGGCTTACTCCTTGGAAGGAAAGTTATGACAAACCTAGACAGCATACTGAAAAACAGAGACATTACTTTGCCAACAAAGGTCCATCTAGTTAAGGCTATGGTTTTTCCAGTGGTCATGTATGGATGTGAAAGTTGGACTGTGAAGAAAGCTGAGCACTGAAGAATTGGTGTTTTTGAGCTGTGGTGTTGGAGGACTCTTGAGCATCCCTTGGACTGCAAGGAGATCCAACCAGTCCATTCTAAAGGAGATCAGTCCTGGGTGTTCTTTGGAAGGACTGATACTAAAGCTGAAACTCCAATACTTTAGCCACCTCATGGGAAGAGTTGACTCATTGGAAAATACTCTGATGCTGGGAGGGATTGAGGGCAGGAGGAGAAGGGGACGACAGAGGATGAGATGGCTGAATGGCATCACTGACTCGATGGACATGAGTTTGGGTGAACTCCAGGATTTGGTGATGGACAGGGAGGCCTGGTGTGCTGAGATTCATGGGGTCGCAAAGAGTCGGACACGACTGAGCGACTGAACTGACTGATTGTTAACTATAGTTACTATGCTACACATTACATCCCCAAGACTTATTTCTTAAAACTGGAATTTGTACCTTTTGACCACCTTCACTTATTTTACACATCTTCTCTCTGAAACCACGAATCTATTCTTTGTATCTTTGATTGTTTGTTTTCAGATTCCACATGTAAAAAAGATCATATCATATTTGCCTTTCTTATTCTGATTTATTTCACTTAGCATAATGTCCTCAGGGTCCATCCACATTGTAGCAAGCGGAAGGATTTCTTTCTTTTTATGGCTGAATAATATTCCATTGTATACATATACATATATACATGAACACATGGATCTATTCATCATTCACAGTTTCTTTATATATTTATCTGTCACTGGACTTAGATTGTTTTCATGTCTTGGCTGTTGTAAATAATCCATGGGGGTGCAGATATCAGATATCCTTATGAGTTAGTGACTTTGTTTCCTTTGAATATATACCCAGAATTAAAATTTCTGGATAATACAGTTGTTCTATTTTTAATTTTTTGAGGAAACTCCATACTGTTTCTGTAGTGGCTGCACCACGGTACTTCCCACCAGCAGCACACAAGTGTTCATTTTTCTTGTGTTCTTGTATTTAATGTATTTGATGTATTCTTGACAACCTTGCCTTTTTTCTTGTATTTAATGTATTCTTAACAACATTGCTTTCTCCCCCTGCTCTTTGTTCAGATTGTCTACTTGCTTAAAGAGTGGCTGTTGTGAAGTATTGATATATAGCAATTCTTAATGCCATTAAAAAGAATTTTCTAGAGCATGACAGTGATCGTGTATATTCTTCATTATGACTTGTTACATCCTTAATTACAAATATTAGAGAGACACAACTAAAATTTAGGTTTTCTGTTGTGAAATGATTAAATTATTGTATAGCTAGATGACAAAAGTTCCTTTTGATTGTCAAAACATTTTGTTGACTCTGTTCTTATGGCAACTTTTTAAGACATTTTGATAAATTAGTCCTTATATTTTATGCTGTTCCTAAAAATCCTAAAAATTGTTGTGCTTTTAAATATTATTTATACTAGTAATTATATCTTGTGTTTAAAAAGCATATTCATGTCTTGTCTCACCTGACAATTCACTTTACTTTTTACTTTCCCTTATCAGATCCTAAGCTTTTAATAATAAAACTGTTAAGGTATATTTCCTGCTTGAATTTTCTATGTGTTTTTTGCAGGTGGCCACCATGGAATACAAAGATTTGCTCTCTTACCCTGTAAAGAAGAAGGATAATAGAAATAATTAGGTTTGTTTTGGCCTTCTTCCAGTATAATTTATTTGAAACATTTGTGATTACCAAATTTGACATAGAAGAAAGACTGGTGAATCACTATAAAAGGAGCCTTTTAAGTTTAATTATGTATAAGGAAAAATATTGATGTGAATGTACTTCAGTGATTGTATGTTTAAGTTAAAAGAGACATATTCATGTTCATGCATAAATACTGGGACAATATCTACCTCTAAAGTGATTTTCTTTCTAAGTTTCATCAATCAGGCATAATCATAGTACTTACATAATACAAACCCAAAGTCCTACCAGTTTTTTAAGGTTGGCATATTCAGAATAAATTCTTACTCCCATGGCGATCGTTGACTTCATTCTTGTAAATTGATTGTGTGCTGTAACTTGAGAGAGGATTCTACTCTTCAATTCTGTGAGTGCTGATTAACATAATGCATTAGCCAGAGCTGTTAGTATTATAACCATAACAGGGATAAATTGACTACATTAAAAAATCAGCACTGATGAGAAAACTTTGAAGAAAACTTCAAAGGCTGTTTCTTTTTCTGCCTACAACATAATCCTGCAGAACCATAAAGCTGAGGCCTCCTCAGGGAGGCCCTTTTGAGCACCTCCAAACACATTTTATTCTATTGCCTTTGGCAATGAGATATAATAATGTTTTGCTTACTGTATATTTATCATCAAGATGGGTCAAAGCTTTCCCTTGTTTTAAAGCCACAACATTAACAGTAAAAAAAAAAAAAAAAAAATTGCTTGGCCTTATGTTCCCCATTGGAAGAATGCCTACCTACCTCTCCAGTGACTGTGGGAGCGCATGTTACTGTCACAATCATTAAAGAATGCTGCGGAGACTTATCTATTAGCTAGAAACTACATTGTTCTTATCACCACAGTCTTCTGAAAAAAGCGAAAGGAAAAATGGCTTTTTAAAATGCAAGCCTCCAAATTCACCAAACAGCTTCAATTATTTTGGCCCAAGGTGCTCATTTAGCACTGACATTTCATTCTGTTCCTTCAGAATCATAAATGTTGTTGCCAAATGCACTTGCGGCAGCTCACACTTAATGAGACTGAGAACTTCTGTTTCCATGGTAGATTTTGCCTTATTCTATGTAGATATAGCTAAATATTGTCTCAAAATATCATCACTGGAGGGAAACTTAAAAATATTTATAAATGAATGACAAAGAATGTATTACCTGTTGATATTTATGGGATAATGTTAAAATAGTACTTAGAGGTTAATTTATAAGCTCAATTGCTTAGACTAAAGAAAGAAAAAAGTTATATCTTAAGTCAGGAATCAAGAAAAGAAGAAAAGTAGGAACAAAGCAAAATAAAAATGAGTAGAAAAAAATTAAAAAGAAGTGTTAGAAATAATAGGTTCAAAAAACCTGGAAGATGGTTATTGGAAAATATAATTTTGAATAAATATTTATCAAGAATGATCAAGGAATGAAGAGAAAAAGCACAGATAAATAATAGTTGCACTACAAAAAGGCAACATGACTGAGATATTTTCAGATTAATAAAATAAATCTTAGAAGTCTGTGAATAAGTTTATGCCAATACATTTCAGAACTTGGATGAAATAGAAAATTTTATAATAAATATAAATTAAGAAGTTTGAACATAAAATAGAAATTCAAGTAAACCAATAAAATAAAAATAAAATAAAATAATAAATAAAATAAAAATGAAATAAACCAATAAAAATTAAATAAATAAATAATCAAAATCTCACTCAACAAAGGATGCCATATAACTGGATGGTCTTACAGATAAATTTTATCAAACTTCTTTACAAAAGATATTTCACATACACACACACACACACATATATATATATTAATTGATATAATTGACGTATATGACACCACCCTTATGGCAGAAAGTGAAGAAGAACTAAAGTGAAAGAGGAGAGTGAAAAAGTTGGCTTAAAGCTCAACATTCAGAAAACTAAGATCATGGCATCTGGTCCCATCACTTCATGGCAAATAGATGGGGAAATGGTGGAAACAGCGGCTTACTTTATTTTTTGGGCTCCAAAATCACTGCAGATGGTGATTGCAGCCATGAAATTAAATGATTCCTTGGAAGGAAAGTTATGACCAACCTAGACAGCATATTAAAAAGCAGAGACATTACTTTGCCAACAAATGTCCATCTAGTCAAAGCTATGGTTTTTCCAGTGGTCATGTACGGATGTGAGAATTGGAGTGTGAAGAAAGCTGAGCGCCTAAGAATTGATGCTTTTGAACTGTGGTGTTGGAGAAGACTCTTACGAGTCCATTGGACTGCAAAGAGATCCAACCGGTCCTTTCTGAAGGAGCTCAGTCCTGGGTGTTCATTGGAAGGACTGATGCTGAAGCTGAAACTCCAATATTTTGGCCACCTGATGTGAAGAGCTGACTCATCTGAAAAGACTCTGATGCTGGGAAAGATTGAGGGCAGGAGGAGAAGGGGGTGACAGAGGATGAGATGGTTGGATGGCATCACCGACTCGATGGACATGGATTTGGGTGGACTCCAGGATTTGGTGATGGACAGGGAGGCCTGGTGTGCTGCGGTTCATGGGGTCGCAAAGAGTTGGACATGACTGAGCGACGACTGAATTGAATTGAACTGACATATAACATCATGTAAGTTAAGATGTAAAATGTGTTTATTTAATACATTTATGTAGTGCAATATGATTACCACTGTAGAGACAGCTAACACCTCTATTACAACACACAGTTATCATTTCTTTTTTGTGGAGAAAGTATTTAAGATCTAGTCTCTTAGTAATTTTCAAGTATATAAAATGATGTTATTAGCTATAATAATAATACTGTGCATTAGATCCCCAGAATGTATTCATCATCTAACAGTAAATTTGAAAAAGATATTTCTAATATTTTAGTTATGAATACATATCCATATGTCTGTGTGTGTATATATATATTCTTTTCAGAGTAGAAATAGGGCAAAAAGTAAAGTCATTTTATGAGGTTACTATTACTTTGATCGGAGAAGGCAATGGCAACCCACTCCAGTACTCTTGCCTGGAAAATCCCATGGGCGGAGGAGCCAGGTAGGCTGCAGTCCACGGGGTCATGAAGAGTCAGACACGACTGAGCGACTTCACTTTCACTTTTCACTTTCATGCATTAGAGAAGGAAATGGCAACCCACTCCAGTGTTCTTACCTGGAGAATCCTAGGGATGGGGGAGCCTGGTGGGCTACCTTCTATGGGCTCGCATAGAGTTGGACCCGACTGAAGCAACTTAGCAGCAGCAGCAGCAGAAACATTACTTTGATACAAAAACTGAATAACTGTAGTACAAGGTAATAAAATTATAGATCAATCTCATTTATGAACTGAAATAGATTCTAGGTATCTACCACAGCTCAAATTCATTCAGCATTATGTAAAAATCATTACATCTCAATCCAATGAAACATAACAGAAATGCAAGAAATTTTCAACATCATAGATTGAGGAGGGAAAAGGATCACTTCTGTGATGCAGAAAAATGAATTGATAAATTTAACATTCTTCAGGAGAAAAGCCACTAGCAAATTAAGAAAGGAAATTAACTTTGCTACCCTTTAAAATTATTCTAAAATGTTTTTATGTTAAGCATAATGATGGTAAAATTGCAGAAGAATTCTCAGTAAAGTTAAGAATAAGACAAAATGTTATCATTTCTATTTTTCATCCTTGTAATAGAAGTCTTAACCAATGCAATAACGAAGCAAATGAGATACAATTTTGAAACAAAAATGTGTCCACGTCTTTTATTTTCAGATGCTACAATTATTTCTGTAGAAAACCCTAAAGAATCTATTAAAACTATGGGCTTAGTAATTTCCTGAAGACAAGGTAACATAAAAAAAATGGTAAAAACTCTATATACCAAAAATTGCTAATCAGAATATATAATATGCAAAAAAATTCTATTTAAAATAACATAGGGGCTTCCCTGGTGGCTCAGTGATAAAGAGTCCTGGGAGCCAAAACTACTAAGCCCATGTGCTACGACTACTGAAGCCAATGCACTCTAGTCTGTGCTCCACAACAAGCGAATCCCCTGCAACGTGAAGTCCTCCCACGGAAATCAAGAGTAGCCCCTGCTCCCTGCCACTAGAGTAAAGCCCACATAGCATTGAGGCCCAGCACAGTCAAAAATAAAAATAAAAAGATAAATAAAATTAAAAAAGACATGCCCACAAAAGCTGTAACATACTATTTCAAAATAAATATTAAGAAAATTATTTTAAAAATAACATAAAATTTATAAGATAATAGGACCAGACCTAACAGTGTGCAAGATGTATATGGAGAAACATAAAATCATACTGAAGGGTGAAAAAAAATAAGCAGTGTTCACCCACTATGTTAAATAATTCATCCCTTCTCAGGTTATAATCAAATATGATTACAATGAAAAAATTTCTCCAGGAAGGGTGTCAGATCAGATCAGATCAGATCAGTCGCTCAGTCGTGTCCGACTCTTTGCGACCCCATGAATCTCAGCACGCCAGGCCTCCCAGTCCATTACCAACTCCTGGAGTTCACTCAGACTCACGTCCATCGAGTCAGTGATGCCATCCAGCCATCTCATCCTCTGTCGTCCCCTTCTCCTCCTGCCCCCAATCCCTCCCAGCATCAGAGTCTTTTCCAATGAGTCAACTCTTCTCATGAGGTGGCCAAAGTACTGGAGTTTCAGCTTCAGCATCATTCCCTCCAAAGAAATCCCAGGGCTGATCTCCTTCAGAATGGGCTGGTTGGATCTCCTTGCAGTCCAAGGAAGGGTGTCAAGCTGTCCCTTATTAACATAGAAGAGAAAAGAGTCAAGAATAGGCAGATAATTCTGGAGATGACTGAAGTCAAGAATCTTTCCCTATTAATTTTCATGATATTTAAGTCTATAGAAATACAATTGTATCTTGTTATTACAAGAATAGTCCTAAAAACCTAATAGAGAGAGACCAGAATTAGTATTATGCACAAATATATATAAAGTGATCTGTTAATATCTCTGTTAACAAAGAGATGGATGTCATCACTGACTTGATGGACATGAGTTTGGGTAAGCTCCAAGATTTAGTGATTAGTAGGGAAGCCTGGCATGCTGCCGTCCATGGAGTCACAGAATCGGACACGACTGAGTGACTGAACTGAACTGAACAGAGATGTGAATGTAAACACATCAGTGGAACTGCAAATAAGAGGAAAGAACATCTAGTCATTATGTGGTGCCTGGATAATTCATCATCCATGTTTTTAAAAAAGACACAATTATCTCAAGCTAAAGCAAAGGAATTTTCCAAGTGGATTAAAGCTTTCAAGGTGAATTTTTTTTTCTTCAAAAATTTAAAAGAAAATATCTTGAGAGTCTCTTGGACAACAAGGAGATCAAACCAGCCCATTCTAAAGGAAACCAACCTTGAATATCCATTGGAAGGGTTGATGCTGAAGCTGAAGCCCTAATACTTTGGCCACCCGATGTGAAGAACCAACTCACTGGAAAAGACCCAAATGTTGGGAAAGATTGAGGGCAGGAAGAAAAGGGGACAGCAGAGGATGAGATGGTTGGATGACATCATTGACTCAATGGACATGAATTTGAGCAAACACTTGGGAGATGGTGAAGGATAGGGAAACCTGATGTGCTGTAGTCCATGGGGCTGCAAAGAGTCAGACACGACTTACCGGCTAAATAACAACAAGAAGTGAATATCTTTGTGATATTAAATTCTGGAGATTGCTTAGCTCTGAGATAGGTGCAAAAGTTTATGTGGAGAAGCATACAAATCATTTTAACCAAGTTAATATTCTTTTATTCTAGCATTTTAAACTGATATAATCTAATACAAATTATAGTTCAAGCTATGATGATTTTTTCATTATATTATTTGCATTTTTTCTGTATGTTTAAAACATTTAAAATAACAAAATAAAGAATATACCAATCTGAGATTGCTTTGTGAATAAGAAGAATAATTTTATTGTTTCTATAACTGGGTAATTCTTTTTAACCAGTGAGATATATATAAGGCCAAAGGTGAAAGAGGTAAGAACTGCAGCTTTAAAATAGTCAACCTTTAAAAAATAGAGAAAGAGAAAAAGAAAAAAAAAATAGAATAAATACATATACATCATATGATAGCAGCTTTAAGGAAATTATAGCATTGCCCTGTTATCTATCTTTCAATTATAATATAATCTATAATTGTTTATTGACCAGGCACCAGAAATGTTGAACATAGGAAAAAGGTAAATGTTTTGAAGGATAGTGTAGCAGATAAAATTTAAATATGAGAAGTACTTAAACAATTCATAGCTTATACATTATATAGGCTGATGTTAGCCTGTGAATTGTAACTCTATGAATACATTAATGTTTCTTTTGTCTTTTCACTCAGAAATTTAAGGTGAAATAATATTTTGTTTAGTATAAACTACATGTGCATGATTCTGAAGTAGATCATAAAATCTATGTCATGAATTTTCTCTTTAAAATGTATCTTTCTGGGGCAAAAGAATTAGATCCAAAAATATAGATATTAGATATTTCAGACAAGTGCTATTCAAATAAGTTTACCACACTCACTTTTAATGCAATCTTAATTTTTTCATATTTATTAACAAAATATTGGTAAGGATAGAAAACAAATCAAATTTTAGGGAAATAATGGCACATTCCAAGGACTGTGTCTTCAAATTGACTGTCAAATATAAATCTTCACACATAAATATATCCATTTCAGCTTTACTATCTCACAATTTGTGTGGGTCAGGAGGCCAGCATGGTTTCACTGTGCCCTCTGCTTTGGGTCTCACAAGGCTTAAATCAAGGTTTGGGTGGAACTGGAGTTCTCATCTGGAACTTGAGGTCATCTTCCAAGCTCATTCAGATTACTGACAGAATTCATTCTTTGAAGTTGTAGATCTCATGGAAACTTGTTTCTTCATAGACAGCAGGAAAATTCTGACTTCTGTCTTGTAAGATGAAGTTTTCTGAAGCCTAATCAAAAAGCAACTCTCTCATCATGCTCAAGTTCTACCCACACTGAAGGGAGAGGGAAAATATAGAGTGTGCTCACCAGGAGCAGGAATCTTGGGGGCAATCTCAGAGCTCTGCCTACCACTGGGTGTCTTATGCTTTGATCCTGACTTTTACTAATGCAAATACTGAAGACAAGTATACCAAGTAGCTAATAATCTTGTTTCTCCTCTCTTTGGGTTACTGTGCCTGAGCAATTCAAAGCAATATTTTCTGATAATAACTAACATGACTCATAGTAGGTATGTTTCTGATCTGAATTAAACTTGGAGCAGCAGATAGCTATATCTTAGCTCTTGTTGTTGCTTAAGGATGGTGAAATTGTTTCTGAATGTAGAGGTGTATAAAATGCTGTGAACCACATTTGTCAACACCAGTAAATCACACAATAAGAATTAGTATTTATTGAAGTAAGCAAGATTTACACTTTTAAATAAAGTGTTTGGTAATTATATTTGAAGAGCAAAATTAGTAAAATAAATGGTATATTGTCTTGCAGAATTATTAAAAAATGGACTGTATAATTTTATGGAATATTATGATGAGAAACTTGGGGAAAATTCTTATTGTTAGACTATATGCCACAGAAATTTTATGTTCTTCTCACCTCCCTCCTAAGTGATATTAATTTTTGGTTTTTTAAAAAATAATAATCATAAGGTAGATTAGTCATGGAAACACGATATCTTTATCATTTTTGTCCTTTATTCTTTGAAGAGCATAGAATGGAAAGCTTTATTTTTTAAAACTAGAATTATTTTAAAATGGTAAAGATCAGAAATTACAAACAGATAAATAAAAATTCTGATTTTGTATTCTACCAGTTTCAGGACCTGGTAGGAAGAGACTTCAAGGAAGACAGTATAAAAATTCAAATCTACACAGGTGTATGTGGACCCTTTAGGCATAATCATGTAATAGGATAGAAGTACTTTCTATCCTATGTGTATTTCTAATGTGCTAAGAAAGAAAAAAAATTAGACTTTTGAGGGACAGGGAACTGAGGTATGAACTCTTGTCAGTCTGGGTAGGTTATTACCTCTCATTACATTATTGGACCCATAAAATACAATGAGTTTAAAGTCTTCACACCTCTCACCTTGGTGCTGTCCTTCTCTCATTCCTAGGATGGATTAAAATAGCAATTCAGATAAATTCTAAATGTAGTTCTACTGTCAATGCAAATCCTCTTGCATTTAGTGGCCTCTACTGTGGTGCAAGGGGCTTACCCAGGTGGTGCAGTGATAAAGAAATCACCTGCCAATGCAGGAAATGCAGGTTCAATCCCTGGGTCAGAAGATTCCCTGAAGTAGGAAGTGGCAACCCACTCCAGTATTCTTGCTGGGAAAGTCCCATGGACAGAGGACCCTGGTGGGCTACAGTCTGTGGGATCACAAAGAGTTGGACCCGGCTGAGCTCGCAACTCACTGTGGTGCAGATTATAATTTTGATGTGAATGCTTCTAATTTTTAACCAGCATTTATACTTAAGCTGACACGATTTTACAAAAGATTTTGGATTTACTTAATTTTAAAATTTTATAGTTTAATTTTTGTAAGCAATAGAAGAAAGGTCCTTTATCAGTGGTGATACAAAAAAGGAATACTACATGGAGGGACACTTGGTGACGTGACGTGACGTCGCTCAGTCGTATCCGATACTTTGCGACCCCATGGACTGTAGCCTACTAGGCTCCTCTGTCCATGGGATTTTCCAGGCAATAGTACTGGAGTGGATTGCCATTTTCTTCTCCAAGGGATCTTCCTAACCCAGAGATCGAAACCGGGTCTCCCACATCGTAGACAAACGCTTTACCGTCTGAGCCATAGACAAACTAGGTAGTGGTGATACAAAAAGGAATACTACATTGAAGGACACTTGGTAATCCTACCCAGTAAATTCTCAAGTGTTTGAGAAATGCTTACACCCCGATAAGAACGGAAAATGTTGAAAATTTTAAACACTTTTTATAATGGATGTTATAGAGTGTGGTTCAGTTTTTTCTTTTACAGAGATTTAGATATTGATTATATCTGATGGTTGTATATGTTTTCACTTTGCAGCATTGTACAGAACCTGAATCAGAACTTTAGTTTGATACATTTTGCTGTTTAGTTTCTATTTCATGTCTGACTTTTGGCGACCCCATGGACTATAGCCTGCCAGGCTCCTCTGTCCATGGAATTTCCCAGGCCAGAATACTGAAGTGGTTTACCATTTTCTTCTCCAGGGATTCTTCCCGACCCAGAGATCAAACCTGAGTCTCCTGCACTGGCAGGCGGATTCTTCACTGCTGAGCCACCTGGGAAGCATTAGTAAAGTTCTTTGTGGTACATTATTGCAGTTAAATATTTTTGTTAATAGGTAATATAGAAGCAACTGTAGACATATTTAGAATCATCTTGGTCAAAATAAAGTTAAATATTTTAAGAAAAACCATATCATTCACCTCTTGCATTATGTTGAAATGACACCAAAGCCATTGTCAGAAATATAGTAGGTATTATTTATAGATTCCTGTTTTAAGCAACTGAACTTTGTAACAACATTTGGTAAATGCATCATGTTTCCAGAA
Source organism: Bubalus kerabau (assembly GCF_029407905.1). Classification (NCBI taxonomy): domain Eukaryota; kingdom Metazoa; phylum Chordata; class Mammalia; order Artiodactyla; family Bovidae; genus Bubalus; species Bubalus kerabau. The sequence goes on from NC_073626.1 coordinate 63,758,075, forward strand.
ACTAGAAATAATGCCTTAAATTAAACCAAATTCTTTTGAGACATACTGGGCAAAACAAGGAGACAGGGAATTAATGTTTGAAATAAAATGAACATTTTAAAATGTGCAGAACTGGTTTCAGTAAAAATTAGAAAAAAGGAATAATAAGGTTACAACAAAGCAACTACTTTCCTACATATTGAATATCTTCAGCAACCCAAACTAATTGGTCTAAATAACAAATGGGCTAATAAGTAGTATAAAGATAGAATACAGAAATACAGACAATTGCTTGTGTTCTTTGAAGTAGTGAGTGGTATTCTTTTTTCATCTCCAAAAGGAAATATGCAAACTATTTATGTCTGATGAATTAATCTGAACTTGAAATTACTCAAGCTCCACCCCTGCTCCCTCCCCCCCCCACCCCGCCCCCCTAGTATATTCAGTTGTTAACTGTCAATGACTGGAGTCAATTTAAGAAAACCCTGGAATTGAAATTGGGGAAGTGGAGGGGTATTAATGATAGTGCAGTAGAATTTGATTGGGGTGAAAGTTCAGAAAAAGAATAGCAAGTCCCTGAATTAAGCACTATAAATAGAATGTTTACATTAGCAAGCTATAATCATTCAGGAACATGAAATCAACCAAATTATCTATAAGTTAAGATGTGTTATAGTCAGCTTTTAAAATAACAATACAACTTACTTCTAATGGATTAATTCTCCATTCCACTACAGGCTCTTTTAGTTATATTTGACAAAGGTTAATCCAACAAAGCAATGTAGTCTCCAATTTTCCTATCTTTATTTTCTGTTGTATTGGGATATCAATTGACAAAAGATATATACCAAACAATGTTTTATCAAAAATTTTATTAATATCATGAAGAGTAGATATGTTTCTGATTTTGTCTCTCTGGAATGATGACATCTGAACTGAGACTTGAATGGTGCAAAGGAGACAATTCTACAAAAATCAGGAAGAAATAGTTAAAAGCAGAGGTAAGAGACAATTCAAAATTGAGAATGAACTGGGAGTCAAGGACTACATCATGTTGGCTTTTGTACATCAAACTTAGGATTCTAAATTTTATTCTTAGGTGGTGAGAAGTGAAACCACTGGAAATTTAATATTTTTTCATTGTAAAATATATCATACATGCCAAAGAGTGTATCTCTCACTTAAATTAGGAAATAGAATGTTGCCAAATAATATTGAAGCCCACTTATTCCCTTCCCAGTGGGATACCACTCCCCCTCTTTCCACCAGCCTAAATTTAAAATTTTGCATATCCTAGACTTCCTTCCTAGTTATTAGGTTGGTACAAAAGTAATTTCAGTTTTGTATTGTACTTTGCTGTTTGATATTGAAATATATTCTTAAATAAATGTGGTTATGTTAAACATCATTTTAATGCACGTTTATTGCTTTATGTTTTTTTGCTGATGACTTATTACTTGCTGTGTATTTTATATTTTAGACTATGGAAATGATGTTAGACAGAAAGCTAATACAAGCTATTTTCTTAATCGAGTTCAAAGTGCATCGTTAAGCTGTGTAGATACCTTGCAAGACCAACAGCACATTTGGCCCAGGAACTGCTAATGAACCTACAGTGCAGTGGTGGCTCAGGAAGTTTTGCAAAGGAGACGAGAGCCTTGAAGATGAGAAGCACAGTGACTGGCCATCGGAAGTTGACAACAGCTAATTGAAAGCATCATGGAAACTGATTCTCATACAACTACATGTGAAGCTGCCAAAGAACTCCCCATCGACCATTCTACAGACGTTTGGCATTTGAAACAAATTGGAAAGGTGAAAAAGCTCGATAAGTGGGTGCTTCATGAGCTGACTGCAAATAAAAAAAAAATGGTCATTTTGAAGTGTCATCTTCTCTTCTAGGCAACAACAATGAACAATTTCTTCATTGGATTGTGATGTGCGATGAAAAATGGATTTTATGCAACAACCAACGATGACCAGCTCAGTGGTTGGACTGAGAAGAAGCTCCAAAGCACTTCACGAAGCCAAACGTGCACTAAAAAAAAGTCATGGTCACTGTTTGGTGGTCTGTCGCTGGTCTGATCCACTACAGTTTTCTGAATCCCAGCGAAACCATCACATCCGAGAAGTATTCTCCGCAAATTGATGAGATGCATCGAAAACTGTAATGCCTGAAGCTGGCATTGATCAACAGAAAGGGCCCAGTTCTTTTCCATGACAACTCTGGACCACATATCACATAACCAATGCTTCAAAAGTTGAATGAATTAGGCTACGAAATTTTGCCTCATTTGCCATTTTCACCTGATCTCTTGCCAACTGACCCATACTTCTTCAAGCATCTCAACAACTTTTTGCAGGGAAAAAGCTTCTACAAACAACAGGGACAGAAAATGCTTTCTAAGAGTTCATAGAATCTTGAAGCATGAATTTTTATGCTACGGGAATAAATAAACTCATTTTTTGTTGGTTGCAAAAATGTGTTGTTGTAATGGTTCCATTCAGGTATGACCTAAATCAAATCCCTTATGATTATACAGTGGAAGTGAGAAATAGATTTAAGGGACTAGATCTGATAGATAGAGTGCCTGATGAACTATGGATGGAGGTTCATGACATTGTACAGGAGACAGGGATCAAGACCATCCCCATGGAAAAGAAATGCAAAAAAGCAAAATGGCTGTCTGGGGAGGCCTTACAAATAGCTGTGAAAAGAAGAGAAGTGAAAAGCAAAGGAGAAAAGGAAAGATATAAATATCTGAATGCAGAGTTCCAAAGAATAGCAAGAAGAGATAAGAAAGCCTTCTTTAGCGATCAGTGCAAAGAAATAGAGGAAAACAACAGAATGGGAAAGACTAGGGATCTCTTCAAGAAAATCAGAGATACCAAAGGAACATTTCATGCAAAGATGGGCTCGAAAAAGGACAGAAATGGTATGGACTTAACAGAAGCAGAAGATATTAAGAAGAGATGGCAAGAATACACAGAAGAACTGTACAAAAAAGATCTTCACGACCCAGATAATCACGATGGTGTGATCACTGACCTAGAGCCAGACATCCTGGAATGTGAAGTCAAGTAGGCCTTGGAGAGCATCACTATGAACAAAGCTAGTGGAGGTGATGGAATTCCAGTTGAGCTATTCCAAATCCTGAAAGATGATGCTGTGAAAGTGCTGCACTCAATATGCCAGCACATTTGGAAAACTCAGCAGTGGCCACAGGACTGGAAAAGATCAGTTTTCATTCCAATCCCAAAGAAAGGCAATGCCAAAGAATGCTCAAACTACCGTACAATTGCACTCATCTCACATGCTGGTAAAGTAATGCTCAAAATTCTCCAAGCCAGGCTTCAGCAATACATGAACCGTGAACTTCCTGATGTTCAAGCTGGTTTTAGAAAAGGCAGAGGAACCAGAGATCAAATTGCCAACATCTGCTGGATCATGGAAAAAGCAAGAGAGTTCCAGAAAAGCATCTATTTCTGTTTTATTGACTATGCCAAAGCCTTTGACTGTGGATCACAATGAACTGGAAAATTCTGAAAAAGATGGGAATACCAGACCACCTGATCTGCCTCTTGAGAAATTCGTATGCAGGTCAGGAAGCAACAAGTTAGAACTGGACATGGAACAACAGACTGTTTCCAAATAGGAAAAGGATTTCGTCAAGGCTGTATATTGTCACCCTGTTTATTTAACTTATATGCAGAGTACATCATGAGAAACGCTGGACTGGAAGAAGCACAAGCTGGAATCAAGATTGCCAGGAGAAATATCTATAACCTCAGATATGCAGATGACACCACCCTTATGGCAGAAAGTGAAAAGGAACTAAAAAGCCTCTTGATGAAAGTGAAAGAGGAGAGTGAAAAAGTTGGTTTAAAGCTCAACATTCAGAAAATGAAGATCATGGCGTCCAGTCCCATCACTTCATGTGAAATAGATGGGGAAACAGTGGAAACTGTGTCAGACTTTATTTTTTTTGGGCTCCAAAATTACTGCAGATGTTGACTGCAGCCATGAAATTAAAAGATGCTTACCCCTTGGAAGGAAAGTTATGACCAACCTAGATAGCATATTCAAAAGCAAAGACATTACTTTGCCAACAAAGGTTCGTCTAGTCAAGGCTGTGGTTTTTCCTGTGGTCATGTATGGATGTGAGAGTTGGACTGTGAAGAAGGCTGAGCGCCGAAGAATTGATGCTTTTGAACTGTGGTGTTGGAGAAGACTCTTGAGAGTCCCTTGGACTGCAAGGAGATCCAACCAGTCCATTCTGAAGGAGATCAGCCCTGAGATTTCTTTGGAAGGAATGATGCTAAAGCTGAAACTCCAGTACTTTGGCCACCTCATGAGAAGAGTTGACTCATTGGAAAAGACTCTGATGCTGGGAGGGATTGGGGTCAAGAGGAGAAGGGGACGACAGAGGATGAGATGGCTGGATGGCATCACTGACTCGATGGACGTGAGTCTGAGTGAACTCCAGGAGTTGGTGATGGACAGGGAGGCCTGTCGTGCTGTGATTCATGGGATCGCAAGGAGTTGGACACAACTGAGCAACTGATCTGATCTAATCTGATCTGAATGGTTTCTATTTTGATTAATGAATATGTTTTTGAACCTAGTTATAATGATTTAAAATTCATGGTCTGAAACTGCAATTTGCATTTCATGGTTTAGTTTTACATCTTTTGAACTATAAATATCCAATTCACACTGTGTACATTCTTCTGTAACTTGCTCTTTTAGCTCAATGTTGTTGTTGTTCAGTCTCTCAGTCATGTCTGACTCTTTGCAAGCCTATGGACCAGAACTCACCAGGCTTCCTTGTCCTTCACCATCTCCTTGGAGCTTGCTCAAACTCATGTCCTTTGAGTGGTGATGCCATCCAACCATCTTGTCTTCTGTCATCCCCTTCTCCTCTGCCTGTAATCTTTCCCACAAAAGCGTCTTTTTCAGTGAGTTGACTCTTCACATCAGGTGGCCAAAGTATTGGAGCTTCAGCTTCAGCATCAGTCCCTCCAATGAATATTCAGGATCAATTTCATTTAGGATTGACTGGTTTGATCTCCTTGCAGTCCAAGGGACTCTCAAGAGTCTTCTCCATCACCACATTTCAAAAGCATCAATTCTTCAGCACTTAACCTTCTTTATGGTCCAACTCTCACATCCATATGTGACTACTGGAAAAACCATAACTTTAATTATATGGATCTTTGGCAGTAAAGTGATGTCTCTGCTTCTTAATACGCTGTCTAGGTTTATCATAGTTTTTCTTCCAGGAAGCAAGTGTCTTTTTATTTCATGGCTTCAGTCACCATCTGCAGTGATTTTGGAGCCCAAGAAAATAAAGTATGTCATTGTTTCCATTGTTTCACCATCCATTTGCCATGAAGTGATGGGACCAGGTGCCATCATCTTAGTTTTCTGAATGTTGCATTTTAAGCCATCTTTTTCACTGTCCTCTTTCATCTGCATTAAGAGGATCTTTCTGCCATAAGGGTGGTGTCATCTGGATATCTGAGGTTATTATTTCTCCTGGCAATCTTGATTGACTTGTGCTTCATTTTGCAGTTTGTGATCCACACCATGAAAGGCTTTAGTGAAGCAGAAGTAGATGTTTTTTCTGGAATTCCTTTGATTTTTCTATGACCCAGGAGATGTTGGCATTTTAATCTCTGGTTCCTATGCCTTTTCTAAATCCAGCTCAAACCTTTGGAAGTTCTCGGTCATGTGCTGTTGAAGCCTGGCTTGGAAAATTTTAAGCATTACTTTCCTAGCATGTGAAATGAGTGCAATTGTGTGGTAGTTCGAACATTATTTGACTCTGTATTTTATTCATTTTTCTTGCTGAACAGTCATTCTATTACTACACCACAATTTATTTATCCTTTATATTATTGACTGAGATTTGATCTGTCCTCTTCCCTTTTTTTTTGCTCTAAAAAATGAAGAAACTATGCACAATGCTCTGAGTAAACTTGTATACTGACACATATATGTAAGAGTTTTTATAATAATAGAGAATTGCTGGATGTAGGCTGTGTGCATCTCCTACTTTAAAAGGAAATACCAATTGTTTTCCTAAATGAAAGTATTAATTTATAACTGTATCAGCAGAGGATCAAGTCTCATTTATCCATATCCTCTTCAACACTTAGTATTGTCAAATTTTAATATTTTTAAAAATGAATCAAGTTAAATATTAAATGCTTGTGGTTTTACATCAGATTTCTCTGAATGTCAATAAGGTAAGCACATTTTTTATACTTTTTTTGGGGGGAATTCATCCTTTTTTCTTAATTTGTAGATGTATATGGTTTTAAGACATATTCTAAATGTAAGGCTTTTTAGTTTTATTTGTTGCATATATTTTTTCACTGTGTTTTTTAATTCTGTAAATGATGTCATTTGATGAATAAAATTTAGATTTTAATTATGAACTCTTTATTTTATGATTAAAGCCTTTATAATCTTATTTAAAATATTTTAATACCCCCAAATTATAATATTTATTCTGCTATATTACCTTCTAAAAGCTTTATTATTTTGCCTTTCACACATATTTACAATAACTATGAATTAGTTTTAGTGTGTGGCATGAGAATAACTTGTTTTTTCATGTGAATCTACAATTATGTGGCTTTTTTGGGGAAGTCTTTATTGAATTTGTTACAATATTGCTTCTGTTTTATGTTTTGTTTTTCTGGCCACATGGCATGTAGGATCTTAGCTCCCTAACCAGGGATGGAATCTGCACTCCCTGCATTGGAAGGCTAAGTCTTAACCACTGGACCATCAGAGAAGTCCCAGTTATGTAGCTTTGACTCTTACTCATGGTTGTTTATTTCGTTGTGCGTTTAGGGTTATGTTTAATTGAAAATCACTGCCCTGTTTTCCCATATTTGTTTTAATTCAGTGGTCCACACACTCAGTTGTCACTACTTTGTAGATAATCTCTTATTTCTCATTTTTTAAAAACTTTTTTATTTCAAAATATTATGTGTATTTTTCCTTTTTTTTCTTTTGGAGGGAGGCTTGAGATGGTTTCCCAAAAACTTAGAAAGGATTTATTATATATGTTCTGGACAACTCTTGATCATTTTCTTTTTACAAAGTACTTTCTCTCATTCTATCTCTCATCTTCTTCTGGTCCTCCACTGAAACATATGTTTAACGGTCTCACTTGATCTTCCATATCTTCTAACCTGTGTTCAAATTTTTAATCTTTGTCTCTTGGTAAATTCATCCAATTTGAATTTCAGTTTACTAGTTTTTGCTCCACATATGACCAATCTAGTTAATACAAACTTTGAGTTTCTATTATAAATGATATATATATAATTTCTAGGTGTATATGTATCTGGCTATTTTCTAATATCCCTTATACTGATAATCTTTTATTCTTTTGTCTTTTCAACTGCTTCTTTTATTTCTTATTTATTTCATTTTTGGCCGTGCTGGATCCTCGTTGCTGTGCATAGCCTTTCTCTCATTGTGGAGAGTGGGGGCTACTCTCTAGATGCAATGTGCAGGCTTCTCACTGAAGTGTCTTCTCTTGTTGTGGAGCATGGTCTCTTGGGTGCATGGGCTTCAGTAGTTGCTGCATATGGGCTCGGTAGTTGAGGCACATAGGCTTAGTTGCCCTGCGGCATGTGGAATCTTCCCAGACCAGGGATCAAACTGGTATTCTCTGCATTGCAAGGTGGAGTCTTAACCACTAGACCACCAGGGAAGCCCCTTCTTTGTATTTATTTAAGCATGTTAATCATATTATTTCATGTTATTTTTCTCATAATTCCACTATCTGCAGTAATTGTGAGCCTTATTCCATACTCTGTGGTCTTTGGTAAATCTTATTCATGTTTGTTTATTTCTTTGTGAGTTTAATAATTTTATCTACTGTGAGTGTATATGGTAGTCGGAATAATGGCCTCCAAATGGGTGCATGTCCTAATTCTCAGAACTTGTGGATATGTTATTTACACAGCAGAAGGACTTTGCTGATATGATTAACATTATGGCATTTTTTAAGACCCACAGAGCTATACAACACAAAGAATACACTTTAATGTAGTTTGGACTTTAATAACAATGCATCTATATTGATTCATTGATTGTAACAAATACATCTCCCTAATGCATGATGTTAATAACAGAGAAAACTACATGAGAGTGAGGGAGTAAGTTGGAACTCTGTATTGTCTGCTCAATTTTTCTCTAAATTTAAAATTGCTGTACAAAGTGTATTAAGAAAAGAAGGCACAAAAGAGTTGTCAGACTACATCTTCTAGCGTTATTTTTATTCCATGTTTTGCATACAAAAGGAATTCATATTTGCCTTATATAATATTCCACTGGTGACTGAAGCATAATTTATTCATTCTTATGTGTTGTTTTGGAAATGTTTCTAGGATTTTTATTATAAATAGTGATGCTATGAACATTCTTATGTATGTCTCCTGATCTATTTTCTTGGTAAGAGTTTCTCATTGATATATCTAAGAGTTGACTTGCTGGAGTACTAGTCTAATTTATACTTCTACCAGCAACATATAAGAAATACTATCTTCATGGTTAACACATGAAAAGATGCTCAACATCACTCATTACCAAGAAATGCAAATTAAACCCACAATGAGGTAGCATCTCACGCTGGTCAGAATGGCCACTATCAAAAAGTCTACAAACAATAAATGCTGGAGAGGGTGTAGAGAAAAGGGAACCCTCTTACACTGTTGGTGGAAATGCAAACTAGTACAGCCACTATGGAGAACAATGTGGAGATTCCTTAAAAAACTGGAAATAGAACTGCTATATGACCCAGCAATCCCACTGCTGGGCATACACACCGAGGAAACCAGAATTGAAAGAGACACATGTACCCTAGTGTTCATTGCAGCACTGTTTACAATAGCCAGGACATGAAAGCAACCTAGATGTCCTTTGGCAGGTGAATGGATAAGAAAGCAGTGGTATTGAAACATGTAAAATATCATGTATGAAACGAGTTGCCAGTCCAGGTTCGATGCACGATACTGGATGCTTGGGGCTGGTGCACTGGGATGACCCAGAGGGATGGAATGGGGAGGGAGGAGGGAGGAGGGTTCAGGATGGGGAACACATGTATACCTGTGGCGGATTCATTTTAATATTTGGCAAAACTAATACAATTATGTAAAGTTTAAAAATAAAATAAAATAAATAAAAAAAAAGAAAGCAGTGGTACATATACACAGTGGAATATTACTCAACTATTAAAAAGAACACATTTGAATCAGTACTAATGAGGTGGGTGAAACTGGGGCCTATTATACAGAGTGAAGTAAGTCAGAAAGCAAAACACTAATACAGTATATTAATACATATATATGGAATTTAGAAAGATGATAATGATGACCCTATATGCGAGATATCAAAAGAGACACAGATGTAAAGAACAGACTTTTGGACTCTGTGGGAGAAGGTGAAGGTGGGATGATTTGAGAGAATAGCATTGAATCATGTATATTATCATATGTGAAATAGATTGCTAGTCCAGGTTTGATGCATGAGATAGGGTGCTCAGGGCTGGTGCACTGGGATGACCCTGAGGGATGGAATCGGGAGGAAGGTGGGAGGCGGGTTCAGGATGGGGAACACATGTACACCCATGGATGATTCATGTGAATGTATGGCAAAAACCACTACAATATTGTAAAGTAATTAGACTCCAATTAAAATAAATGAATTAAAAAAAAAGAAAAAAAAAGAAATACTATCTTTAGTTCCTGTAATGTTATCTTAGTTTTTGACAGTCAAATGATGAGAATGGTTTTTCTTTGTTCCATTTCCCTGTTCACTATGAAGATGACACTATACACATATATTTATCAATATGTGAGTTTTCCTTTTCTTTAGAATGACTGTTCATGTCTTTAACTAGATGTCTTAACAAATATTTTTTTTACTTTTAATATATTATTAATGCTATTTTTTGCATTAATTGTAAATATCTTATCCCTTTTCTTAGTTTTTAAGTCTTTAATAATTCTTAATTTAAAATAAATTTATATATCATTTCTTTTAGCATGAATACTCCTTTCTGCCATGTTTAAGAAATATCTCCCTACCACAAAGCCAGAGAGATATTTCTCACTAATAGTTTTAAAGTTTTGTTTCTGACATAGTCATTCCTCAGTATCTGCAGAGAATTGGTTCCATGATCCCCTTGGATACCAAAATCCAAGGATACTTGTCTTTTATGTAAAATGAAGTAGTGTACTCAGTCCACTTTATTTATGGGTTCTGCATTGGTGCATATAGAGGGCCAACTGAATAAGTAATTGGTTCATCTGGAAAAAAATATATATATTGTATATAAGGTAGGGATACAATTTTATTTTTTTCCCTTATTAGTTTTTTTTTTAATTTAATTTTATTTTTAAACTTTACATAATTGTATTAGTTTTGCCAAATATCAAAATGAATCCACCACAGGTATACATGTGTTCCCCATCCTGAACCCTCATCCCACCCCAATGTTCATCGCAGCACTGTTTATAATAGCCAGGACATGGAAGCAACCTAGATGTCCATCAGCAGATGAATGGATAAGAAAGCTGTGGTACATATACACAATGGAGTATTACTCAGCCATTAAAAAGAATACATTTGAATCAGTTCTAATGAGGTGGATGAAACTGGAGCCTATTATACAGAGTGAAGTAAGCCAGAAAGAAAAACAGCAATACAGTATACTAACGCATATATATGGAATTTAGAAAGATGGTAACAATAATCTTATTAGTTTTTAATCCCATTTAGAATAGACTCTTCATCACCAAGTGGTGGATTATCCCATTATATATCAGTCAATTGGTCAGTTCAATTGCTCCGTCCTGTCTGACTCTTTGAGACCCCATGAATCTCAGCACTCCAGGCCTCCCTGTCCATCACCAACTCCCGGAGTTCACTCAGACTCACGTCCATCGAGTCAGTGATGCCATCCAGCCATCTCATCCTCTGTCATCCCCTTCTCCTCCTGTCCCCAATCCCTCCCAGCATCAGAGTCTTTTCCAATGAGTCAACTCTTCGCATGAGGTGGCCAAAGTACTGGAGTTTCAGCTTCAGCATCATTCCCTCCAAAGAAATCCCAGGGCTGATCTCCTTCAGAATGGACAGATTGGATCTCCTTGCAGTCCAAGGGACTCTCAAGAGTCTTCTCCAACAGCACAGTTCAAAAGCATCAATTCTTCGGCGCTCAGCCTTCTTCACAGTCCAACTCTCACATCCATACGTGACCACAGGAAAAACCATAGCCTTGACTAGATGGACCTTTGTTGGCAAAGTAATGTCTCTGCTTTTCAATATACTATCTAGGTTGGGGAAATTTCCATATATTCTTATGTCTGCTTTATTGCATTATTCAATTTGCCTATGTCTGAATATATAGTGTATATATAGTGTTTTTATTACTATAACTTTAAAAGAACACTCAGATCCTAGCAGGGTAATTCCTCCTCTATGCTTTTCTTAAAAAATGTTTAGCTATCCTTGGTCTTTGCATGTCCATGTAATTTAAAAATCATTTTTTTTCAGTTCCAGTCAAAAAATACCCTTTGAGATTCACACTGAAATTGCATTGTGGTGCTAGATGATCCTGGGGAGAATTGACAACTTTATAATGTTAAGTATACCCATCTATGAAGACTGCATATCTTTCTTTGATTTTTTTCAGGTTAGATTTTTTTCCCACAGAACTTATAAACATTGTTTGTCAGACTTATCCATCAGTATTTGATCTTACTGTAAATGAAGTCTTATTTTTGTCTGCTAGATGATTTTTGCTTGTATTGAGAGATGCAATTGATTTTTGTATTTTGATCATATGTCTAGTAGTTTTGCTAAATTCTGTATGCACTCTATTATGTGTAAGTATGAAGGAGGGAGTGTGCTAGAATGGGAAGCATAATAGAGGTAACTCAGTCTGTTTTCTTGAAAAAGATCCTTCTGAGGAAAGACTTTTAAAAACATTTTTAAAATTCTAAAACATGAACAGGCTTCCAAAAATTCAAACTATGGAGAAGCATATCAAGGAAAGTGACTCTGTATTATATCACTTCACTCTATGGAAATAATGATTATTTGCATTGTGTCCTAATGCTTATTCTTTTTCTCTCCCTTTGTACACATTTTGTGTTTATATTGGTTGTTACTAAACTGGGATAACAATTTACATATTATTTTATTTCAAGTAGCTATTTTGGACTGTTAAAATATCAAATTGATATACATTTTTATTATGACTCTAAGCTATAATCTGTTCCTTCATTCAAAAGTGTTGTAGTTTAAGGATCATAAGTTTTACTACGATCCATAATATGACTCATCGTAACTCTTAAATCATCTACTCTAGTTTCTATTTACCCTACAAAAAGGGAGAATGCTTTGGACAACTTCACCAGTTTCCCTCTTGGAACTGATGTGTTAGACACAGCTTCCCACAATATTATGAATAATTTTATTCCATGGAAAAATGTTTATTTTCATGCTATGTTCAGAGTCACCTTGCCACAAATAACATAGAGTTATCTTAATTCAGTCTCAGCCTTTCCTGAACATGCCTTTTGGTGCTAGTAATTCCCATGCATTTATTTATCATCTGATTTGCATCTACTGTAACTAAACTGCTTCATGGTAGCCTAATAGTTTTCTTTTTCATTAATAGTTCTTCTTTTCAAAACTAGATGTATCTCACTATAGCATTTCTGTTTTCTATCTTGTATTTTATATCAGTACTTTTCCTGCTTCAATCTTATTTTTAAATCTGGTTTGATTTTTTGATATTGCTTTGTTTATAATCTAATCTGAGTTTGCTTTTATTTAAATTGGACATAATTTTTAAAAGATCTTTAAAAATAAAAAGCACCAAAATTTATTACTTCAATCATTCCCAAATTACCATGATAATGAATTTTCTCAAACTGATTTATGAATATAAAACATTAGAAGTGTTAATAGTGGAATGATAGTCAAGTTTCTTTCCGCACTGAGGCACTGAGATACGACCATAATTCTTCTTTTTCATAAAAAAGAGATATTTTAAAAATTATCTATGTTTTTATTTAAAAATATGTGTAGACTTTTATTGTAAATGACACTGTTTCCTTTTTTCCTGGCAAATGTCAAGAAGTGCTTAGAGAAATTTAGAGAAAGATGAGTTATTTATTCATGTGAGACATTTTAATTTGTTTTAGTGATATTTTTCAGTTCCTGATTTATGAGAGGCTTGAATGATTTTTTATGACTTTTCTGATCAGATAATAACCAATTAAATACAGAAATCAAAAGTTCAGGTCAAGTTAAATGCTTCATGGTCATAGAGAAATAGCACTTTTTCTAATTTTCAAGAGCTCAAATCAATGTATTATTTATTTTATCAGTACTACTTTACTATATATTTACCACTGTATTTTCCGGGACTTCCATTTCATAGACATTAATTTTTTCTTTGATTAATATATAAATTTATAATTTTGAACATTTCAAGATCTAGCTATATTAAAAATACAATATATCTTTATATTTCCCACTTCTTACAAATTAAATATGTGATTCTGAAAGATTTTTATATCAAAAAACATTTTTATATGAATTAATATTTCAGCTTTTTCTGAGCAAGAAATTTCAGCCAGGTATTACCTTAATCATATTGTCCTAACTATTAAACTATTTTCAAAGTTTATAGTAATACTTAAGGGACCGTTGGCTTAAAACGATGCTGCCTCTCACACTTGCAGCTGTGTGCAATTGTGCTGAGTGCCGTGCTTCTGGCTGTAAATGTGAATCAGCCAGGGAAACTGCTCCAAATGTCTTTTTCATTCCCAAAACGCAGGGAAAGGGCCACCTGGGGCCATTTTTTGTTATTGTTGGAAAGGATGAGCAGAAATAGCTTAAACCTTGGACTTGAAACTGGTACTCTGTCACTTCTGCCTATATTCCAATGACAAAAGCAAGTCATGTGATCAAGTCCAATATCAATAAAATGGTCAAATGTATTTTTTCAAGGAAAGTTTAGGATGAGGAGTAATATTTGCTAATATCATTGAATGTACCATACTGCCCCTCCGCTGTTAATTAATAGCTCCATTATTTAAAATGTAGCTAAAATACATATTACCACTCTATTTTTCCCTTTCTTTTTAGAAATATATATTAATTTATTCTTTGATTTATGTAAGTTTAATATATTAAATGATACATATATGCTAAATGATATATTAAATGATATTTAATATATTAAATGATATTGTGACCAACTATATATTTACAAAAAATACTTTTATTTGTATTTCTTTGTGTTGATACTTGGCACAAATATTTTGCTTTTCCTGAAATCATGTTCACCAGAATTTTCTCACTAAAATGTATACAACATATTTTTAACCTCCATCAGTCTAAATTTACAGCTTCATCTGAGTTTTGTGCAGAGATTAAAGTTCTCATGAAGATAAGATAAAGCTGTCAGTGCTTTGTAAACATCATGTGAAAGGAATTAATTTTCTAATGTTTTATAGGTCATATAATTTCTGTTTTGGTCTGCAATATGATATTATTTGCTGGAAAATTTATGGACTCAATCACATATACATTGCTTACTCAATTCAAGTCCTTAACAGTTTTGTGTTGATAAAAGATTTCATCATCTTGTAAAGTTAGTGTGAATTCAGTCATATATAACAGTATCACCAGTTCTCCCTCTGGCCAAATCCTAAAACTTATATAATACTGCTATGCAAAAAAGAATAATGTTTATTTCTTTTTTTCCATTTTCAATGATAGGCGGAGAAGGCAATGGCACCCCACTCCAGTACTCTTGCCTGGAAACTCCCATGAAGAAAGGAGCCTGGTAGGCTGCAGTCCATGGGGTTGCGAAGAGTCGGGCACGACTTCCCTTTCACTCTTCACTTTCATGCACTGGAGAAGGAAATGGCAACCCACTCCAGTGTTCTTGCCTGGAGAATCCCAGGGACGGGGGAGCCTGGTGGGCTGCCATCTATGGGGTCGCATAGAGTCGGACACGACTGAAGCGACTTAGCAGCAGCAGCAGCAATGATAGGATAAATTGCTATTTGAAAATGGAAAATGATAGTGTTTAACAGGATTTTGTCAAAAAAAAACCCTTTATTTTCTCTTTACCTTTTAACTGTTTGTATTTCTCACAGCTTTCTTTTGGAACTTCTTTTCTATATTATTTCTCCAAGTACTATAACTACCTCCCATGGCTTCAATAAATATCTTTCCATATGGTGATGGCTTTATTATATACATCTCATTTCTCCTTCATAAGCTCAAATTGTATATTAGAAAATGTGTATTCATCATCACATATGAATATATAATAAACAGCTCAAACTCAGCATATTAAAAATTATTCATTGTATTTCTTGGTCAACCATATTATTCCTCTTTTAATTCTGTTTGGTTGATGGCATTGCTAATGACATAGTCTGTTAAGCAGGAAACTTCACCCCTACAGAAAGGAACAGCCAAGTCACATTTGACCTTTGAGAACAGAATTATCGGCTTTCCCTATTATCAGGGCTTATTAACCTAACCACTCTGTGATTCATTTAATATCATTGTACTTCAAATATCTGTAGTCATCAGCTAGGAAGCCTCTCTGTCTTTCCTAAGCATTCTGTTCTAGGTAACTATTGATGGTTACAAGCTGACAGCTTAATGGCTTAAAACTGTATTATACTATTATTGCTTAGGTTCCTGTAGGTTGATGGTCTTAGCTGGCAGTTCATCCTTGGACATGCTCATGCAGTTTCGGTCAGATTTTCAATTGGATTGAAGTAATCTGAAAGACTGACGGACTGAATGACTCAGTCCATGTGGTTGGCAGTTCTGCTGGAACTGTTTAGCAGAGCACCTACCTGTTGCCCCTCTGGGTAACTTGGACTTCTCACAGTATGGTAGTTGCTGTATCATACTGATAAAAGCAGTCATAAAATGGTGGAAAATAAACTCTGCTCTTCAGTGGGAACAAGGTCACTTTGTAGAAGACGTGAACATAGAAGATGGGAGATGGTTCCTCAGCCATCTTTGAAAAATACAATATTCCAAACTTACAACTCCACATCAATTTATCAAAAACTTCTGTGTTGAAAGATCAATTCACCAAATGATCTGTATTTTATTTTAACACATTTACTTATTTATCTAAGACTTATTTAACCTATTTTTAGAGTTTATTATAATACTTAAGGGACTGTTGGCATGTTTTGGAAATCCTGGATTCAAGAGACTTCAAGCTCTTCCACTGACTACCAATCTGACCTTTTTATGCCCTTCTCTACTCTCTTCACTGGCTTCCCTCTCAACTTTTCTTAGTCTCCTATCTTTTATGCTCATTTCTTTTGTTTCTCAGCCAGAAATTTGTCCTTCTCTGCAGCTACAGCTCAAGCTTGTGTTCAATGTTGATTGCATTTTCCATCTTTCTCCTAGCAACTACTCATTTTTTAAAACATGGCACTCCCACAGTACTTATAACATTGCTTATTTATATTATTTACCTTTTTATGTCCTTTCCTAGACAGAGCAACTAGAGGTCAAAGACAGTGTCTTGTTCATTTTTATAGCTTCATTACCAGGCTTGACTCAGAGTAGGCCTTCAATAAATGTTTGACAATTGAATTAGTTATGATTCAAAACATCTTGATAGCTTTTAGTGTGGGATCAGAAACAAGAAGATGAAATTTAACATCAGTAAATATAAATTTCATTATTTCGGCTCAAATGGTCTGCTTTAGTGCTTTTGAGAATGACTTTGCTTATTGGCAGTTCATGTGAGAAATTTCTCATGTGATTTTAACAAATACAATTTCAATATTAGTCATGCATTAAAAAAATGTAGTACAATGTTAGACATGATAAAGACCCTAGAAATAATTTCATTTAAGGAAATATAAACAGGAGTGAAAATATGTGTCTTGGAGAAGGCTTAGTGAAAATATGATACTTTTTTCAGTCAATTGATAAGCAAGCATGTGTGGATTCTGCTAGCTGCTGAGTATTTCTATTCTAATTATGCCTTTTTGAACTTGGGGGAATAACTACAGAATAGGTTCAGGAACACATTGAGTCCACTGTGAGATCTTAGCTGATGCACCATTGATCGCCTGATCTCAATAAACCCCTACTCTGACTGGTGGACCACAGTGATGTTTTGGATCCCTTGGAATTACTGTCAGATAAGAATCACTTTATCCAGTAGTCCTTGAAAGGTCTGACTATGTTCTTTTCCCCAATGTACAGTTACTTTTGTAAAAAGTAACTTTCCCTTAGGGGAAGGCTAGGAGAAATTACCAATATACATTTTTGGCATCAGTTTCATGTAAGAGATCCTGGGTTTGTAACCTGGCCAATCTGAGAATTAATTGAGGAGCCATGACTCTCTTTTTTTATCATCCAAGTTATCCATTTGTTCATTTGACCTTAGAACTTTTCAACTTACACAGAACAAGGAAGAATTTAGTACGCTTCCTATCTCATTTCTAGAAACACAATAATCAATTAGCCAATGCCACGGATCTGTGCACTCAATAGACCTGAGTTTGAGCAAGTTCCAGGAGATGGTGAAGGACAGGGAAGCCTGGCGTGCTGCAGTCCATGGGGTCTCAAACAGTCAGACATGACTGAGTGACTGAACAACAACAACTGGTCTTTGCAAACCAGACTATTCTGATCGCGGCTTTAACTGGGCCATCCCTAGTGGTAACCACGCCCCCTTACCCTTGACGTTGAGTGCTGCCATTGGCCTTGCTACTCTGGGATCTGATTACTTATGTTTAGTTTTCTTGTTACAGTGACTGTAGTTCCCACTGTAAAATCTGACTACAGAGGAGGGTGATCATGGGGGTTCTTCAAGGATGCCGGGGCTCCTTTCCCAAATTTATTCCTTATAGTTGCAGAGAAAGATTGTCTCTTGACCCTCCCAGTTTGGTTGAATAGATCTTACATGCTAAGTATACTGTCACGTTCCAATCTAAGACTTTAAATACCATCCTCTGCATTAAACCAAAGCAAGTCTAGCATTTCTCACTCACTTCTTGTGGGCAGCATTTTGGCCTGTTTCAGCCAGTAAACCAATCGAAATGTTAGAGACGTTTCTAACTGCCCAAGCTGTGTTAAACACAGAGTCTCTGTTTAATGAGTTGATGTCAGCAAATGTAGCCTGATTCAGCTTCATGTTATCTTTCTCCCTAATATTCACTGCTACACCTGTTCCCCAGATTTTTGCCTGTACAATTTAGAAAATTCAAATAGTTCTTTTGAAGTGTAGTACACCTTTTCATTGATCATACTTTGCATTTCAAAAGAGGCAATGTTATTGTTCTGTCACCCAGTTGTGCCCGACCTTTTGCAACCCCATGGACTATAGCATGATAGGCCTCCCTGTTCCTCACCATCTCCTGAAGTTTGCCTAAGTTTATGTCCGTTGCATCGGTGATGCTATCCAGTCATCTCATCCTCTGATGCCTTCTTCTCCTTCTCCCCTCAGTCTTTCCCAGCATCAGATCTTTTCCAATGAGTTGGCTGTTTTCATCAGGTGAGCAAAAAACTTGAGCTTCAGCTTTACCATCAGTCCTTTCAATGAGTATTCAGGGTTGATTTCCCTTAAGATTGACTGGTTTGATCTCCTTGCTGGCCAAGGGACTCTCAGGAGTCTTCTCCAGCACCACAGTTCAAAGGCATCAATTCTTTGGTGTTCTGCCTTCTTTATGGTCCAGCTCTCACAACTGTATGCAACCACTGGGAAGACCATAGCCTTGACTATACGGACCTTTGTTGGCAGAGTAATGTCTCTGCTTTTCAACACACTCTCTAAGCTTGTCATAGCTTTTCTGCCAAGAAGCAATTGTCTTCTGATTTCATGGCTGTGGTCACCATCTGCAGTAATTTTAGAGCCCAAGAAGAGGAAATCTGTTATTGTTTCCACCTTTTCCCCTTCTAGGTGCCATGAAGTAATGGGACTGGATGCCATGATCTTAGTTTTTTTTAATATTTAGTTTTAAGCTGGCTCTATCACTCTCGTCCTTCACCCTCATCAAGAGGCTGTTTAGTTCCTCTCTCCTTTCTGCCATTAGAGTGGTATCATCTGTGTATCTGAGGTTGTCCAGCCAATAGTGTAGTTCCAGTCTGAATGACAGCAAGTTCAAGACCCAAGGGAGTCAATGTTTCAGCTCAAGGCTTAAGGAAGGAAAATAATGGACTGATTCCATGTTAGAAAGAAATGAAGGGTGGAGTTCAAAGAAAGGCAAATTGCGAAAATTTCTGCAGAGTTATAGTTGTCAAAACACAAAATATATTTCTCAAGACTAAATCAGTAAATTCACTTTTATAGAAAGTATTCAGAAGATGAAGACACATGCCTGAGATTTTTAGGATGGATGCCTATGTTCAGCTAGTCATTGTTTCCTCTAACAAGCAAAAAATATTTTTTTCCAGTAACATGTGCAAGACATACGTTATGATGAAAGCAATCTGTTTTGCTTCATTAGCGCTTTTCAAAGGCTTGAGGATTATAGCCTAAAGGATCATATAGAAATTCTAAGAAGATAAGTTATTACAGAGTCAAGAACAGGGATTTCTGTGGTGGTCCATTGGTTAAGACACTGTGCTTCCAATTTAGGGTGCACAGTTTCAATCCCTGGTTGGAAAATAAGGTCCCACATGTTGTGCAGTGTGGTCAAATATATGTATGTATGTGTGTGTGTGCACTATTAAAAAGTAAGGTGAGCCAGCTGAGATGGACTGCGCAGAAGCATGGCCGAGAGGAGCTACCCCTCACCCAAGGTCAGGGGCTGCAACAGAGAGTGCCAGGCTGTGTTGGCACAGGCGCAGCTGAGAGGAGCTACCCCACGTCCGAGGTCAGGGCAGCGGCCGGGAGGAGCTACCCGATGTCCAGGGAGTGGCGGCTGCGCAGGCAAAGGAGGGCCGAGAGGAGCTACTCCACATTCAAGGTCAGGAGGGGTGGCCATGAGAAGATACCCCTCCTCCAAGGTAAGGAGCAGCTGCTGCGCTTTGCTGGAGCAGCCGTGAAGAGATACCCCACGTCCAAGGTAAGAGAAACCCAAGTAAGACGGTAGGTGTTGTGAGAGGCATCAAAGGGCAGACACACTGAAATTATAATCACACAAAACTAGCCAATCTGATCACACAGACCACAGCCTTGTCTAACTCAATGAACCTAAGCCATGCCATGTGGGGCCACCCAAGATGGGTGGGTCATGGTGGAGAGGTCTGACAGAATGTGGTCCACTGGAGAAGGGAATGGCAAACCATTTCAATTTTCTTGCCTTGAGAACCCATGAACAGAACAGTATGAAAAGGCAAAATGATAGGATACTGAAAGGGGAACTCCCTAGATCGGTAGGTGCCCAATATGCTGCTGGAAATCAGTGGAGAAACAACTCCAGAAAGAATGAAGGGATGGAGCCAAAGGAAAAACAATACCCAGTTGTGGATGTGACTGGTGATAGAAGCAAGGTCCGATGCTGTAAAGAGCAATATTGCATAGGAAGCTGGAATGTTAGGTCCATGAATCAAGGCAAATTGGAAGTGGTCAAACAGGAGATGGCAAGAGTGAACGTCGACATTCTAGGAATCAGCAAACTAAAATGGACTGGAATGGGTGAATTTAACTCAGATGACCATTATATCTACTACTGTGGGCAGGAATCCCTTAGAAGAAATGGAGTAGCCATCATGGTCAACAAAAGAGTCTGAAATGCAGTACTTGGATGCAATCTCAAAAACAACAGAATGATCTTTTTCATTTCAAAGGCAAACCATTCAATATCACTGTAATCCAAGCCTATGCCCCAACCAGTAATGCTGAAGAAGCTGAAGTTGAACGGTTCTATGAAGACCTACAAGACCTTTTGGAAATAACACCCAAAAAAGATGTCCTTTTTATTATCAGTTCAGTTCAGTTCAGTCACTCAATCGTGTCCAACTCTTTGCAACCCCATGAATTGCAGCACGCCAGGCCTCCCTGTCCATCACCAACTTCGGAGTTCACTCAGACTCACATCCATTGAGTCAGTGATGCTGTCCAACCATCTCATCCTCTGTCGTCCCCTTCTCCTCTTGCCCCCAATCCCTCCCAGCATCAGAGTCTTTTCCAATGAGTCAACTCTTCTCATGAGGTGGCCAAAGTACTGGAGTTTCAGCTTTAGCATCAGTCCTTCCAAAGAAATCCCAGGGCTGATCTCCTTCAGAATGGACTGGTTGGATCTCCTTGCAGTCCAAGGGACTCTCAAGAGTCTTCTCCAACACCACAGTTCAAAAGCATCAATTTTTCGGCGCTCAGCTTTCTTCACAGTCCAACTCTCACACCCATACATGACCACTGGAAAAACAATAGCCATGACTAGATGGACCTTTGTGACAAAGTAATGTCTCTGCTTTTCAATATGCTATCTAGGTTGGTTATAATTTTCCTTCCAAGAAGTAAATGTCTTTTAATTTCATGGCTGCAGTCACCATCTGCAGTGATTTTGGAGCCCCCAAAAATAAAGTCTGACACTGTTTCCACTGTTTCCCCATCTATTTCCCATGAAGTGATGGGACTGGATGCCATGATCTTTGTTTTCTGAATGTTGAGCTTTAAGCCAACTTTTTCACTCTCCTCTTTCACTGTCATCAAGAGGCTTTTTTGGTTCTCTTCACTTTCTGCCATAAGGGTGGTGTCATCTGCATATCTGAGGTTATTGATATTTCTGCTGGCAATCTTAATTCCAACTTGTGCTTCTTCCAGCCCGGCGTTTCTCATGATGTACTCTGCATAGAAGTTAAATAAGCAGGGTGACAATATACAGCCTTGACGTACTCCTTTTCCTATTTGGAACCAGTCTGTTGTTCCATGTCCAGTTCTAACTGTTGCTTCCTGACCTGCATATAGGTTTCTCAAGAGGCAGGTCAGGGGGTCTGGTATTTCCATCTCTTTCAGAATTTTCCACAGCTTATTGTGATCCACACAGTCAAAGGCTTTGGCATAGTCAATAAAGCAGAAATAGATGTTTTTCTGGAAGTTTCTTGCTTTTTTGATGATCCAGTGGATGTTGGCAATTTGATCTCTGGTTCTTCTGCCTTTTCTAAAACCAGCTTGAACATCTGGAAGTTCATGGTTCACGTATTGCTTAAGTCAGTCCCCTTTTCATTATAGGGGACTGAAATGAAAAGTAGAAGTCAAGAAACACCTGAAGTAATGGGCAAATTTGGCCTTGGAGTACAGAATGAAGCAGGGTAAAGACTAATAGAGTTTTGCCAAGAGAACACATTGTTAATAACAAACACCCTCTTCCAGCAACATAAGACAAGACTCTGCACATGGACATCACTAAATGGTCAACACCAAAATCAGATTGATTATATTCTTTGCAGCCAAATATGGAGAAGCTCTATACAGTCAGCAAAAAAAAAAAAAAAAAAAAAAAAGAGACCAGGAGCTGACTGTGGCTCAGATCATGAACTCCTTATTGCCAGATTCAGACTGAAATTGAAGAAAGTAGGGAAAACCACTAGAGCATTCAGGTATGACCTAAATCAAATCCCTTATGATTATACAGTGGAAGTGAGAAATAGATTTAAGGGACTAGATCTGATAGACAGAATGACTGATGAATTATGGATGGAGGTTCATGACATTGTACAGGAGACAGGGATCAAGACCATTCCCAAGAAAAAGAAATGCAAAAAACAAAATGGCTGTCTGAGGAGGCCTTACAAATAGCTGTGAAAAGAAGAGAGTGAAAAGCAAAGGAAAAAAGGAGAGATATAAGCATCTGAATGCAGAGTTCCAAAGAATAGCTAGGAGAGATAAGAAAGCCTTCCTCAGTGATCAGTGCAAAGAAATAAAGGAAAACAACAGAATGGGAAAGACTAGAGATCTCTTCAAGAAAATTAGAGATACCAAGGGAACATTTCATGAAAAGATGGGCTCAATAAAGGACAGAAATGGTATGGACCTAACAAAAGCAGAAGATATTAAGAAGAGGTGGCAAGAATACACAGAAGAACTGTACAAAAAAGAGCTTCACGACCCAGATAATCACGATGGTGTGATCACTCAACTAGAGTCAGACATCCTGGAATGTGAAGTGAAGTGGGCTTAGAAAGCATCACAAACAAATCTAGTGGAGGTGATGGAATTCCAATGAAGCTATTGCAAATCCTAAAAGATGATGCTGTGAAAGTGCTGCACTCAATATGCCAGCAAATTTGGAAAACTCAGCAGTGGCCACAGGACTGGAAAAGGTCAGTTTTCATTCCAATCCCAAAGAAAAGCAATGCCAAAGAATGCTCAAACTACTGCATAATTGCACTCATCTCAATGCCGGTAAAGTAATGCTCAAAATTCTCCAAGCCAGGCTTTAGCAATATGTGAACCCTGAACTTCCAGATATTTAAGCTGGTTTTAGAAAAGGCAGAAGAACCAGAGATCAAATTGCCAACATCCACTGGATCATGGAAAAAGCAATAGAGTTCCAGAAAAACATCTATTTCTGCTTTATGGACTATGCCAAATCCTTTGACTCTGTGGATCACAGTAAACTGTGGAAAATTCTGAAAGAGATGGGAATTTCAGACTCCCTGACCTGCCTCTTGAGAAACCTATATGCAGGTCTGAGAGTCCCTTGGACTGCAAGGAAATCCAACCAGTCCATCCTAAAGGAGATCAGTCCTGCATGTTCATTGAAGGGACTGATGCTGAAGCTGAAACTCCAATATTTTGGCCACCTCTTGCGAAGAGTTGACTCACTGGAAAAGACCCTGATGCTGTGAGGGATTGAGGGCAGGAGGAGAAGGGGACTGCAGAGGATGAGATGGCTGGATGGCATCACCGACTGGATGGACGTAAGTTTGAGTGAACTCCCGGAGTTGGTGATGGACAGGGAGACCTGGCATGCTGTGATTCATTGGGTTGCAAGGAGTCATGCATGACTGAGCGACTGAACTGAACTTAACTGAACTGATATGTGTGTGTGTGTGTGTGTGTGTGTGTGTGTATATATATATATAAAATGAAAAAGAACATGAGTGGAGGTAATAAGAGCAGTGCATTAGAGGATGACCGAGGATGATCTCTAAGATTCTGTCAAATTATAAGGGACTCTAGTTCTTAAAAGTGATATGGGGATGCAAACAAGTTTGTTCTCTTTAATGCCCTTGGCTCATTTCTTAATTATCTATAAGTTGACACTTCAAGAAATATTTACATTTTAAACAAAACACTAATTTACTTATGATAGGTCTGTTGCATTTATAAAACTACATTTAGGCACAATTCTGGTGTTATCTTAGAAAACTCATGTATTTCCTTTTCCAGACATTTATGAGACTTATTCTTCCTTTCAGGTTTAATAGTTTCTAAAAAGTTAATTGATAGAAAAGGCCTGGGAAGTGACTGAACTTGAAAAAAAAAAAGTGTTTATTTCATTACAACATTGGGTTATTCTACAAAGATTACTGCCTAAAAATGGAATATTTCTTCATTATTTAGGAGTTAGAGCTGACAAGTCCAATAAAAACCCATAAACTAAGATTGGGAATTGGATTCTGTGATATCTGTGATTCTGTGATATTGAGAATATTATACTTCTAGGTTAGAATAGTGGCATAATAAAGGCCTAATTTAGCCTTCTCAACTTCTGATTGGAATTCTAAAAAAGAAAGAAAACTAAAACCTACATGAGCATTGGAAAAATGAGGGTAAGAGTTTACTACAAGAAAGATGGGAATTGATAATCCCATGTTCTTTAAAATTGATGAAGATGGCTTAAAAAGCATGATAAAAATCTTCATCTTTTGAGCTGAAACAGAAAGTTTTTCTGTAGAGTAGTTGAGAGATTTCTGTGATTGTCTCCAAGGCTTTAGCTGAGAGATAAAGGAAATCTAAGATCAAGTAGAGGATAAAAATTCTTGAAATTCTAGAAAACTCAAGAATTGGAAGTTGCCAAATGAAAAGACTTGTGGTGAGTAAAATCATAAAGTGAAAATATTGTTACAGAATTAAACACACATTTTAGAAATTATTATAAAGATGGAAGATTATATTATAAAAGGTAAAAACATAATCTGGGTCTGAAAGTGAAAAAGTGAAAGTGAAGTCGCTCAGTCGTGTCTGGGTTGTAGCTTATAAGACTCCTCCATCCATGGGATTTTCCAGGCAGGAGTACTGGAGTGGGTTGCCCTTTGCTTCTCCAGGGGAATCTTCCCCACCCAGGGATTGAACCTGGGTCTACATTGCCCAAATCAGTCAGCAGAAAAGAAAAGGAAGTGTAAGGTTTGAAACTTCATCTTATATACTGTGTAGACAGAAGTAGCTATTTCATTGTTTTACTTTATACTGACATGTGTTTCTAAATGTACTGCAAAGGTTAGTTTTTCCCTCTTTTGATAATTATATCCTTCTGGCATATACCATACCATTGAGTTTTTTATTTTGTCATTGAGTTGTTCACTTTTTAGTTTTCCTTATGGAGACATACTCTTTCCAACTGTCTAGAAACATATTCTATACCCACCATCTCCATATAGAACCTCATTTTACTTGAAACTGGTCACTGAAAATTGAACACAGATACTCCAGCAGTGTGCTACTCTGTATTCCTTTGCTATTTTATATTTTTATTCTCAACAATGGCCCAGAAGAGTTTGGGTAATTAAAGACTATTACAGTGTGGGAGGGGTAAATTAAACCTGTATGCTAAATAGGATTAGTCTATGGGAAAGCACACAGAAAATATGACTTTTTATAGGACCTTCCCATTGGCCTAGGCTACTTCCTTACCTCAGGCATCTCAGCTCAGATCTGGGTGTTCCTGACAACAAGAAGAGAATCTCAAATTGATTTTTCAAATATTTTCAAACATAGTTACTACAAAATTATCTTTAAAAGTTTGTAAGTAAAATAACCAGGCAAATATAAATCAAGAAGACTGAAGTTGTAAATTTAATTTCAGACAAAATGCAATTCATGGCCCAAATATAATAAAGGGTATACAAAAATATGTAATATAGTTGTGAACATATTTGCAGCCAACAATGTATTCTTAACATAAATAAAGCAAGAGCTGACAAAACTACAGAAATAATAAACCAACAACAAATATAGATGGAGATTTAAACATATTCCTTTGAAAATTAGATAGTAAGAAAGAAATAAGTAAAAATGAATAATGTAAATAGAATAATTTTGTTTTTACATTTATGCTCAGCAAGAGAAAGTTCTTTCCAGTCACACACATGAGATATTTATAAAATTTGACAAAATAATTCACAAATAAAGCTTTAATTCAGTCCTCAAATCAATTTCATGGAGACTGTATTGTTTTATCAAGCCCAATGCTGCTGAACTACCCTGGCTTGAAAAAGGAGCTGAGAAAAAGAGTTGTGAAATTCTTAGAAGAGTGAAGCATAGCTCAGTCAGCTGTGTACTTGTGTTATACTTCAGTAAATATTTATTTAAAAACAAATAGAAATCACCCAAATTTAACGAGAAAAAAATTAAATCCCATTGGAGTTTGGTTGGAGTTACATTAAACCTTGCAAATAATTTGGAAAGGATAAACATCTTTAAAAAATAACATTTATACATCAGTGTCTCTTTTGCTGTCCATTCCAGTACTCTTGCCTGGAAAATCCCATGGATGGAGGAGCCTGGTGGGCTGCAGTCCACGGGGTTGCTAAGAGTCGGGCACGACTGAGCAACTTCCCTTTCACTTATCACTTTTCACTTTCATGCATTGGAGAAGGAAATGGCAACCCACTCCAGTGTTCTTGCTTGGAGAATCCCAGGGACGGGGGAGCCTGGTGGGCTGCCGTCTATGGGGTCGCACAGAGTCTGACACAACTGAAGTGACTTGGCAGCAGCAGCATATAGGGAGGAGGGAGGAGGGTTCAGGATGGGGAACACGTGTAGACCTGTGGTGGATTCATGTTGATATATGGCAAAACCAATACAATATTGTAAAGTTAAAAAATAAAATAAAATTAAAAAATAACATTTAATTTTATTTTGAAGAACTCAATATTTTGACTAAAAATAGCTATTATAAAACATATAGTATGTAGAAGTGATCTATCTAGAATAGTTTTCCTGGTAGTCATGCAGTATGAGGTTCTTTTTGAGTTTTCTTTGTATTGAGTCATTTAGAAGTGTTCTGGCTAGTGAAGTTGTTTAGATAGACCATGGTACAGGTCAGTTCAATGCTGTAGCTTGTATTGATGCATTTGCACTCATAAATTATACAAATGGCAAGTCCATATTAGCATTTTATTTACCTAATAAATTTGAGTAAAATTGCTGAGACCACATACTTTGTATCTAAAGACAAATACTTTATGCATTTCTTACATGGAATAATGTTGACTTGATGGTCAAGCAGATAACAGCATGTAACTTTATTTTGCATATTCTACTACCATATATTTGAAGGCCATTTAAAATATTCTATTTGAAAAATGTCTATAGTTGGTATATCTGTTCTATGAGGCTTGTTTATTTCTTTACAGAGAGAACATTTTTGAAAATGAGATTAAAATGCATTACCTTATTTAATAACAATACCAGAAACAACTAGGATAGTTTTTATAGACTAGGTAAGGAAATGAATTAATGGCTTATCTCTGTCACTTTTGAGAGTATAATTTTTTATGCATTCAGAAATATGTTCAGTCTTTAATCCTGATGATAATATAAAATTCCTATTATTCATAATAGTTTATGCATCATTGAGGGGATAATTGCACATTATTTATAGCTTTTTGGATATTAAATTTGATTTGCAATTTCAGATAATGTAAATGTCTTAATTTTTAAATTAAAAAGAAGAATGTGACCTGTATATATTTCCCAGCACTGAAAATGTGCATGGTCTGTTCTTTCCAAATATCTATTTACACTCATAGTAACAAGGTTTTGAAGAGCTGTTATTACCAAGAGAGATACTAGCTGATCAAGAGGATAGGATAAATATAATTAGTATGATTTTAGTAATAAGTTTATCTGGTTTGCTGTTATTTATACAACTTTAAATCACCCTGATCTACACATTTTTTTCTTCCTAAGATTAAATTCTCTTTTCAAAATATGTGACAAGTTTATGTTACGCATCATGTCTTGCATTCATGAACTGAAGGAACAATGTTAATTCAATTTCTCTTACTTTTTTATATCTCTACTTTTAAAAATAGCTGTTTATATATAAAGTTTGTTTTGGTCTTTGCTTAGAGTTTTCTGATGTTGATGATTTAACTGATTTATGATAAGTATACATGGTGCTTTTCATCTTTCCTAGTGAGAGAGATGTTGCTGCAAGAAAATCACCTTGAAATTACTGAAGTCACTTTTCCTGTATTGTCTGAAGAAAGGGGTCCTAATTTAAACATGGCAGATATATCTGCTTTATGTTAGGCCCAATCCTCATGGAAGGGACTGGGATTCTGGATCCTTGATGTTACTATCACCAGAATCAGTCTAGACCCATCGCTGCTCTGGGGTGGCTCCTTGCCCTCTGAGAGAGCTGAATCTGTGAAATTAGTGTTTTAGGGTTAAGGATAAGTCCCTTAGAGTATGCTCAGAGGACCATGGTGCTCTGAACAGAGATAGGAACATTCGGAAAAGAGTCATAGGAAAGGAATTTCATTAACATTAGAACTTTCCTTTTCTCAGACTCCCTAAATCTCAGGTTAAAAATAACCTGAAAATATAATTTTCTTTTCTTTATTATTTTATTCAATTGTTAATGAACTTCCTAAAAAGTGAAATTTGCATAGGAGATGCTTAAACTGAAGCTCATTAATTACATCAAGTGTATTTTTACTGTCAGTTAATTTTGCTCTTAGTCTATGTTTAAAATTTGTTTTGAGGAAATAAGTATCTGCTCTATCAAGTTTGAGCTTCCCTGGTGGCTCAATGGTAGAGAATCCTCCTTCAATGCAGAAGATGTGGGTTGGATCCGAGTGGGGAAGTGGCAACCCATTCCAATATTCTTGCCTAGGAAAGCCCATGGACAGAGGAGCCTAGCGGGTCACAGCCCATTGAGGGGCAAGAGTCAGAGAGGACTCATCAACTAAACAACAACTATTGTATTTTTGTCTTTAGAAACTTAAATTGGAATTTTTATGACATTTAACCATGACTTGATTCTAATTCAGGAATATCTAATATGATATTTAAAAGAAAAACAGATGTGTTTTGATGAATGATCAGATCAGAAAAAAAGTGGGGTCATGGCTTCAAAGCATAGGTCCAAATGTTAATATTCCAGCCAACCAGAAGATGTCGCTATTGTGTATAGAATGTGTAAAAGAAGAAAGAGAAAATAAAGTCAATAACTTTTCTACAGTTCCATTGTGCCTCTCCTAATCTTGCTAAATTTCCTCTAGAGCTCTTTGAAAGAAAACACTGGGGTGAAACGTTGTCTTCAAGCTGACAGGCACCAAAAAATTACTACCTTTATTGGACTGGCATGCCAGTCAGTTACACTCCTACGTCTTTTCATTTGGAAAAAAGAAATTAAAGTACATTGGCAGAAAAATTCCACCTTAATTAATAATTTTGTATGGGGCAAACTGGGAATTAATAACCACACGCTAGATCTGTTTTACCTCTAGCAAAAGAATGTGTCTATCATAAATAATTTAGCACATGTTAATTAAGAAAAATCAAACTATTTTGAAAATGCCTATGATTAAAGTAATAGTTCATTTAAAACAGAGAAAATAAGCTGCCAAATATACATTTCAACTTAAGATTAATGGATGTCACTAATAGATTACATTTTTAAACAATACATTTAGTCTGTTGGAGTTCTATTTTTAAAGAAAATGATGTTGACATTTCTGTACCTGGTGTTATGAGAGACATTAAAAAAGATGTCTACTTCAGTTCTTGCATAGTTACTTTACAGTTGAGACAAGAAACAATATTGGTGAGGTAGCTTCTTTGTGGGTAAAATAACTTTACTGGACATATTTACTCTGGGAGCAAACAGTGAGGGAAGACAGGAAGACATGAACTGGATTCCAGTTGCCTGCAAGGCTTAGTGGTCTGAACAGCTGGACTTATTTCGGGTCACTGGCAGGTTTGACAGGATGGATATCAAAGGGACGACAACTAGACATCAGGAATGTTTCCCACTGAGTTATTTTCATAGAATATTTTCTTATTTTACCCTTCTCTTCATTTAGACCCAAGTTGAAGTCTACCTTAAATACATATAATTATGCATTGAGACATAGTGACTGACTTGGTTGAAATTAGAAAGTATCTCTTTTTCTGGTTTAGGTAGTACAATAAAAGTGACTAACTAAAAAAAAGCTTTTAAAAGGAATAATGATAGCAAGCTCTAATTTGAATTTAGCTAATGTCTATCAGGGAAACCAAGGCTTCCCTGGAGGCTCAGACTGTAAAAAATCTGCCTGGAATGCGGAAGACCTGGGTTTGATCCCTGGGTTGGGAAGATCCCCTGGAGGAGGACATGGCAACCCACTCCAGTATTCTTGCCTGGAGAATCCCATGGACAGAGGAGCCTGGCGGGCTACAGTCCAGGGGACTGCAAAAAGTCAGACATGACTGAGCGACTAAGCGCAGCACACAATGCCTATCAAGTACTTACTATCCATCAGGTATTATTACATGTACTTTGCATGCAGTACATCCTCTCAATAAATCTGTGAGGTAGGTTCTACTATAATGGAAACACAGAGAGGGTCAGTAAATTATCCAATGTTACTATACTAAAGAGAGGCAGAGTGGACTTCCAAACCCTGACTGTGTAGCATCAGAGGCCGGTTTTAACCACACTACTCTGTATTACTTCTCTGAAATATATGTAACACACCATTTAGCTGAGGTTATCTCTTTCATAAAATTTGTTGTTGCAGTTTTCTGCTGATAACAAGTGGGAAGAGGTTTTCATGATCCACCCTAACCTACTAACACAGATGAAAGAAAATGATCCTATTAAAATCTAGACACTGATTTTATTTTTTTATTCATCTTAACCTATCTTAATATTTAGAAGAGCCAGAGAATTTAATCTTCCTTCAGTGAATAATATTTTTATTCTTAAAAAGATGGAAATTTTTAGTGAGGGATCATTACAAACCAAAGGTCTTTGAATTGTGATCTCATTATTTAAGAAGTGAAAGAATTGGAACTATTTTCTTTTCTAGTTTTGTGAACAACAGCATCCATTTGAAAGTCTGTGATTAGGTTGAATATTTTAACCTGAGAAAATTGCAAAATGTATTGACCCATGTACGCCTACAGTATCTGATCTGGCACCTAATGTAACAAATAGACAATTTATCAGTTTAAAGCCAAACTTAAAACAGGGTACATTCTAAATGTATTTCTTCAAATATTTTTTTATTGTAAGAGGAGAGAAACACCTTAAGATAAATGTCTGTGCTAATTTTTTTTATGGCTTATTGACTCTAACAAGCATTTGAGAATCTTTTGAGATTTCTTAATTGAGATTAGAGGTGATGAGTTATTTTATTATCTCTAGGCCAATGGGATGGAGTTTATATTGATATGTAAAATAGAAGTTTCCAGATAATAAGATCCCTAGGCAGTTCATTTGAGCCATTTAGTTTATTTTTCCTTTTTATTGAGATACACTTGACATGTAATATTGTATAAGTTTAAGCCTACGATGTTGATTTGACACATTTATAAATTATACTATGCTTACCAGGGTAGTGTTAGCCAGCACTAACTCTATTATATAAAAATTATCTCATTTTTGTGATGAAAACATTTAAAATTTAATCTCAGAAACTCTGAAATATAATACAGTATTATTGACTAAAATCACTATGCTATGTATTCAGTTCAGTTCAGTCGCCCAGTCGTGTCCTACTCTTTGCGACCCCATGATTGCAGCATGCCAGGCCTCCCAGTCCATCACCAACTCCCGGAGTTCACTCAGACTCACGTCCATCGAGTCAGTGATGCCATCCAGCCATCTCATCCTCTGTCATCCCCTTCTCCTCCTGCCCCCAATCCCTCCCAGCATCAGAGTCTTTTCCAATGAGTCAACTCTTCGCATGAGGTGGCCAAAGTACTGGAGTTTCAGCTTTAGCATCATTCCTTCCAAAGAAATCCCAGGGCTGATCTCCTTCAGAATGGACTGGTTGGATCTCCTTGCAGTCCAAGGGACTCTCAAGAGCCTTCTCCAACACCACAGTTCAAAAGCATCAATTCTTCAGCGCTCAGCCTTCTTCACAGTCCAACTCTCACATCCATACATGACCACAGGAAAAACCATAGCCTTGACTAGACGGAACTTTGTTGGCAAAGTAATGTCTCTGCTTTTGCATATGCTATCTAGGTTGGTCATAACTTTCCTTCCAAGGAGTAAGTGTCTTTTAATTTCATGGCTGCAGTCACCATCTGTAGTGATTTTGGAGCCCCAAACAATAAAGTCTGACACTGTTTCCACTGTTTCCCATCTAATTCCCATGAAGTGATGGGACCGGATGCCATGATCTTCATTTTCTGAATGTTGAGCTTTAAGCCAACTTTTCCACTCTCCACTTTCAGTTTCATCAAGAGGATTTTTAGTTCCTCTTCACTTTGTTCCATAAGGGTGGTTTTAGAAAAGGCAGAGGAACCAGAGATCAAATTGCCAACATCTGCTGGATCATGGAAAAAGCAAGAGAGTTCCAGAAAAACATCTATTTCTGCTTTATTGACTATGCCAAAGCTTTTGACTGTGTGGATCACAATAAACTGTGGACAATTCTGAAAGAGATGGGAATACTAGACCACCTGATCTTCCTCTTGAGTAATCTGTATGTAGGTCAGGAAGCAACAGTTAGAACTGGACATGGAACAACAGACTGGTTCCAAATAGGAAAAGGAGTACATCAAGGCTGTATATTGTCACCCTGTTTATTTAACTTATATGCAGAGTACATCATGAGAAACCCTGGACCGGTCTTCAGAATTTATTTATCTTCACTGACATTGGGAAGTTGTTTCTCCAACATCTCCCTGTTCCCCGGGCTTCCAGCCTCTGGTTGACACCATTCTCTCTTGGTTTCTTTGAGCTTGGCTTTTTTAGATTCCACATATACTGTTGACTCTTGGACAACACAGGGGTTAGGAGGATGACCTTCTGCTCAGTCAGATTTTTGCATATAACTGACTGTACTCAGTGTCCGTGGTTTCCCACTGGCAAATTCAGCCAACCATGGATGGTAAAGTCCTACAGTATTTACTCTTGAAAAAAAATCTTTAAGTGGATCTGCACAGTTCAAACCCATGTAAGGGCCAACTGTAAATGATATGATATAGTAATTTTCTTTTCTGTCTGATACTTCCTTTAGCATAAAGCCCTCAGGGTTTATTCATGGTGTTGCAAATGGCAGAGTTTCCTTCTCCTTTATGACTGAATAATATTCCACGTGTGTGTGTGTATTTCACATCTGCTTTATCCATTCATTTGTGGATGAACATAGGTTTTTTCCACATCTTGGCTGTTGTGAGTAATGCTGCAATAAAATGGGAGTGCAGTCATCTTTTCCATACCTTGTTTTCATTTCTTTTGGATATATACCAAGAGTGGGATTGCTGGATCATATGATAGTTCTATTTTAATTTTTTGAGGAACTTCCATACTATTTTTCATAGTGATAGAACCAATTTATATTCCCACCAACAGTGCACAAGAGTGTCTTCTCCACGTCCTCTCTGACACTTGTCATCTCTTGTCTTCCTGATAGTCATTCTAACAGGTATGAGATGATGTCACATTGTGATTCTGTTGCCTTTACCCGATGAGTTAGTGAAGCTGTATGCACTGATCAATAGCTCAGCAAGTACAGTGAAGGGTATGTGTGAGCCATTTGGCATGTGTGAGCCATTTGTTCTAATCATGTATAAAGCCTCAGAGTTGGGCAGGGAAATCCCATCAGAATGCCTTAGTTCTTATGAAATTTATGCAGTGAGGAATTAATCCATTTTAAATAAATAGATCAATGTAACAAATATTTATTAGTCATTTTAATATCAAGTCAGTAACTTCATGAGGGGTATATAACAGGAAAAGTCCTGCTCTTATAAACTGGAGTAGAGAAGAAGGGATTGTGCTTATTTCTGCCTTGTAAATTTACTGAGTTTGTAATTCCTCTTATTATTCCCTCCTGTTTTTAGCAGATAATCTTGGCTAAATAGTCTGGTTTCTTATTCAACTTTTGGTTTAGTTGGGGAAACAAGTCACAGCTCTATATTTATATACGCATAGATCTGTGAGGTTTCTCAGGAGATAGGTAAGATGGTATGGTATTCCCATCTCTTTAAGGGCTTTCCACAGTTTGTTTTTCCACAGAGCTTTCTCAATCTGAGAAAGGAGTATGACAGGGCTGTCTGCTGTCATCATGTTTATTTAACCTATACACTGAGCACATCATGAGAAATTCTGGGCTGGATGAGTTACAGGCTGAAATGAAGATAGGCGGGAGAAACAGCAACAACCTCAGATATGTGGATAATGCCTCTCTAATGGCAGAAAGCAGAGAGGAACTAAAGAGCCTCTTGATGAGGGTGAAGGAGGAGAGTGAAAGAGCCAGCTTAAAACTAAATATTAAAAAAACTTAGATCATGGCATCCAGTCCCATTACTTCATGGCAAATAGAAGGGGAAAAGGTGGAAGTAGTGACAGATTTCCTCTTCTTGGGCTCTAAAATCATTGCAGATAGAGACTGGAACCATGAAATCAGAAGATGATTGCTTCTCAGCAGGAAAGCTATGACAAGCCTAGACAGTGTGTTGAAAAGCAGAGACATTACTCTGCCAACAAAGGCCCGTATAGTCAAGGCTATGGTCTTCCCAGTGGTTGCATACAGTTGTGAGAGCTGGACCATAAAGAAGGCAGAACACCAAAGAATTGATGCCTTTGAACTGTGGTGTTGAAGAAGACTCCTGAGAGTCCCTTGGCCAGCAAGGAGATCAAACCAGTCAATCTTAAGGGAAATCAACCCTGAGTACTCATTGGAAGGACTGATGGTGAAGCTGAAGCTCCAGTATTTTGCTCACCTGATGTGAACAGTTGAATTATTGGAAAAGTCCCTGATGCTGGAAAAGATTGAGGACAGAAGTAGAAGAGGACATCAGAGGATAAGATGGCTGGATGGCATCACCAATGCAATGGACACAAACTTGGGCAAACTTCAGGAGATGATGAGGGACAGGGCAGTTGGCATGCTGCAGTCCATGGGGTCGCAAAGAGTTAGATACGACTATGTGACTGAACAGCAACAGATTTGTAAGAGTGTAATTAATTATCTAGGGAAAAGAAGATAAAGCTAGATGAGTTGTACAGTAAGATCCATATGCATTCAAGGTGAGTGAGAGCTTGCTGTAGATTGAGGAGACCAGGGAGACTTCATGGGAGATATGGAGCCATAGTTGGCACTTATAAAATTGGTAAAATTTCAATTCTGTTCAGTTCAGTCGCTCAGTTGTGTCTGACTTTTTGTGACCCCATGTACTGCAGTATGCCAGAACTCCCTGTCCTTCACCAACTCTTGGAGTTTACCCAAACTCATGTCCATTGAGTCGGTGATGCCATCCAACCATCTCATTCTCTGTTGTCCCCTTCTCCTCTCGCCTTCAATCTTTCCCAGCATCAGGGTCTTTTCAAATGAGTCAGTTCTTAGCATCAGGTGGCCAAAGTATTGGAGTTTCAGCTTCAGCATCAGTCCTTCCAATGAATATTCAGGATTGATTTCCTTTAGGATGGACTGGTTGGATCTCCTTGCCATCTAAGGGACTCTCAAGAGTCTCCTCCAACACCACAGTTCAAAGGCATGAATTCTTTGGCTCTCAGTTTTATTTATAGTCCAACTCTCAAATCCATACATGACTACTGGAAAAACCATTGCTTTGATTAGATGGACCTTTTTTGGCATAGTAATGTCTCTGCTTTTTAATATGCTGTCTAGGTTGCTGATAACTTTTCTTCCAAGGAGTAAGCATCTTTTAATTTCATGGCTGCAGTCACCATCTGCAGTGACTTTCGAGACCCACAAAATAAAGTCTGTCACTGTTTCCACTGTTTCCCCATCTATTTGCAGGAAATGATGGGAGTGGCTGCTGTGCAGTGCAAGAGCAGCCACGAGGAGATATCCCATGACCAAGGTTAGGAGCAGTGGCCGAGAGGAAATACCCCATGTCCAAGGTCATGAATGGAGGTTTTGAGGAGATACCCCACGTCCAAGGTAAGGAGCTGTGGCTGTGCTTTGCTGGAACAGCCATGAAGAGATACCCCATGTGCAAGATAAGAGAAACCCAAGTAAGATGATAGGTGCTAAGAGAGGGCATCAGAGGGCAGGAAGACTGAAACCACAATCACAGAAAACTAGCCAATCTGGCCACATGGACCACAGCCTTGTCTAACTCAATGAAACTAAGCCATGCCATGTGGGGCCACCCAAGACAGCCGGGTCATGGTGGAGAGTTCTGACAGAATGTGGTCCACTGGAGAACGGAATGGCAAACCACTTCAGTGTTCTTGCCTTGAGAACCCCATGAACAGTATGAATAGGCAAAAAGATAGGACACTGACAGATGAACTCCCCAGGCCGGTAGGTGCCCAAATGCTACTGGAGATCAGTGGAGAAATAACTCCAGAAAGAATGAAGGGATGAAGCCAAAGCAAAAACAACACCCAGTTGTGGATGTGACCAGTGATAGAAGTAAAGTCCAATGCTGTAAAGAGCAATATTGCATAGGAACCTGAAATGTTAGGTTCATGAATCAAGGCAAACTGGAAGTGGTCAAACAGGATATGGCAAGAGTGAACGTTGACATTCTAGGAATCAATGAACTAAAATTGACTGGAATGGGTGAATTTAACTCAGATGATCATTATATCTGATACTGTGGGCAAGAATCCCTTAGAAGAAATGGAGTAGCCATCATAGTCAACAAAAGAGTCTGAAATGCAGTACTTGGATGCAATCTCTGAAACAGCAGAATGATCTCTGTTCATTTCCAAGACAAACCATTCAGTATCATGGTAATCCAAGTTTATTCCCTGACCAGTAACACTGAAGAAGCTGAAGTTGAATGGTTCTATGAAGACCTATAATACCTTTCAGAACTAAAACCCCCCAAAGACGTCCTTTTCATTATAGGGGACTGGAATGAAAAGTAGGAAGTCAAAAAAAAAAAAAAACCTGGAGTAACAAGCAAATTTGGCCTTGGAATACAGAATGAAGCAGGGCAAAGGCTAATAGAGTTTTGCCAAAAGAACACATTGATCATAGCAAACACCCTCTTCCAACAACACAAGAGAAGATTCTACACATGGAAATCACCAGATGGCCAATATTGAAATCAGATTGATTATATTCTTTGCAACCAAAGATGGAGAAGCTCTATAGAGTCAGGAAAAACAAGTCCAGGAGCTGACTGTGGCTCAGATCATGAACTCCTTATTGCCAAATTCAGACTTAAATGGAAGAAATTGAGGAAAACCCCTGGACCATTCAGGTATGACCTAAATCAAATCCCTTATGATTATACAGTGAAAGTGAGAAATAGATTTAAGGGACTAGATCTGATAGACAGAGTGCCTGATGAACTATGGATGGAGGTTCATGATATTGTAGAGGAGACAGGGGTCAAGACCATCCCCAAGAAAAAGAAATGCAAAAAAGCAAAATGGCTGTCTGAGGAGGTCTTACAAATAGCTGTGAAAAGAAGAGAAGTGAAAAGTAAAGGAGAAAAGGAAAGATATACCCATTTGAATTCAGAGTTCTAAAGAACAGCAAGGAGAGATAAGAAAGCCTTCCTCAGTATCAATGCAAACAAATAGAGGAAAACAATAGAATTGGAAAGACTAAAGATCTCTTTAAGAAAATTAGAGATACCAAGGGAACATTTCATGCAAAGATGGGCTCACTAAAGGACAGAAATGTTATGGACTTAGCAGAAGCAGGAGACATTAAGAACAGGTGGCAAGAGTATATAGAAGAACTGTACAAAAAAAGATTTTTATGACCCGGAATATCATGATGGTGTGATCACTCAACTAGAGCCAGACACTCTGGAACGTGAAGTGAGCCTTAGGAAACATCCCTACAAACAAAGCTAGCGGAAGTGATGGAATTCCAGTTGAGCTATTTCAAATCCTGAAAGACAATGCTGTGAAAGTGTTGCACTCAATATGTCAGCAAATTTGGAAAACTCAGCAGTGGCCACAGGACTGGAAAAGGTCAGTTTTCATTCCAATCCTAAAGAAAGGCAATGCAAAAGAATGCTCAAACTACCACACAATTGCACTCATCTCACACACTAGTTAAGTAATGCTCAAAATTCTCCATGCCACGCTTGAGCAATACATGAACTATGAAATTCTAGATGTTCAAGCTGGTTTTAGAAAAGGCAGAGGAACCAGAGATCAAATTGCCAACATCTGTTGAATCATTGAAAAAGCAAGGAGTTCCAGAAAAACATCTATTTCTGCTTTATTGATTATGCCAAAGCCTTTGACTGTGTGGATCACAATAAACTGTGGAAAATTCTGAAAGAGATGGGAAAACCAGACCACCTGACCTACCTCTTGAGAAATCTGTATGCAAGTCAAGAACAACAGTTAGAACTGGACATGGAACAACAGACTGGCTCCAAATAGGACAAGGAGAATGTCAAGACTGTATATTGTCACCCTGCTTACTTAACTTATATGCAGAGTGCATCAGGAGAAACGCTGGGCTGGAAGAAGCACAAGTTGGAATCAACAATGCTGGGAGAAATATCAATAAGCTCAGATATGCAGATGACACCACCCTAATTGTAGAAAGTGATAAGAACTAATGAGCCTCTTGATGAAAGTGAAAGAGGAGAGTGAAAAAGTTGGCTTAAAGCTCAACATTCAGAAAACTAAGATCATGGCATCTGGTACCATCACTTGATGGTAAATAGATGGGGCAACAGTCTAAACGTTGGCTTACTTTATTTTTTGGTTCCAAAATCACTGCAGTTGGTGATTTCAGCCATGATATTAAAAACACTTAGTCCTTAGAAGGAAAGCTATGACCAACTTGGACAGCATATTAAAAAGCAGAGACATTACTTTGTCAACAAATGTCCATCTAGTCAAGGCTATGATTTTTCCAGTGGTCATGTATGGATGTGAGAGTTGGACTATAAAGAAAGCTGAGAGCTGAAGAATTGATGCTTTTGAACTGTGGTGTTGAAGAAGACTCTTGAGAGTCCCTTGGACTGCAAGGAGATCCAACCAGTCCATCCTAAAGGAGATCAGTCTTAGGTATTCATTGGAAGGCCTGATGTTGAAGCTGAAACTCCAATACTTTGGCCACGTGATGCAAAGAACTGAATCATTTGAAAAGGCCCTGATGCTGGGAAAGATTGAGGGCAGGAGGAGAAGGGGACAACAGAGGATGAGATGGTTGGATGGCATCACTGACTCAATGGACATTAGTTTGGGTAAACTCCGGGAGTTGGTGATGGACAGGGAGGCCTGGTGTGCTGCAGTTCATGGGGTTGCAAAGAGTCGGACCCAACTGAGTGACTGAATTGAACTGAACTGATGGGACCAGATGCCATGATCTTAGTTTTCTGAATGTTGAGCTTTAAGCCAACTTTTTCACTCTCCTGTTACTTTTATCAAGAGGCTCTTTAGCTCCTCTTCACTTTCTGCCACAAGGGTGGTGTCATCTGCATATCTGAGGTTATAGATATTTCTCCCAGCATTCTTGATTCCAGCTTGTGCTTCTTCCAGCCTGGCGTTTCTCATGATATTCTCTGCATATAAGTTAAATAAGCAGGATGACAATATACAGCCTTTACATTCTCCTTTTTCTATTTGGAACCAGTCTGTTCCATGTCCAGTTCTAACTGTTGCTTCCTGACCTGCATATAGATTTCTCAAGAGGCAGGTCAGGTAGTCTGGTATTCCCGTCTCTTTCAGAATTTTCCACAGTTTATTGTGATTCACACCGTCAAAGTCTTTGGCATAGTCAATTAAGCAGAAATAGATGTTTTTTGGAACTCTCTTGCTTTTTTGATGATTCAATAGATGGCAATTTGATCTCTGGTTCCTCTGTCTTTTCTAAGATGAGCTTGAACATCTGGAAGCTCATGGTTCACGTATTGCTTAAGCCTGGCTTAGAGAATTTTGAGCATTACTTTACTAGCATGTGAGATGAGTGTAATTGTGTGATAGTTTGATCATTCTTTGGCATTGCTTTTCTTTGGGATTGGAATGAAAACTGACCTTTTCCAAGTAAGGTTTAGAAAGTAGAAACGACAAAAGGAGCCAGACAGAGGCCAATGTAGAGAGGCAAAACTGGGTAGGGAATAGTGTTACAAGAGTATGGTTAAGTCAAAATTCCTGGAAGATGACTTCTGGTTGACAAACCAATTTCTATTGGTAGAAATTTCTTAGACTATCCATTATGCTGGTAATCTAGGTCTAGGATTGCCTTGAGTTGAAGATTTTCATTTTAATTCCAATTGAGTATGACTGAAGGGAAAAAAACTCTCTTTATATTTCATTCTCTCACAGGAGAAGAATATATATTTCCTATCAATTAAATTATGCTGGTATTTAATTTTATGTGTGGGCTCAATAGTTTATAACTCCCATATTCTGGGATTAAATCTGTGATAAAATTTGCTCTGAAATAGAATCCATTGGAATGATCATGGGTTAAGTGTTGATAAAGCTAATGTTCTTTCCTTTGTGTTGAAGATATTGTTTGAACCGTTTCTTACTGGAATTAGAGAAAATATTAAGTACAAAGCATGAAAACGTTTATGGAGATTTAGTTAAAATGGGGTTTACTAATCTGCTCTTTCTTAAATATTATAATCACAAAATAATATCATCCTCTGAATTATGAAGCAATCTTGATATGAAAATAGAATTAATCTAAGAGGTAGAAAACAAGCTTTCAACTCTAACTTGAAATTTGATATCTTACTTTCTGTCATGGGGAACAGTTCCAAGTTTATTTCATAGGTACATAATTAGAAATATATATGTTGGAAATAATTTTTGATAACATCATGCTTGTTACAGTTTTATGCACATCGTAATACCAAATAACCAAAATTTGAGAGCAATTTATATATTGAAATGATTTTAAAATAGCTGCTTATATTACAATAATCTTTTGGTCAAAATAATAGCAGAATATAGAGGGGATTTTCTTTTGGTGGATTAGAAAAACCTTTTATCTGTATCTCAAAAGCAGACTTTACCAAACTCTTTCTCTTTTAGTAGAATTCAACAAAATTTAATTATTTACATGCCTTGATGAGAGCTGGGGTGAAGTTTACAAAATGTCATATTTTGAAAAATTGGATGATTTGTTCCAATTTGGGGATGGTCATAACCAAGCATGATTTTAAGTATATTTTTCTTAGCTAAACATGGTAGAAATTTAAATATTTTAAAACTTTTATCAATATTCACTCAAGAAGTTATTCTTAAAATTGTATCTAGCTTTAAGGTAGTTGCTGTGATAAGTCACAGAACCAATTCTGTCAAGTTATACTCCATTTAGGACAGGTAGCAGAGTGGTAAAGAATCCACCTGCCAATGCAAGAGACATAGGAGATGTGAGTTCGATCCCTAGGTCGGGAAGATCCCCTGGAGAAGGAAATGGCAACTCCAGTATTTCTGCCAGGATAATCTGATGGATAGAGGAGCCTGGGGATCCTCTGTGGCCTGTAGCCACAGTCCATGGGGTTCCAAGAGTTGCACATGTCTCAGCATATTTAGGGCATTATGATGGCCATTAAATATTAGCAACTCTGGTACTTACAGAAAGTACACTTTGGTGTTTCAGGGACTGTTACAACCCTTTGTGTTCAATAGTCACATAAACAGAAACTTTGTATGACCAGAAATGGAAATCAGATCACTATTTATTCTTTCTATGTTGGAAATATATAAAAATATGTTATTAGGAATCTTGGCCATTGTGATAGTATTATAGGTTTAAACATACCCTTGGTAAAAATTCAGCAGTCATGCCTCTTAAGTTTAGCTTATTCTGCCCTTCACAGAAATCATTGTAATTTATTTTAACTTGAAATTTCTATAATTTTTTAGGCCTAACCAAATAGTTTCCATTTTCAGAAATTTTTATTTGACCCTACTGAATCTTTTCTTTGAGACTTTCTGATGGTTTTTGATGTATAGTTTCCATCTGTTCTCATATTTAATTATTTTCCTTAATCACCTGGCTATTTATTTTCTAATGTTTGTAGTATATAGGGGTTTCAATAAAAGTTATTAAATTTACTTTTTGTCCATAGGTCCCTGGGAAAACAAAAACATATGCACAGACATACTAATATTTCCTTGTTTTATGGAGTGGTTTACTGAATTTTTACTAAAAGTAAATATTAAAGTCACTTTAATTTTCATATAAGTTGGCATTTCTAGGAATTTTCTCAATATCAAATTATAAATCACACATTTCTGAAGGAAATCTCTGTATCCTTTGCTTTTTTTTTTCATGTGGAAGGACTTCATAAAGTTTCAAATTCTATTTCTATCTTTCATTTATTTCTCTGAGAAAGAATGTCTCACCTGGTGAGTTTGAGAAGAGGAACTGAGGTTATTTTATTCTCCTTCTTGCTCTTCAGCTTGTGTTCTTCAGTCAGACTGCTGCAGAGCTCTTGATTTTGAGTCTCTTTCTGTCTGCCTTTTGGGGGAAGCCTGAGACAGTCCTGTGCTGCTTTTGCCTCAAGATACATGGCGTTAGTGGTAAAGAATCCACATGCCATTGCAGGAGACTTGAGTTCGATTCCTGGGTTGGGAGGATCCCCTGACATAGGAAAAGGCAATCCACTCCAATATTCTTGCCTGGAAAATTCCAGGGGCAGAGGAGCCTGGCGGGCTACAGTCCATGGAGTTGCAAAGAGTTAGACATGACTGAGTGACTGAGCACAACACATGTCTGTCTTACTCAAGACAAGTACTAAGATGCTTGGCAGAGTTGCAGATCGAACCATGTTTTCCAACACATTTCATTAGAGATAAATGTGATGTTTTGTGTGAAATTTGAATCTATCAATTGTTTTCAACCTAGAAGGTGAACAAGCAAATATTCTTGATTTGAGTTCTTAAATCCCCAACAATCAAAAATTTAACATTTTTATTTAGCACAATAACCACTTAAGTTCTTTTCTTCAACTTATTGGGGGAAATGTTTTGTTCACTCAGCAGTTTTTCCCTAGTTTGAAATGTTAAATTTAACTTAGTAGAAATGAAATAGTATTAACAATCTCTGGAAAATGAAGTAATTCCAAAAGAATCATATTTTAAGTTTATTACTAAGTGAACAAAGAGTGACTCCTTAAAAGTGACTTAAATCTTTTAGAATATTATTAATACTTTATTAGTTCAACTAAAAAACTATGGCAAAGATTGTACATATACTTTTACAAAAAGATTTTGGCCTTTGTACAAAATGAAAAGTGTGATGAATTAGAATATTTTTCTATGCTTTTATAACTACTTTTAGTTTTTTTTTATTTCTGCATTTCTGCTGATATTTGTCTTATGGCTAGAGATTTGAGGCATCTCCTTATGCTTAAGAAAACATGTGAAAGAGATACACTGACCATGTATTTCAGTTTGCCAAATGTAGTCCTGATTATTTGCTTGTTGTCTTAGTATAATTATTAATAGCAATTTTCTTCACTCTGAAAATCTCACATTAGGATGGTAAATTATATGACCACCCCCAAACAAAGTACATAGTTCCTGTCATTTGTGCATAGAATCATTCTTTTAGGTGTTTTAATCTAATTGTTTCATCAAAAGTGAAAATGAAGTCACTTAGTCGTGTCCGACTCTTTGTGACCCTATGGACTGTAGCCTACCAGGCTTCTCCATCCATGGAATTTTCCAGGTAAGAGTACTGGAGTGGGTTGCCTTTTCCTTCTCCAGGGGATCATCCTGACCCAGGGATCGAACCCAGGTCTCCACTTATCTTCAAAACTTAAATTCAAGTCTTCAGGAAGTTTTCTATATATTAACTTGAATTGAAATTTGTAACTTTTAGTTTAGTTTTAGTATTAATGTTTATGTTTGTTTTGATTGAAAGTGAAAGTCACTAAGTTGTGTCCGACTCTTTGCAACTCCATCCATGGACAGTCCATGGAGTTCTCCAGGCCAGA
The DNA here is from genome assembly GCF_029407905.1 of Bubalus kerabau. NCBI lineage: Eukaryota > Metazoa > Chordata > Mammalia > Artiodactyla > Bovidae > Bubalus > Bubalus kerabau. The sequence continues at coordinate 63,802,294 of NC_073626.1, forward strand.
ATACTGGAGTGGGTAGCCACTCTCTTCTCCAGTGGATCTTTCCAACCCAGGGATCGAACCCAGGTCTCCCGCATTACAGGCAGATTCTTTACCAGCTGAGCCATACGGAAGCCCTTGTTTTGATTCATTTCAGTTCAGTCACTCAGTTGTGTCCGACTCTTTGCAACCCCATGAATCGCAGCATACAGGCCTCACTGTCCATCACCAACTCCCGGAGTTCACTCAGACTCATGTCCATCGAGTCAGTGATGCCATCCAGCCATCTCATCCTCTGTTGTCCCCTTCTCCTCCTGCCCCCAATCCCTCCCAGCATCAGAGTCTTTTCCAGTGAGTCAACTCTTCGCATGAGGTGGCCAAAGTACTGGAGTTTAAGCTTTAACATCATTCCTTCCAAAGAAATCACAGGGCTGATCTCCTTCAGAATGGACTGGTTGAATCTCCGTATGTATTTAAGTGGAGATGATATTAGTACATGCAGCTTAGGATTACTAGGAGGATTTAACCCAGACATTTGTGCATCCCTTAGCAATTTTTAAATTGTTTATGATGCTGAAAATTTTTAATCAGCACAGATTCTGCATTAACTGAACCTCACCTGTAAGTCTTCCTATCTTAGTGCCTGATTTTTGTGTCCAAAATTGCATGTGTTAAATGACATCCAATTTCACTTGACTTTCAGAGTGTTGGTAAAAATGTCTGACCTTTAAGGTAACATGTTCTAGTGTCAAAATAACAAGTTATCCCATTTTTGCTCTTGTACTCCTGTTGAATTTTTAGCACTTAAGAAAAAAAAATATTTTTTGCAGTGAGCAATCAAGTCACATAGCATTTAATACAAGAGGGCTTTAAGTTGTTTAATAAACTCTGGGTTTAAATTGATAAGGGAAAAAACATGGAATATTGGAGAAATAGACTAGTTATGGTATACTACTGAGAAAAGGATAGAGGCATATGAATAGATGCTGTGTTTTAAGAAAAGGTCAATTTTCATCTTAATCTCATTTAGACACTTCACAGTAAATAAAGAAAAATTTCAGGAGAATAAATTCATCATGACATTGCAGATTCAGAAGAACCAACTATATACTATGCATGTGAATTTGTATGCATTTACCATATTTACCATGGATAGGTGTTGCTCAAAGTGTCTGTCTTTACGTATAATGACATGAATCAATTCACTATTAGAAAATGGTTAAAAAATATGTAAGAAACTATTTTTAAATGATTGTTTTAACATTAAGCTTTTTTGGTATACACTGTTCAACAGAGTAGCCTATCAAAATAATGCTTTAGTGGTTTCAGTTCAGTGTTAAAAAAAAGCTATAATAACACTCATGTTTAATAAAATCCCCTTATTCTCAGGATCAAAGAAGTCAGTTTAATACTATCTATCTACCACTAAACCCATCAATAACAATTTAGCTTCAGAAAATGTTTATCAATCTATTGTTTTTCAGTTTAAATATTAATTTTAAAATTTATTTTTAATTAGCTCTGTATAATTTATGGATGTATTTAAATCTCATGTTGATGAAATTGTTTGTCAACAAAAGGATTTAATAAATATTATTTTCTTTGAAAAAATTTATTGTATTCTGGTTATTGGTAAACTTCCCTGAAAGACATGAGATGGCCTCATAATAGAACTGAAAATATGGATTATAGATTCAGGTTTTGTAGCAACAAGGGGGTGGGATGGTCCTGGGTTCCTGAGGGCAGATGTGATCGGCTTATTTGAAGAATCCTACAGGCTAGCAGTGAACTGAAGCCCAGGACTCGGGTATAAGCAGGTACAGTGTCTGGTTTCCATGATAGGGGTTGTTTGGTTAGGGGGCGTCATATTTGAGAGAAGAGTGGAGAAGGGGCTGTTAGGTCTTTGGATGCCTTATCACATTTAGATGTCAAGGCAGCTCATAGTTATTATTTCAGGCCTTAAATGACATTGGGTTAATTTCAGAGTTAGATATGAAGAGGATATAAGTTATTACTATCAATAAATCCACATTGCTGTAAATATCAAACAGTACAGGCAATAGAGGCTTCCACATGTAGGTCTTCCAATTTGAGTTTATGGTTTTTGGCTTCTTCTTCTTATTTTTCAAGGTGAGGAGGCTCAATATCATAAGATGCAATGTACTTAAACTGGTTTCAATATACTCAGATGGCAATTTTGGTTTGAAATAAAATTTATGTCTAATTGTCCAAGGATATTGTGTCTTTGTGAAAAAAAAAATCAGCTACTTCTTGTATTTTGTGTGTCTAATCTTCAGGCTGCTGTAGACACTGTGTATTTTATAGTTTAAGTGATTCTGTGTGCTTACAAGGAAAGACATTATATCAGTGGTCCATAATCTAAATGAATATCAACCTGCTGAAGTAAAACTTGAGATGGATATTTTAGTTTCTTAAGTGCTATCTGCTTATCTCTTTTATGTACTTGCATTGTAATTATCATCATACGGTATATGTGAAGTGGTAAAGTAGACTTAAAAACTCTGTTCTTTGATAATTATTGCTTCTCTTAATTCAATATAGCCCCAGATTGTTGATTTAGAATGGGTTTAATATATAGAATGCCAATTTGAAGCTCTTTTAGTAAATGCTTAAAGTAAATGCTTCTGCTATCCATCCTTCTGCTTCTTCCTGCTTATTTTTCAGATGCAATACAGTTTCTGAAGATGCAGTAGCCATCCTATTATTGTGAGAGTGAAAGCCACACTCTAATGATAACACTCTATATGATAAAGTTAGAAGGAAAGTGGGTTCTGGACAGCTCTTCTGTCAGTCTTATGGGTCCTGGATTGCTCCCCAATGGACCTTTTGTTACCCATGAATTGTGCTGTGGTGAGGTTTCTATGGAAGGCAGCTGACTGCAGTCATTACTGACTTTACAATTTTTAGCTAAGCATCAGGTACTAGGCTGAAATTGATGTTTCCATATATATGATTGCCATTTCAAAAGAACAATCAGTATTTGAAAGAACAGAATTTACCTGAAGACTAAGCAAGTTTACCGAGGATGATGCTTTAATATTCTCCAGGAAAGAAAATGCTCTAGCTTTCCCAGTCTTGACACTGAATTGGCAAAATGGTGAGGTATTGCTGCAAGAAGATCTGAGTTTAGTTGCTGAGTTTAGGAATTTTTGTTTAGAAAAATGCATGTTTAAAAGACAATTCAACCCTATTTATAGTAACCTTTCCAAACCTTTTCTGTAGAAGGCATGGAATTGCAAAGACATTGGGCTGTTGCCATTGAAATAAATGAAAATGCCAGTATCCATCCATTTAATATTAGCAACCCTGCTTGTTTTCAGTTTCACTTTAAGTTCTCTTTCTGTGCCCTCTTGCTGTCACCCAATATGAAAAGTCCAAGGACAAATGCTCCCACTGTTATTTTAAAATGAAACTTTGAGTTTGACTTGCATATTGATTGAAAAAGAATACAATTCATTTGCAGGCAACAGAGAATCCTTTTGGGACTGTGAGTGATAAAGGAACAAGAGTTAACTGTTTCAAACACAAAAACTCTATTCACAGGTTATCCAAGCATTTAAACATCAAAGTTGTGTGCAGAAGTTCTTAAATTCTTCCCTTTACAACCCTAGATTCCCAAACCTATTTTATTTTCTTACCCCTTATCTGCCACTCTCTACTCCTTCTACCTGCAGTCCAGACAAATAGATCCACATTATTTCATTTACAAGGAACAGAGAAGAAACTTAGTTGTACATGTTCAGAAAGTTTTTAGTGTGTGCTTAAATATCTCCCCTTATTTAGACCCTTTTCTCTTTGTCATTGAACTTAAATGAAGAACAATTATCTTCAAAAAATATGAAGAAAATTAATATTTATTGATGTCTACTGTGCACAAGTTCTAGAAAGTGCTTTTGCATATATTATTTTATTTAATTTTCAGTGGCTGCGGCATAAAAATGAGAATAGGCAAGGTGGTGGGGTGGAAACCTTGAAAGTCCATCAGACTGAGTTTGTATCCCAGATTTTTCATTTACTTTCTGGATCTTCGTCAGTACCTGAATGGAATTATTTCCATGTAAAAGATAGAGAGCTTGAGCCTTAGGAGGATTTAAGGCTTTAATTGTTTATTCTTTAATAGATGAGCCAACAATTTTAGGAATATAACCTCAACTGTGCGAAAGGACTCAAATACTTCATAGAAACATGCTTAATGTACTTGCTGCTGCTAAGTCGCTTCAGTCGTGTTGGACTCTGTGCGACCCTAGATGGCAGCCCACCAGGCTCACTCGTCCCTGGGATTCTCCCTCCAGGCAAGAACACTGGAGTGGGTTGCCATTTCCTTCTCCAATGCATGAAAGTGAAAGTGAAGTCACTCAGTCATGTCTGACTCTTAGCGACCCCATGGACTGCAGCCTACCAGGCTCCTCCATCCATTGGATTTTCCAGGCAAGAGTACTGGAGTGGGATGCCATTGCCCTCTCTGGTTAATGTACTCAGTTGTGTCTAATTCTTTGTGACCCTTTGACTGTAGCCCACCAGGCTCCTCTGTCCATGGAATTTTCCAGGCAAGAATACTGAAGTGGGTTGCCTTTTTCTGCCTCTAGGGGATCGTCCTGACCCAGGGATTCAACCAACGTTGTCTCCTGTGTCTCCTGCATTGCAGGCAGATTCTTTACCCACTGAGCCATCAAGGAAGCCCACTTCATAGACACCTGCAGCCTAACACCATCTTTGGTAGCACTAGTTTTCTGTTTTTGTAAAGACTTCTAAATGAGCTTCACAATTCTATTCTTACCATTGAGAGATGAGACCATTGCATTCAATTACTAATCAATTAGGAATGAGAACTGAAAAATTTCCTGTGCCAACATGACTAAATATTTATTTCAGGAAATTCTTACCTAGGAAGAGATTGCTCATCTGGGCGCATAACAAATGTATCAAAAACACATCTGAACACATCTGAAACAACAATATGCACATGTGTTTCATCCTCTTATGAAGAGAAGAGTGCAATGTGCTCCTCATGTGCCTGCCAATCCTAAACTACTATATCATGAACTTTGCCCAATTCAAATTAGTATCCTGCCTTGAAAGATAAGCCTTAAACCACTTGACCTAGACCCCAAAACTGTCTATAAATAATATTCTCTTTTTCTTGTCCTTTGTTCTTAGGAGATATCTCAAAGCCCTTGGATTGATCTGCTTGATACTCTGAATACCAAGGCATAGATGAACTTCCCTGTTTGGCAATACGCCATGAGTACTGTCATGCCTCATTGCCTGGAGAAGTTAGCACTGCCCATAACTCCTCTGGGAAAGGACAGTTGGAAGTTTCAGATGTGAAACTCTCTTGGACTCTCTCCTTCGTACTTCTTCCCTTCAGTTCAGTTCAGCCGCTCAGTCGTCCCAACTCTTTGCGACCCCATAAACCACAGTGCGCCAGGCCTCCCTGTCCACCACCAACTCCCAGAGTTCATACAGACTCATGTGCATCGAGTCAGTGATGCCATCCAGCCATCTCATCCTCTGTCGTCCCCCTTTTCCTCCTGCCTCCAGTCCCTCCCAGCATCAGGGTCTTTTCCAATGAGTCAACTCTTTGCATGAGTGGCCAAAGTATTGGAGTTTTAGCCTCAGCATCAGTCCTTCCAAAAAACACCCAGGACTGGTCTCCTTTAGGATGGACTGGTTGGATCTCCTTGCAGTCCAAGGGACTCTCAAGAGTCTTCTCCAACACCACAGTTCAAAAGCATCAATTCTAATGAGGTGGATGAAACTGGAGCCTATTATACAGAGTGAAGTAAGCCAGAAAGAAAAACACCAATACAGTATACTAATGCATATATATGGAATTTAGAAAGATGGTAACAATAACCCTGTGTACGAGACAGCAAAAGAGACACTGATGTATACAACAGTCTTATGGACTCTGTGGGAGAGGGAGAGGGAGGGAAGATTTGGGAGAATGGCATTGAAACATGTAAAATATCATGTATGAAACGAGTTGCCAGTCCAGGTTCGATGCACGATACTGGATGCTTGGGGCTGGTGCACTGGGACGACCCAGAGGGATGGAATGGGGAGGGAGGAGGGAGGAGGGTTCAGGATGGGGAACACATGTATACCTGTGGCGGATTCATTTTGATATTTGGCAAAACTAATACAATTATGTAAAGTTTAAAAATAAAATAAAATTAAAAACAAAACAAAACACAAAAGCATCAATTCTTTGGCACTCAGCTTTCTTCCCTTAGCTTATTTTAATTTGTATCCTTCTACCACAAAAACTCGTAACCATAAATGTAACAGCTTTTGGTGAATTCTCTGAATCCTTCTTGTAGATTTTGGAACTTGTAGTCTTGGGAACTTATAATTGGTGTCAGAAGTAAATGTTGTTATGGGGACTGCTGAGTTTTGCAGTTGATGACAAGATGATATTAATTTTGGGGACTCCTGAATTTTGTAAGCAGGTAACTCAATAAGGGCATTAAAGTTAGCTCAAACTCATGTCCATTGAGTTGGTGATGCCATCCAACCATCTCATCCTCTGTCATCCCCTTCTCCTCCTGCCTGCAATCTTTCCCAGCATCAGGGTCTTTTCTAATGAGATGGCTCTTCACCTCAGGTGATCACATGTATTGGAGCTTCACCTTCAATATTAGTCCTTCCAATGAATATTCAGAATTCCTTCAGGATTGACTGGTTTGATCTCCTTGCTGCCCAAGGGACTCTCAAGAGTCTTCTCCAGCACCACAGTAGGAGCATAGCATTGTCCATTTTTAAAAGACACTCAGGAATAATTCTATACTTATGAAATGTTTTTCTCTTTTTTGGTAAGGGAAAAGAGTGGAGAAATGTTGAAGAGCAAGATCATGTTATAGCTTTACTCTGTTAGGATATAAATGAATACATTCTATTTATAGGCTGGAAAGTATAGAAGAAATTATAAATCATAATAGTATTATTACTTTATATTTGTACATTTCTGATTCCCTAATATTTCTATAAGGTATCTTTATTTTATTAATGAGGTAATAGGGGGCTCAGAGAAATGAGGAACCTTTCCTGGACCAGTGAAAATAATAAAACCTTTACACTTAAGTTTTCTCATTAAATATTCAGGTTGTTAAATATTCTGGGTTGTTATGTTTTATCCAAGTTACTCCTTCAGAAACTGCAGGTGCTCATAGACTTTTGTGAAGAAGATTCATTGATACACTCTGTTCAGCAACCTTAGCACAAAAATGTTTTGACACATTCATATGTGTTTTCTTTTGGTAATTTCCCATTTTCCTCATCCTATTCAGGTGGTAGTCGATTTGTGATTTTTCCTGTGGGCATTTTCTGGCTTCCCATAAATAGAAGTTGTATACCAGATTTTTATCCCCTGGATTTTGTTTCAAAAGCTTTAGTCCACTGAAGAGAAGAGGATCGAGGGAAAGAGAGCAAACAGAGAAGGGTTTCCCAGATTGCAAATGATCTTGGGGAATGGAAAGATCTGTGAGTTTCCTGTACCTCAGAAATCTACTCCTTGTGCCCTGTGGTGTTCCTAGCCTTCTCTATACATCTTAGCTTTGTTGGTCTCTGGGTGGGGTGAAGCCAAAATCTTTCCTTCCTGTGCAGAAAGTCTGGGGAAGCTGTCACTTGCCTTGTTCTTCTTCTTCTTTTTTTTTTTTTTGTTCTTCTTTTCCTTGTTCTTCTTTTCCCAAGAAGGAAAATTCATTTTGGTTGGGGAGTTTCCTCTTGGCCCTGAACAGTGCTGACTTGGGGAATGGGTTGATGCAGCCCGAATGAAGCTGTTTTTTCTTCCCTTTTGGTGTAGTTATTGTCAAATTCTTCTCTGTTGAAATTTCTTAAGTGGACTTCAGAACCTCCCAGAACCATTTTGTCCATGGATAGCTGTGTAATTGTTGATCCTAGTAGATGGACAGGGGCTAGACATTTCTACTTTGCCATCTTGGTGACCTCACTCTTAAGTAATTTGTTTTAGTTTACATCCAAATTACGTGACTATACACTATTGTTCACAGTGTCTATTTTTCTGATTCTGGGACTGCTTAGGTACTCAGCGGGAGAAATCTACCCATTGTTTTCTAGGCAGTCTCCTCTTCTCCCTGTGTTGAATCTTAGGCTGATTTACCCAGATATCAATCCCTTACATCTCTAATATTTCTGAATTCCTGAAATCCTGTCACTGGTTGAGATACATTCTTGCTGTGTATGTATGTGTGCGTGGGTACACATGTGCACATGCATATGCGTGTGTGTGTTTTACAGAGAGTAGATGACAAATTCAAATCTTCTTTACTTTTCTTGACTTAATTTAATGATAGTTTAGAGGTGGAGGAAATAGTCCTAAGTGGCTTGATTCACTCAAGCAGCTTCTTAAAACCACTAAATTGAATTTTGGCCAGGAGAGTAACATCTACAGGATTTAGAAGGTATATGAGTGCTGTGCTGCTCTCAAAGGATTTATTTTTCAATCTTTTAATGATTACTACTCTTCTTTGATCTACTTCCAGACTTCATACATGCATCACATACATTTTAAGATCATAAATTATCTATAATACTTTAGCACTTTTATTTTATAATGTTAAGAAATAATTGCATCAAAATGTTTGGAAACAGTTTTCTTGATGTAAACACAGCCTAAATTTATCCCAGTTGGGCTACTATTTAATGACTTGGATTTCAGCTAGATTGACTACACTTAAAAGAATGGCATGTGTAGTCTCTAATGATCCACTGGTAACTTAAAAGTCAAATTAAAGACCTACAAATCCAGTCATCTGTGACAGTGACTTTAATCACCTCTTAAAGGAATTTACTAAGAATCTAAGTTTTTCTAGTTCAGACAAGAACTTTTATATTAACTGGAAATCTCAGGGAAAATGGTAATAAAGAAGGAAAACTCAAGAATATGTCATGTCTGTGTTTCCTCATCAGAAATATTATGAGATATAAAGAAAGTGAAGTTGCTCAGTCATGTCCGACTCTGCGACCCCATGGACTGTAGCCTACAAGACTCCTCTGTCCATGGGATTTTTCCAGGCAAGAATACTGGAGTGGGCTGCCATTTCCTTCTCTGATTATGAGATACAGATTTCTTCAATTAATTTTTTTTCAAAAGGATATGCATAAAGTGGCAAAAAGTAAATGAAATAAAATAAAGTTTATTCATAATAGTTACTTGATAAAAATGATTTTCTATTTTAACCCAGATGGTATGGAATGAGTATAATAAATGATAATGCTAATATAAAATATGTTCAATTTTCTCTTTTATTTTTAAATAATGAGATTATTTATACACAATAGCAAAGCTATTGTTAGTTATTAAAATGTAAACAGAAAGACCAAAGAGTGTTGCTTAACATCTCCTTGTACAAAGAGTTAAGTCACAGCCCACCAACAGTGCACCCTAAGGGGAATTCAGAATGGGAAAAGCAGGATGCTGCATTCTGTATTTTGGATATTTGGGGCCCTAGATAATTAAGATGCATATTTATGGAAAATTTCAATGACCCCAGATTTGTGCATACATAGAAAAGCACTAAAATCATTAACTTGAGATATCTGTTCTTTGTGACTAGCAGTAATTTTTTTATGCTTGACTACATGTATTTCTCAGTCAAAAAATCTATGTATATATTGGCTTGTCCCCTACCTCTTCAGAGCAATGCCTCAGAGATGAGAGGCTATTTCCCAGGCTATCGGCCTCATTAAGCTCTTAAATAAAGCTGAAATTCATCAATCTTACATTGTATGTTTCTTTCAGTTAACAGAAACAAGAGTGTTTATTTTACTTTCAGTTCAGTTTCTCAGTTGTGTCTGACTCTTTGCAACCACATGGATTGCAGCACACCAGGCCTCCCTGTCCATCATCAACTCCCAGAGTTTACTCAAACTCATGTCCATTGAGTCGGTGATGCCATCCAACCAACTCATCCTCTGTTGCCCCCTTCTCCTCCTGCCTTCCATCTTTCCCAGCATCAGGGTCTTTTCAAATGAGTCATTTCTTCGCATCAGGTGGCCAAAGGACTGGAGTTTCAGCTTCAGCATCAGTCCTTCCAGTGAATATTCAGGACTGATTTCCTTTAGGATAGACTGGGTCCATCTCCTTGCAGTCCAAGGGACTCTCAAGAGTCTTCTCCAACACCACAGTTGAAAAGCATCAATTCTTCAGTGCTCAGCTTTCTTTATAGTCCAACTCTCACATCCATACATGACCACTGCAAAAACCATATTTTACTTTACTGAATGTTTATTATATGCAAGGCTCTATCCTAAAAGTTGTGTAAATATTATCTGAGTTAATCCTCACAACATTTCTATGAGGTAGAATTTATCATCATTTCAATGTTAAGATAAAGAAATGGAGACTTAGAAAGTTTAACTTTTTTTGCTATGACTCCAAATTAGCAAGTGTTGGAGTATTTGAATCAGAAAGCCATACTCTGAAGATCTATTTTTCAAGAATATTTAATTTTCTCAGTCTTTGGAATACACTGATGAAATTATATTGTCTTCATCCTCAAGAAATGCAGAGTCTGTTTCAATAAAAGATAATTTTTTTATAGGGATAATCTGGTTGAATGGAAGTATGACCATGAGTCTGCCTAGGCAGTTTATGAAGATACAGAAAAGGTAGAGTTTGAGCTGAATGTTCTAGAATGAGTAAAATTTTTTCAATTACTAAAGCAAAAGTTGTTATTCAGGTTGAAGAATTAGTGGATGATATTCTAAAGGTTTATGAGAGAATTGTATATATGAGTAAAAAAATGATATTAAAGTTTTAAAGCAAAATGACTTCTTAAAAAAAGTAAGTTCTGTACTTTTGACAGCTCTCTTTCTCTGCCTTTCAATTTTACACACACACACACATACACACAGGTTACCTGAGAAAAGATATGTTCCAGTCTCCTAAATTACTGAGAAATGACACCTCTATTTTTTCCACTGTTGACAGCTTGACACTAGTTTTTTTTCTCCCTGTTTCTACTCAACAAAATAATTTGGTCTTTATTGAACAGCCCTAAAGGTTTAGAGGGCAGACTCTGTCCAGCAGAGCAGCTGCAGTTTTCTACTATTTTCACTTATCTTCATGCCTAACAACACAATTATAAGTAAATGGTGACTGCCCGGGCTGTTGCTGACACTGATGTGAGAAGAAATATGGCAGCAACCTGGTAGACTTAAGCATTTAAAACTGTGAAGTACTTAAGATAAAGAAAGTCCAATTTCAGTGAATTCAGCTGATGAGCAATAACACTTTCAGTGGAAGACTAAGGTAGGTTTAGCTTGGGAGAAATTTAAACTGTATTTTCAACAGTTTTTTTTTTTTTTTTTAATTTCTTTCTAGTTGTAAGAAAATATAAAACTAATAAGAAGACTGATAGATACTGATTCTTACTTGGAAATCTTACAGTAATGGAGCCTTAGTAATTAGAATAATAATGAAACCATTGTTGGTATGAATTTTATCTCCAGCTGCATCCATATGATCATGATGTTTATGAGAAATTAAAATTATAATTTTTTTCTAATACAAAATTAAAATATTATGAAAAAGAATTCCACTATGGATGGGGAGAAGGGAGGCAAAACATTTCTCACACAATTTTACTGGCCAGAGGAAATTATGTTAATGCTTGATGTTTCTTTTCAATATCCATATGAATAAAGTATGAATATTGCTATGTTTCAATTTATTAAAAGTAGGCATAGATTTTTAGGATTGTAATACAAATAACTTGATAATTATAACATTTTGTGATATAATGATCTTTTTTAACAATTGAAGTATAGTTGATTTATAATACTGTGTTGTTTATTGCTATACAGCAGAGAGATTCAGTTATGCATATATGTGCATTCTTTGTTATGTTCTTTTCCATTATGATTTATCATAAGATATTGAATATAGTTCTCTGTGCTATACAGTAGGACCTTGTTTTTTGTCCATTCTGTATATTAAAACTTACATCTGCTAACCCCAACCTCTCACCCAATCCCTCCCCTAAACCCCTCCCGTTTGACAACCACCAGCCTGTTCTCTATGTCCCTGATTCTGTTTATGCTTCACAGATAAGTTCATTTGTGTGTAACAGAACTCTTTATATAGTTCTGCTTTGAGTAGGTGCTGCTGCTGCGCTTAGTTGCTAAGTCATGCCCAACTCGTTGTGACCCCTTGGACTGTAGTCCTTCAGGCTCCTCTGTCCATGGGATTTCCCCAGGCAAGAATACTGGAGTGGGTGGTCATTTCCTTCTCCAGGGAATTTTCCTGACTCAGGGGTCAAACCCATGTTTCCTGCTTGACAGGCAGATTTTTTACCACTGAGCCACCCGGGAAGCCCAAGTGAGTTGCTAATCACCATCAAATTTATGGAATTTTGTCCATAAGCCTTCAAATCCTCTTAGATAAATATCAAGTGAGGTATTGTTTTTTGATATGTAGAAAATACACATTTGAGTCAATTAGCATTTGACAGCTGTGAGAAAGCTTATGTAACCTGATTATCAGTTGGAGTCTCTCAACTAATTTAGATGTTCAGTTCAGTCCCTCAGTTGTGTCCGACTCTGCGACCCCATGAATCACAGCACGCCAGGCCTCCATGTCCATCACCAACTCCTGGAGTCCACTCAGACTCACATCCATCGAGTCAGTGATGCCATCCAGCCATCTCATCCTCTGTCGTCCCCTTCTCCTCCTGCCCCCAATCCCTCCCAGCATCAGAGTCTTTTCCAATGAGTCAACTCTTTGCATGAGGTGGCCAAAGTACTGGAGTTTCAGCTTTAGCATCATTCCCTCCAAAGAAACCCAGGGCTGATCTCCTTCAGAATGGACTGGTTGGATCTTCTTGCAGTCCAAGGGACTCTCAGGAGTCTTCTCCAACACCACAGTTCAAAAGCATCAATTCTTCAGTGCTCAGCTTTCTTCACAGTCCAACTCTCACATCCATACATGACCACAGGAAAAACCATAGCCTTGACTAGACGAACCTTTGTTGGCAAAGTAATGTCTCTGCTTTTGAATATGCTATGTATGTATGTTTAACTTGAGCCTCCATTTCAACCCTTTAGAGGTTCACAGCCTTCTTCAGCACTTGTGTAAATTCCCTTAGGACTTTCATTCTTCAGTAACCTCTTGCTTTGAGCCTCTGGTTTGTTGACTTGGTTCAGATTACAGATTATCTCACCTCCTGTAATGTTGGCTCAGACCTGGAATTTATCTCTGTTTTGTGACTTAGATCAAGTGACCAAACAAACAAACAAAACTGTTAATCAAGCCATATGTTTGCTTAAGTTTAGGAAGAGGTGTGTGCATGAGTTTGGGGGTTTAACATCTCACATAATTAGATATTTGTCTTAAAAGTTTTTTGGCCACCCTACAACGGGGGATTATTTATGGGCATCTCACCTCAGATAGCACTTCTGCTGCGAACTAGTTTTGGTAAATTCTCTTTCTCTTGTCATTTTTCTATTTTATTTTTAACCTTTCTTGTTTTTCTCCCTTGCCACAAGTAATGCCAATTTATTCTCAGTTTTGCAGAGCAATAGATTCATCTTTCCAACTACTAAACTCTGCATGTGCAAACTCATTAAAAAGCTCAGCAGAAGAATATTGTCTTTCATTTATTTTTAGAAAGAAATCTCATAAATAGCATTATTTTCTTTCCATTACACAAGTTTTGTAAAGTTTATTTATTTTTAACTGAAGGATAATTGCTTCACAATAATTGCCTTACAATATGCTAGCAAATTTGGAAAACTCAGCAGTGGCCACAGGACTGGAAAAGGGCAGTTTTCATTTCAATCCCAAAGAAAGGCAATGCCAAAGAATGCTCAAACTACCGCACAATTGCACTCATCTCACATGCTAGTAAAGTAATGCTCAAAATTCTCCAAGACAGGCTTCAGCAATATGTGAACCATGAACTTCCAGATGTTGAAGCTGGTTTTAGAAAGGGCAGAGGAACCAGAGATCAAATTGCCAACATCCGCTGGATCATCAAAAAAGCAAGAGAGTTCCAGAAAAACATCTATTTCTGCTTTATTGACTATGCCAAAGCCTTTGACTGTGTGGATCACAATAAACTGTGGAAAATTCTGAAAGAGATGGGAATACCAGACCACCTGACCTGCCTCTTGAGAAAACTATATGCAGGTCAGGAAGCAACAGTTAGAACTGGACATGGAACAACAGACTGTTTCCAAATAGGAAAAAGAGTACGTCCAGGCTGTATATTGTTACCCTGCTTATTTACTTATAGGCAGAGTACATCATGAGAAACGCTGGGCTGGAAGAAGCACAAGCTGGAATCAAGATTGCCGGGAGAAATATTAATAACCTCAGATACGCAGATGACACCACCCTTATGGTAGAAAGTGAAGAGGAACTAAACAGCCTCTTGATGAAAGTGAAAGTGGAGAGTGAAAAAGTTGGCTTAAAGCTCAACATTCAGAAAACAAAGATCATGGCATCCGGTCCCATCATTTCATGGGAAATAGATGGGGAAACAGTGGAAACAGTGTCAGACTTTATTTTTTTGGGCTCCAAAATCACTGCAGATGGTGACTGCAGCCAGGAAATTAAAAGACGTTTACTCCTTGGAAGGAAAATTATAACCAACCTAGATAGCATGGCTGAAAAGCAGAGACATTACTTTGCCAACAAAGGTCCATCTAGTCAAGGCTATGGTTTTTCCAGTGGTCATGTATGGATGTGAGAGTTGGACTGTGAAGAAAGCTGAGCACCAAAGAATTGATGCTTTTGAAGTGTGGTGTTGGAGAAGACTCCTGAGAGTCCCTTGGACTGCAAGGAGATCCATCCAGTCCATTCTGAAGGAGATCAGCCCTGGGATTTCTTTGGAAGGAATGATGCTAAAGCTGAAACTCCAGTCTTTTGGCCACCTGATGCTAAGAGTTGACTCATTGGAAAAGACTCTGATGCTGGGAGGGATTGGGGACAGGAGGAGAAGGGGATGACAGAGGATGAGATGGCTGGATGGCATCACTGACTCGATGGACGTGAGTCTGAGTGAACTCTGGGATTTGGTGATGGACATGGAGGCCTGGCGTGCTGGGAGTCATTGGATTGCAGAGTCGGACACGACTGAGCGACTGAACTGAACTGAACTGTTTGTGTTGGTTTTTGCCATACATTAACATGGATCAGCCATGGGTATTTATATGTTCCCTCCCTCTTGAACCTCCCACCTCCTACCTCATCCCACCCCTACACAAGTGTTTAAACTGAAATAATTATCATTTTTTTGTAAATTATTGTCAAAACCAAAAATATAGGTCTGGCAATTAGAAAGTCAATAAGTGCAACTCTTTTTTCCCCCTTTTCCTCCTCTACCTCTCTTTCCTGTTTCATGACTGAGCAACTGAACTGAACTGAAGAATTACCTTCAACTAGCCTGTGCTTCTCAGTGACAGCTGAAAAGATTTTGGCCTATGCCTTCCAGTCATCCTTTATTCTTATTTTGTACCAGCATTATTATTTGTTAAGAAATGTGACCTTATATCTCATTTAAGGAACTAGGTAAATTTAACAGTGTTAGAATTATAAAACTTAATTGTCATTAATTAGAGCATTCTCTTTTTTCAGAATATTTTTTTATTTTGGAAATTCTGAAAAATATGCAAAATTAAAGACAGTTTATAAACCCCTTATACACCAAACCCAATTTAAGCAGTTATGGCTAATGTTTCACTTAATTTCCACCTACTCTCTTCTCTAATCCTCTGTCATGCTAAAAACAAAACAGCTTTATTGAAGCATAATTTATAAATTATAAAATTCCCTCATTTTTAGTGTAAAATTCAGTATCTTTTTAGTAAGTTTTCAGTTGTATAAATATCACCACACCCAGTTTTAGAACATTTTTTATCACATTAGAGAGATTCCTTGTTCCCATTTTCCTTTTGTCTCTTTCCTATCTTGAGCCCTCTTCCACCACTATCTGCTTTCCATCACTATAGATTGCAAGGTTTTTATTGGGGATTAAAGGATATTTATTATAGAGCTGTTTTATGTGAGGAAGTTTCTCAAACTCTATTTGTATAATTTTGATAATCTTATGGAGTAAGTAGTCATCATCTCCATTTTAGATATGAGGAAACCTGGGATTAATTGATTAACATATCCTCAAGATCACATCTTAGAGATGGTGAAGAAATCATTTAATTCAAATCTGACAGATACCAAGCCTCCATTTTTTTTTACATGCACCGCTTTATAGTTTATGCCATAGTGTTTACAAATGCTGTCATATATTCAATTATCCATCAAGCAGTTATTAGCATTTAAATGTGTAAAGTTTCTTGTGTCCGACTCTTTGTGACCCCATGGACTGTAGCCCAACAGGCTGCTACATCTATGGGATTTTCCAGCCAAGAATACTGGAGTGGGTTGCCATTTCCTTCTCCAGAGGATCTTCCTGACCCAAAGATCTAACCTGGCTTTCCCACATTGCAGGCAGACTCTTTACTGTCTGAGTCACAAAGGAAGCTTTAAATGTGTAAGGCATTGGAATCTCAAATACAGCTTTGTTTCTATTCTTAAGGAACTCATAGTGTTTGGGAGAATGTGACAAATATGTGAGGGATATGATTCAAAGGACATGAACTAGGGCAAACTCTGGGAGATGGTGAGGGACATGGAAGCCTGGTGTGTTGCAATTCATGAGTCTTGAAGAGTCGGACAGGAGTTGGTCACTGAACAACAAAATTGACAAATCAGTGTATCTGTGTATGTGTGTATGTAATGTATGTGTCCGTCTGTATACCTTTATGTATGTGGTATAGAAATAATCAATTCTGCCTGAAGATTCACAGATGACTCCTCCTCAGAAATGGTGTTTAAGTTGACAGGTCATGAAGGTGTTCACAAGTTGAACAAGGGGTCTAGGGTCATTCCGGGTAACAGGAAAGGCACTGCAAAGACACACTGATATTATTTTACCCATCTCTTTTCCTTTTTTTCCTCCTTTTCCTTTTTGTTCAAGTTCTTCTCTGCTCTCCCCCTTTCTCTCTGGTATATGCTTGGCTCTTCAATTTCTTTTCTCACTAGTGCCTTCCTCTAGACTTCTGAAAACCCATAAGTAACTTATATATATATATTTTAAAAATATATATTAAAAATATATATATATATATATATATATATATATATATATATATATATATATTTAAAGATGGCCCTTCCTTGAAGTATGCAACCCTGTACTGAGAGGCAGGGGACAAATGAATGAATCTGGGATTCATCTCCAGTCCCTGTTCTCTAGAAGCCCTGGGTAGGATACATCCTGAATCACCTTTTGAGATGATGTGACTCTGCTGCTGCTACTGCTGCTAAGTCATTTCAGTCGTGTCAACTGAAGCGTCAGTCGCTTTACTCTGTGCGACCCCATAGATGGCAATCCACCAGGCTCCCTCATCCCTGGACTCTAGACTCTTCTAATATATTCCCTTAGATCTGTTAGGCAAAATCTATGATAATCCTTTGGCATGACTTTTCTAGCCCTGAAAGGTTTTATATCAAAAGTTAAGTCTGAGACTCTATAAAAGTTTCAGCAAAGCAAAATGTCTATGATCAATTATGGTTATATAAATCATTAGGCCAAGTTTATTAAGACCAGACCTATATCACAAACAAGTCTTCATTTGGTTTTATTTATTTATATTTTTTATTTAACAGTTTATTATCAGCCATTTAAAATCACAATGTCTATTTCCTTTTTTTTAAATTTAAATTTATTTATTTTAATTTGAGGCTAATTACTTTACAATATTGTATTGGTTTTGCCATGCATCAACCTGAATCCGCCATAGGTGTACACATATTCCCAATTCTGAACCCCCCTTCCACCTCCCTCCCCATACCATCCTTCTGGGTCATCCCAGTGCACCAGCCCCAAGCATCCTGTATCCTGCATCAAACCTGGACTGGTGATTTGTTTCTTATATGAAATGACAGTGATTTTAGGGAGAAAAAGATGTTTTAGTCACTCAGTCAGTCAGTTCAGTCACTCAGTCGTGTCCGACTCTTTGCGATCCCATGAATCACAGCACGCTAGGCCTCGCTGTCCATCACCAACACCCGGAGTTCACTCAGACTCATGTCCATCGAGTCAGTGATGCCATCCAGCCATCTCATCTTCTGTCGTCCCCTTCTCCTCCTGCCCCCAATCCCTCCCAGCATCAGAGTATTTTCCAATGAGTCAACTCTTTGCATGAGGTGGCCAAAGGACTGGAGTTTCAGCTTTAGGATCATTCTTTCCAAAGAAACCCCAGGGCATCCCAAATTGTTAATGGAGATCTGTGTCTACTGAGACTCATTTCCTGGATAGTTCTTTGCTGTTAGGGTATATTAATGTAAAATTTAATTAAATTATTAAAGGACACTCTGGGTTTATTTCTGAAGCATGTCTCAGTAATCTATCTTTGGATGAAGGTCAGATACCTCATGCATGACCTACAACGAAGATGGGAAAACGACATAATTTAAGGAACTGTCTCCAATGTGGGTCTTCCCTGGTGGCTCAGTGGTAAAGAATCCACCTGCCAAAGCAGGTGAACCAGGCTTGATCTCTGGGTCAGGAAGATCCCTTGGAGAGGGAAAGGGTAACTTGCTTCAGTATGCTTGCCTGGAGAATCCCCATGGACAGAAGAGTCTGGCAGGCTACAGTCTATAGGGTCACAAAGAGTCAGACATGACTGAGCAACTAAAAAACAACAATAACAACAGACGCCTCTTGATACAACTGTCTTTTCTTCCTTTAATCTCTTGAGATAGTTTTCTTTCCTCCTCTTAGTTTTTCTTTTTTCTTCCCTTTCTTCAGTTCAGTCCAGTCGCTCAGTCGTGTCCAACTCTTTGTGACCCCATGGACTGCAGGACCCCAGGCCTCCCTGTCCATCACCTACTTCCGGAGTTTACTCAAACTCATGTCCATTGAGTCAGTGATGCTATCCAACCATCTCATCCTCTGTTGTCCCCTCCTCCTCCCACTTTCAATCTTTTCCCATATCAGGGTGTTTTCAAATGAGTCAGTTCTTCACATCAAGGTGTCCAAAGTCCTGGAGTTTCAGCTCCAGCATCAGTCCTTCCAATGAATATTCAGGACTGATTTCCTTTAGGATGGGTTGGTTGGATCTCCTTGCAGTCCAAGGGACTCTCAAGAGTATTCTCCAACACCACAGTTCAAAAGCATCAATTCTTTGGCGATCAGCTTTCTTTAGAGTTCAAATATCACAACCATACATGACTACTGGAAAAAGCATAGCTTTGACTAGACAGATCTTTGTTGACAAAGTAATGTCTCTGCTTTATAATACGGTGTCTAGGTTGGTCATAACCATTCTTCCAAGGAGTAAGCCTCATTTAATTTCATGGCTACAATCACCATCTGCAATGATTTTGGAGCCCAGAAAAATAAAGTCAGTCTGTTTCCACTGTTTCCCCATCTATTTGCCATAAGTGATGGGACCTGATGCCATGATCTTAGTTTTCTGAATGTTGAGCTTTAAGCCAACTTTTTACTCTCCTCTTACACTTTCATCAAGAGGCTCTTTAGTTCTCCCTCGCTTTCTGCCATAAGGATGGTGTTATCTGCTTATCTGAGGTTACTGATATTTCTCCCAGCATTCTTGATTCCAGCTTGTGCTTCATCCAGCCCCGTGTTTCTCACAATGTACTCTGCATATAAGTTAAATAAGCAGGGTGACAGCATCCAGCCTTGACATACTCCTTTCCCTCATTTCAGGTCCAGTTCTAACTGTTTCTTCCTTACCTGCTTACAAATTTCTCAAGAGGTAGGTCAGGTGGTCTGGTATTCTCATTTCTTGAAGAAATTTCCACAGTTTGTTGTGATCCACACAGTCAAAGGCTTTGGCATAGTCAATAAAGCAGAAACAGATGCTTTTCAGGAACTCTCCTGCTTTTTTCATGATCCAGTGGATGTTGACAACTTGATCTTGGTTCCCCTGTCTTTTCTAAATCCAGCTTGAACATCTAGAAGTTCACAGTTCATGTACTGTTGAAGCCTGGCTTGGAGAATATTGAGCATTACTTTAGTAGTGTGTGAGATGAGTGCAATTATGTGATAGTTTGAGCATTCTTTGGCATTGCCTTTGTTTGGGATTGGAATGAAAACTGATCTTTTCCAGTCCTGTGGCCACTGCTGAGTTTTCCAAATTTGCTGACATATTGAGTGCAGCACTTCCACAGCATCATCTTTCAGGATTTGAAATAGCTCAACCGGTATTCCATCACCTCTACTAACTTTGGATGCTTCCTAACACCCACTTGACTTCACATTCCAGGATGTCTGGCTCTAGGTGAGTGATTATACCATTGTGATTATCTGGATTGTGAAGATCTTTTTTGTATAGTTCTTCTGTGTATTATTGCCACCTCTTCTTAATATCTTCTGCTTCTGTTAAGTCATAACATTTCTGTCCTTTATTGAGCCCATCTTTGCATGAAATGTTCTCTTGATAGCTCTAATTTTCTTGAAGAGATCTCTAGTCTTTCCGATTCTATTGTTTTCCTCTATTTCTTTCTGCTCATCACTGAGGAAGGCTTTCTTATTTCTCCTTGGTATACTTTGGAATGCTGCATTCAAATGGGTATATCTTACCTTTTCTCCTTTGCTTTTCACTTCTCTTTTTCACAGCTACTTGTAAGGCCTCCTCAGAAAGTCATTTTGCATATTTGCGTTTCTTTTTCTTGGGGATGTTCTTGAATCCTGCCTCCTCTGTCCATACTTCTTCAGGCACTCCGTCAATCATATATAATCCCTTAAAGCTATTTCTCACTTCCACTGTATATTCGTAAGGGATTTGATTTAGGTCATAGCTGAATGGCCTAGCGGTTTTCTCCACTTTCTTCAATTTAAGTCTGATTTTGGCAATAAGTTCATGATCTAAGCCACAGCCAACTCTTGGTCTTGTTTTTCCTGACTGTATAGAGCTTCTCTGTCTTTGGCTGCAAAGAATATAATCAATCTGATTTCAGTGTTGACCATCTGGTGATGTCCATATGTAGAGTCTTCTCTTGTGTTGTTGGAAGAGTGTTTTTGCTATGACCAGTGCATTCTCTTGGCAAAATTCTATTAACCTTTGCCCTGCTTATTCTGTACTCCAACGTCAAATTTGCCTGTTTTCTACTTTTGCATTCCAGTCCCCTATGATGAAAAGGACATCTTTTTTGGGGTGTTAGTTCTAGAAGGTCTTGTAGGTCTTCATGGAGCCGTTCAACTTCAGCTTCTTCAGTAGTACATGTCGGGCATAGACTTGGATTACCATGATATTGAACGGTTTGCCTTGGAAACAAACTGAGATCATTTTGTCTTTTTTAAGACTGCATGCAAGTACTGCATTTTGGAATCTTTTTGTTGACTATGATGGCTACTCAATTTCTTCTAAGGGATTCCTGCCCACAGTAGTAGATAAAATGGTCATCTGTTAAATTCACCCATTCCAGTCCATTTTTGTCCGCTGATCCCTAAAATGTGGATGTTCACTCTTGTCATCTCCTGTTTGAGTATTTCCAATTTGCCTTGATTCATGGACCTATCATTCCATGTTCCTATGCAATATTGATCTTTACAGCATTGGATATTGCTTCCATCACCAGTCACATCCACAACTGGGTGTTGTTTTGCTTTGGCTCTGTCTCTTGATTCTTTCTGGAGTTATTTCTCCACCCATCTCTAGTAGCATATTGGAACCTACTGACCTGGGGAGTTCACCTTTCAGTGTCCTATCTTTTTGCCTTTCCATACTGTTCATGGGGTTCTTAAGGCAAGAATACTGAAATGGTTTGCCACTCCCTTCTCCAGTGGACCACATTTTGTCAGAACTTTCCCCCATGATTCGTCTTATTGGATGGCCCTAAATGGCATGGCTCATAGTTTCGTTGAGTTAGACAAAGCTGTGGTCCATGTAATCAGATTGGTTAGTTTTCTCTGATTGTGGTTTTCAGTCTGTCTGCACTCTGATGGTGAAGGATAAGAGGCTTATGGATTATGGGAGAGACTGACTGAGGGGGAAACTGGGTTTTGTTCTGATGGGCGGGGCCATGCTCAGTAAATCTTTAATCCAATTATCTTTTGATGGGTGGAGCTATGTTCCCTCCCTGTTATTTACCTGGGGCCAAACTATGGTGGCTGGAGTGTCAAGGGGCCGAGAGGAGATACCTCACATCCAAGGTCAGGAGTGGCGGCTGTGAGGAGAAACCCCACGTCCAAGGTAAGGAGCAGCAGCTGCGCTTTGCTGGAGCAGTTGTGAAGAGATACCCGATATCCAAGGTAAGAGAAACCCTAGCAAGATGGTAGGTGCCGAGAGAGGGCATCAGAGAGCAGACAGACTAAACCATAGTCACAGAAAACTAGCCAATCTGGTCACATGGACCACAGCCTTGTCTAACTCAATGAAATTAAGCCATGCCATGTAGGGCCACCCAAGATGGACGGGTCATGGTGGAGAGATCTGACAGAATGTGGTCCACTGGAGAAGGGAATGGCAAACCAGTTCAGTATTCTTACCTTGAGAACAGTATGAAAGTCAAAAAGATAGGTCACTGAAGAATGAACTTCCCAGATCAGTAGGTGCCCAATATGCTACTGGAGATCAGTGGAGAAATAACTCCAGAAAGAATGAAGAGATGAAGCCAAAGCAAAAACAACACCCAGTTGTGGATGTGACTGGTGATGGAAGCAAGGTCTGATGCTGTAAAGAGCAATATTGCATAGAAACCTGGAATGTTAGGTCCATGAAAAGGATAAATAGGAAATGGTCAAATAGGAGATGGCAAGAGTGAATGTCGACATTCTAGGAATCAGCGAACTCAAATGGACTGGAAAGGGTGAATTTACTCAGATGACCATTATATCTACTACTGTGGGCAGGAATCCCTTAGAAGAAATCGTGTAGCCATCATAGTCAACAAAAGAGTCCGAAATGCAGTACTTGGATGCAGTCTCAGAAACAATAGAATGATCTCTGTTTGTTTCCAAGGCAAACCATTCAATATCATGGTAATCCAACTTTATGTCCCGACATGTAACACTGAAGAAGCTGAAGTTGAACAGTTCCATGAAGACCTACAAAACCTTCCAGAACTAACACCCAAAAAATGTCCTTTTCATCATAAGGGACTGGAATGCAAAAGTAGGAAATCAAGAAACACCTGGGGTAACAGGCAAATTTGGCGTTGGAGTACAGAATAAGCAGGACAAAGGTTAATAGAATTTTGGCAAGAGAATGCACTGATCATAGCAAAAACCCTCTTCCAACAACACAAGAGAAGAAGACTCTACACATGGACATCACCAGATGGTCAACAACAAAATCAGATTGATTATATTCTTTGCAGCCAAAGATGGAGAAGCTCTATACCATCAGGAAAAAAGAAGACCAGGAGCTGACTGTGGCTTAGATCATGAACTTACTGCCAAATTCAGACTTAAATTGAAGAAAGTGGAGAAAACCACTAGACCATTCAGGTATGTCCTAAATCTAATCCTTTATGATTATTCAGTGGAAGTGACAAATAGCTTAAGGGACTAGATTTGATAGACAGAGTGACTGATGAACTATGGGCGGAGGTTTGTGACATTTTACAAGAGGCAGGAATCAAGATCATTCCCAAGGAAAAGAAATGCAAAAAAGAAAAATGACTGTCTGAGGAGGCCTTACAAATAGCTGTGAAAGAAGAGAAGTAAAGGAGAAAAGGTAAGATTTACCCATTTGAATGCAGAGCTCCAAAGTATAGCAAGGAGAGATAGGAGAGCCTTCTTCAGTGATCAGTGCAAAAAAATAGAGGAAAACAATAGAATCGGAAAGACAAGAGATCTATTCAAGAGATACCAAGAAAACGTTTCATGCAAAGATGGGCTCAATAAAGGACAGAAATGTTATGACTTAACAGAAGCAGAAGATATTAAGAAGAGGTGGCAATAATACATAGAAGAACTATACAAAAAAGATCTTCATAACCCAGATAATCACAATGGTATAATCACTCACCTAGAGCCAGACATCCTGGAATGTGAAGTCAAGTGGGCCTTAGAAAGCATCACTATGAACAAAACTAGTGGAGGTGATGGAATACTGGTTGAGCTATTTCAAATCCTGAAAGATGATGCTGTGGAAGTGCTGCACTCAATATGTCAGCAAATTTGGAAAACTCAGCAGTGGCCACAGGACTGGAAAAGGTCAGTTTTCACTCCAATCTCAAAGAAAGGCAATGCCAAAGAATGCTCAAACTACCACACAATTGCAACATGCTAGCAAAGTAATGCTCAAAATTCTCCAAGACAGGCTTCAGCAATACATGAACCATGAACTTCCAGATGTTCAAGGTGGATTTAGAAAAGGCAGAGGAACCAGAGATCAAATTGCGAACATCTACTGTATCATTGAAAAGCAAGAGAATTCCTGAAAAACATCTGTTTCTGTTTTATCGACTATGCCAAAGCCTTTGACTGTGTGGATCACAATAAACTGTGGAAAATTCTAAAAGAGATGGGAATACCAGACCACCTGACCTACCTCTTGAGAAATCTGTATACAGGTCAGGAAGCAACAGTTAGAACTGGACATAGAATAACAGACTGGGTCCAAATCAGGAAAGGAGTACGTCAGGGCTGAAAAGTGTCACCCTGTTTATTTAACTTGTACGCAGAGCACATCATGCAAAATGTTGGGCTGAATGAAGCACAAGGTGGAATCAAGATTGCCGGGAGAAATATCAGTAACCTCAGATATGCAGATAACACCACCCTTATGGCACAAAGCGAAGGAGAACTAAAGAGCCTCTTGATGAAAGTGTAAGAGGAGAGTGAAAAAGTTGGCTTACAGCTCAACATTCAGAAAACGAACATCATGGCATTAGGTCCCATCACTTCATAGCAAATAGATGGGGAAACAGTGGCTGACTTAATTTTTTGGGCTCCAAAATCACTGCAGATGGTAACATGAAATTAAAAGACGCTCATTCCTTGGAAGGAAAGTTATAGGCAACCTAGACACCATATTGAAAAGCAGAGACATTACTTTGCCAGCAAAGTCTGTCTAGTTAAGGCTATGGTTTTTCTAGTAGTCATGTATGGATGTGAAATTTGGAATATAAAGAAAGCTGAGCGCCAAAGAATTGATGCTTCTGAACTGTGGTGTT
This sequence comes from Bubalus kerabau, assembly GCF_029407905.1. NCBI lineage: Eukaryota > Metazoa > Chordata > Mammalia > Artiodactyla > Bovidae > Bubalus > Bubalus kerabau. The sequence goes on from NC_073626.1 coordinate 63,827,465, forward strand.
GGAGAAGACTCTTGAGAGTCCCTTGGATTGCAAGGAGATCCAACAGTGCCTCCTAAAAGAGATCAGTCCTGAGTGTTCATTGGAAGGACTGATGGTGAAGCTGAAACTCCAATACTTTGGCCCCCTGATGTGAAAAGCTGACTCATTTGAAGCGACCCTGATCCTGGGAAAGATTCAAGGTGGGAGGAGAAGGGGACAACAGAGCAGACTCAATAGACATGAGTCTGGGTAAACTCTGGGTATTGGTGATGGACAGGGAGGCCTGGAATGCTCCAGTCCATGGGGTCACAAAGAGTCAAATAGGACTTGGCGACTGAACTGAAACTAAACTGAACGGAACTATGGTGGAGGTAATGAAGATAATGGTGATCTTCAAAAAGTCCACGCCTGTACTGCTACACTCAGTGCCGCCAACCCTGCATCAGGCCACTGCTGACCCACGCCTCTGCTAGAGACTCTTGGACACTCTGGGACAAGTTTGGGTCAGTCTCTTTTGGGGTCACTGCTCCTTTCTCCTGGGTCCTGGTGTGTACAAGTTCTGTTTGTGTCCTCCAAAAGTCTATTTCCTAGTCCTGTGTAAGTTCTGGCAGCTCTGTGGTGGGGTTAATGGTGACCTCCTCCAAGAGGGCTTATGCCATACCTGTCTGCTCCACCCCACCATACCTATTCCCTTTCTTCTTATTTTTATTATATTCTCCTTTCTTTTTCGTATTACCTCTGTTGTACTTATCATAATATGACACTTTAGTAGATACTTGGTGATGGTTTAGTTGCTAAGTCACGTCCAACCCTGTTGTAATCCCATGGACTGTAGCCCACCAGACTCCTCTATCCATTGAATTCTCTAGGCAAGAATACCAGAGTGATGACTTTAGCTCCACCCCCATCATCTGGTCCTGAAGGCCTCTCTTTCCATTCTGAGTTCTCAGAAGATGGTTCTTGGATGCTGGTGAAGTGAAACCACTTCCTCTGTCTCACTGGAGGAAAGTCAACAATGACCTCTGCAAAGAAGGTAGCTGAGAAGCAGCATAACCCCATGGATAGCATCTGTAGAAAACTGTGAGCCATCCAAAAGAGAGAAGACATTTCTGATCCCATCCAACAGATTATCAAATACCAGTCTAGCAGTTTTTACAGCCCACAGACTAACCCCAAGAAAGATTTTGAAGAGGTCCTGAAAAAAATGATGGATGAGCACATCCCTCTGCTCGACATGCTCTTCTTCAGTCCTGAGAAAGACGGCACCTTCGCTTCACAGTCTCAGATAGTGTCTCCAAGAACCCCATTCATCTCTCATATCAGCTCTCCTGAGAATGCAACATACTCACTTATCCTCACAAGTTCTGAAAACATCTCAAGGCTGAGATCGCAGAGCTCCCAGAATTATACATCTTTGACACAGCAGATCACAAAAAGGGAGCTCTTCGCTAACAAGGATTTTACTAACTATTGTAGTGGAAATGATTTTAGTACCTTAGCACTTGACTTTGATTCCACCTCTGATCAGAGCTCTGAATTTTTAACTCAGGATTCAGTGGTGAAAAAAATTATCTCTGAATGAAGAGGTGTGGAAACAAGGAACTGACGATGGCAAGGAAGATGTAACCTATAGCAACAACAGGACCTGTGAAGAGTTGCTTAGGAGTATTTTTAATGTACGTGACTCCAAATGCAGAGTCACGTACTCTGCATTGAATAATTTTTACTGAGCTTATCATCAGTTTTACCAGCTGCAGTCATTGACTGGAACTATTTACATCTTATATGTGTTGCCTCACAAGAAATACATACTTCATATACATAAAACCACTGTACAAATTTAGCTCCAATTTTTAAGTCTGCTTTTCTTAGAGATGTACTCTTTTTAAAATTTCCACATGTTTAGCATGTCAATGGTTCATGATCACTGTAACAAAATTAATAATATGGAGAAAAGAAAGGAAAAAAAGAACTCATCAGTAATCCTGTTTCCCTGAGTAACTGATGTTAATGATTTGTTGTATAACCTGCCCCCACAAATTCCTCGGTCAATATGGTTTTCTTTCATTTGGATTAAAACTTTTTTATTATAGAAACTTTCAAACATATACAGAAGTGGAGAGGGTATTATGACCCTTATACATGTATCATAAATAATGATGTCTCATTTTTCCTCCACTTTCCTCTGCTCCACTCTGGATTGTTCCTGTTGTTATTCAGTTGCTAAGTTGTGTCCGACTCTTTGCGACCCTAGGGACTGTAGCTGGCCAGGCTCTTCTGTCCTCCACTATCTCCCACTAAGTCTGGATTAGTTGGAGGCAAGTCTAAGACATCATATTATTTCATCTGTAAACACTTCAGTACATTAGAAAGATAAAGACTGATTTCAGATATAGCTATATAATGTCTTTAAATTTTTTTTTTTTTTAAATTCTATTATTGGAGTATAATTGCTTTGCAATGTTGTGTTTGTTTCTGTTGTACAATGAAGTGAATAAGCTATATGTATACACATATAACCTCCCTTTTGAGCCTCCCTCTCACCCCCACATCCCACCTCTATAGGTCACTGCAGAGCACTGAGCTGAGCTCCTGAGCTATACAAAACTTCACACTAGCTGTCTATTTTTCACATGCACAATGTCATTTTTATGACTAAAGCTGTAAATTAATTTCTTAATATCAAATACCTTACCAACATTCAAGTTTTCTCATTTGTATGAAAAGTTTATATTTTCTTAAATAGTTTATTTGTTCAAATCAGTATTCAAGAAAGGGTTGTTCATTGTTATTGGTTATCTGAAGTTTATATTTTCTTAAATAGTTTATTTGTTCAAATCAGTATCCAAGAAAGGGTTGTTCATTATTATTGGTTATCTGCCTTATCTCTCTGTTCCTTTTCCATTGTTTTTATATTTTAAGTTATTTGTTAATGAAACTGGCTATTTTATCTCTTCATTTTCTCCAATCTGAATTTTAGTGACTGTGTGACCATAGAAACACAACCTGGTTTTTGTCCCTTATATTTAGAGGCTTGATCAGGTAAATGTTTTATCTTTTTTTTTTGGTAGACTCTGTATAAATGGTTTTTTTTTTTTTCCTTCTGCCACATCAAGTGGCAGGCATGTGGGATCTTAGTTCCTTGGCCAGAGATCAAACTCTCACCCCCAGAATTAGAAGCATGGAGTTTTAACTGGACCACCAGAAAAGTCACAGTATATGTAATTTTATCAAAAGATAAAACAATTTGAGAGTGAAGGCCTAGATTTATTCTTGCATTAGATGTTGTGAAGGTTAGTAGTTTATCATTCCTTCCTACTTTGTTAACTGAGATATCTATAAAAAGAAACTCTATGCTGCTTATCAGTTGATATGGCTGTGGCTGAATCTTATTTCCCAAAGGAAAGGCTAGATAAAAGCTTGATTGTGTTTCTAATTGAAAATAAACTCCAGATATTGTGTCTCTTTAAAAAAAAAAAAAAAGAATACTGGAACAGGTTGCTATGTTCTTCTCCAGGGGAATCTTCCTGACCCAGGAATCGAACCTGGGTCTCCTGCACTGCAGGAGATTCTTTACCAACAGCTAGAAGGGAAGCATAAAGTAGACACTTAGAGATTTTTATTTACTTAACTAAAAATAAATGAGAGTTTCGGGCTTTCATTCTGTGCACAAAAAACATATAAGTAAATGTGCTTTTATATATCTCCTTGGAAAAAAATCCTTATGATGATTTTCTGCAGAAAAAATACTTCCTTATCTGTATGTTTGATGCTAAGAATGGCTGGTTGTTTTCCTGATGGCAGATGTGCTGCCATTTATCATGAGCTGTGGAAAATCCGTGAGTAGTAGTGTTGAATCAGTGGAAACATTTTCCTTCAAATTGCTAGAAATCATCAAAATGAAACCTGTAATGCTTGTCAAACAGGCTCTGGAATAACATTTTGTAAGTTTAGGCAGCAAAGAAATGCTTTGTCACAAAAGTGAGAATGATCTAGGTAGGACTTTTTAGGCAGTTTGGATACTAGAATGGGAACCACTGAGAAATCAGTTTATCTGACAGTCAGCAAAAATGTAAAGGGTCTCTGTAAGCATCCTGCAAAGGGAAAATTGAAATGATCAAATAAGGTAAAAAAAAAAAAAAAATCTACATGAAACTGTGGGCGTGGGCAGTAAATAAAAAGTTGAGAAAGGGACAGGCAGAGAGAGTACAGAAATCCATAGGTAAATGTTAGGTTTCATTTGCAGGTAATCACTTCATTGTGACTGCACATGAGAATTCTCGGAGTACTTAAAAAATATACCAGTGCCAGTGAAGGGCCTGGACAGATGTGTTTTGTCTTGTTTTTTGCTCCCCAAATGATTCTTATGATCTCATAAGGGCTGGGAACCACAATATTACATGACTTGCCCCCAAAACTCTTTTCTAGCCATTTTTTTAGTGGTGAGCAGAAACTACTAGATTAACTCCTTTATATCATCTATTATAAAAGTATAAACATTAAAGGAGAAACAAACAAAAATTACTGAAATTTAAGTGTGGCTATGAACCTCAGCCTATCTAAGCTTCATTATTTTATAACCAGGAAGGGAGGAAATTGTGGAATCTTCTCTGAATCGTACTAAAAGAGAATTATTGTTTTTCTTCATTTTGTGGCATTTCAGGAGGTGTTGTAAAAATATCAGCTATAGGTGCCCCTAAAAGTTATTGTCCCTTAAAAGAAAATTAAAAAATCTAGTTATCAGAATATTGTTTTAAGGAAGTACTTGCCAGGGAAGCACGAATGTGAGTTGTGAACAATAAGAGAGAGACCCTAAGATCAAACTTTTATTTACTCATGTTGATGTACTTATTGTCTAATCTGTGATAGGGGAGGGACAATATCTGTTTTGTTCATTGTCAGAGACACTTCTTCCTCTGAGTCTGGAACATAGTAGCTGCTTTGTATATGTTTATTGAAACAATAAAATTTATTAGAAGGGAGTGAAAAAGCTGATGGTGGGCAACCTGTAGAGAAAACATTAAGTGTCAGAGTTGTCCAAAGCTGTTGGAGAGGGGAAAACGTTGCTTCTGATATAATAATCTTGGGTATCTCATAGAATTAGACTCCTGATTTTGGTGGCAAGAGAGGGATATTACTAGGGTTGGATGAGTCCTGGTGAAGGGGTGTACATATCATTTAGATTACCAGGCTGATGCTGGCTCCAACTCTTACGGTTCCATCTCCTTCAGAAGCAAGAGAAGCTAGAGCCCAGGGACAAACAGCTACCATCTCAGAAGAATCACTGTTATTTCATCATTTTAATGAAGTATTCATTTTAAGGTAGGAAATACCCCATGAAAATACTCTGACATAATGAAGAGTGAGAGACTTGGAAGCAAGGAAAGTTGGAGTTACTCTTTAAAGCAGAGTTTTAAGATGGGTAGTTTCATTAAGTTATTGTGACTTGATTGGAATAGATTTGGATAAGCTTGTTTTTTGTTTGTTTTCTCTTAATTTTTACAGTTAAAGGAATACCTGTAATAATGCACTACCTAGAGAATTTGTACCTTCATATCTTTCATACATTTCATTGGTATGATGTTATACTTTTATATTAATTGTATTATATCATATGCATTAAAATTACAATTTGACTTATATTGCCTCTTCTTTTTCAGTTCTTTTTTTTAATGAATTTTTCTCTTTTCAGCAACGCAGGTTAAAATTAATCAGCAAGGGCAACAATAGACTTTTAACAAGAGTTTCTGAGCAAACACTACCCACAATCTGATAATGTAAATATAGGAAATGAAAAGCAACAGAAAAAGAAAACCAAAAAAATTCCACTAACATTTTTATCAGCCCTATCATATTGAACATCAACTTGTCCTTATTTACAGACATAATAATTTTCTATATTTATAAGAAACTTAGATTTTCCTGGCAGATGGGCGATAGAAGATACCATGTCAGCATTACTTTTTTTTTTTTCCCAAAATTCTGACAAAACTTTTGTCAAAACTTGTGAGGGGAATTTCAAATGAGAGTTATTAAACTGTATTAGATAATCATTTAATAATAGAGAAAAAGTGTTAATGTCAGCAGTTAACATCAGCCAAGTCAACCAGCATTATAACTCAATTATAACTTAGGCTAGATATGAAACAGAAGAGACACAAAAGGAAAAGTCATGTGCTGTGTTGTTGTTTGGGAAGTCTTGCCCTTAATTTGAACTCTTTTGACTGGAACATAAAATCTCAGGAAATTCAAGCCACTAGAAATTCCGCTTCTTTCTTGGCTAACATAGTAGCACTGTGCAACAGCTGAAAAACCACATTTTTGTGTGTTTGTCATTTAATTCTCTTCTACCACCTGCGTGTGGCAAACCATCTTTCCACAGTTGCCAATTGTAGCTTTGCCAGCTGCTGGACAAAAATGGGGGATAAATTTAACTTTCTGAGAACATTTTGATCCACTAGTTATGTATGCTCTAGACAGGCTCATTCTCATTGGTCATCTAGAATTTGCTACTGCCTAAGTGCAGTGGGTGCTGTAGGTTCAGTTAGTTGGCAGTGTACTGAGATAATAATTGCTATTTGAAACTGTTCATTAAAGCTGTTTAAATTAAAGGGAAATGATGGACTAACCTATCATGAGTTTCTGTATCTAATTAGCTGAAACAATTAAGATAAAGGGAATGACTCAGCTGAATAAGTGAACATACTTTAGAATTCTGTGTACTTGGATTCGAATTCTGCTTCTTCCTCCTTATTGCAGTGTGACATAGAAGTAAGTTTTATTACCTTTCTAAGTTACAGTTACTACATCTATAATATAGGAATTATTTCTACCTTATATATTTATTCAGCCTTCCTTGGTGGCTTAGACGGTAAAAAAATCCTCCTGTAATGCAGGAGATCCTGGTTCAATCTCTGGGTCAGGAAGATCTACTGGAGAAGGGAATGGTTACCTACTTCAGTATCCTTGCCACGTCCATGGAGAATCCCATGGACAGAGGAGCCTGGCAGGCTACAGTCCATGGGGTCGCAAAGAGTCAGACACGACCGAGCGACTAACACTTTCATGTACCGGACAGTGAAAAAGTACTTAAGGTACAGTGCTCAACAAAACAACTATGGCTATTGATTTAATGGAACTTACAGCATAGGGAGGGAGGCATATATTAAGAATGAAAGTGAAAGTGAAGTCACTCGGTCGTGTCCGACTCTTTGCGACCCCATGGACTATAGCCTACCAGGCTCCTCAATCCTTGGAATTTTCCAGGCAAGAATATTGGAGTGGGTTGCCATTTCCCTCTCCAGGGGATCTTCCTGACCCGGGGATCGAACCTGGGTCTCCCACATTGCGGGCAGATGCTTTTACCTTCTGAGCCACGAGGGAAGCCCACAAATAAATATATTAAGAATACCCACAGATAAATCTATGATTTCAAATTGGGAAGCTGTTGTGAAGGAAAGTATTGTGAAGTATGCACTATCATGAGAACCCAATTTAGGCTGAATAATTAGTGAAATTTTCTGCAAATAAGTTATGTTTGATTTGAGATTGGAATAATGAATATAGGTGTTTTGTGAAATGGAAGGAGCAAGGAAGGAAAAAAATACATTTTAGGAACAGGAAACAGAGTGTGCAAAGGTATAGCACTTTCAAGGAACTGACTTAAGATAAAAGGAGTAATTATAGTGTGACTTGAGGCTAGATATAGAGATTATACAGGGATTTGGCTGTGTAAGAATTTGAAATTTTGTCTTAAAAGCCAATGAAAAAGGGTTAAAGCAGGAAAATGATAAAATTGGATTTGCAATTTTAAATGGTTAGCTCATGTACTATTTGGAGAATGGACCAGGGGAGAGAGACTGGCCTAAGCTGGATGGTTCTAGGTGCAGTCTTGGGGAAATATGGTGGTAGCTTCCAATATGGTTGTGATGAAAAGATGGGATTCATAGATAGTTAAAGAAAACATCATTAGACTGGTGATTGATATAGAGAAAGGAGTGGAAAGGAGAGACACTTGCCAGTGTTGATTCTTGTTCAGTCTTGAGGACCTGAGAATATGGTTATTCTATTCAGTGAACAAGGAAACCTCAAAGAAGACTAGCTTTGGAGAAAGGATGTTTGGGACATGTTGAGTTTTAGGCAACTTTGACACATGTGATATATACAGGCGGTCTTCAGATTTGTAGATCTGAAGCTGTAGAAGAGGTAAAACATGATATAAAGTTGGGAATTATCAGTGATTTGATGTCTATTGAAGTCAAAGGTGTAGATTAGATTGCCTGGGGAGAGAGTAGAGTATAAGAAGAAAAGAGGGACAAAAACTAAGCCTTTAGGGATATCAGTATCAGATCAGATCAGTCGCTCAGTCGTGTCCGATTCTTTGCGACCCCATGAATCATATAGTCTAGGTAAAAACCAGATACAAGTGAGGGTGACTGAGAAGGAGTGACTGAAGATTTGAGAGGAATGTGGCATCCTCTAAGTATATATTTCACTCAGTAAAAACACTTTTAAACTGTTTTTGAGAGTACCTCTACTATTTTGTATTTCCACTAGCAAAATATATGAGTTCCAGTCTGTCCACAATCTTGACAAGCACTGAGTAGTGTCAGTTCTTAGTCTTCAATTGTTTTTTTCTCTTATTAGATGTGTATCAGTTTAGTTCAGTTCAGTCACTTAGTCACGTCTGACTCTTTGTGACCCCATGAACTGCAGCATGGCAGGCCTCCCTGTCCATCATCAACTCTGGGAGGTGCTGTAAAATCTCATTGTATAGGTGTGTATAGTAGTATCTCATTGTTTTAATTTGCATTTCCCTAGTGGCTAATAAGTTTGGAACTTTTTTCACATGCTTATTATGTGTACATCTTCTGCATGTCTTCTTTGGTGAAGTATTTGTTCAAATATTTTGCCCATTTAAAAAATGGATTTTTTTTTTTTTGTACTGTATTAAGAGTTCTTTATATATTTTGGATATAAGTCCTTTGTTAGATATGTGATTGGTATTTTTCTCCAATCTATATAACTTTTCCTTCTTTTGTCAATATCTTTTATGGGAGAAAAGTTTCTTATCTTTGTAATCTCAGTTTATCATTTTTGAATTTTATAGATACATGCTTTTCATGTTTGATATGTGGGGAGAGTGTGTAATTTCCTCAGTTCTGTCTCACTACAACAAAGATTTGAAATGGCAGACCAGTGTTACAGCTGTTACAGCTGAGTTTTACTTGGTAAAGAAAGTCCATCCCTGAGGTATGTATGCTATGCTAAGTCACTTCAGTCGTGTCCGACTCTGTGTGACCCCATAGACGGCAGCCCACCAGGCTCCGCCATCCCTGGGATTCTCCAGGCAAGAATACTGGATTGGGTTGCCATTTCCCTCTCCAATGCATGAAAGAGAAAAGTGAAAGTGAAGTCGCTCAGTCGTGTCCGACTCTTAGCGACCCCATGGACTGCAGTCTACCAGGCTCCTCTGTCCATGGATTTTCCAGGCAAGAGTACTGGAGTGGGGTGCCATTGCCTTCTCTGAGACCCAAATCCATTCGGCTTCCTCTTTTTATAGTGTTGTCTCCTCCCTGCCGGCCCCCCCGCCCCCCCGCCCCTCACCTACCACTAATCTACCTTATGCAAATAAAGGCTAGCCAGGAAGGGGGCATTTTTGTTTCACCAGAGGCTCTCACTCCAGGATTTAGAGTTTTCCTTTGTTCCCATTTTGCGGGCTTTTCCCTTTGTCTTTTAGCCACAACCATTTGGGACTCCTAGTTCCTACTATAACTACCTAACATGTCTAAGAACTCTTTGAAAAGACCATCATTATGCTACACTGAATTTCCTTTGTGCCTTTGTAAAAAGTAATTACCCATATACATGTATGGGTCCATTTCTGGATTCTCTGTTCTCTTCCATTGATACCATATTGTAACGTTACATTAGATTTTGAAATTAGGTAGTGTTAGTCTTTCAATTCTGTTCTTTATGCAGATTGTTTTGCCTATTCTAGATCCCTTTTATCTCCATATGAATTTAGAATCACCTTGCCAGTTTTTACATAAAAGCCTTCTGGGGTTTTGTTTGGAATTGGGCAGAATCTCTAGAATAACTTGGAGAGAAATGAGACTAGATAAGTTTCCTTGAGAGAAGAAGTAAAATTCACATTTTGCCTGCAATGGTTATGCCATTGAGTGCTTGTGTTTGGACTGGTGGGCAGAAAAAAATGTGAAATGGGCTCCAAGAAAAGAAGTGAAAAGAAGTAAAAGAAAAAAGAATATTTGACTATTAGGAATGAAAATCTTGGTAGGGTTAAATGAATGATTATTAATTATTGTGGATTCAATACATATGCAAGAGACATTCAAAAGAGACTGAGTGATTTCAATTTGAGAGAAAAGCACACTCTTTTCACATAAAAGAAACATTCAACACTTAATGGCTGCTCTAATGGAAGCAAAACAGAGTAATGCTCTTAGCTGGATTGGGGAGAGATTATAACAGAAGAGTTGAACTGAATTTTTGTGCACTGTAATTTCTGTCTTAAATAAAAGAACAGTAACAACTGTGATGTTATCCATTTCCCTAACTCAAATGTCTGTAATTAAGAAACTGAATTCACCCATCTCTACTTATTATGAATGTCAGAGTTTTTAAGCCTTAATAGCTTTCAGAATGCTTCTCAACTGAGGAAAATTTCACAGATTCGAATAAAAATGTCTCAGGGATATCCGGGAGCTAATGGATGACTTGTTTCCTTGTTCTCTATGTCTTTATTAATAAATACAAAGAGAGCTATATTAGATAATTTACCTCATAGACTTTAAAGTTTCTGCTTTCTTAGCCTATTTATTTCTGTTGCTATTTTAGTACTCAGTACCACTTGAAATACTTAGAGAGATGTCTTAAGAGGTATTTAATGATGCAGAGACTAGGAGGAAGGGACTAATCAAGGAATTAGTACAGAAGATGTCTATGAGGGTTGGTTAGGCAAACAAAACCCTTTCTTTTTAACATGAAAGTCTTTCAAAGTAGACTTTGTTGACTTATCAACTCCTCTGCCTCTTGCAATAACAAAACAGGAGTTAATATTTCAAATTCTTACTTTATAAAAGACAGGTTGCTAAGGTCAGCTCTTACCCTGAAGAACACTAATTTCTTTGCTTCACTGCATTTCTCAGGGCACTGTGGTTATCTGTAATAGTCCAAATCAAGGTTTGAGATGAAGTAGAGTCTATACTCTGCCATAATCATCCTCTAAATATGAGTCATTTTCCTGAAAGTGAGTTTCTAAAAGGTCTGACATACCTCATAATCCAAGGTTTAAAACTTTGTGGAAAACATATAAACTTGTAGTGTAGATAATTTGATCTTACTTCTTAGGAAGTGATCTTGTTCTTCATCCACTTACTACATCTGTAATATCTCAGGGCAGGACTTTGAGGTATTCATTAAAAGTTTGTTGAATATATTGAATAATTGGTAGAACAGGGACCAAGATCTCAGTTCCCTTAATTACTAGTTTTTTTTTTTAATTACTTTAAAAGTAAAATTTAAGCTCCAACAAATTAGACACAGTAAATAAATTTCCTTACAAGAAACCAGTTTGCAAGTGTTTTGTTGTTTTTATTTTTAAACCCAACTAACAGCCAGACAGCCAGCAAGTTTTAAGTCTCCCTATACTTAAAAGTTTGGAAAAGTAGTTTAAGATATTCTGCTAAGCCTCCAACAACTGACAAGTTTCCTTCCTCGTATTTTGAATTGCTACTTCATTGACTCACTCTGACACCAATATTGCATTAGCCTGCTTCACAAACGGGTAATGGAGAGATAAGGGGATTAAAACTTTTGGAGACATATTTGGCAATAAAAATATCAAATCTTTCACTAGGCTACCGACAGCATTTGGACAACACGCAGATCAAATTTTGAGGCAATTCTGAGTCACAGAAATGATTTAAAGGGGCCTAGAAGCAATGTAAAATGAAACTGGATTTCAACACACCTGGGAGTTATTGGTATCTAAACATATCAGTCTCTACTTCTTTTGCAATACAAAAAAAAATTCTAAATGTTGGCATAAAGATAATCTAGGACTCTTAAATGATAGAATTAGTTACAGCATAGGAGCTCATTAAAGGGAATATATTAAAGAGTTTTCTGAATTTTATTTTAGTCTGTATTTTCACAAATTCTCAGAGGCCTCCAGGGTTCTATCTGTCATCACAATTCTCAAGAGATGAGCAGTCTTTTTAAAAAATATAAGTTGTGGAAAGTTGTTCATACAACAACAGGTGAGTTTCCTGTAGGGGTGTTACTTTTACCTTTATATTAAAAGTATATTTTAAATTAAATAAATACCTAATCATAATTGAAGGGCGGGCTTTCCAGTGGCTCTAGTGGTAAAGAACCCACCTGCCAATGCATGAGACACAGGAGATGTGGGTTTGACCCCTGGGAAGGGAAGATTCCCCTGGAGGAGAGCATGGCAACCCACTCCAGTATTCTTGCCTGGAGAATTCCATGGACAGAGGAGTCTGGCAGACTACATCCATGGGGTTGCACAGAGTGGGACATTACTGAGGCGACTTAGCACACATAGTTTAAAATGTCAAAAAATGTTAAATGTTATGAAAAATGGTCATACCTGCCACCTTCCCAACACTATCTTACAGTATTTTGGTAATTACTTCTGGTATTTATCTCCATGTGTGTGTATTAGTCACTCAGTTGTGTCCAACTCTGTAGCCCACCAGGCTTCTCTGTTCATGGAATTCTCCAGGCAAGAATACTAGAGTGGGTAGCCATTCCCTTCTTGAGTGTCTCTTCCTGACCCAGGGATCCAACTTGGGTCTCCTGCATTGCAGGCAGATTCTTTACTGTCTGAGCCACTAGGGAAATGCATTTACTTCCATATATCTAACCCACTAAATACTCCGTTACTTTGCTTTGTCATTTTTGAACATTATATGTTGACTTCCTCCTGCAGAGATTGTAGATTTTGTCTCTTATGCCCCCCTTTTCTGCTTATTTAACTATGTATGGTGGTATTAAATTTTTCTGTTAAATCCATAGTTACTCCTTCTATAGTGTGATAATATGAAAAAGATTAACTACCAAGCCAAGTAGTATACCTTGTTTACATTTCTGTTCTTGTACAATATTTTGCTTTTCAGCTAAGAATCATGTTTTTCTTGCTTTAGAGAATTACCTAGTTTTCTTTTCCTTTTGTTTGTTTTTTTCTTTCATTTGCTTAATTTTCTTAAGTCTATGACATCTCTGTTCTTCTGTCCTCTCCAAGAGCTCTGTAAAATGCCTTCTATTACAATTTTCCAGGAGTCAGTCTTTGGTAAATTAATCATAAATCTGACATAATTCCACTCTCCTCAGCTATAGTCGCTTGCTAAGATCTGCTGAAATGTTATTTTGGGAACTCCTTTTCCCTCTCCCCTTGAATCTCTAATTTCTATATTTCTTTTCCTTGCTGTATCTTCTCTGGTACATTCATGATATTGAATTTATGAGAGGTAAAATTTTAATATCCTTAGTGTTGGATAGGGTTTTCTTTTTTCTCTAACCTATTCTTTGACTAATCATTTGCATTGATACACACATTGAGGTCAGAAATGATTTGGCCTTAGCAGTAAGAAGGTCATGTTCCACTGCCTTCTGATCTTTGTAATGTTTTTTCTCATTCTCTTTGCGTGACCTAATCCTTCTAGGATCATCTGTTTTTTCTTGTTCTGAAACTGTATAAGGATGTACCTTGATACAGATCTTTTTACATCCATTTCGCTAGGCAGTATTCAAAGGACACTCATTTCCTTCTGTTTAAGCAAATCTTGTATTTTTTGTTTAAAATAATTTATTCTTCTAGTTTCCTTGTTTCTTTTTTTAAAGGACTACTTCCTCCTCCCAGCTTAATCAAGATATAATTGACATATATCATTGTGTAAATTTAAGGTGTACAACAGGATAAATTTGATATATGTTTATACTGAGAAATCATTACAACATTACAACATTAGAATTTCTTGAAATTCTTTAATTTCCCTTTGGAGATTCTGTGTCATCCCACAGTTCCTTCATTCTTTTCTTTATTTTCTCTCTCATCCTCTTTTCTTCCTGCTCCTCCCCTTTCCTCTTTTCCCCTTGTTCTCTCTTTCCCTCTCTCTTTCTTTCTCTTCTCCCTCCTTTCCTGTCTTCCTGCTATTCCTCTCCTCCTGGCCATCACTTTTCCTCTTAACACATTCTGGGAGATATATTTGACTTTATCAACTAACCTTTCTTCACTCATGAATAAAAAAAAAAAATAGCTTCATCTGCCATATCTTTAATACCTGAGAACTTTAACTTGCTCTATAAATATTCATTTTGATGCATGTAATACTTTTCCTTTAATAGTTGGGATAGTCATTTTTTAGCTCACTGATAGTATCATTTATAGCTTACTATAAAATTTCTTCTGTTCCCACCATTCTCTGTGTCATCTGAGTGTCTTTCTTTTCTTCCTGTTGACTGGTATATATTTCCATGTGGAAATTTTTGTATGTTTGGTATTCTTGACTTTCCATTCATTTTAGAATGAGTCACTGAAACACTAGTGGAAGTTATGTGCATTGTTGGGCATGGATAAATCATAGCTTTTTCTTTAGGATTATCAAGTAATCAATCAATTTTTTTTTTTATTTTTTAACTTTGAACCTTCAAATGTCAGTATATGAAATGAGGGATTGGCTAATTTTGTCTGTAAAGGACAAATTAATATTTTAGGTTTAATGGGTGCTTTATAGTAATCATCACAACTGCAGATTGTTGCCAACTTAGAATGGCTTGACTTAAAGATTTATTTGACTTTGTGACTGTGTGAAAGTGATATGCATTCAGTAGAAACCATACTTCAAATTTTGAATTTTGTTCTTTTTTGGAGCTGTGATATGCAGTAGGATACTCTTATGTGATGCTGGACAGTGGTAGAGAGTCACAGGTCCCAGTTAGTCACACAATCATGGCAGTAAGCAGTCAATATGCTCACAACCATTCTGTACCCATACAAACATTATTTTTCACATTCAGTGAAGTATTAAATAAATTACATGAGATATTCAAAACCTAATTATAGAATAGGCTTTCCATTAGATGATTTTGCCCAATTGCAGGCTAATGTAATTATTCTGAGTACATTTAAAGTAGGCTAAGCTAAGTTCTGGTATTTGGTAGGTAAGGTGTATTAAATGCATTTTCAATTTAAGATATTTTCAGTTTATGATGGGTGTATTGGGAAGTCTAAGTTGAGGAAGATCTGTACTCAACTCTGCCCTTATAGTGAGTGAATAAAGCCACAGGCAATAGTAAATGAATGTGTGTGGTTGTGTTCCAAGAAAACTTTATTTATTAAAAAAGTAGTAAACTAAATTTGGCCTGAAAGCTCTAATTTGCAGACCCCTGACAGAGAATGTTACTTTTAGGGCTTTCATTACTTTAGAAATGATTTCTCGATACTTTTTACCAGGAGTTGAAGATAAGGCAGGAAATTAGTCTGCTGGTGTTCCAGACCCAGGCAGGGAAAGGCAGCTGAGGGTTGTACCATTTAATATGGAGATCCTCATTTATTACCCCCTTCTGCTTGACATCCCCAAATCCTATACTCCTGTAGTTCAATTTCTTAATAGTGTTTCTCAACCTAATGTGCATAAGAAAAACCTGAGGATCTTAAAGTGCAGGCTCAGATATATGAGCTTTAAAGTTGGACTGGAGGGTCTATATTTCTGATAAGCTTCTGAATGATGTTGATGCTGCTGATCCTCAAGGAACATTTTGAATTGCTAGCAAGGGAATAAATACCATATTTTCTATGGATAGAAGAGAGAAGAAATCTAGTTTTCTCTCTACAGGCTTTCAAACAATCCTAATGTTTCCTGCCCCATTTTTCACTCAGGCCTTCCGTGGCTCAGATCCCTGAGTCTTTCTAGTTTTCTATAAGTAAATTGACTAGCTTTTTGTCAGTGTCCTTTTCTATAGGCAGCTAGATTTTCAATTCCTGTTCTGGTCATGTTCAGTTATTTATTTTTTCATTTATTTTCCAATTTTGTGTATATATTTGGCATTCCTTTCTTTGTTTTAGTGAAGATGGAGCTTGTACTTTGCACTTTGTAAAAAGCATTTGGAATAATATTTTTGAGGATGGAAAGAACATGTTTAAAATTGAAACTGAATTAGAAAGTAGACTATCACAAAATATTTTCTTGAACTATTTAATCAGGTATAATGACAAATCAAATTTTTATTATATCCAACCTGAAATGGTAAAGGAATTTAAATGTATATATATAAGTAACTTCTGGAATATTTCAAAATGTTTGCTGAGGGACAATCATGATTATTCTTTGACTTTGGATTTTGTCAGTTTTGAATTTGTTACTGAAGGGATCCTTAAGAAGAGCTTAATTTCTCCCAATTCCATTATCTGAATTTATCCTTTGAACTATTTATATTATATTAAAATGAATCAGAGAAATAAATACTTCCTGTCATGGAATTACTTATGGCAAATCTGAACCAGTATCCTTGGCCTTCCCTTGTGGCTCAGCTGGTAAAGAGTCTGCCTGCAATGTGGGAGACCTGGGTTTGATCCATGGGTTGGGAAGCTCTACTGCAGAAGAGAAAGGCTACCCATTTCAATTTTCTGGCCTAGAGTCACAAAGAGTAGGACAGGACTGAACAACTTTCACTTTCAACCTGAACCAACCTTCAGATCAGATCAGATCAGTCGCTCAGTCGTGTCCGACTCTTTGCGACCCCATGAATCGCAGCACGCCAGGAAGTAGATAAAATTTGTTTTCATTATCCTAATTCCAAACAAAGATAGCATGCCCTGACTTATCCCTGATTTCCCCTTTTTGCCTAAAAAGCTTCCCCTCTATTTTATGACTCAAGATTTCATGTGCTAGATATTTGCTCTCTATCTTTCTTTGATGTCCTTCATCACAGATTAAATATTCTGAATCATAACATAATTTGTCTGTTTAATATGTTATGGATAGCACATCATTAATGTAATGGATCTCTAAATGGTATTTGAGTAGTTATGATAGTAGGCATATTGTTGTTCTGCTGGCCAGAAATTATTATCTGAATGCTTTGAATCATAACAATTTGCTCTAAAAGAGTATTAGATTGAAAATCATAAAGATTGCCATAAGCAGTAAGACATTGGATAAATTACATTTCTCTAAAGTAGCGCATTAGGTTAGATTCATTTGAAAATATATGTTATTCTAACTTTGTGTCCTTCTACACATATTAGTCATGTTAAGAATATATATATGTATATACACTGTGTGTGTGTGTGTGTGTGTGTGTGTGTGTAATCATTTTGGTACTTGGAAGAACAAAAGCCAAATTGCATTCATATGTAAATTCTTTCTGAGGATTATGTGACTGTTGTGTATATTAGGTAGGAATATATCTTAAAATTACAGTTTCTATGCAGAAATTTCATAAGAAAGTATTATTAAGTTAGAATACTTTATTTTTATAGAATAAAGCTATTGGAGAAGTGAGATTACTTGCAATATATTTCAAAATATACAGGTATTCAAAATTCCTTTTTCTTCCCTTAGATTATTATTTCTGATGATAATAAAATGAGTGCATTCTTATAAAAATTCCAATATGGATGATTACTTGCAGTGTGGAACCTTTCCTTCCAGAAATTTTATCCATATAAAAGATCTATGTATAAATTTGTGATTTTCATATTTTTTTAAATTATAGGTAATAATTAATTCTATGTGTGTGTGCTCCGTCGCTCATCATATCTGACCCTTGATGACCCCATGGACTGTTGCTTGCCAGTTCCTCTGTACCTGAAATTTCTCAGGCAAGAAAACTGGAATGGGTTGTCATTTTGTACTACAGGGGATCAAACCTGCAACTCTTGCATCTCCTGCATTGGCAGGTAGATTCTTTACCACTGTGTCACCTGGGAAGCCCAATGAATTCTATAGAGGGCAATAAAACATTTCACATTATAGAATCTGATTTCATAGCCATATCCATAAAATTCTAGCTAGTTATAAAAATGTTACACCCTAATGAATAAAATGTTATACCCTAATAAACTTTGTCACTCTAATTTATAACTTAATTTGTAACTCTAATTTATCTCCTATTTTGACAAGCACATTTTAATTTTAATCATTTATGATTAAATAGCAAACTGGTGAATGTGAATAATATTTCTTAAAAACCTTATTGCCTTAATATTATGAGATCTTATTAAATTTTTGCTGTTTTGGTAAAATGTATAAATTATACTTTGGTGAAATTATGATACTATGGATTATTAAAAATTATTAGCTAAGTCAGCGCTGACAGAATTCTAAAGTTTGAACAGGGATGTCTCTAGATTTTGTGCAGAGGAGCTACTTTTTATTTTACTGAAGACTCAAGCTGTTGGGAAGGGAATCAAAAATTGAGAGTTGAGAGTGAACAGCAAGGGAAGTGATTATGCTACCTGTACATTCTAGGAATCCACAGATAAAACTGAAATTATCCATCATATCCCAGTCTCTTGTTCGGGTGAGCAATGGACTGATGATAAAGGTTCAATCCCTTCAGCCTTTTCTTTTCTAGGATGTTCCTTTTGAAGAGTCAGAGAAGCGTGTTTGAGAAGACTAGAAGTGTATGTTAAAATTATACCACTTTGAAACATCTGGATGCATTTCTGATTTGCTAGTTTCTCTTACCTTCCCATCTAGATCTTCTTCTATCAGAGTAGATCCTCAGGAAAGATAGAGAAAAGATAGGATTTACTGGGAATTGATTTCTCAAAGAAATGATGACTTGTCTTCATGGCAATTTTCCATGATAGAAACAGGGGCTACGGAGTTGACTCTAAGATTTAACTTCATCTTACTCTCAATAACTGTTTTCACGATGATCCTCTGACCAAGTTTTAAAATGGATGGGCTACTTTACCACTTGCATACATCTCCAAACATTTACTAATGACATTTACTAATGATTTGTGAATTGGTCTCTTTGGATCCTTATAGCTTCTAGTCCTACACACCAGGCAGGACTTCATGCCAGGAGAGCTATATATATATACCAACCAGACAATGGAAGGTCTAAACCAGGGCTGGCAATTATGCAGCAACCGTGCTTCCATTCTCAACTCCTGCACCCATGGCAGACATACCTAATCCAACATGGCATTCTTTCTCACTAGACTTAAACATGACCTCAGAATTCTTTCCACAAATTGCTTAAGAACCTAGTCCCAAGTTTTCCAAGTTTGTATATAAAGTAAAAATGAATTTGGTCATATGTCCAAATAAAGAGACAAAAACTCAAAAGAAACTAAGATCACTTCCTGTCAGATCAGTCACTTTAGTAACCCTTTTCTTTCCTGGGTCTGCATTTTATCCTCATGATCTCAGTCTCAGATGCTTTGGATTTCAGACTTTATGTTCTTTGCCTCATCTTTTTTGTTTCCTCCACTGATTCAAGCAGGCCTCTCTAGTGGAGGAGTACTGTGGTAATAGTTCAGTTCAGTCGCTCAGTCGTGTCAGACTCTCTGTGACCCCATGGACGGCAGCACGCCAGGCCTCCCTGTCCATCACCAATTCCTGGAGCTTACTCAAACTCATGTCCATTGAGTTGGTGGTGCCATCCAACCATCTCATCCTCTGTTGACCCCTTCTCCTCCCACCTTCAATCTTTCCCAGCATCAGGGTCTTTTCCAATGAGTCAGTTCTTCGCATCAGGTGGCCAAAGTATTGGAGTTTTAGCTTCAGGATCAGTCCTTCCAATGAATATTCAGGAGTGATTTCCTCTAGGATTGACTGATTTGATCTCCTTGCAGTCCAAGGGACTCTCAAGTCTTCTCCAATGCCACAGTTCAAAAGCATCAGTTCTTTGGTATGCAGCTTTCTTTATAGTCCAACTCTCACATTCACACATGACTACAAGAAAAACTATAGCTTTTACTAGATGGAACTTTGTCTGCAAAGTAATGTCTCTGCTTCTTAATATGCTCTCTAGGTTGGTCATAGTTTTTCTTCCAAGGAGCAAGCATCTTTTAATTTCGTGGCTGCAGTCACCATCTGCAGTGATTGGGGAGCCCCTCAAAAATAAAGTATCTCACTGTTTCCACTGTTGCCCCATCTCTTTGCCATAAGTGATGGGACCAGATGCCATGCTGTTAGTTTTCTAAATGTTGAATTTTAAGCCAACTTTTTCAACTCTTCTCTTTCACTTTCATCGAGAAACTATTAAGTTCTTTGCTTTCTGCCATAAGGGTGGTGTCGTCTGTGTATCTGAGGTTATTAATTTTCTCCCAGAAATCTTGATTCCAGCTTGTGCTTCATCCAGCCCGGCATTTCACATGATGTACTCTGCATATAAGTTAAATAAGCAGGGTGACAATATAGAGTGTTGATGTACTTCTTTCCCAATTTGGAACCATTATGTTGTTCCATGTCCAGTTCTAACTGTTGCTCTTGATCTGCATACAGATTTCTCAGGAGGCAGGTCAGGTGGTCTGATATTCCCATCTCTAGGCAAGAGTGAACATCCACATTTTAGGAATCAGTTAACCAAAAGGGACTGGAATGAGTGAATTTAACTCTTACCATTATATCTACTACTGTGGGCAAGAATCCCTTAGAAGAAATAGAATAGCCATCATAGTAAACAAAACAGTCTAAAATGTAGTACTGGGAGGCAATCTCAAAAATTACAGAATGACATCTGTTCATTTCCAAGGCAAACCATTCAATATCACAATAATCCAAGTCTATGCCCCGACCAGTAATGCTGAAGAAGCTGAAGTTGAACTGTTCTATGAAGATCTACAAGAACTTCTAGAACACCCAAAAAAGGTATCCTTTTCATATAGGGGACTGGAATGCAAAAGTAGGAAGTTGAGAAACACCCAGAGTAAGAGACAAATTTAGCCTTGGAGTACAAAATGAAGCAGGACAAAGGCCAACTGAGTTTTGCTAGGGGAACACACTGGTCATAGCAAATACCCTCTTCCAACAACACAAGAGAAGACTACACATGGATATAACCAGATGGTCAACTCTGAAATCAGATTGATTATATTCTTTGCAGCCAAAGATGGAGAAGCTCTATACAGTCAGCAAAAACAAGAAGAGGAGCTGACTGTGGCTCAGATCATAAACTCCTTATTCCAAATTTAGACTCAAATTGAAGAAAGTAAGAAAAACCACTGGACAATTCAGGTATGACCTAAATCAAATCCCTTACAATTATACAGTGGAAGTGACAAATAGATTCAAGGGATTAGATGTAATGCTGCTAAGTCGCTTCAGTCATGTCCGATTCTGTGCGACCCCATAGACAGCAGCCCAATGGGCTCCCCGGTTTCTGGGATTCTCCAGGCAAGAATACTGGAGTGGGTTGCCATTTCCTTCTCCAATGCATGAAAGTGAAAAGTGAAAGTGAAGTCGCTCAGTCGTGTCTGACTCTTAGCGACCCCATGGACTGCAGCCTACCAGGCTCCTCCATCCATGGGATTTTCCGGGCAAGAGTACTGGAGTGGGGTGCCATTGCCTTCTCCGTTAGATGTAATAGAGTACCTGAAAAACAATGGACAGAGGTTCATGACATTGTACAAGAGGCAGGGTCAAGACCATCCCCAAGAAAAAGAAATGTAAAAAGACAAAAAGGTTGTCTGAGGAGGCCTTACAAATAGCTGAGAAAAGAAGACAAGCTAAAGGCAAAGTAGAAAAGAAAGATATACCCATTTGAATGTAGAATTCTGAAGAATAGCAAGGAGAGGTAAGAAAGCTTTCCTCAGTGATCAGTGCAAAAAAAAAATAGAGGAAAGCAATAGACTGGGAAAGAGTAGAGATCTCTTCAAGAAAATTAGAGAAACCAAGCGAACATTTCATGCGAAGATAGGCACAATAAAGGACAGAAATGGAATGGACCTAACAGAAGCAGAAGATATTAAGAAGAGGTGACAAGAATACACAGAAGAACTGTACAAAAAAGATCTTCGTGACCCAGATAACCACGATGGTGTGATCACTCACCTAGAACCAGACATCCTGGAATGTGAAGTCAAGTGGGCCTCAGGAAGCATCACTACACACAAGCTAGTGGAGGTGATGGAATTCCAGTGGAGCTATTTGAAATCCTGAAAGATGATGCTGTGAAAGTGCTGCACTCAATATGCCAGCACATTTGGAAAACTCAGCAGTGGCCACAGGACTGGAAAATGTCAGTTTTCATTCCAATCCCAAAGAAAGGCAATGCCAAAGAATGCTCAAACTACTGCACAATTGCACTCATCTCACACGCTAGTAAAGTAATGCTCAAAATTCTCCAAGCCAGGCTTCAGCAATAAATGAACCTTGAACTTCCAGATGTTCAAGATGGATTTAGAAAAGGCAGAGGAACCAGAGATCAATCTGCCAACATCCATTGGATCATCGAAAAAGCAACAGAGTTCCAGATGTTGTATTGACTATGTCAAAGTCTTTGACTGTGTGGATCACAACACATTGTGGTAATAGTTCCCAGTGGTAATTGATTTGTGTCCTGGCTCTGGCTTTTCAAGCTGTTATTTAAATCTTTTGTGTCCAGGTTTCATTTTTTCTAGAATAAGTGTTATGATATACAATACCTGATGTAATCTGTTTGAAAACATTTTAATTTAACATTACATAAATGTTAGGTGTGTTTATTATTGATGAGGATTCAATGTCAGTATTCAGCTAAAATGTGGAAACCCTATAGGTTATGTTGAAAAGGTGAAATACATTAATTAGAATACTGTGTGCACCTATTATTTTTGTCAGGTGGATTACATTTGAAATAGTATATGAAAATATGATAGTTTGATCATAAATGGCATAAAACTACATGAAGACATACTAAAATTGCTCACTACACTCAGTAGATCCCGGACTTCTGCTTAAATAACTGTAAATGTTTAAAGAGGCTATCCTTTGAATTCTTAGCCCCAGTTGCTCTATCACTGTTTGGACAGCACTCCTGGAGAGGCCCATGGACAGAGGAGCCTGGTGGACTACAGTCCATGGGTTCGCAAAGAGTTGGACACGACTGAAGCTACTTGGCATGCACACACTAATTTAATTCCAGGTAGAAATATTATGCAAGTGTCATTGGAGACATAGTCTCTCTCTTTCCTTAGATGGTAAGTTTGGGAAATTACAATAGATTTTCCCAGTGCTCACATATCCAAATTCAAAGTTGACCTCTCAGTCAGATTTGCAAGATTTGAACTGGTATTGCAAAGTCACTTGTATTCATTCCTAGACAAGGTTTGTTGTGGACTGCCTCATTAAAATAGTCATTCAAAGTAAATGGGTTTGTAAATGGTGTAATAAAGAAGTCACTTCCCTGGTGGCTCAGATAGTAAAGAATCTGCCTGCAATGCGGGAGACCTGGGTTCAATCCCTGGATTTGGAAGATCCCCTGGAGAAGGGGATAGCAACCCACTCCAGTATTCTTGCCTGGAGAATCCCATGAACATCGGGGCCTGGTGGGCTACAGTCCATGGGGTTGCGAAGAGTTGGACACAACTGAGCAACTAAGCACTGCACAGTAAGTTTGTCAGTTAATATATGCTCACATACCTAATTATTCTAGCTAAAATACATTTCACTCAGTCCCTTCTTCTTTCGTGGCCATTTTTATACCTCAAGATCCTCTCTTTTGGCTATAGTTAAGTGGACTAGGACTGAGAATTGATAGTAAGAAGACTACAGTCGATAGATGGGCTCAATAGCAGCCTGTGACTTGTTCTGCTGTAAACAGGTGAATTAGGTCAATCAGATTCTTGCTCCTGGGAGTCTGAACTGGAAAGCACAGTCCGTTAGCAATAAGCATAGCAGCCAAAAGGATGCTCTGAGGTAGTTCCTGCACTGATGTCATGTACAAAAGGAGGTTATGAGGAAGTAAAAACTGGATAGACAGAGGAAACCACATAGCAGAGATGTGGATAAGGAGAGAGAACAGTGACACTAAGAGAGGTAATTTAGCTATTGGTGGAGAAAGAAGTTAGTCAGCTCTTAAAGCTTATTCTGGGCCAGGTCTTGTATTATTACAACTAATTGCCTTTAGCTGAAATAAATTAAGTGTATCTTTTTTCCTTGCCTAACCAATCCATGTGCTAATAAACATACATGATTCAATTTTGTCTTGCAATCACACTTTATTCTGATTATTTTGAACACTTCCTTGTTAATAAATATGCAATAATATGGAGATGAAATAAAATTTTACTAGGATCTATATCTTTTAATACTTTACTGATGCATTAGTGCCTGATAAATTTATGGTGGCAGTCATTCCTGAGAGATTTAAAAGATTCTTTTTGTTTCATTGTAAATAAGCTACAGAAAAGCAGCTTGTTTTCTGCAACAAATCGTGAAAGTACAGGGCACCAGTCTTTGAAGTGAGCCTTGGGCAGATATTAGGAATGCAGTAATGTGTTGAGTCATATATGTTCATTTAAGAATGGCACCAAGTCTGGATAAGGACATTAGAGCAGTAAAACAGATGTAGGGATCATATTAAAGGTGCTGATGGTGAAACTAGAAATGTCCTGGGTGGCCATTTTCACTTTTCTATTTCATTAGGAAATTTTCATGGCTTAATAATGTGTGTTTAATTGTTATCCAGGAAAGGTAATTCATTTTCTGTAGATAGCAGTCAGAATTTGAAAATAAGAGGTATGTTATATTTAAGATAGCTCTAAGAATATGCTGTAGTTTTATTTTACTTGATAAGCATATTGCAAAAATATATTTTAAAAAGGCAAACAGATTTCTATGAAAGCACTCGCACATAGGTGTAAAGGTAGGCCGCTATCAAAAGATATATTCTGACTGTAAGACCGGGGATATGCATATATTTATATTTTTCAGCATCCTGGAGGTGATTTAAAAGATGTTATGTACTGTGGTTTGGAAATGTAAATTGTTCTATCTCCTCTAAAGATAGCTTATCTTTTCAAAAATCTTTCATTCACAATATTTATTACTGATTTTATCACATCTGATTTATGTTATTTTCATAAATTGTTTCTTAGGGTACAATTGTACTTGGTTAAATAGTAATTTAAAATCTGTCTTCCAAGACTATAACAGAACTGGGCTAGCATGACATATTTTTTGAAGTGTGTTTTACTTGAGGATTATCATATTTCTGAAACTGGCAGTTCTAAATGAAATAACTGTTTAAACTTCTTGCCAGAAGAGAGTTTACCTGGTAAGAAAAATATTGGAACTAGCCAAGAAGGAAGATGTTTTAATTTATATTTCATTATAGCTACAAAAAATGTGTTTTGGTATTTTAGCAACATATTTTTTTTTCTGTGCTGCTTTCTCTGAAGTTTGAGTCACTTGCTCACTTTATGGAGTCATAACCCTATGGAATTTTTGGTCCATTTAGTTCCCTATAACTAATGAAAACTGGGAAGGACAAATGTACCAATTGTTTGAAATTACATATTAATTGTTTTGTTTTTTTTTTAAGTCGGGAGAAAACCCAGATATAATATGCAGGAAACTGCCATCTTAATGGTGGTAAAATAATGATACAGTATTTTTGCTTTTATTATTCAGTTCAGTTCAGTCGCTCTGTTGTGTCCGACTCTTTGCAACCCCACGAATCACAGCACACCAGGCCTCCCTGTTGATCATCAAGTCCTGGAGTTCACCCAAACTCATGTGCATCGACTCGGTGATGCCATCTAGCTATCTCATCCTCTGTCGTTCTCTTCTCCTCCTGCCCCCAATCCCTCCCAACATCAGGGTCTTTTCCAATAAGTCAACTCTTTGCATGAGGTGGCCAAAATATTGGAGTTTCAGCCTCAGCATCAGTCCTTCCAATGAACACCCAGGACAGGTCTCCTTTAGGATGGACTGGTTGGATCTCCTTGCAGTCCAGGGGACTCTCAAGAGTCTTCTTCAGCACCACAGTTCAAAAGCATCAATTCTTCGGTGCTCAGCTTTCTTCACAGTCCAACTGTCACATCCATACATGACCACTGAAAAAACCATAGCCTTGACTAGACGGACCTTTGTTGGCAAAGTAATGTCTCTGCTTTTGAATATGCTATCTAGCTTGGCCATAACTTTCCTTCCAAGGAGTAAGCGTCTTTTAATTTCATAGCTTCAATCACCATCTGCAGTGATTTTGGAACCCAGAAAAATAAAGTCTGACATGGTTTCCACTGTTTCCCCATCTATTTGCCATGAAGTGATGGGATCGGATGTCATGATCTTCATTTTCTGAATGTTGAACTTTAAGCCAACTTTTTTTTTTTTTTTTTTCACTCTCCTCTTTCACTTTCATCAAGAGGCTCTTTAGTTCTTTACTTTCTGCCTTAAGGGTGGTGTCATCTGCATAACTGAGGTTATTGATATTTCTCCCGGCAATCTTGATTCCAGCTTGTGCTTCTTCCAGCCCAGTGTTCTCATGATGTACTCTGCATATAAGTTAAATAAGCAGGGTGACAATATACAGCCTTGACGTACTCCTTTTCCTATTTGGAACCAGTCTGTTGTTCCATGTCTAGTTCTAACTGTTGCTTCCTGACCTGCATATAGGTTTCTCAAGATGCAGGTTAGGTGGTCTGGTATTCCTATCTCTTTCAGAATTTTCCACAGTGTATTGCGATCCACACAGTCAAAGGCTTTGGCATAGTCAATAAAGCAGAAATAGATGTTTTTCTGGAACTCTCTTGCTTTTTTGATGGAAAAGTTAGTTTTCATTCCAATCCCAAAGAGAGGCAATGCCAAAGAATGCTCAAACTACTGCACAATTCTCCTCATCTCATGCTGGTAAAGTAATGCTCAAAATTCTCAAAGCCAGGCTTCAGCAATATTTGAACCGTGAACTTCCAGATGTTCAAGCTGATTTTAGAAAAGGCAGAGGAAGCAGAGATCAAATTGCCAACATCCACCTTTGTTATTACCTGTATATAAAAAGTCAGAAAATAAAGAATACATTTCTGTAACTACTGTATTGAAAAATTTTTATGAAATTATTTGACTAAAGAAAACATTTTTACCAAGTAGAAATTTTTGTCATTTTACTCTGAGACGTTTTGGACCAAACAAAATTTAGATAATATTTTTTCATATATTATTTCTGCTATTTCTTGGTAATGAAGTTATGAAATTATTTTCAAGAATAAGGAGCTTTTTAGAAATGCTGTGGAGAACTAGTGATGAATATAAAATATAACCTATGAATATTATCTATTTTGAGTTCTGTTTTACCCATCTTTCGATTTATATATTATTACCACAAACTTGTGCTTATGAAAAAATAAAAATAGCCATATTTGTAGACATTACAGTGTGTGAATTCTTTATATGATTTGATCATTACAAAAATATATTGACTTGGTGGGTAGCATATATGTTCCCACAAGCTGAAAAAGGATTATTTAAATAGTATGCCTGCAAATTTTGGTTCATAAAACTAGAGCAAATCCAGTGTCTTGGGTTCAGATACAGTACTCTTTTCCTGTAGAGTTCACTGTCTGTTAACAAGGAATGAAGGCACGTTCAGGTAAAGTACTTATTTTCTTGGCTTGAGAGTAATGTAAATAAAAAATAAACTATTAACTACCCAACATAAAATATATTTTTAATGCCATTAAATAGTGGAAAGAGCAATGCAGTACAAATCATATAGTAACATTCATTTTTAAGTTGATCAAGATCAAGCTTCATAAAGTCCTACGCTATTATATAAAATTAAAATGTCTTGGGTAGAGCAACAAACAGTTGACTTAGTATTGAAATTGTGTTGATAACCTTTTACTAGTTTGAATTTTCAGCCCTTTATGTCTAAAATTGTGAGAATTAACTGCTATTACTGGTTCTGTAATTAATCCTAAATGGGGAAGATGTAGGAGGTAGATGAGTTAAAGTTTCCTTTTAATTGAACATAGTCCTTTATTTGCCATAAATATGTTTCCTAAGTTACAAGGCAAAAAAGTGTCTTGAACAAGAATTCTACTCTTTGATGAATTGGAACATTTAGTTGAGAGCCAGTTCCCAGAAAAAGTTCAGAGAGAATTTTATTTTTAGAGGACTCATCTCCCTGTTAACAAGAATAATGAAATGAGTGAATCATATAATGCAATTGGAGCCTGGTCCTGGCAATTATGCAGCCATTTACCCCTCAGTGACAACTTGGGAGCTAGAGCTTCAGCACATTCTGGGTGTTGATTTCCTACAGGGACATGTTTATGTTGTAGATGAAGCACAGGCTGCTTGGAAGGCTTCAGATGGTTCTATTGGGTTGAGGATTAATGAGGTTAAATTAACTCAGTCACTTAATGCACATTTTATTGAGGTTCAAGCTGTTCAGACTGTTGCTGTTAATATGAGTAACCCAGAATGTTGCCAGTTAAATGTAAGTTACACATCAGGGATGCCAGGGTCATTAGTGACAGAAAGAAAGCAATTTTATTTGGTCATGACATTTATCATAAAGGCATTCTCATGTTTACATATACATATATATTTAAAATATTATGTAAAAGATATCTATAACTATCTTTAAAAACATAAGAATGCTTATATGGTATATATGTGAAATATATACATGTATGTATGCCTATATATATATATATATATATATAATATTTACTCCAAAACATCATTTATTTAGGGGTATTGTTGTTACCTCAGATAGGATTATGATCTTACCTTTAAATATTTCTGTGCTGATTTTCGAGAACAAAGTGTTGACATAAAAAAGAAAAGTGAAATGAACAAAATTTCCTTCTCTCATCAGCTGTGCATATGAGGAACATCTAGGATAAATGTTTTGTTCTAAACCCTATGATATCATAAACCTGAAAAGCTCCTATATTAAGAAGATTGAGTCAGACCCATGATGTAACACCCGAGTATCTATTCATTCACTAATTTATTCACTCATTGTTTTTTGACCATCTGATATATGCTACCACGATGGCACCCCACTCCAGTACTCTTGCCTGGAAAATCCCATGGACGGAGGAGCCTGGTGGGCTGCAGTCCATGGGGTCGCTAAGAGTCGGACTCGACTGAGCGACTTCACTTTCACTTTTCACTTTCATGCATTGGAGAAGGAAATGGCAACCCAGTCCAGTGTTTTTGCCTGGAGAATCCCAGGGACGGGGGAGCCTGGTGGGCTGCCGTCTATGGGGTCGCACAGAGTCGGACATGACTGAAGCGACTTAGCAGCAGCAGCAGCATACTAATGCTGAGGATAGATAGTTCTAGCTCCCTTACATTTAGTATGTTTATTACCTTCTTCATTTAAATATGCATATCTTACGTTATCAAGGGCTTTATGACTTCCTGTGGAGCTTTCACAGGTGTACTACTGGCTTTAAAATAATGATTTCTAGATGCTCATAAAGTAAATAAGCCCCCTAGGGTGATGGAATCTAATATTCACGTAAATTGCTCCATTTTTACTCTAGACAACAAAGTTAGCTTAGAACAGCATAAATGACAACACTTTGCTCCACCAAAGGGCCCCACACAGATGCTTTACTGTCTTTTTGTGCAAGTACTATAAAGCTCTCATAATATATAGAATCCCATGACTTATTCCACTTCCTATAGGCTGAGTTTTCACTTGAAATGTCTGTTTTACTCTCAGGACATGCATAAGGACATTGGAAAAAATATTCCAGAGTACATCTGTGGAAAAGAACACACACATGCACCCTTTGAATAAAGAGTTCACGGCAAGGCTCCAGGAGTCTAAGTGCATACTTGCCTAGAAAAACTGGTGCACCCTATGTTGCCACTTCTCTCTCCCCCTGGCACAGCACTCCCCTGGTTTGGAAGCAGGGCTTTGGCATTCCTACTGAGAACAGGGCACTGAGAAGTGATTGCTAGAGGAAAGAACCATTAGAGTTGCCAACCACCACTGTAGTTTTATTGTTCTTCTTTTCATTTTTCTACTGCTATTTTCTGATAATTCTCCAGCTTAAAGGAACAAATGGTATTTATTTAATACAACAAATTCCTTTTAACTGCCAAGTGCTTTGGTAGGCTTTTTAACTTGACTCTGGCCCTTCAGATATTTAGGAGTGGGGAACAGAAGAAGGGCTAAAGGTCATATAAAATCATAGTGATACAAAGCTGTATTTAGTGTCATAGCCAAGACACACGTACGTCATGGCTCCGAGATTATAGGTACTCAATGTATTTTAGTTTCTTTTTTGCTGGTCTTCCATATCTGCATGGAGTAGGCTAGGTGTGCATAGACCTTTGATACAGCAAGAGGTGTTTGTCTTTAACTTGGCTGGATATGAGAAATTACTGAAATTCATTTCCCTAAGAAAATAAAACCATTGGTATAAAAGGAAAATTTTGGAAATGAACTAATTTTATGATGTATATGTGATATTATACAAACCCAAATTTAAAATATGCCTGGAGGTGTTTAATGCTGAATTATTTTTTGGCACATCTATATGCTTAAACATGATGTACTCTGCATATAGGTTAAATAAGCAGTGTGACAATATACAGCCTTGATGTACTTCTTTCCCTATTTTGAACCAGTCTGTTTTTCCATGTCTGGTTCTAATTGTTGCTTCTTGACTTGCATACAGGTTTCTGAGGAGGCAGGTAAGGTAGTCTGGTATTCCCATCTCTTTAAGAATTTTCCAGTTTGTTGTGATCCACACAGTTAGAGGCTTTAACATAGTCGATGAAGCAGAAGTAGATGTTTTTCTGGAATTCTCTCACTTTTTCTATGATCCAATGGATGGTTGCAATTTGATTTCTGGTACCTCTGCTTTTCTAAATCCAGTTTGTATATCTGGAAGTTCTCGGTCCATGTATTCTTGAATTTTGGAGAATTTTGAGCAATATTTTGTTAGCTTGTTAATTGAGTGCAATTGTGTGGTAGTTTGAACATTCTTTGGCATTGCCTTTCTTTGGTATGGAAATGAAAACTGACCTTTTTCAGTCCTGAGGCCACTGCTGAGTTTTCCAAATTTGCTGGTGTATTGTGTGCTTATTTAACTTATATGCAGAGTACATGATGAGAAATGGCAGGCTGGATGAAGCCCAAGCTGGAATCAAGATTTCAAGAAGAAATGTTAATAACCTCAGGTATGTAACTGAGTTTTGCCAAGAAAATGCACTGGTCATAACAAACACCCTCTTCCAACAACACAAGAGAAGACTCTATACATGGACATCACCAGATGGTCAACACCGAAATCAGATTGATTATATTCTTTGCAGCAAAGATGGAGAAGCTCTATACAGTCAGCAAAAACAAGACCAGGAGCTGACTGTGGCTCTGATCATGGACTCCTTATTGCCAAATTCAGACTGAAATTGAAGAAAGTAGGGAAAACCACTAGACCATTCAGGTATGACCTAAATCAAATACCTTATGATTATACAGTGGAAGTGAGAAATAGATTTAAGGGCCTAGATCTGATAAATAGAGTGCCTGATGAACTATGGAATGAGGTTCGTGACATTGTACAGGAGACAGGGATCATGACCATCCCCATGGAAAAGAAATGCAAAAAAGCAAAATGGCTGTCTGGGGAGGCCTTACAAATAGCTATGAAAAGAAGAGAAGTGAAAAGCAAAGGAGAAAAGGAAAGATATAAACATCTGAATGCAGAGTTCCAAAGAATAGTAAGAAGAGATAAGAAAGCCTTCTTCAGTGATCAATACAAAGAAATAGAGGAAAACAACAGAATGGGAAAGAATAGGGATCTCTTCAAGAAAATCAGAGCTACCAAAGGAACATTTCATGCAAAGATGGGCTCGATAAAGGACAGATATGGTATGGAACTAACAGAAGCAGAAGATATTAAGAAGAGATGGCAAGAATACACAGAAGAACTGTACAAAAAAGATCTTCACGACCAAGATAATCACGATGGTGTGATCACTCACCTAGAGCCAGACATCCTGGAATGTGAAGTCAAGTGGGCCTTAGAAAGCATCACTATGAACAAAGCTAGTGGAGGTGATGAAATTCCAGTTGAGCTATTCCAAATCCTGAAAGATGATGCTGTGAAAGTGCTGCACTCAATATGCCAGCACATTTGGAAAACTCAGCAGTGGCTACAGGACTGGAAAAGGGCAGTTTTCATTCCAATTCCAAAGAAAGGCAATGCCAAAGAACGCTCAAACTACTGCACAATTGCACTCATCTCACAGGCTAGTAAAGTAATGCTCAAAATTCTCCAAGCCAGACTTCAGCAATATGTGAACCATGAACTTCCTGATGTTCAAGCTGGTTTTAGAAAAGGCAGAGGAACCAGAGATCAAATTGCCAATATCCTCTGGATCATGGAAAAACCAAGAGAGTTCCAGAAAAACATTCATTTCTGCTTTATTGACTATGCCAAAGCCTTTGACTGTGTGGTTCACAGTGAACTGTCGAAAATTCCGAAAGAGATGGGAATACCGGAACACCTGACCTGCCTCTTGAGAAATTTGTATGCAGGTCAGGAAGCAACAGTTAGAACTGGACATGGAACAACAGACTGGTTCCAGATAGGGAAAGGAGTACATCAAGGCTGTATATTGTCACCCTGTTTATATAACTTATATGCAGAGTACATCATGAGAAACGCTGGACTGGAAGAAACACAAGCTGGAATCAAGATTGCCGGGAGAAATATCAATAACCTCAGATATGCAGATGACACCACCCTTATGGCAGAAAGTGAAGAGGAACTCAAAAGCCTCTTGATGAAAGTGAAAGAGGAGAGTGAAAAAGTTGACTTAAAGCTCAACATTCAGAAAACGAAGATCATGGCATCCGGTCCCATCACTTCATGTGAAATAGATGGGGAAACAGTGGAAACAGTGTCAGACTTTATTTTTCTGGGCTCCAAAATCACTACAGATGGTGACTTCAGCCATGAAATTAAAAGACGCTTACTCCTTGGAAGGAAAGTTATGACCTAGATAGCATATTCAAAAGCAGAGACATTACTTTGCCAACAAAGGTCCATCTAATCATGGCTATGGTTTTTCCTGTGGTCATGTATGGATGTAAGAGTTGGACTGTGAAGAAGGCTGAGCGCCAAAGAACTGATGCTTTTAACTGTGGTGTTGGAGAAGACTCTTGAGAGTCCCTTGGACTGCAAGGAGATCCAACCAGTCCATTCTGAAGGAGATCAGCCCTGGGATTTCTTTGGAAGGAATGATGCTAAAGCTGAAACTCTAATACTTTGTCCACCTGATGCTAAGAGTTGACTCATTGGAAAAGACTCTGATGCTGGGAGGGACTGGGAGCAAGAGGAGAAGGGGACGACAGGGGATGAGATCGCTGCATGGCATCACTGACGAGATGGACCTGAGTCTCAGTGAAATCCAGGAATTGGTGATGGATAGGGAGGCCTGGCGTGCTGTGATTCACAGGGGTCACAAAGAGTCGGACTTGACTGAGTGACTGATCTAATCTGATCTGATCTGATGCAGATAACATCACCCTTACTGCAAAAAGTGAAGAGGAACTAAAGAGCCTTTTGATGAGGCTGAAAGAGAAGAGTGAGAAAGCTGGCTTAAAACCCAACATTCAAAAACTAAGATCATGGCATCTGGTCCCATCACTTCATGGCAAATAAATGAGGAAACATTGTAAACAATAACAGACTTTGTTTTCTTAGGCTACCAAATCACTGCAAATAGTGACTGCAGCCATGAAGTTAAAAGACACTTTATCCTTTGAAGAAAAGCTATGAATAACCTAGATAGCATATTAAAAAGCAGAGACATTAGTTTGTGGACAAAGGTCCACCTAGTCAAAGCTATGGTTTTTCCAGTAGTCATGTATGGATGTGAGAGTTGGACCATGAAGAAGGCTGAGCATCAAAGAATTGATGCTTTTGAACTGCGGTGTTGGAGAAGACTCTTGAGACTCCCTTGGACTGCAAGGAGATCCAACCAGTCCATCCTAAAGGAAATCAACCCTGAATATTCATTGGAAGGACTGATGCTGAAGCTGAAGCTCCAGTACTTTGGCCACCTGATGCGAAGAGCTGATTCATTGGAAAATACCCTGATGCTGGGCAAGATTGAAAGCAGGAGGAGAAGGGGACCACAGAGGACAAGATGTTTGGGTGGCATAAACCATCTATGAGTTTGAGCAAGCTTCAGGAGATGGTGAAGGATAGGGAAGACTGGCATGCTGCATTCCATGGGGTCACAGAGATTCAGACATAACTGAGTGACTGAATAACAACAATATGCCTAAATGGGTTGATTATCCATTAAAAATGAAAAAAATGTATTTTTCAAGGCTGGACATTAGAATTTTTAAAACAACATATGCTATAAAGTTAAAATAAAAGAATTCTAAAAGAAAAATGTCCAGAGATTGGTGAAATTTGGACTTTCAGAGTATGATAGAAAGAAATGCACAAGATAGAAATATGCTGATATGGTCAGTTTTTAGAATAAAATATTAAAGCATTTTAAAAACATGACAATGATAGATGTGATAGCCTTTCAGTATACTGAAATTAATACTATAAAGAAATTTCAGACACACAGAAATCTGGGGACAAGGTCAGCAGATTTATAAGCCTATTTTACCTTGACATGACAGAAATACCCTTTATCTTTTAAGAAAGAACTGAAATAAAGCTTTGAAAGAAATGGTACATTTTCTTTGATATCTCAGTATGCTTCCTATGAAAATATATCAATATGGGAATTAATTTTTCCCTTATCATATAAAATACATTATATCTTACATGTATAGATATATATGTATTCAGTTCAGTTCAGTCGCTCAGTCATGTCCGACTCTTTGCGACCCCATGAATTGCAGCACACCAGGCCTCCCTGTCAATCACCAACTCCTGGAGTTCACTCAAACTCACTTCCATTGAGTTGGTGATGCCATCCAGCCATCTTATCCTCTGTCGTCCACTTTTCCTCCTGCCCCCAATCCCTCCCAGCATCAGAGTCTTTTCCAATGAGTCAGCTCTTCGAATGAGGTCACCAAAGTATTGGAGTTTCAGCTTCAGCATCAGTCCTTCCAATGAACACCGAGAACTGATTTCCTTTAGGATGGACTGGCTGGATCTCCTTGCAGTCCAAGGGACTCTCAAGTGTCTTCTCCAACACCACAGTTCAAAAGCATCAGTTCTTCGGCACTCAGCTTTCTTCACAGTCCAACTCTCACATCCATACATAACTACTGGAAAAACCATAGCCTTGACTAGACGGACCTTTGATGGCAAAGTAATGTCTCTGCTTTTTAATATGCTATTTATGTTGGTCATAACTTTCCTTCCAAGGAGTAAGCATCTTTTAATTTCATGGCTGCAATCACCATCTTCAGTGATTTTGGAGCCCCAAAAATAAAGTCTGACATTGTTTCCACTGTTTCCCCATCTATTTCCCATGAAGTGATGGGACCAGATGCCATGATTTTCGTTTTCTGAATGTTGAGCTTTAAGCCAAATTTTTCACTCTCCACTTTCTCTTTCATCAAGAGGCTTTTTAGTTCCTCTTCACTTTCTGCCATAAGGGTGGTATCATCTGCATATCTGAGGTTATTGATATGTCTCCCGGCAATCTTTATTCCAGCTTGTGCTTCATCCAGCCCAGCCTTTCTCATGATGTACTCTACATATAAGTTAAATAAGCAGGGTGACGATATACAGACTTGACATGTTCCTTTTCCTGTTTGGACGGGAGCTGACTGTGGCTCAAATCAAAATTCTGGAGTATTAATCATGACACTGGTACTAAAAAATTAGTTAAGAGGAACACAATAAAAGCTCTAAAAATATGATTCAAATTGGGAACTTAAAATATCTTCAGAGTTTAATTCCTGTGTTCAGCAATGGTAAAATACTAGTTGTCAATATGTAAATTTTTCTAGACTGATTTACGGTTATCAGGAGTTAAGGTTGGGCAGATAAATTGGGAGATTGGGACTGACATATACACACTAATATCTATAAAATAAACAACTAATAAGAATCTACTATATACCACAGGGAACTCTATTCAATACTCTGTTATGGTCTGTATTGGAAAAGAATCTCAAAAAGAATAGATATATGTGTATGTATAAATGATTCACTTTGCTGTATGCCTAAAACTAACACAACACTGTAAATTAACTTATACTCCAATAAAAATTTAAAACAATAGTAAGTAATAAGTAAAATAATAAGTAATAAGTAAAAAATAAGTATAAATGTGAGCATTCTTACAGATGAAAGATTGGAGGTATAGAGAGACTGTGTAATAGAGGAAGTTGATTGATACTCTGTGCTGGGAAAATCTTCCCTAAGTATGTGACATTTGAGTTTCTGTTGAATGATAAATAATCAGCTGAGTGTACAGAGTCTTGGCTGAAGGAAATGCAGCATGCATTGTGGGTTAAGTTTTGTTTCATAAAAGATATATGAAGTCCTCATTCCAGTATTTCATAAAAGGACCTTTTTGGAAATAGGATCATTGCAAATACAATTAATTGTTAAGATGAAGTCTTTCTGGAATAGGATGGTTCCTTAATCCAGTATTTGGAGAAGGCTATGGCAACCCACTCCAGTACTCTTGCCTGGAAAATCCCATGGACGGAGGAGCCTGGTAGGCTTCAGTCCATGGGGTCGTGAAGAGTCAGACATGACTGAACGACTTCACTTTTACTTTTCACTTTCATGCATTGGAGAAAGAAATGGCAACCCACTCCAGTGTTCCTGCCTGGAGAATCCCAGGGATGGCAGAGCCTGGTGGGCTGCCATCTATGGGGTCGCACAGAGTCGGACACGACTGAAGTGACTTAGCTTAGCTTAACCCAGTATTACTGGTACCCGAATAAGAGGAGAAAGGACACAGAGACACAGACACATGAGGAAAAATGCTATGTGATGGTGGAGGCAGAGACTGAAGTGCTGTAGTTACAAACCAAGAAGAACCACAGCTCCTGGCAACCATCAGACTCTTGGAAGAGGCCAGAAAGAGCCTGTCCTAATTTACAACTGCTTGGCTAGCTGAATTATTAATAACATCTACTTTCACTCTCAAAAGCACTCTGGTTTGCATGATAAGCTAAATGATTACTTTGGTTATAACTGACTGGTTGCTTTACTTAGAACTTGAAGGAAAAAAAAAATGCCTCTTGGACCTAAAAATTATTTTGAGCTGAAGGTAATTAAGTGGTAGCAAATTCAGAGAAAGCTCTCTCCACTTTCTCCTTTTTTGCCTAAACATAGAATGAGTCTACACCCTTATCAGCCCAGATAGGCAGCAGAGGAGTCTGCAGACAAACCTTACTCCATCAGTTTCCTCTCTTACATTTATCTTGTCACAGTTTGCCACCCGTGGAAGCCTAAAACCACTTTCTTTTATCTTGTCATTTCTCCACAAATTTATTGTTCTGTATTGAAGATACTGTGTAAGCTGGGATACTAAATCACTTCTTTGAGAGGCTTATTCACTGGTTTCTCCAAGGTATATGTTAAGATACATGTGTTCGTAAACATTTGTTTTTCTCTTGTTAATTGGTCTCTCATTATGGGGGCCCCAGCTGAGAACTTAGAAGGGGTAGAAGGAAAAGGACTTTATCCTCTCGTATAACTCCTTCCAAATTCTCATGTTTTATGCTTTGTAGGAGAGAAGTATTTGTTCTTTCCCAGGACTCGTTCCTTTCTTTCTCACCAGTTGAGTCTCAGTTTTCCTTTGAAGAGTTTACACCACTTCACTGTCATCTATGTGGGTTGATTCAAGGGTAGATTTCTATGGACTTTACTTTATTGTTAAGTTGTATTCCATTGAGCACAGTGGTTGTATTAGGATACATGACACATTTAGGGATATTGAGAGACCCTGAATTCCAGGACCTTGTATGGGAGGAAAAAAGACTCATGATGAATTGTTAGTATGTGAGAACTAGAACCATCAGTCATAAGGGGATAATCTGAAGCTTGTGTTGGTGGGTGATGAGAGGCAGTGTGTGGTTTAAGGATAAAGGATGCCAGTGACGGTGAGTAGAGAGTGAAAGAGAAACTGTTATTATGGTAACATTGTTTGAGCCACTGGATCACGACTAGCCTGAATCTAGAACTGCTACTGGAATTTTATTCATGTGAATTAAAATTTGTCCCTTATCATTTAAGCTAGCTTGACTCAAGTTTTGTAAGCTATAAAATGTTAAGTTCTAAGTGTAGGTTATTCTTCCATAATTGATGTTATGTTGTACTAGTGAACATATATCTCCTGGGATATCTCTTGGGATAGAGGTGGGGAAGTGGGTGGATGTTAAGTAGAGTTTGTTGTGTGTTGAATGAAGGCAAAAGATAAAATATTATGCTCCTGCATTTTCCCCCTCTAGTTGCAGATTAAGAAGGGAGACTTGTAGTTTAAGGAGTCTTCAATTAACTGTATTTGAAAGGAATAAAGATGTAATTCTCTGGCAACCATGAAGAACCATGCATGCAGAGATATAGCAAGATGGACAAAGTTACTCAAGCAGCATCTTTAGGGTGCTCATCCTTTGGCATCATGGGCATTTGGTTCATTTTTAGCTCATTACTTGTGCCTTTTTTTTTCTTTTTACAATATTACAATAAATGACATTTAATTAACCATAAAAACATATCCAGATTACTTATGCCTTATTGTTTACTCATTTTTACAGATATGGACTCCATCTCTAACATCTCACTGTCTTTTCTTATAGTATTTAACCAGTATTTGACCTATTTGGAAACTTAAATATATTCTCTAGGTCCTACCAGAGCATCTAGTCCTGCTTATGTTACATTTCCCTGAATAGGAGTGATTTTGAAGATCTGATTCTGGGATTTCTGCATCAGGAATCTGTTTACCTTGTATCAGATGCCTTCAGCCACTGTATTAGGTACACATGTGGCTGATAGTAATGAGGGTGCAAGATTTATTTCCCATTCTTTACCTTTTGCATTTCAAGGTAGTATGGGTTTTATTATTATAATTTAGACAGATGCTACGTACAGCCTGGATAATTGAGGAACATGTAATGAAGACAATATTTACAAGGTTTAGAGAAAGCAGCTTACCCTGAGGCTTGTAGCAGCAGTATGCCTTTAAGGATACTGGGCTGGGGGTGGGGGGGGGGTGGTGGGGGGTTGGGAGGGGTGGGGAGTGGTTACTAGAACCTGAAGTCTCAGGGATGTTGTACACCTTACATTTAATGGGTACATTTATGCAACATATTAAAACCAGGAGTCTTAGTCATTTGAAGGGAATATATGGAAACCTCTTTGAAAACTAAGAGAATAAGGTTTTTTGATTTATAAAATCAGATTTCTTTAATTGATGAGACAGCTTGAGAGAGGAGAGGGAGATAGGGAGAGGGAAGGACGGATGGATTGCTCTGACTCATAACGTCTTAAAATACCTTGGTATTATGGGCATATATTATTATTTTTTTAATACAACTTTATTTATTTTAATTGGTGGCTGATTAAAATATTGTATTGGTTTTGCCATACAGTGACATGAATCCACCACGGGCGTACATGTGTTCCCCATCCTGAACCCCCTCCACCTCCTTTCCTATCCCATCCCTCTGGGTCATCCCAGTGCACCAACCCCAAGCCCCCTGCATCACGCATTGAACCTGATGATTCATTTCACATATGATAATATACATGTTTCAATGCCATTCTCCCAAATCATCCCACCCTCGGCCTCTCCCACAGAGTCCAAAAGACTGTTCTTTACATCTGTGTCTCTTTTGAAATCTCACATACAGGGTTAAAGTTACCATCTTTCTAAATTCCATATATATGCATTAGTATACTGTATTGGTGTTTTTCTTTCTGGCTTACTTCACTCTGTATAATAGGCTCCAGTTTCATCCACTTCATTAGAACTGATTCAGATGTATTCTTTTTAATGGTTGAGTAATATTCCATTGTGTATATGTATCACTGCTTTCTTATCCATTCATCTGCTGATGGACATCTAGGTTGCTTCCATGTCCTGGCTATTGTATACAGTGCATGATGAACATTGGGGTACACGTGTCTCTTTCAATTCTGGTTTCCTTGGTGTGTATGCCCAGCAGTGGGATTGCTGTGTTGTATGGCAGGTCTATTTCCAGTTTTTTAAGGAATCTCCACACTGTTCTCCATAGTGGCTGTACTAGTTTGCATTCCCACCAACAGTGTAAGAGGATTCCCTTTTCTCCACACCCTCTCCAGCATTTATTGCTTGTAGACTTTTGGATCGCAGCCATTCTGACTGCCATGAAATGGCACCTCAGAGTGGTTTTGATTTGCATTTCTCTGATAATGAGTGATGTTGAGCATCTTTTCATGTGTTTGTTAACCATCTGTATGTCTTCTTTGGAGAAATGTCTATTTAGTTCTATGGCCCATTTTTTGATTGGGTCGTTTATTTTTCTGGAATTGAGCTGTAGGAGTTGCTTGTATTTTTTTGAGATTAATTCTTTGTCAGTTGCTTTGTTTGCTATTATTTTCTCCCATTCTGAAGGCTGTCTTTTCACCTTGCTTATAGTTTCCTTTGTTGTGCAAAAGCTTTTAAGTTTAATTAGGTCCCATTTGTTTATTTAGCTTTTATTTCCAATATTCTTGGAGGTGGGTCATAGAGGCTCCTGCTGTGATTTATGTCGGAGAGTGTATTGCCTACGTTTTCCTCCAGGAGTTTTATAGTTTCTGGCCTTACATTTAGATCTTTAATCCATTTGGAGTTTATTTTTGTGTATGGTGTTAGAAACTGTTCTAGTTTCATTCTTTTACAAGTGGTTGACCAGTTTTCCCAGCACCACTTGTTAAAGAGATTGTCTTTTCTCCATTGTATATTTTTGCCTCCTTTCTCTAAGATAAGGTTTCCATAGCTGCGTGGATTTATCTCTGGGCTTTTTATTTTGCTCCATTGATCTATAGTTCTGTCTTTGTGCCAGTACCATACTGTCTTGATGACTGGGGCTTTGTAGTAGAGCCTGAAGTCAGGCAGTTAGATTCCTCCAGTTCCATTCTTCTTTCTCAAGATTGCTTCGGCTATTCGAGGTTTTTTGTATTTCCATACAAATTGTGAAATTATTTGTTCTAGTTCTGTGAAAAATACCATTGGTAGCTTGATAGGGATAGCGCTGAATCTATAGATTGCTTTGGGTAGTATACTCATTTTCATTAGATTGATTCTTCTGATCCATGAACGTGGTATATTTCTCCATCTATTTGTGTCCTCTTTATTTTTGTCACCAGTGTTTTATAGTTTTCTATATATAGGTCTTTTGTTTTCTTAGGTAGATATATTCCTAAGTATTTTAGTCTTTTCATTGTGATGGTGAATGGAATTGTTTCCTTGATTTCTTGTTTTGTTTTCTCATTGCTAGTGTATAGGAATGCAAGGGATTTCTGTGTGTTGATTTTATATCCTGCAACTTTACTATATTCATTGATTAGCTCTAGTAATTTTCTGGT
The DNA here is from genome assembly GCF_029407905.1 of Bubalus kerabau. Taxonomy (NCBI): domain Eukaryota; kingdom Metazoa; phylum Chordata; class Mammalia; order Artiodactyla; family Bovidae; genus Bubalus; species Bubalus kerabau. The sequence goes on from NC_073626.1 coordinate 63,868,905, forward strand.
GGAGTCTTTAGGGTTCTCTATGTAGAGGATCATGTCATCTGCAAACAGTGAGAGTTTTACTTCTTCTTTTCCAATCTGGATTCCTTTTATTTCTTTTTCTTCTCTGATTGCTGTGACCAAAACTTCCAAAACTATGTTGAATAGTAGTGGTGAGAGTGGGCACCCTTGTCTTCTTCCTGACTTTAGGGGAAATGCTTTCAATTTTTCACCATTGAGGATAATGTTTGCTGTGGGTTTGTCATATTTAGCTTTTATTATGTTGAGGTATGTCCCTTCTATTCCTACTTTCTGGAGAGTTTTTATCATAAATGGATGTTGAATTTTGTCAAAGGCTTTCTCTGCATCTATGGAGATAATCATATGGTTTTTATTTTTCAATTTGTTAATGTGGTGTATTACATTGATTGATTTGCAGATATTGAAGAATCCTTGCATCCCTGGGATAAAGCCCACTTGGTCATGGTGTATGATTTTTTTAATATGTTGTTGGATTCTGTTTGCTAGGATTTTGTTAAGGATTTTTGCATCTATGTTCGTCAGTGATATTGGCCGGTAGTTTTCTTTTTTGTGGGGTCTTTGTCAGGTTTTGGTATTAGGGTGATGGCAGCCTCATAGAATGAGTTTGGAAGTTTACCTTCCTCTGCAATTTTCTGGAAGAATTTGAGCAGGATGGATGTTAGCTCTTCTCTGAATTTTTGGTAGAATTCAGCTGTGAAGCCATCTGATCCTGGGATTTTATTTGCTGGAAGATTTCTGGTTACAGTTTCAATTTCCATGCTTTGATGGGTTTGTTAAGATTTTCTATTTCTTCCTGGTTCAGTTTTGGAAAGTTGTACTTTTCTAAGAATTTGTCCATTTCTTCCACATTGTCCATTTTATTGGCATATACTTGCTGATAGTAGTCTCTTATGATCCTTTGTATTTCTGTGTTGTCTGTTGTGATCGCTCTATTTTCTTTCTAATTTTGTTGATTTGATTTTTCTTCCTTTGTTTCTTGATGAGTCAGGCTAATGGTTTGTCAATTTTATTTATCTTCTCAAAGAACCAGCTTTTGGCTTTGCTGATTTTTGCTATGGTCTATTTTGTTTCTTATGCATTTATTTCTGCTCTAATTTTTAAGGTTTATTTCCTTCTACTAACCTTAGGGTTCTTCATTTCTTCCTTTTCTTGTTGTTTTAGGTGTAGAGTTGGTTATATATTTGACTTTTTTCTTGTTTCTTGAGGTATGCCTGTATTGCTATGAACTTTCTCCTTAGGACTGCTTTTACAGTGTCCCATAGGTTTTGGTTGCTGTGTTTTCATTTTCATTCATTTTTAGCATATTTTGATTTCATTTTTTGATTTCTTCTGTGATTTGTTGGTTATTCAGCAGTGTGTTGTTCAGCCTCCATATGTTGGAATTTTTAATAGTTTTTCTCCTGTAATTGACATCTAATCTTACTGCATTATGATCAGAAAATATGCTTGGAATGATTTCAATTATTATTATTTTTTTTGAATTTACTAAGGCTAGATTTATGGCCCAGGATGTGATCTATCCTGGAGAAAGTTCCATGTGCACTTGAGAAAAAGGTGAAGTTCACTGTTTTGGGGTGAAATATAGATTTTGGGGTGTCCTATAGATATCAATTAGGTTTAACTGGTCTATTTTATCATTTAAAGTTTGTATTTCCTTGTTAATTTTCTGTTTAGTTGATCTATCCATAGGTGTGAGTGGGGTATAAAAAGCTCCCACCATTATTGTGTTATTGTTAATTTCCCCTTTCTTATTTGTTAGCATTTGTATTACATATTGAAGTGCTCCTATGTTGGGTGCATATGTATTTATAATTGTTGTATCTTCTTCTTGGATTGATCCTTTGATCATTATGTAGTGTCCTTCTTTATTTCTTTTCACATCCTTTGTTTTAAAGTCTATTTTATCTGATATGAGTATTGCTACTCCTGCTTTCTTTTGGTCTCTATTTGCATGAAATATCTTTTTTCCAGCCCTTCACTTTCAGTCTGTATATGTCCCTTGTTTTGAGGTGGGTCTCTTGTAGACAACATATATAGGGGTCTTGTTTTTGTATCCATTCAGCCAGCCTTTGTCTTTGGTTGGGGCATTCAACCCATTTGCGTTTAAGGTAATTATTGATAAGTATGATCCCATTGCCATTTACTTTAATATTTTGGGTTTGAGGTTATACACCCTTTCTGTGTTTTCTGTCTAGAGATGATCCCTTAGTATTTGTTTGGAATTGGTTTGGTGGCACTGAATTCTCTCAGCTTTTGGAAGGCAATGGCAACCCACTCCATTACTCTTGCCTGGAAAATCCCATGGACAGAGGAGCCTGGTAGGCCGCAGTCCATGGGATCACTGTAAGTGGGACACGACTGAATGACTTCACTTTCACTTTTCACTTTCATGCATTGGAGAAGGAACTGGCAATCCACTCCAGTGTTCTTGCCTGGAGAATCCCAGAGATGGGAGAACCTGGTGGGCAGCCGTCTATGGGGTTGGTTGCACAGAGTCGGATACGACTGAAGCAACCCAGCAGCAGCAGCAGCAAAACTTTTGGTTTCTCCTTCATATTTGAATGCAATACTTGCTGGGTGCAGTAATCTGGGCTGTAGATTTTTTTTCTTTCATCACTTTAAGTATGTCCTGCCATTCTTTTGTGGCCTGAAGAGTTTCTATTGAAAGATCAGCTGTTATCGTTATGGGAATCCCCTTGTATGTTATTTGTTGTTTTTCCCCTGCTGCTTTTAATATTTGTTCTTTGTGTTTGATCTTTGTTAATTTGATGAATATGTGTCTTGGGGTGTTTTGCCTTGGGTTTATCCTGTTTGGAACTCTCTGGGTTTCTTGGACTTGGGTGATTATTTCCTTCCCCATTTTAGGGAAGTTTTCAACTATTATCTCCTCAAGTATTTTCTCATAGTCTTTATTTTTGTCTTCTTCTTATGGGACTCCTATGATTCGAAAGTTGGGGCATTTCACATTGTCCTAGAGGTCTCTGAGGTTGTCCTCATTTCTTTTAATTCTTTTTTTCTTTTTTCCTCTCTGTTTCATTTATTTCTACCACTCTATTTTCTACCTCATTTATCCTATCTTCTGCCTACATTATTCTACTGTTGGTTCCCTCCAGAGTGTTTTTGATCTCATTTATTGCATTATTCATTATATATTGACTCTTTTTTATTTCTTCTAGGCCCTTGTTAAACCTTTCTTGCATCTTCTCAATCCTTGTCTCCAGGCTATTTATCTGTAACTCCATTTTCTTTTCAAGATTTTGGATCATTTTTGCTATCATTATTAGGAATTTTTTATCAGGTAGATTCCCTATCTCTTCCTCTCTTGTTTGGTTTGGTGGACATTTATCCTGTTCCTTTACCTGCTGGGTATTTCTCTGCCTTTTCATTTTGTTTATATTGCTGTGTTTGGGGTGGCCTTTCCGTATTCTGGCAATTTGTGGTTCCTCTTTATTGTTGGTGGGATTGGACGTGTGGCTTGTCAAGGTTTCCTGGTTAGGGAAGTTTGTGTTTGTGTTCTGGTGGGTGGAGCTGGATTTCTTCTCTCTGGAGTGCAATGAAGTGTCCAGTAATGAGTTTTGAGATGTCAATGGGTTTGGTGTGACTTTGGGCAGCTTGTATATTGAAGCTCAGGCTATGTTCCTATTTTGCTGGAGAATTTGCATGGTATGTCTTGCTCTTGAACTTGTTGGACCTTGGGTGGTGCTTGGTTTCAGTGTAGGTATGGAGGCGTTTGATGAGCTCCTATTGATTAATGTTCCCTGGAGTCAGGAGTTCTCTGGTGTTCTCAGGATTTGGACTTAAGCCTCCTGTCTCTGGTTTTCAGTCTTATTCTTACAGTAGCCTCAAGATTTCTCCATCTATACAGCCCCGATGATAAAACATCTAGGTTAGTGATGAAAAGTTTCTCCACAGTGAGGGGCACCTGAAGAGGTACACAGAGTTACATGGAGAAGAGAAGAGGGAGGAAGGAGATAGAGGTGACCAGGAGAAGTGGGGAAATCAAAAGGGGAGAGAGCAAGCTAGCCAGTAATCACTTCCCTATGTACTCTCCACAGTCTGGATCCCCCAGAGACGTTCATGGAGTTATACAGAAAAGAGAAAAGGGAAGTAGGAGACAGAGGTGGCCAGGAGGAGAAAAGAGGGAATCTAAAGGAGACAGACAGATATAGCCAGTAATCAGTTCCCTAAGTGTTCTCCACAGCCCGAAATACACAAAGAGATTCACAGAATTGGGTAGAGAAGAGAAGGGGGAGGGAGGAGATAGAGGCAAACTGGCGAGAAAAAGGAGAGTCCAAAGGGGGAGAGAGCAATCCAGCCAGTAATCTTGCTCCCAAGTAAAATGGATACTGAAGATTGGGTTCTTAAAGGTACAAAATTGATAGCAAATACCAAAAAGCAAAGATTAAAAATCTAGAGTACAGGTTAGATTTTCAAAAATACAATATTAAAGAAAAAAACAAAGTCACAAAAATTATGAAATATATATATGTGAAGTTTGCTTTAAAAATGGTGTCTCTTTTTGGCAAAGTAATAGTAGGTTACAAAAATGAAAATTAAAGGACTAATAGAGGACTTAAAATATATATATTTTTTAAATTAGCCAGACTCATCAAGAAACAAAGGGAGAAAAATCAAATCAATAAAATTAGAAATGAAAACAGAGAGATCACAACAGACAACACAGAAATACAAAGGATCATAAGAGACTACTATCAACAGCTATATGCCAATAAAATGGACAACGTGGAAGAAATGGACAAATTCTTAGAAAAGTACAACTTTCCAAAACTCGACCAGGAAGAAATAGAAAATCTTAACAGACCCATCACAAGCACGGAAATTGAAACTGTAATAAAAAATCTTCCAGCAAACAAAAGCCCAGATCCAGACGGCTTCACAGCTGAATTCTACCAAAAATTTAGAGAAGAGCTAACACCTATCCTGCTCAAACTCTTCCAGAAAATTGCAGAGGATGGTAAACTTCCAAACTCATTCTATGAGGCCACCATCACCCTAATACCAAAACCTGACAAAGATCCCACAAAAAAAGAAAACTACAGGCCAATATCACTGATGAACATAGATGCAAAAATCCTTAACAAAATTCTAGCAATCAGAATCCAACAACACATTAAAAAGATCATACACCATGACCAAGTGGGCTTTATCCCAGGGATGCAAGGATTCTTCAATATCTGCAAATCAATCAATGTAATACACCACATTAACAAATTGAGAAATAAAAACCATATGATTATCTCAATAGATGCAGAGAAAGCCTTTGACAAAATTCAACATCCATTTATGATAAAAACTCTCCAGAAAGCAGGAATAGAAGGAACATACCTCAACATAATCAAAGCTATATATGACAAACCCACAGCAAACATTATCCTCAATGGTGAAAAATTGAAAGCATTTCCTCTAAAGTCAGGAACAAAACAAGGGTGCCCACTTTCACCATTACTATTCAACATAGTTTTGGAAGTTTTGGCCACAGCAATCAGAACAGAAAAAGAAATAAAAGGAATCCAAATTGGAAAAGAAGAAGTAAAGCTCTCACTGTTTGCAGATGACATGATCCTCTACATAGAAAACCCTAAAGACTCCACCAGAAAATTACTAGAGCTAATCAATGAATATAGTAAAGTTGCAGGATATAAAATCAACACACAGAAATCCCTTGCATTCCTATACACTAATAATGAGAAAACAGAAAGAGAAATTAAGGAAACAATTCCATTCACCATTGCAACGGAAAGAATAAAATACTTAGGAATATATCTACCTAAAGAATCTAAAGACCTATATATAGAAAACTATAAAACACTGGTGAAAGAAATCAAAGAGGACACTGACAGATGGAGAAATATACCATGTTCATGGATTGGAAGAATCAATATAGTGAAAATGAGTATACTACCCAAAGCAATCTATAGATTCAATGCAATCCCTATCAAGCTACCAACAGTATTCTTCACAGAGCTAGAACAAATAATTTCACAATTTGTATGGAAAAACAAAAAACCTCGAATAGCCAAAGCGATCTTGAGAAAGAAGAATGGAACTGGAGGAATCAACCTACCTGACTTCAGGCTCTACTACAAAGCCACAGTCATCAAGACAGTATGGTACTGGCACAAAGACAGAAATATAGATCCATGGAACAAAATAGAAAGCCCAGAGATAAATCCACGCACATATGGACATCTCATCTTTGACAAAGGAGGCAAGAATATACAATGGATTAAAGACAATCTCTTTAACAAGTGGTGCTGGGAACTCTGGTCAACCACTTGTAAAAGAATGAAACTAGAACACTTTCTAACACCATACACAAAAATAAACTCCAAATGGATTAAAGATCTAAATGTAAGACCAGAAACTATAAAACTCCTAGAGGAGAACATAGGCAAAACACTCTCTGACATACATCACAGCAGGATCCTCTATGACCCACCTCCCAGAATATTGGAAATAAAAGCAAAAATAAACAAATGGGACCTAATTAACCTTAAAAGCTTCTGCACATCAAAGGAAACTATTAGCAAGGTGAAAAGACAGCCTTCAGAATGGGAGAAGATAATAGCAAATGAAGCAACTGACAAACAACTAATCTCGAGAATATACAAGCAACTCCTACAGCTCAACTCCAGAAAAATAAATGACCCAATCAAAAAATGGGCCAAAGAACTAAATAGACATTTCTCCAAAGAAGACATACAGATGGCTAACAAACACATGAAAAGATGCTCAACATCACTCATTATCAGAGAAATGCAAATCAAAACCACTATGAGGTACCATTTCACACCAGTCAGAATGGCTGCGATCCAAAAGTCTACAAGTAATAAATGCTGGAGAGGGTGTGGAGAAAAGGGAACCCTCTTGCACTGTTGGTGGGAATGCAAACTAGTACAGCCACTATGGAGAACAGTGTGGAGATTCCTTAAAAAACTGGAAATAGACATGCCTTATGATCCAGCAATCCCACTGCTGGGCATACACACTGAGAAAACCAGAAGGGAAAGAGACACGAGTACCCCAATGTTCATCGCAGCACTGTTTATAATAGCCAGGACATGGAAGCAACCTAGATGTCCATCAGCAGATGAATGGATAAGAAAGCACTGGTACATATACACAATGGAGTATTATTCAGCCATTAAAAAGAATACATTTGAATCAGTTCTAATGAGGTGGATCAAACTGGAGCCTATTATACAGAGTGAAGTAAGCCAGAAAGAAAAACACCAATACAGTATACTAACGCATATATATGGAATTTAGAAAGATGGTAACAATAACCCTGTGTACGAGACAGCAAAAGAGACACTGATGTATAGAACAGTCTTATGGACTCTGTGGGAGAGGGAGAGGGTGGGAAGATTTGGGAGAATGGCATTGATACATGTAAAATATCATGTATGAAATGAGTTGCCAGTCCAGGTTCGACGCACGATACTGGATGCTTGGGGCTGGTGCACTGGGACGACCCAGAGGGATGGAATGGGGAGGGAGGAGGGAGGAGGGTTCAGGATGGGGAACACATGTATACCTGTGGTGGATTCATTTTGATATTTGGCAAAACTAATACAATTATGTAAAGTTTAAAAATAAAATAAAATTTAAAAAAAAAGTTAAAAAAAAACAAGCTACCTTTAAAAAAAAAATGATAATAGTAAAAATATATCTAGGACTTTGTCTGGTGTTGTTGTGGATAGTGTGGGGTCAGTTCATTTTCAGATAGTTCCTTGATCTGGTTTCTACTTCTCAAGGTCTATAGGCCCCTTCCTATGTAGTCTGTGCTAGCTGCAGCATTTTAATCTATTGCGCCTGTCACTTCCAAGGCGGCTCCCTTTGTTTTTGCTACTTATGTTTGCAGGTCTCTTCAGTGTCTAATTTCTACCCTGACACAAGGGGGTGGTGGTGGACACTTTTTTAGGCTCACTTGTTCAGTTGTGCTGCGGGGAGGGAGGAACACTGCAAACAAACATCACTGGTGTGTGTGGGGAGTGCTTGTAGTGTCTTAGCCACACTGGGTTTTTCCTCATTCATGGCATGTGTGCTTTCCCAGTCTACACTGCTCAGGCTCTAGGTTGCTCTACCGGGAACTGTCTGAGGCAGGCCCTGGATTGCCTGCAGTTCCCAGGCCTAACCCACTCAGGTTCAGGTTTTGAGGTACTCCATAAAGGTGCAGACTTGGTTGGGCCTGCGTTTTGTGCCCTTCCCAGGTCTGAGCATCTCAGGTGACCAGGTGCTTGGTGAGCGCAGTTGCCCCCAGTTGGAGGCTGCGTCTTATCACCTCCCCCATCCCTGCTGCTCGATTTTCTGGGTGTACAACCAGCGCACCTTCTCAGGTGTGCCGTGTGTCTCTTCTGGGGAGCTGATCTCTGGCTGCGACCCTCCTGGCGGATGTTGACCATGCAGAATCCCAAGAAGTCTTGGTTAGCAATGAAGCCTGCTTGCAGGGTGGTAGATGATGCCTCTCTGGGGCTGTGATTGCCCTCTTCCAGCTCCGGCTGCCCTCGCCTGCCTGTCTCCTGTGGGAGATGGGCCAGTCAGCAGCCTGCTAGTTCTGCTCAATCCTTTGTTCTGTGAGCCGGCCTGGTGGTGTCTTAGGTTAGGGCTTTTTGCAGAATAGCTATCCCACAGTCTGGGTTGCTATCTCAAGTTAGGTCCCTCAGATTGCCCTCGGGGCATTCAGGCCCAGTCCTTACCCTAAGCAATGCAGCCTGTGCCTCCCTGCCCAGCCCCTGCTACTTTGTGGCAGATGCAAGCGTCTGCGCTTCTTCTCCCCTGGGATTTACCATTGGGCAGGTGATCTGTGGGTTTTGATTATTTGTTTATTTTTCCTCCCGGTTATGTTGCCCTCTGAGGTTCCAAGGCTCACCACAAACTCGCCCGTGAGAGTGTTTCCTGGAGTTTGGAAACTTCTCTCTTTTTTAAGACTCCCTTTCCGGGACGGATCTCTGTCCCTACCTCTTTTGTCTTTCTTTTTATCTTTTTTATTTTTTTCTACCTCCTTTCAAAGACAATGGGCTGCCTTTCTGGGTGCCTGATGTCCTCTGCCAGCATTCAGAAGTTCTTTTATGGAATTTTCTCAGCGTTCAAATGTTCTTTGGTGAATTTGTGGGGGAGAAATGGCCTCCCGTCCTATTCCTCCACCATCTTAGGACCGCCCGCTCGGCATATATTATTTCAAAATGTGTGCATAAAAAGAGGATGTTATTTGTTAGTGGGATAGCATATTTTATGTTATATTTTAGCTTAGTCCCACTTGATTTATCCAAAGTTGAACTTTAACAACCTTAAGTATAAAAACAAATTCTAACTCTATTCCTTTTTCCTCTTTTAGTATTTTGCAGTATTTATTTCTGCTGGATTATCTAATTGCACCATGTTTATGAGTTGTATTTTGTAGAATTCAACCCTTTGTGTGCTTCCTTTGAGCTATTTAGTGCATAGTATCTTTATATTTTCATATCTTTAGAAGATTGTTGCAAAGGCCCCACTTCAGCTAACATTCTGGGTATGTTTTTTAGACTTTTGTTTAAAAAATATGAATCCACTTTTAATATGTGCTGAGACCTATGAAAAACATTGGTAATGCACAAATATTCATTGTCAAGATGGGAAGACTCTGTTATATTATAGAGAATGCATATCTCTAGAGCAGATCTATTTTAAACTATAATGTTTAGTCACTATGTATGAATCTTTGCAACCCCATGGACTGCAGCATATCAGGCTTTCCTGTTCTTCACTATCTCGCGGAGCTTTCTCAAACTCATATCCATTGAGTCAGCGATGCCATCAAACCATCTCATCCTTTGTCACCCGCTTTCTCCTTTTGCCTTTAATCTTTCCCTGCATCAGGGTCTTTTCCAATTAGTCGCTTTTCACATCAAGGAGCCAAAGTGTGAGAGTTTTAGCTTCAGTGTTAGTCCTTCCAATGAATATTCAGGGTTGATTTCCTTTAGGATAGACTGGTTTGATCTCCTTGCTGCCCAAGGGACTCTCAAGAGTCTTCTCCAGCACCACAATTTGATAGCATCAATTCTTCAGTGCTCAGCCTTCTTTATAGTTCAACTCTCACATCTGTATCTGACTACTGGAAAAAGCACAGCTTTGACTATACTCACTTTGTCGGCAAAGTAATGTCTCTGCTTTTTAATATGCTGTCTAGGTTTGTCATAGCTTTCCTTCCAAGGAGCAAGCTTCTTTTAATTTCATGGCTGCAGTCACCATCCAAAGTCACTTTGGAGCCCAAGAAAATAAAATCTGTCACTGTTTCCTCTTTTTCCTCATCTCTTTGTCATGAAGTGATGGGACTGTGTACCATGATCTTAGGTTTTTGAATGTTGAGTTTTAAGCCAGGTTTTTCACTCTCCACTTTCAGCTTCATAAAGAGGTTCTTCAGTTCCTCTTTATTTTCTTCCATTAGAGTGGTATCATCTGCGTATCTGAGATTGTTGATATCTCTCCTGGCAATCTTGATTCCAACGTGTGACTCATCCAGCCCAGAATTTCTCATGATGTACTCTGCATGTAAGTTAAATAAGCAGGATGACAACACACAGCCTTGATGTATTCCTTTCCCAGTTAGGAACCAGTCTGTTGTTCTATGTCCGGTTCTAACTATTGCTTCTTGACCTGAATACAGCGTTCTCAGGAGAAAGGTAAGGTGATGGTATTCCCATCTCTTTAAGAATTTTCCACAGTTCGTTGTGATCCACACAAAGGCTTTAGTATAGTCAATAAAGCAGAAGTAGATGTTTTTCTGGAATTCTCTTGCTTTCTTGATGATCCAATGGATGTTGGCAATTTGATCTCTGGTTCCTCTGCTTTTTCTAAATCCAGCTTGTACATCTGGAAATTCTTGGTTCACATACTGCTGAAGCCTAGCTTCAAGGATTTTGAGCATTACCTTTCTAGCATATGAAATGAGTGAAACTGTAGTTTAAACATTCTTTAGCATTACCCTTCTTTGGGATTGTAATGAAGACTGACCTTTTTCATTATATTTTGTTTGCCCTTGATCTCCTCTGGCCAAACAAGCTATAACAAATTAAGCCTATTCATAGTAGAAATTGTCATTGTCCTGCTTATAACCCTTCCGTTCACTTGAGAGTTCACAGGGAAGCAAACATGCTAAATACAGCTGTCCCGTGTATTCTTCTAACCAGGAGGTAGGAACTGTCACGATAAGCAGTTATTTTAGTCAAAGAGGAATGGGGGTTGGTGAAGAAATGCCTCAACATCTCAGCAGGCAAATTGTGAGATGCATTCTACTTGACTCTCTGTGAGGTCCCTACAGAAACTGAGCCCCAGTTGTCACATTAGCAACTAACATTCTTTACTGACTTTCTTCTTTGTTCTCCTCACTTGCCGATTCCTATACATTGTTCATTGGGACCATTTATCAAAGAAACCACTTGCAACTTCAGTGTTGTCTAAGGATCTACTTTTGAAAACCCAAACTAAGATATTTAAATTATAAAGTTTTGGTATTTCTATTTTCAGGTGTTTTTTCTTTTGAATATTTTTTATCTTTTTTACTAGAACATCTTAGAAATGAGCTGTTTTGTTGGCTTTTTGAAAAGATTTTTTTTTTTTTCATTTTCTGACTCAAGGATTCTTCCTGCCTTTGGCAAATTGAAAAATGAGTGTCCCTGAAGGACCAACAGTCACCAAAGATAAAGTATCACTTAACATTTTGTGCCCCCACCATATTTCTGCCTCAGGCAAGTGCCAGAATTGCAGAGACAATTATCTTGATTTCTGAAATAATAAAGCTGATAATTTTATAAGATTGCATATCAATATGAATTTGTTTTTCCAGACCCTGTTTACTAGTCCCATTTCAGATTTTGTTCTAATAGTAGACTTCTTTTGATACCAACTCTTTTATCCTTATTTGTTCTCTTTTTGGAATATTTGACTCATTAGAAGGGACCATAGATAGTTTTATTTCTTTTCAATGAGACAGAAAATGTGATGTGTATTACAAAATATACTTTCTTTAAATCTTTGCAAAATTTTATAGATGGTTCCATATGCTCATAAACATATACACATATATTTAGTACTGACATATATAAAATACATGTGTATATATAAAACATATGTAGCCACACATGAAATAGAAGGGAGTAAATACAAGGAAAATAATAAAGAAATATGAAGAGTGTAACAGTCTCAGTTTCAATTTTCTGTCATTAGTGCCTGCAGTTAGAACTGGCCTTAAGTATAATTATAGTAAGACTATTGAAATGCCTATTTTAACCTCAAATATCTTCTTCCTCAATTCCTTCAAGTGGCTTAAAACTCTTATGAGTATCTTATAATTTAGAACTTATTAAAAACATCTTAAACATCTTATCAGTATCTTATAATTTGGAAATTATTAATAAAAAGTATGTGATAAAGTTCCAAGAAAATAACATTTCCTTGTATTTCCTCCAAAAGAACAAATGGGTTATATAAAATTACATATGCTTATCATTTTAAATACATTCTGATAAATGTAATTTCATTATCTGCATGTTCAGGATTAGCTAGCTAATGTGTTATCAGGAGCAAAATAGAATGACATGTTCCCTAGTCCCCATTTCTGAGAGATCAGGGCTATCCTTGCAGCTGAGGGAGGTGGAGTAAATGTTAGAAACTTGACATGGGGTCAGTACAATATATTGCAGAGTTGAAGGCAGTTGAGTGACAGAATAACTCCAGAGACTCAGAAAAACTGAAAAGAAGAGTGGAAGATAAAAATATCATAAATTATTGACAACAAATCTATTGAACATTTGTTTCCAGAACCAAACCTGATGAAAGATTAAAGTAATCACTTATAAGAGGAGTGACTATAGTGAATAAAAGGAAATATGAAATGTTGGGACTTTGGGGCTTTGACTGGGCTTGAACACTGAAAATTCTTCACTCCCATGCCTGTCAATCAATGATAACTATTAATCCTTTCTCCTTACTTGTACAATAATTCTACAACTTTGGTGACTTGATCCCTCTCCTGGCTCCATGGGAAGGTCTTTCTCCTTGTTAGTGATTGGTTTAGGCCTAAGCCAGTTTGTTCATGGCTTCCTCATTGATCATGGTGACTAGTTTAGGGAAGGTTTAATAAAAGTGACTTTGAGTACTTTTATTTGATGGCTATAGGAAACAATTTTCTACACCTTTCTTTGGACGAGCCTTTGCTTGGTGACTGTAAACATCTCATAACCATTGGAAAAGCCAAACCAAGTGGGGAGCCAACCAAGAGACTAGTGTAGAGCTGAACAACTGCAAAGAAATAAAGCTGGCTGCTAAGTCACTTCAATCGTTTCCGACTCTGTGTGACCCCATAGACGGCAGCCCACCAGGCTCCTCTGTCCCTGGGATTCTCCAGGCAAGAACACTGGAGTGGGTTGCCAATGCCTTCTCCAATGCATAAAAGTGAAAAGTGAAAGTGAAGTCGTTCAGTCGTATCTGACTCTTAGCGACCCCATGGACTGCAGCCTACCAGGCTCCTCTGTCCATGGGATTTTCCAGGCAAGAGTACTGGAGTGGGGCATAGCTGGAGACCTGATCAAGCATTGTCTAAATCTCCCCTGTCTCTAAACACTTCAGGAACTAAAATGAGCCACTAAATCCACTCATTTCTTTAAACTAGTGCGGGTTAGGTTTTCTGCCACTTGCAAGACAACACATTCAAACAAACAGACACAGCTAAAAAATTGACCCCAAAAAGGATAAATAAAAGGATGAGCATAGTTGTGCTTACTTAAAGGAAAATCACATGTATACCTGTGGTGGATTCATTTTGATATTTGGCAAAACTAATACAATTATGTAAAGTTTAAAAATAAAATAAAATTAAAATAAATAAATAAATAAAACTCAAAAAAAAAAAAAAAAAAGGAAAATAAATCAATCAACCAACCAAGAAACCAACCAATCAGTGTTTGTAAATCAGTGGATCAACAAAAAATAGTAAAATAATAAGAAGGGTGATATGATAAATGCAGAAATAAATGCAGAGGCATTTAGGTATTTGTATCTTAGGAAAGGATAATAATAGCAGTAACAAAAAGGATAACAAAGATTATTTAAGTGTGTACTGTGCTTTCTATTCTGAGTTTTTTTGTGTTTGAACTCTTTGAGTCTTTAAAAAAACACTGTGAAGTAACCACCATATTAATGCTTATTTGAATAACAAGGACTATGAGACAAAAGGCAGTGTAGTTACTTATATAAGTCATGGCAACAGAACTCATATTTTATTATGTGTAGTTTAGCAAAAATACTTTGAAATTTTTGTGAATGGAGAGATGTTCTTGGCTTATTTGTATTGCTGAAAACACTTCAAGAGGAAAGGGAAACTAAGACTAATAACTGAGAAATTTGAAGTTACTAAAATATTATTTCCCAAAAGATTATGGAATCAGATGATTTTATTGGTGAGCTATTATAGAAAACAGATAATCCATTTACAAAGTCACTTGATTTAGCCTATAATGTTACCATAATCCTGTTGTCCAAAGCTGATATCACACAAAAATGATAGGCTGTTTTATGAATGAAGCCACAACTGTCCTAAATGAAATATTTTCATATCACGTTCAACTTTACATTCAAATGAATTGCCTGTACCAAATATTACACTTTCTCTCCTCTATCTAGGTTATGTCAGTCTTATTTTACTTTCTTATTACTCTGTATTAAAATAGGTTTTAAGTTTTAAGATCATCTTCTTACATTTCTGAAATGTAATCTGCCTTGATTTTGAGCGGTGCCCCTCACTGCAGTATCTATGGTCAATTAATTCATAATAAAAACATGACACTTGAAGACATAACACAAAAGGGAAATGTAACAAGAAAGGGAAAATTATCTTCCCTGGAAGGCAATTCCACAGCCTCCCACTGATCCAAGAACAGTGCCTGTATCTTGAATTTCACTAGGGAGCATAATTCCAATGGAGATAGAGTGAAAAAATGGGAAAACCTACACATTCTATGAATATCATTATATTCTATGCAAATGATTCAGAAACAGGCTTTAAGGGGCACCAAATGGAAATGACCTCTTACAAGAATTCTAAATGTAATACCCTAAATTGAATTTTTCTTTATATACTGATTTTTAACATGTGAGTTTCATGAAAATGCCTTGTATTTTAACGTTTGAGTCATTAATAAAAATATTTCCTGAGATATCTTAGGTAATATCCTTGATATACATCACTGCAAAGAGTAATATCTGAACAATGAGCAATAACTAATTACTCCTCAAAGTTTATGCTCTAAACAGTATTTTACTACTCTGTTTTTGAGGTTCTTATGAGTTACAGTCAAAAACCTTGTGAAGCCAAGATACATGACTATTTGTTCCCCTCCATTTATTGTATAAGGCTATCAAAGGGAATTTTATTGGACTGACATGATTTGTCGTTCACCAAGTCATTGTGGTTATTACCCTGCCTCCTGTACTTTCTAGAGCTTTACAAATTGCTTGTGGGGGATCTGTTCTACTATCAGGAAAGATGTTGATGTTAAAGTAAATTGATCTCTAATTTCAAAAGTGTTGTCATATCCTGAAAGTGAGTGTTAAGTCATTCAGTCAGGTCCAAGTCTTTGTGACCCCATGGACTGTAGCCTGCCAGGTTCCTCTGTCCATGGAAATCTCCAGGAGAGAATAGTGGAGTGGGTTGCCATTTCTTTCTCCAGCGATCTTCCTGACCTAGGGACTGAATCTGGGTCTCCTGTATTGCAGGCATATTATTTACTGTTTGAGCCATATCCTACATCTCATCAACTTCTCACCTTCTACCTTCCTCAGTCCCTTAGAAAAGAAGATGTATACATCATCTGTTTCAGTCCCTTGAAACATATATAGCTTATAGCTGTTAAAATTTTAGTAAAATCTTTAGTTAACCAAACTCATATCTAAATCACAGTAGTTCATATCTCAAAGTGTCTGGCATTTTGTAGTAATTTTGGACCATCTTCCTCTGTCTTTTGTTACATCAAAGATATTTGGCACAAATTTCAATATTTTTAGTAATTGGAACTGACCTTAGGTAGTTTTGGGGGGGAAATACACTTGAAAATCTTTCTTGTATTTGACCATATGAAATGAAGTATTTATTATCACAATCCCCACCCATTCACTTGGCTTAAAGGAGTGATCTTGTGCAATTATTAAAAGCAGCATTTTCAAGTGCAAAGATGAGCATTTTTGTTCTCTATATTCTATTTGTTCCATGATAAGAATAATTCACAAATACAGAAATATAGATCAATGGAACAAAATAGAAAGCCCAGAGATAAACCCAAGCACCTATGGACAACTTATCTTTGACAAATGAGGCAAGAATATACAGTGGAGAAAAGACAATCTTGTTAACAAGTGGTGCTGGGAAAACTGGTCAACCACTTGTAAAAGAATGAAACTAGAACACTTTCTCGGAGAAGGCAATGGCACCCCACTCCAGTACTCTTGCCTGGAAAATCCCATGGACGGAGGAGCCTGGTAGGCTGCAGTCCATGGGGTCGCTAAGAGTCAGGCATGACTGAGCGACTTCACTTTCTCTTTTCACCTTCATGCATTGGAGAAGGAAATGGCAACCCACTCCAGTGTTCTTGCCTGGAGAATCCCAGGGACAGGGGAGCCTGGTGGGCAGCTGTCTATGGGGTCGCACAGAGTTGGACATGACTGAAGCAACTTAGCAGCAGCAATAGAACACTTTCTACCACCATACAGAAAAATAAACTCAAAATGGATTAAAGATCTAAATGTAAGACCAGAAACTATAAAAATCTTAGAGGAGAACATAGGCAAAACACTCTCCAACATACATCACAGCAGGATCCTCTATGACCCACCTCCAAGAATATTGGAAATAAAAGCAAAAATAAACAAATGGGATCTAATTAAAATTAAAAGCTTCTGCACAACAAAATAAACTATAAGCAAGGTGAAAAGACAGCCTTCAGAATGGGAGAAAATAATAGCAAATGAAGCAACTGACAAACAAGTAATCTCAAAAATATACAAGCAACTCCTGCAGCTCAATTCCAGAAAAATAAATGATCCAATCAAAAAATAGGCCAAAGAACTAAATAGACATTTCTCCAAAGAAGACATACAGATGGCTAACAAACACATGAAAAGATGCTCAACATCACTCATTATCAGAGAAATGCAAATCAAAACCACAATAAGGTACCATTTCACGCCAGTCAGAATGACTGCGATCCAAAACTCTACAAGCAATAAATGCTGGAGAGGGTGTGGAGAAAAGGGAACCCTCTTACACTGTTGGTGGGAATGCAAACTAGTACAGCCACTATGGAGAATAGCGTGGAGATTCCTTAAAAAACTGGAAATAGAACTGCCATATGACACAGCAATCCCACTGCTGGGCATACACACTGAGGAAACCAGAAGGGAAAGAGACACGTGTACCCCAATGTTCATCGCAGCACTGTTTATAATAGCCAGGACATGGAAGCAACCTAGATGTCCATCAGCAGATGAATGGATAAGAAAGCAGTGGTACATATACACAATGGAGTATTACTCAGCCATTAAAAAGAATACATTGAATCAGTTTTAATGAGGTGGATGAAACTGGAGCCTATTTTACAGAGTGAAGTAAGCCAGAAAGAAAAACACCAATACAGTATACTAACGCATATATATATGGAATTTAGAAAGATGGTAACAACAACACTGTATGTGAGACAGCAAAAGAGACTCAGAACAGTCTTTTGGACTCTGTGTGTGTAGGGGGAGGGGATGATTTGGGACAATGGCATTAAAACATGTATAATATCATATAAGAAACAAATTGCCAGTCCAGGTTCAATGCAGGATACAGGAAGCTTGGGGCTGGTGCACTGGGATGACCCAGAGGGATGGTATGGGGAGGGAGGTGGGAGGGAGGTTCAGGATGGGGAACATGTGTACACCCGTCACGGATGCATGTTGATGTATGGCAAAACCAATACAATATTGTAAAGTAAAAAAAAAAAAAGAATAATTCAGCTTACAACTCAGTCACACAAGTACTTTTCTTAAGGCCAACATCATATTATTAAATTTTAATTAAAGTATAGTTGATTTACAATGTGTTAATTACTGCTGCATGTCAACATGATTCAGTTGTATATGTAACTGAATATATATACACATTTTTTAAATATTCTTTTCCACTATGGTTTATTGAATGTAATTCTCTGTACTATACAGTAGGACTTTGTTGTTTATTCATTCTCTCTATCAAAGTGTACATCTGCCTATCCCAACTTCCTACAGTATCCTTTCCCCAACCCCTCCACTTTGGCAACGACCAGTTTGTTCTCTATGTCCATGATTCTGTTTCTGTTTTATAGATAGGGTCGCTTGTGTCATATTTCAGCTTCCACATGTAAGTAATATCATATGGTGTTTGTCTTTCTCTTTTCGACTTCACTTACTATGATAATCTCTAGTTGCACCCATGTTGCTGCAAGTGGCATTGTTTTGTTCTTTTCTAATGACTGATAGTGTTCCATTGTATATATGTACCATATCTTCTTTATCCTTTCATCTGTTGATAGATATTTAGGTTATCTCACGTCTTAGCTAGATCCACACAGTTGAAGGCTTTCATGTAGTCAATGAAGCAGAAGTAGATATTTTTCTGGAATTCCCTTGCCTTTTATATGATCCAGCAGATATTGGCAATTTGATCTCTGGTTCCTCTGCCTTTCCTAAAACCAGTTTGAACATCTGGAAGTTCTTGGTTCACGTACTGTTGAAGCCTAGCTTGAAGAATTTTGAATATTACCTTGCCAGCATGTGAAATGAGGGCAACTGCATGGTAGTTTGAACATTCTTTGGCATTGTCCTTCTTTGGGATTGGAATGAAAATTCACTTTTTCCAGTCCTGTGGCCACTGCTGAGTTTTCCAGATTTGCTGACACATTGAGTGCAGCACTTTAACAGCATAATCTTTTATGCTGTTAAATTAACATAGAGGTGCATGTATCTTTTCGAATTATAGTTTTGTCTGAATGTATTTCCAGGAATGGGATTGCTGGATCATATAGTAATTCTATTTTTGTTTCCTGAGGAACCTCCATACTGTTTTCTAAAGTGGCTGCACCAATTTACATTTCTACCAACAATGTAAGAAGGTTCCTCTTTCTCTACCTTCTCCAGCATTTATTTGTAGAGTTTTTAATGATGGTCATTGATCCTTGGAAGGAAAGTTATGACCAACCTAGCTAGCATATTCAAAAGCAGAGACATGACTTTGCCAACAAAGGTCCGTCTAGTCAAGGCTATGGTTTTTCCTGTGGTCATGTATGAATGTGAGAGTTGGACTGTGAAGAAAGCTGAGTGCTGAAGAATTGATGCTTTTGAACTGTGGTGTTGGAGAAGACTCTTGAGAGTTCCTTGGACTGCAAAGAGATCCAACCTGTCCATTCTGAAGGAGATCAGTCCTGGGTGTTCATTGGAAGGACTGATGCTAAAGCTGAAACTCCAATACTTTGGCCATTTCATGTGAAGAGTTGACTCACTGGAAAAGACTCTGGTGCTGGGAGGGATTGGGGGCAGGAGGAGAAGGGGACGACAGAGGATGAGATGGCTGGATGGCATCATCGACTCGATAGACATGTGTTTGAGTACACTCCAGGAGTTGGTGATGGGCAGGGAGGCCTGGCATGCTGCAATTCATGGGGTCGCAAAGAGTCAGACACGACTGAGCAACTGAGCTGAACTGAACTGATTTTGACCAGTGCATGATTTCTCATTGTAGTTTTCATTTGCATTTTTCTAATTATTAGTGATGTTGAGAATATTTTTCATGTGTTTGTTGGCCATCTGTTTATCTTCTTTGCAGAAATGTCTATTTAGGTCTTCTGTCCATTTTTGGAATGGATTCTTTGTTTTTTTTATTGTTGAGTTGTATGAGCTGTTTGTGTATTTCTGAAATTAAACCCCTGTTGGTTGGATCATTTGCAAATATTTTCTCCCATTATGTAGGTTGTCTTTTCACTTTGTTTATGATTTCCATTGCTGTGCAAAAGCTTGTAAGTTTGATTAGATCCCATTTGTTTATTTTTGTTTTTATTTCCATTGTCTTGGGAGTCTGGCCTAAGAAAACATTGGAATGATTTATGTCAGAGAATGTATTGTTTCTGTTCTCATCTAGGAATTCTTCGGTGTCATGTCTTATGTTTAAGTGTTTAAGCCATTTTGAGTTTGTTTTGTGTATAGTGAGAGGATATGTTTTAACTTCATTAATTGTCCAATTTTCCCAGTACCACTTGTTGAAGAGTCTATCTTTCTCCCATTCTGTATTCTTATAAAGTCTAATATTACAGAGTGGCTATTGGTTTAACATTTTCTGTCTTTCTTGGCACCTTCCCCTTTCCTGGCCTTTCAACTAAAGAGAGCGAGCTTTTCTGGAGCTCTTTTGATATATGCCTGTTGGTGTTTCTAGCTTCCTCACTTCTCCAGAACCTAGTCTGGGATATGTAGAGCACAAAGAGGACAAAACCCAGGAAAGTCATGGCCACATACCTTTTTGGGTCCTGAGACCCCTAGCCCATCTGTCTCCTTTTCACTTTTCCACATCTCATATTTGTTTCATACATTATCTCCAGGAAATATAGCAATTAATAGTGGGAAGAGTAGGAAAAGTGAAGTTGTTTATTGTTATTTGTGGTGGTTATTTCTATAAAGTCACCTTGAACACTGAATTAACAAATGCTCAACAGGAAGTTTCCTACAGGAAAGTCAGGGTTAGGGTTCTGTGAGCCTCTGTTCTCAGTATTTTCATCAACTGATCCATACACAAACTTGTTGGATGTATAATGTCAGATTACTTAGTATATATTGTTGATGCAATAACGTTCAGCTCAGGGCCAACAGCACTATAATTCAGGTCTGAATAGAGCTTATCTAACACATGTGTTTTCTGCATAAATTACATCATGGCTTTCCTGAACCTAGGGATACTAGACAGCACCAACAGTACATCTGGGGACCATTTTAAGCAGTGAAATAACCAACGTAAAGCATAAAAATGAAAAAAAAAAGTATCACTAAATAGTCTGTGAAAAAGAATTTGTTTATTGTGGGAGAGCTAATACAAGAAGACAGAGCATCATCTTGCTTCATCTCAGTTGGGAATGTGCACCATGGGTGACTCAAATTTTTGACTGCTCTGCACATGTCTACAAATGACTGTGTCAGCACCATGAGTATTGATTTTGGACTTACCAATAAATTTTAGAGTGTAGGTAAATTCATAAATACAAAATTGGTGAATAATGTGGATTGACTGCAAATCTACTCTGTCTTTCTGTAAGTGGAAGTCAACTCTCACTTTTATAATTTCGCATTTACATTTAGGTCTTTACACTGAATTTTCAATGTTGGGACTTTATTCGTTTTTATAGAGAATTAGTTGACTCAACACCTTATGAAGAACCATATTTGATGGACATTTCAAGTTGTTCTCTAATTTCTTTATCTCTTTTTTTTTTCTTTAGTAGTAAGAGCTTTATTTTTAGTTGAATATATAGCTGATTAGAGTAAGACTACATTTATATAGCTGATTAGAGTAAGACTACATTTTTCAGTCTTTCGATTGAAATTCTTTAGGTTTTTACTTAAAGTAACATACAGCCACCTTCATCCATTCCTCTTTTGTTCTGGTAGAAATGTGCATGTGTTCTTGGAGCTTTAGCATCTGTCTTGGCATAAGTGAGAGGCATGTGCTGAGCACACCAGAGCAGCAAGATATTAATAGAAAAGCCTGAGTCTCTCCTGATTTGATGAAGATCCTGTGTATGTTTTTTACTAAGTTCATTTTATGTGTAAGAATAATTAGATTTTATCTTATTAAAGCCACTGTTGTTTTGGGTTTTGTCACTTGCAGTCAAACCTAAGCTAACATTCTATCCTGTATGTAATGAATAAAACAAAACAAAACAAAATGTATTATACTAAACTCCACTACATATATATAGTGTAGTTCCTTAACCTATATTGTTACATTGATAAATCTGTGTCTTCACAACTCTGATACTGTTTAAGAGCCTTTATACTTTCAGCATGCTTTTTTTTAAATCTAGGATAAATTTCACATGATATTCTCTCTCAATATGTCTTTGACTAGACTTGTGAACTTTACTTTCATAAATTTTGGAATCAATTTAACTAATTTTTAGAAGAATTGAAGGATATATATTCTTATATCAGGAAACCATATGTTCACCTAACAGAGACATGAGATTTTGATTAGATTACATTGGGTTGATAAATTCAATTATAATAAATTGACAGCTTCACAATTTAAAATTTTAACACTCAATAAATGTACCACTTTATTTATTGGGGCCTTATTTTTGCCCTTAAGTAAAGTTTTATAAATTTCTTTTTTTAAACTTTAAATCTTGTTTTGGAGTATAGCCGATTAACAACGTTGTGATAGGGACAGCAAAGCAGTTCAGTTCAGTCACTCAGTCGTGTCCGACTCTTTGTGACCCCATAAATCGCAGCATGCCAGGCCTCCCTGTCCAGCACCATCTCCCGGAGTTCACTCAGACTCACATCCATCGAGTCGGTGATGCCATCTAGTCATCTCATCCTCTGTCATCCCCTTCTCCTCCTTCCCCCAATCCCTCCCAGCATCACAGTCTTTTCCAATGAATCAACTCTTCTCATGAGGTGGCCAAAGTACTGGAGTTTCAGCTTTAGCATCATTCTTCTCAAAGAACACTCAGGACTGATCTCCTTTAGAATGGACTGGTTGGATCTCCTTACAGTCCAAGGGACTCTCAAGAGTCTTCTCCAACACCCCAGTTCAAAAGCATCAGTTCTTCAGCGCTCAGCTTTCTTCACAGTCCAACTCTCACATCCATACATGACCACTGGAAAAACTATAGCCTTGACTAGACGGACCTTTGTTGGTAAAGTAAAGTCTCTGCTTTTGAATATGCTATCTAGATTGGTCATAACTTTCCTTCCAAGGAGTAAGCGTCTTTTAATTTCATGGCTGCAGTAACCATCTTCAGTGATTTTGGAGTCCCCAAAAATAAAGTCTGACACTGTTTCCACTGTTTCCCCATCTATTTCCCATGAAGTGATGGGACCAGATGCCATGATCTTAGTTTTCTGAATGTTGAGCTTTAAGCCAACTTTTTCACTCTGCTCTTTCACTCTCATCAAGAGGCTTTTTAGTTCCTCTTCACTTTCTGCCATAAGGGTGGTGTCATCTGCATATCTGAGGTTATTGGTATTTCTCCCAGCAATCTTGATTCCAGATTGTGTTTCTTTCAACCCAGCGTTTCTCATGATGTACTCTGCATATAAATTAAATAAGCAAGGTGACAATGTACAGCCTTGATGTACTCCTTTTCCTATTTGGAACCAGTCTGTTGTTCCATGTCCAGTTCTAACTGTTGCTTCCTGACCTGCATACGGATTTCTCAAGAGGCAGGTCAGGTGGTCTGGTATTCCCATCTCTTTCAGAATTTTCCACAGTTTATTGTGATCCACACAGTCAAATGCTTTGGCATAGTCAATAAAGCAGAAATAGATGTTTTTCTGGAACTCTCTTGCTTTTTCCATGATCCAGCAGATGTTGGCAATTTCATCTCTGGCTCCTCTGTCTTTTCTAAAACCAACTTGAACATCTGGAAGCTCATGGTTCACGTATTGCTGAAGCCTGGCTTGGGAGAATTTTGAGCATTACTTTACTAGCGTGTGAGACGAGTGCAATTGTGTGGTAGTTTGAGCATTCTTTGGATTGCCTTTCTTTGGGAATGGAATGAAAACACCTTTTCCACTCCTGTGGCCACTGCTGAGTTTTCCAAATTTGCTGGCATATTGAGTGCAGCACATTCACAGCATCATCTTTCAGGATTTGAAATAGCTCAACTGGAATTCCATCACCTCCACTAGCTTTGTTCGTAGTGATGCTTTCTAAAGCCCACTGACTTCACATTCCAGGATGTCTGGCTCTAGGTGAGTGATCACACCATCATGATTATCTTGGTCATGAATATCTTTTTTGTACAGGTCTTCTGTGTATTCTTGCCACCTCGTCTTAATATCTTCTGCTTCTCTTAGGTCCATACCATTTCTGTCCTTTATCGAGCCTATCTTTGCATGAAATATTCCCTTGGTATCTCTAATGTTCTTGAAGGGATCTCTAGTCTTTCCCATTCTGTTGTTTTCCTTTATTTCTTTGCACTGATTGCTGAGAAAGGCTTTCTTATCTCTTCTTGCTATTCCTTGGAACTTTTATATCTTTCCTTTCCTCCTTTGCTTTTCACTTCTCTTCTTTTCACAGCTATTTGTAAGGCCTCCCCAGACAGCCATTTTGCTTTTTTGCATTTCTTTTCCATGGGAATGGTCTTGATGCCTGTCTCCTGTACAATGTCACGAACCTCCATCCATAGTTCTTCAGGCACTCTATCTATCAGATCTAGGCCCTTAAATCTATTTCTCACTTTCACTGTATAATCATAAGGGATTTGATTTAGGTCATACCTGAATGGTCTAGTGGTTTTGCCTACTTTCTTCAATTTAAGTCTGAAAATGGCAATAAGGAGTTCATGGTCTGAGCCACAGTCAGCTCCTGGTCTTGTTTTTGCTGACTGTATAGAGCTTCTCCATCTTTGGCTGGAAAGAATATCATCAGTCTGATTTCGGTGTTGACCATCTGGTGATGTCCTTGTGTAGAGTCTTCTCTTGTGTTGTTGGAAGAGAGTGTTTGCTATGACCAGTGCGTTCTCTTGGAAAAATTCTATTAGCCTTTGCCCTGCTTCATTCTATTATTCCAAGGCCAAATTTGCCTGTTACTCCAGGTGTTTCTTGACTTCCTACTTTTGCATTCCAGTCCTCTATAATGAAAAGGACATCTTTTTTGGGTGTTAGTTCTAAAAGGTCTTGTAGGTCTTAATAGAACCATTCAAGTTCAGCTTCTTCAGCATTACTGGTTGGGGCATAGATTTGAATTACTGTGATATTGAATGGTTTGCCTTGGAAATAAACAGAGAGCATTCTGTCGTTTTTGACACTGCATCCAAGTACTGCATTTCAGGCTCTTCTGTTGACCATGATGGCTACTACATTTCTTCTAAGGGATTCCTGCCCACAGTAGTAGACATAATGGTCATCTGAGTTAAATTCACCCATTCCAGTCCATTTTAGTTACAAAGTTACCTGTGCTATACCTGTGCTATATAGTATATATATAGTATCTATATACCTGTGCTATCTATATGGTATCTATATACCTGTGCTATATATATATATATATATATATATAAACCTGTGCTATACATGTGCTATATAGTATATATATAGTATCTATATACCTGTGCTATATAGTACATCCTTGTTGGTTTTCTATTTTAAATACAGCAGTATGTACCTGTCCATCCTAAACTCCCTATATCTTATTGATTTCTTTATGTAAATCTTACACAATTCTTATCAGGTTTCCTAGGTATTCTTTAATTCCAATTGAGGTTGGCCAGGGAATGCTTTTCCCATGATTTTTTCTATTTGTTTTCTAATTGTCTATTCATGAAATATAAGGCAGCTATCAGTTTCTGTGTGTTGAGTATGTATCCAGGAATCATACTCAGTTTTCTTATTTAACCTAGTTGTTTTCATATGTTTCAAATACAAATAATGACCATCCTGTTTCTTACTTTCAGATATTTACACTTTACTTGTTGGAGTTAGAACATTAGTTGGGATTTCCTATTGATACTTTCAGAGCACTGTGCCCTGAACTAAGTGGTTAGTATAAGTTATTTGGCTTTAATATCAACACATATACCTGAGGTAGAAATTGTGATATTTCTTATACAAATGAAGAAATAGTAGAGACTTGCTCAGGAGAAGAAATTTTACATGTGGCACAGCAAGCATGTGAGGGTGGAATTTTAACCACTGCATTTGAAGGGTTAGCATAAAAGTGTTCACGTTAATGGATCTGTGTGAAGGTTTCTCTGTATTGGAAATTGTAGTGAATAAAATGCTTAACTTCAATACATTTCTCTACATTCCTTTTTTTTTTTTAAGTGTTTAAATGAGTATAAGATTTCCACTGATTATTGTGTGTTTGATGGGTATAATATGTTATCTTTTGTAATTTTAATTTACATTTTTTGATACCTGGTGACTACTTGTTCATAGTCTACTTATCTTTTTGAATCCTTCCTTCTGTGAGTTTCCAGTTTATCTATTTGGCCTACTTTTTTCTAGTTGGGTGTTCTGTTAATGCCAATTTATATGTTTTTTTCTCAACAATAAATTCTTGTTAGTTTTAGATATTGCAAATATCTTTTTACAAGTTCTAACCTGGCTCTTAAATTTATTTTTAGCTGCTGCTGCTGCTAAGTCGCTTCAGTCGTGTCTGACTCTGTGCAACCCCATAGACGGCAGCCCACCAGGCCCCGCCGTCCCTGGGATTCTCCAGGCAAGAACACTGGAGTGGGTTGTCATTTTCTCCTCCAATGCATGACAGTGAAAAGTGAAAGTGAAGTCGCTCAGTCATGTCCAACTCTTAGCGAACCCATGGACTGCAGCCTACCAGGCTCCTCCGTCAATGGGATTTTCCAAGCAAGAGTACTGGAGTGGGTTGCCATTGCCTTCTCCATTATTTTTATCAGTGGTTCTCAAATCTTTGGTCACACATTTGTTTTATAGTCTAAAAAATTATTCAGAACCAAAAATTTTTTGTTTATGTGTTTTCTATTTTATTAATGTATACTTAACATATTAGAAATTTAAATGGGAATTTTCAATATTATTTGTTTAGTAATTCATTAAAAAATTATATATTAACATTTTAATGAAAAGTAACTATTTTCTAGACAGAGAACAACTATCAGGAGTAGCATTGTTTTATATTTTTACAATTTTTAAAATACTTGGCTTAATAAAAGCTAGATTCTTTGATCTTACTTTGAATTCAATATGTTGTCATATATCAATTTAATTGAAATATCTGAAGAAAGACTGGCTTCACACAGGTACATGGTTGCAAAAGGGTGGAATACTTGCATAGTATTTTCAGGTAATTATTGATATTACTTTTGATACTATACCAAAACTTGACCGTGTAATTTCCTAAAGGTTAGTTGTATGAAATTATACTGAAGAATGTTTTATGTTCTAGTTTATTAAAATTCATTGATTTATCTTTTAATTAGAATTGATATTTTACCCAATGCATGATTTTGTGACAGTTGATCTACACTGAAATCTACACTGAAAAATGTATGCTTTCTAAGTGTTGATCTGTTCATTATAAAATATCCAAAATTGATTTGTTACTATCACTACCAGTCTTCCCTGGTGGCTCAGACGGTGAAGGATCTGCATGAAATACAGGTTTGATCCCTAATTTGAGAAGATCCCCTGGAGTAGGAAATGGCAACCCACTCCAGTATTCTTGCCTGGAAATTCCATGGACAGAGGAGCCTGGTGGGCTATAGTCCATGGCATTGCAAAGAGTCAGATACAACTGAGCAGGCATGTAAACATGAAACCAGTCTTGTCGGATTATATATCTAACTTGTTGGATTATATATATATATATGTTATATATTTAACTTTTGCTTGAAATCCTTTATTGGTAACAAATACTGTTGTTTTTCTTGAAGTGAAGACTCACTTGGTTCACTTTTGAGTAGATGTCTACCAGATACTGAAGTCAGAATAACCATAGTTACTATTCATTCTGGGGTTTCCCCAGTGGGTCAGCAGTAAAGAATCCATCTGTGATGCAGAAGACACAAGAAAGGCAGATTCGATCCCTGGGTCACCAAGATCCCCTGGAGACAAAAATGGCAACCCATTCCAGTATTCTTGCCTGGAGAATCCCATGGGCAGAGGAGCCTGGTGGGCTCCAGTCCATTCTGAATACTGGAATAATGGAAATCAATCTGCATGTGTTTCCTGGTGATACACTGGGAGATCTTCCAGTTCTACATGTGAAGTCATCAATAGTCGAGTTCTCACAATTATTCACAGAATGTGCTTAAAATAGGGTATTGTTTTAAGGTGCCTTTTTTGCATTGAGTCAGATTAGTGCATTTAAATGATTATTATTACCAGTGATCTTGATCTATGGAATAAGTATAGGCTTCTCTCATTCCCAAGAGGTAAAAGAGCTACCTCTAAGCTAAGCTTAATTGCACCTTGAGAAATATGGGGGCATTTTTATAATGCCTTTGTGAAGGTGATTGTGAATTAGAAGTCAGTAAATAATGCTGTTAAATGATGTAAATATATAATTATTTCTTTTGTTTGTATAGTAACTATCAGGAGTTCAGATTTATATATAGTTAAATTCTAATCCTTGGAAAACACTTGTAAGATAGGACTTTTCATTTTCAATTTAGAGAGGAACAAATATGAACAGGGAGATTGTGAAGCAGTTTATTTTCCACTAAGGAGATCATCAGTGACCTCCACACTGCCCCAGGCAGTGTATTTTTGTTCATCCTTTTCTTACCAGATCATTCTGTGACAGTTGACAAATTTTAGACTAATTCAATGACACTCTCTTTCCCCTCAGCTTTTGTATGTTTTTAAAAATAATACTTGTCTCATAATTCCTTTTTAGTATTCTTTGTACCTTTAACAAAAATCATCCTTTTAAGTTTCTGTATTCTTGTGGCCTCTGTCCCTGGCACTATCTTCCTTTTAATCTATGTCCTCTTCCTGTGTGGCCTCATTTGGGATACCCATGCTCTAAACAGCTTGCTACTTGCTGCTGAGTCTCATATTTATGTCTGCAGTCTAGAACAGCAGACTTCACCCAGCTACTTTCTACATATGATCATCCCTCTGCTGTCTCAGATTTCTCATATATCAAACTGAAATTACTGTCCCATTCTACACTTGCTTATCCCTTTGTATTCCCTGTCTTGGTGAATGATGTAGAGATTCACCAGCTGCCCAAGTGAGAACACTGATAGTAATCCTGACACCCATCTCAACCAAATTTAGAGGGTCACCAAGCCATTTTGATTCTAATTCTTAATCTCTTTACATTCCACTGCTGCTGCTTTCCTGCTGCTAACCTTATAATCTAGAGTATTATTAGTGATACTCATAATAACAGTGATATTTAGTGAACAATAACTGTGTTTGGAAAACTTTACATGTATTATCGCATCAAATTTCATGATAATTTATGATGTAGGTACTATTATTATTTCTGTTTTCCAAAAGAAAAAAGTGGAGTTTCAAAGAAGTTATGTACTTGGTCCAAGATCACACAAGTAAGTTTGCCAAGTAGGGACCCCATGGACTGTAGTCTACCAGGCTCCTCCGTCCATGGGATTCTCCAGGCACGAGTACTGGAGTGGGTTGCCATTTCCTTCTCCAAGGGATCTTCCTGACCCAGGGATCGAACCCTGGTCTCCCACATTGCAGGCAGACGCTTTACCCTCTGAGACACCAGGGAAGCCCAATTTATGATGTAGGTACTATTATTATTTCTGTTTTCCAAAAGAAATAAAGTGGAGCTTCAAAGAAGTTATGTACTTGGTCCAAGATCACACAAGTAAGTTTGCCAAGTAAGTAGCAAACTCAGGATTGGATCAGTAAATGTATCAGTGTCCAAGTTCTTAACCAAGTTCTAACTTGGGAACTCTCTGCTCTGTTAGGACTGAGTCTTACCTACTCTGTACCTTACTTCACAGAGAAGTTTCTAAAATCTGATTAAATTTGATGAAAAGAAATCACAACTTGATTAGAACCTCCAAAAAGTCCCATTGTTTCCAAGATAAGGTTCAAACATACCCTTTCATGATGTGATCTCCTATTCATGTCTGTAACATTACCTTTGCTATTCATTGTCACATACATTCTTCTGCAGAGAGGCTGGGTCCTAAGGGATCCCTAAATGTATAATACCATTTCACATTTCCTCTCGCTTTCTATTTTCTCTACCTAGAAAGTCTTTCCCTTGCTAACTAGCTAATGTCTGTTCATTCTTCTGCTTCTGCTTCTGGGGCTTCCTAGGTAGTGCTAATGGTAAAGAACCTGCCTGCCAATGCAGGAGATTAGGAGACCGGGGTTCAATCCCTGGGTCAGGAAGATCCCTTTGGGGAGGGAATGGTTACCCACTCCATTCTTCCTGCCAGGAGAATCCCATGGACAGAGGAGCCTAGCAGACTGTGGCCCATGGGGATGCATAGAGTCAGACAGAACTGAAGCAACTTAGCAAGCATGCACCTGTCTGCTTCTAATACATTCCTAGCATTTACCATCTGGCATGTAATAATTGATAGGCAAGATATTTAAGGGTAATAATGTTTATTTTACATTTACCCCCCAGGGCTAGTATGCTACCACAAGGCACTAAAATATTTTTGGAATGAATAAGTAATTGAGGTTATTTCAGAATTCACCTAGTTTAACTTGTCTCCACATATGTTGATTAAATTTTGTGACGTTTTAAGGAATTAAATTAGGTTTAAAGTTTAAAATTCTCTAAAATTTTAATTAGTAAACTTGTTCTTCTGCTTTGCTCTTCATTTCATTTTTAACAATCTCTTTCATAAGGAATATGTAAATGTAAGTGCAAATCTAAAACAGTGCTAAAGCACTGATGAACTCTAATAAGTTAGGGGGAAATAGAGAAGACTCAAGGCAAAGGAACAGCAAATAAATATCACATGAGAAATTTATTGAAATTGGGGTATAGTTGAACTTTTATTCAAAAAAAGTTATGATGTTTTTAGGAGAAAATAATATTTTATTTCAGGAGAAGACTAGACTGCCTGGCAATAAATCTAGGTTTCTTTCCAGATTTTAGATTAGTTCTCTGAAAACTTTGTGATTTCTCGCAAGCAGAGAAATATGAGTGTATTAAGCAAAACAATAAATAAAATCACAGAAACAAATAAAATATGTGTTCTGTATGCCTAGTACACAAAATAGAATAAATTTATAAAAGTTTTACTTTGTCATTATAAAATGGAATTGCAAGAAAATGATTGTTGACTTTAACACTATTGAAAGATGCACAAATTTTCATCTTGAGGCCTGAAATTGCCTTCAGGTTATGAGTTGTTGGCTGATATAATGTTTAAAATTCAGTTTGTAAAGAAAGCATTCTGACTGTGCATGTAGCCTCCAATTTGACAACAGATTACATCACTTCTTGTGATGTTACACCTAGACTTTTCTACCCATTTTTAATAGTTGTTAAAATGTATATCAACTATACTTCAAGATCAATAATATTTGTTTTTGGTGTACAACATAGTGATTTAATATTTTTATAGATTAAAATTCATTTCAAATTAGTAGAAAAATATTGGCTATATTCCCTGTGCTCTACAATATATCCTTGCAGATTATTTAGGTTGTACATAGTAGTTTGTGTCTCTTAAGCCCCTTCCCCTATCTTGCTCCTCATCCCTTCCCTCTTCCCACTTGTAACCACAAGTTTGTTCTCTGTATCTGTGAGTTCTGTTTCTGTTTTATTTGTGGTTTTATTTTTTAGATTCCACATATAAGATATAATGTATAGTATTTGTCTTTCTTTGACATTTCACTAAGCAAAATACCCTCTATCTAGGTCCATCCATGTTGTTGCAAATAGCAAAATCTCTTTCTTTTTTTTGGCTGAGTAATTTGTCATTGTGTGTGTGTATACACACACACACACACACACACACACACATTGGGCATCTTTTTTCCATTCATTTTTTGATGAATGACATTTATATTGCATCTATATACTAGCTATTGGAAATAGTGCTGCTATGAGCATTGAGGGCTTCCCTGGTAGCTCAGCTGGTAAAGAATCTGCCTGCAATGCGGGAGACCTGGGTTCTATCATGGGTTGGGAGGATCCCCTAGAGAAGGGAAAGGCTACTCACCCTAGTATTCTGGCCTGGAGAATTCCATGGACTATTCCGTGGGGTCACAGAGAATCAGACATGACTGCGCGAATTTCACACTTTCATTTCATGAGCGTTCATTCATGAGGTGAATATATCTTTTTGATAGTCCTTTTTGATTGCTGTATTGTAAACTACAAATTATTTTAAAATTGGCAGTTGTTTCAAGTTCTAACATAATTCTTGGAACCAGATGCTTAATAACTATTGAACTAAATTTCATATAAATGAAAATACATTTTCACCGATATAAATTATCTGACCAAAATTGTATTTAAACAGCAACTTAATCTTTATTATATGAGTTATTGTATTAGTTTTCTAGAGCTGCCATAAAAAATGCCGCAGATTGGATGACAGATTAATTTCTCACAATTCTGAATTGGAAATCAAAAATTAAGTTGTTGGTAGGTTTAGTTTCTCCTTTAGTCTTTCTCTCTCTTTGACTTACACATGACTGCCTTGCTGCATCCTTACATTGCCTTTTCTCTATGTATACTTCCTTTTAAGGATACCAATGCTATTGGATTAGGGTGACACCCTTATGACCTCATGTAACCTTTTGATAACCTCTTTAAAGGCTCTAACTCTAAATACAGTCACACTGGGGTTTAGTTTTTCCACATATGTATTTTGAGGAGCCACAATTCAATCTATAATAGTTACTAAAGTTTAATGCTTGTCTAAGTGGTAATAATGAGTCAAAAGAAAATGTGAACGCTTTCAAATTCCTGTGTTGAAAGAGTGAGTTGACTGTGTAAACACCCAAATATATCCCAATTTTTTCCTCAAGGATTTTCTAGCAGCATTCTAAATAAAATTTTCCCTCCCAAGTGATAGATTTCTAAGGGAAAGACATGGTGTAATTCATCATCTTTAACATGAGGAAAGTCATAATGAAAGCCATCCTCTAATTCAGTCATGGCATTTGCCAAACTCTTCAAACCCTCTCAAAACTCTTTGCTACTGTGTCTGCTGGAATGTTTTTCTTTCCATTCCTGCATAGCCAGCTCCACTTTGATTTGAATGCTTAAATTTAGCCTAATCTGCTTTCTCTGTTCATAACTTGTTCATAAGTCTATAAATGTGTGAACCACACTACTTAGTAATTTTTCTGCTTGCTTATCTCTTCACCTTGAGGCTAGGATTGAATTCTGATTCACTGTTTTCTGCCGGTCTGGTATAGTATACCTCATTCATGAACTTGCTCAGTGAGTGTTGTCAAACAAATGGATTGCCTGTTATGAGTTGGAAATAGCTTTCTTGAACATCAGGTAGCTTGTCTTTTCAGGGAAGTCACAATTTTATAGTATGTGGTGCAGAAAGGGAACTCTCATGGGTCAGCAGCAAGGACTTTATTACTCACTCCAAAGAAACCAGCATAAATTGCATGTTTGTGTCAGTTCTCTTTGACTCCTAAGTCCTACTGGGGCAAAGCAGAGGGACTCCAATGGGTACTGCACAGGCTGTGGGCTTGCATTTCAGCTGAGGAACCACAGCTTAGACCACTTTAGTTTTTTACAATGGACTGCAAGTCAGATTGCCCGAACTCCCCAGGAGGAAACATTATCTGTAGTATACTGTTCAGCAAATAAATCTGTTCTTTGCCTTGAGGGAGGCAGTTTATAAATATCCTTGAAAAGATAGTGATAAATGCCCACAACTGTGAGAAACCCGTGGAGAACTGTCTGTCAGCAGAGCATAGCCAAGCAAAGATACGGGTTGAAAGCTTTCCAGATAAGAGCTACAGAGAGAGACACAGCCTACCATTTTTGAGAAAGGAAATGAAGGTCAATATGGATAGAATGGAGAGAAATGGGAGCCATGTGTAGAAGAGGAGATCTAAAAGGTACCTGAGGTCAGTTCCCCCTGAGCCTCCTCCGCCGCCGCCCCTCTGCCAGCGCTCCGGCGCCACCTCGGGCCGGCGGTCCTCCGCGGGAGGGACCGAGGCGGCGGGCGGCCGGGCGAGCGGCTGACGGGGGCGGCGGGGAGGCCGGCTGATCCTGCAGCGCTCGGCGGCGGCTCGTTGTCTCCATGGGGTTGGCCCTCCGCGCCCCTGTGCTCTGAGACAGCAGATTGTGTGTTTATCGAACATTTCCACTGCTGCACAGAGAGCACAAGCATCTTCGGTGGACTTGGAATTCCTGGGGAATTGCCTTTGTGAAAAGTTGGCATAATCCCTTTAAATTCCATCTCTTTTACGTTTTCTATTTTGTTGTGTCTCAAAAAGACGTCAAGAAACCATGAACAGCTTTAGCAATGAAGAGTTTGACTGCCATTTCTTGGATGAAGGCTTTACTGCCAAGGATATTCTGGACCAAAAAATTAATGAAGTTTCTTCTTCTGATGATAAGGATGCCTTCTATGTTGCGGACCTGGGAGACATTCTGAAGAAACATCTGAGATGGTTGAAAGCTCTTCCTCGGGTAACCCCCTTTTATGCAGTCAAATGCAATGATAGCAGAACCATAGTGAAGACACTCGCTGCCATTGGGACAGGATTTGACTGTGCCAACAAGACTGAAATACAATTGGTGCAGAGTCTCGGGGTGCCCCCAGAGAGGATTATCTATGCAAATCCATATAAACAAGTGTCTCAGATTAAGTATGCTGCCAATAACGGAGTCCAGATGATGACTTTTGATAGTGAAGTTGAGCTGATGAAAGTTGCCAGGGCACATCCAAAGGCCAAGTTGGTTTTGCGGATCGCCACTGATGATTCCAAAGCAGTCTGTCGCCTCAGTGTCAAAGTTGGTGCCACACTCAAAACCAGCAGGCTTCTTTTGGAACGGGCGAAAGAGCTAGATATTGATGTCATTGGTGTCAGCTTCCACGTGGGAAGTGGCTGTACTGATCCTGAGACCTTTGTGCAGGCCATCTCTGATGCCCGCTGTGTCTTTGACATGGGCGCTGAGGTTGGTTTCATCATGTATCTGCTTGATATTGGTGGTGGCTTTCCTGGATCTGAGGATGTAAAGCTTAAATTTGAAGTGATCACCAGTGTAATCAACCCAGCACTGGACAAGTATTTTCCATCAGACTCTGGAGTGAGAATCATAGCTGAGCCGGGCAGATACTATGTTGCATCAGCTTTCACGCTCGCAGTTAATATTATTGCCAAAAAACTTGTATTAAAGGAACAGACAGGCTCTGATGATGAAGAGGAGTCAACTGATCGGACATTTATGTATTATGTGAACGATGGAGTGTATGGGTCATTCAACTGCATTCTTTACGATCACGCACACATGAAGCCTCTTCTGCAGAAGAGACCCAAACCAGATGAGAAGTATTATTCATCCAGCATCTGGGGACCGACCTGTGACGGCCTGGACCGCATTGTTGAGCGCTGTAACCTGCCCGAGATGCATGTTGGTGATTGGATGCTCTTTGAGAACATGGGTGCTTACACTGTTGCTGCTGCTTCTACTTTCAATGGATTCCAGAGACCCACCATCTACTATGTGATGTCAGGGCCAACGTGGCAACTGATGCAGCAGATCCGGACTCAGGACTTCCCACCCGGAGTGGAGGAGCCGGACGTCGGTCCCCTGCCCGTGTCCTGTGCCTGGGAGAACGGCATGAAGCGGCACTCAGCAGCCTGTGCTTCCACGCATATTAACATGTAGACACAACTCTTGTAACTGTTAACTGTGAGTTTAGCTTGATTTAAGTGTTTGGGGGGGACCATTTAACTTAATTACTGCTAGTTCTGAGATGTCTATGTGAATAGGGTTGGCACAGGTGCACCAATGTGGAAGACTGGGAGATGGGGTCACACTTATCTGTGTTCCTATGGAAACTATTTGAATATTTGTTTTATATGGATTTTTATTCACTTTTCAAACATGCTACTAAAGGCTTCAACTGCTGAGCAAGCGTTTGTGGCTTGTGTATCAGCAGGATAGGCCAGAAGCTTAATGTTGTGACCGGTTTTAACAAAAAGGAATAAAGGATCTTGACATAACTTGGCAAAAAAAAAAATAAATAAATAAAAAATAAAAGGTACCTGAGGGCCAGGTTTTGAAGGACTCTCTAGCCATGGTTTTATATTAAAAACCAATCCATGAACCTCTAGCTAGAAAAGTTTAAAAGCTAATTATGTGTAAGAAAAGGTTGTTTTCAAATAATAAATGTACGCATATGTGTGTGGTAGGTTTGAAATTATTTATACATCTTCAAATTTTATTAAATTGTTTTTGTACTGTGATTAAATTTTTTCAAGCAAACTTATTTCTATGTAGGATTTAATATATATGTATATAGAACTCTCTATGTGTATTGCTTAAATGAATGCTTGAGTGCTTGCTAAATCGCTTCAGTCCTATCCTACTCTTTGCGATCCTATGGACTGTAGCCCGTCAGCCTCCTCGGTCTATGGGATTCTCCAGGCAAGAATACTGGAGTGGGTTGCCATGCCCTCCTCCAGGGGATCTTCCCTTCACAGGGATCAAACCTGCATCTCTTATGTCTCCTGAATTGGCAGGCAGGTTCTTTACCACTAACACCACCTGGGAAGCCCCTCTGTGTGTGTGTGCATATACATTTTATTAATGAGAAAACTGAAGATATTGGCTATATTTAAAAATATTAAAATTATGATGTTCCCTTACACAATTATCTTCCCATGAGAAAAAGCAGTATTTCATGATCTTGAAGCTCATGATTTTGTACCCCAGAGATATTTTTACATGAAATAAATACATCAAAGATACTGGCCATGGCTAATTCTTTTTTTTAATACCCCAAATTGTTTTCCAGATAAAGTTGAGTTATTGATACTTCCACATTCTTGAAAAGACTATCTACCATCAGTACCTTCCAAACTCTTTGTAGCTTTTAAAACCGAACATAACTTATGGATGCCTGGCCTCTTGGAGTTGTAAAGAAACAGGGAGATGATTTGCTCACTGCCTTTTTTCAAATGAATGAATATTTTCTAAAGCATTCATTCACTTATTAACTCAAAAAAGAGTCATAGAGGGCCTGTCTTGTGTCAAGCATCCTTTGTGTATTAGATACCAGGGATGATGCTAAGATTTTAAAAACACACAGGTTTCTATTCTTAGATGAGCAGATTTGAAGCAATTCATCACAGAGAGGCTTTAGTTTTATTGAAAGGTTATAAAAGACTTCAAAATAAAACTAGCAGTTATTTTGTCTCCTCAGAGGCAGCTGTCTACACTGATGAAAAGCATCAGTTAATATTAAGTTTGATCTAAATTTTAAGCTATTAGGCCTTCTTTTAAAATTCCACTCATTGGGCAGAGTTTAGTTTTCTGGAGCATCGTAAAATATGTATTATTCACCTCTATC
This sequence comes from Bubalus kerabau, assembly GCF_029407905.1. NCBI lineage: Eukaryota > Metazoa > Chordata > Mammalia > Artiodactyla > Bovidae > Bubalus > Bubalus kerabau. The sequence continues at coordinate 63,906,185 of NC_073626.1, forward strand.
CCAACAGTGCCTATCTCCATGGTAGATCTTCTAATTAAATCTGATCATCCCTTTATATTTGACTTTTTATCCCTTATTGATAACGCTGTACAGAGTTTTTCTTAAACTATGCTTTCTTCCTTTTTCCCAACAACACTAGAATTTTTGCTCACAATAAAAATTTATTGCTGTAGTTTGTTTTACTTTTATGTATTTTGGACCATCCTTCTAATAAATACTTTCTTATGTTTCTTCCCCAGAGCCACAGTTTATAAATACTTGGAGTGCTACAGTCAGTGCTTAGTGCTATGCTTTACAAGGGCTGTAAACAAAATTAAATGATCATAAGGTAACAACCAGGATACAGAGTAATGGGGAAATCACTTCTCTTGAGACAAAGGTAAAGAAACTAGAGATACTCAGCCAGGAATAGAAAAGACCAAGGCAGAATTGAAAAGGCCTCTTTAAATATTGGGTGGGCTGGAAGAAGCACAAGCTGGAATCAAGATTGCTGGGAGAAATATCAATAACCTCAGATATGCAGATGACACCACCCTTATGGCAGAAAGTGAAGAGGAACGAAAAAGCCTCTTGATGAAAGTGAAAGAGGAGAGTAAAAAGTTGGCTTAAAGCTCAACATTCAGAAAACAAAGATCATGGCATCTGGTCCCATCACTTCATGGGAAATAGATGGGGAAACAGTGGAAACAGTGTCAGACTTTATCTTTCTGGGCTCCAAAATCACTGCAGATGGTGACTGCAGCCATGAAATTAAAAGACACTTACTCCTTGGAAGGAAAGTTATGGCCAACCTAGATAGCATATTGAAAAGCAGAGACATTGCTTTGCCAACAAAGGTCCGTCTAGTCAAGGCTATGGTTTTTCCTGTGGTCATGTATGGATGTGAGAGTTGGACTGTGAACAAAGCTGAACACCAAAGAATTCATGCTTTTGTCTTTTTTTTTTTTAATTTTTCTTTTTTTTTTTAGGATTTTTTTAAAATATTTTATTTTATTTTTTAACTTTACAATATTGTATTGATTTTGCCACATATCAACATGAATCTGCATAGAATTCATGCTTTTGAACTGTGGTGTTGGAGAAGACTCTTGAGAGTCCATTGGACTGTAAGGAGATCCAACCAGTCCATTCTAAAGGAGATCAGCCCAGGCTGTTCTTTGGAAGGAATGATGCTAAAGCTGAAACTCCAGTACTTTGGCCACCTCATGAGAAGAGTTGACTCACTGGAAAAAACTCTGATGCTGGGAGGGATTGGGGGCAGGAGGAGAAGGGGACGACAAAGGATGAGATGGCTGGATGGCATCACCGACTTGATGGATGTGAGTTTGAGTGAACTCCGGGAGCTGGTGATAGACAGGGAGGCCTGGTGTGATGCGATTCATGGGGTCGCAAAGAGTCAGACGTGACTGAGAGACTGAACTGAACTGAACTGTACTGTTATTAGAAGAAAAAAAAAAACTGATTAGATGATTAGATGTATTCAGGACTCCAAAGGAGAGGAGAATTGAAAATACTAATGAACATTTGTAAGATTTTTCCAATATGCTTAAGACATGAATAGGAATTTAGCGTTGATACAAAGGATAGGGCAAATTAGAGAGCTTAGGGAAACAATGTAGTCAGCTTTTAGTATTTATTTAGTACTTGTCTTTGAGTTGTATCTGAGCTAGAGGAGGAATCATATAAGATTTGAAAGTGATCTTAGCTTGGCTTGAATGATACACTTTGGTTTGTGGAAATAGGAGTCTCAGCTGGATTACCTAGGAAGACGCTCAGGCCAAGGTTAAACAGTTACTATCTAGCTGAGTCAGATTTGAACCTGAGTGTCTGACTCCAAAACCTAGACTCTTAAAAATTTCACTATACAAAGAAGAATAACAATATATTTCCAAGTAAAAACAAATCAGTTTTCAAAAACTAAAATCTAACTTTTGTAAATGAATTACATGTCTAGGCATGAAAAGATTGGGTAGATAAACCCCAAAATGTTAGCAATCATTGGGCAATTTGATTTGGGGCCTTTTAAACCATTTTGTCTTTATGATTTTAAATTTTCATAAAAAAACAAGTATTTTCTTTATATCTTTTATGTGCTGAATGAAAATACCTGCCAACATAGAATTATGTACTAGAGAAAATATCCTTCAAGAATGAGAGCAAAATAGAGATAGAAATATTGAAACAGAGTTTGTTACCAACTGACCTTCAAAAATAAAAATTCTAAAGCTTATATATATATTATATATATATAGAAAGAAAAGTTAGCAACACTTGATAGAAATTATGAATTTCCAAAAGTATAGGAACAGCTAATAAAATGGTAAATATGTGGATAAGTCTAAAGCAACATTACTCTATAAAACAATGTAACAATATCTGTGAGGTTAAAAGGAGAACGTGTTAAAGCTATTATTTTGAAGAAAAACTTAAAAAGTCTAATACAAGTTTTATGCAAAAGTGGAAATATTAATAGATGGATTGTAAAAATATTATCCATGGATAGGAAGATAGACTATTGTAAAGATACCCATTTCATTCCACCTGAGTTAGAGAATCATTACAATCCACTCAAGATATTGATTTTTTTTTTTTTTGAGGTGGGAGTAGTATTTGGTAAGCTGATTCTAAAGTTTAAAAGTGCAAAAAAGAAACACTCTTGAAAGAACAATGTGGTAAGATTTGCTGTAGCAGATGTCCAGATTCATTATAAAGCTATGGCTGGGACTTCCTTGGTGACACATTGGATAAGAATCCCCTGCCAATTCAGGGGACACAAGTTGGATCCCTGGTCCAGGAAGATTACACATTCCAGACAGCAGCTAAGCCTGTGAGCCACAACGACTGAGCTGTGCTCTAGAGCCTGTGAGCTGAAGCTACTGAAGCCCACTCGCCCTACCACCTGTGCTCTGCAGCCAGAGAAGCCACCGCAGTGAGAAGCCTGTACACCACTTGAAGAATAGTCCCCGCTCGCCACAACTAAAGAAAGCCCGTTGCAGTAATGAAAACCCAGACCACCAAAAATAAATAAATATTATTTTTTTTAAAAAGCTAAGTTGTAATTAAAATGGTATGATATTGGCAGAAGAACAGACAAATATACCCATGGGACAGAATAGAAAGCCTAAAAACAAATAGATATAAACAGAGACTTATTTGGTTACATCTGTCTATAACAGATGAAGGCAGATAGATTTTTACAATATATGGTTCTGGCAAAATTTGTTATCTCTCTGGGTAAAAATTGGATCCATAACTCACATTGTATAGAAATTAACCCTTTGCAGGGGTGTTATTAATCTAAATATGAAGAAAAACTATAAACATTTTAGAGGGTAATAGAGGAAGTATTGTCATGACCTTTGGGATAGGCAAGGATTTAATTCAGACACAGAATGAAGATTTAAATGAAAACATGATAAATTCAACTGCATTAATATTCGGAATTTCTGTTTTAAAATGGGTATCATACACAGAATGAAAAAGGTATGGCAAGCCTTTGCCATACATATTTAACTTTGAAGTCATATCCACTATGTATATAGACTTGCTAAATTTCAATAAGATAAAAGACAGTTTACCTAAATTTAAAAATATATGAAAGAGATACTATACAGAGATGGAAAAATCAAACAGTCAATATGTGTGTGTATGTATATATATATATATGAAAGACACTCAACTTTAGTCAGAATCAGATGTATAGTGAAAAGTTTAACCTTTCTTTCAAGGAGGCCTGGCTTTTGCCTTCAGCTGGTGGCTCATACAGTAAAGAGTCTGCCCACAATGCAGGAGACCCTGGTTTGATTCCTGGGTGGGGAAGATCCCCTGGAGAAGGAAATGGCAACCCACTCCAATATTCATGCCTGAAAAATCCCATGGGCAGAGGATCCTGGTGGGCTACAGTACATGAGGTTGCACAGAGTTGGACAAGACTGAGTGACTAATACTTTCACTTTGTTAATCTTTAAGCTCTAGGGATGTCATGCCTTATAGAGATGTGTCTTTGTCTGGGATCCTTGTGTTGGATGGTCTAATGTGATATAAGCCAGATTATAACAATGTGCTTTAGAGTAAAGAGAAAGAAAAGTGAAGTTGCTCAGTCGTATCAGACTCTTTGCAACCCCATGGACTGTAGCCTATAAGGTTCCTCCATCCATGGGATTTTCCAGGCAAGAGTACTGGAGTGGGTTGCCATTTTGTTCTCCAGAGGATTTTCTCAACCCAGGGATTGAACCTGGGTCTCCCACGTTGTAGGCAGACGCTTTACAGTCTGAGCCACCAGGAAAACTCACAGATTAAGGGAAGATCTGTGATTAAGCCATAGGGAAGATCACAGATTAAGACAGATGATCAAAATATGATCTGGGGGGGGGGGGTCTTTGGGTCATGAAGCCCAATCTCTGAAGGGATAGAGCCTAAGATCACCTGGGGGGAAGTCTGTCATTGCTATGGGATGGAATTCGAGTGAAACCCCTAGACACCAAGGCTTGGGTGAACTTCCTTGGTTGGTAATATTCCATACCTTCTGCCACACATCTTCTTTTGTGCTTTTCAGGGGTTTTTTGTGGTTTTTTTTTTTTTGCCGCTAAACTGTATTATTTTATAATAAAAAGAATAATTGAAGTGAGTTTTAAGAAACAAAAAGTAAGGTTTTATGAGGTAAATATGGTCAAAGGGTTCAAAAGAACCCCATTTAATAAGGATAAAAATGGTTCTACTGTATAGCACAGGGAACTATATTCAATATCCTATAATAAACTACAATGGAAAAGAAAATGAAAAAATATATATACATGTATAACTGAATCATTTTGCCCTACAACAGAAATTAATACAACATTGTAAATCAACTATACTTCAATAAAATGAAGATTAAAAAAAAAACAGTGAGGTCAGGTCTCTAGTTTTGGAGAAATAGTTTTGCGAGAGCTCTCAAAGTTGATCTACTAGTTAGGGACAGATGAGTAGTTGGCATAGATCTTGAAATTCCAGTGTTTAAATTTGTCTTTGGAGATCTTTTCTTCCCTTATAACCTATTAGAATGCTTCCTTCCTGGTGTATGGGAACACGGACAACTAAAGGGCCATCAGAAGGTAGCTTTGAGATACATTCTGCAGGCTGTGACAAAGCCTGATTGATGATCACCATTTTCTCTAAATAGAGACCTCCAGATAGGGTTGTCACTGCTTTGGAGAATCCTGGATAAGCCCTGGCAAAATACTTCCTGGATCCACTTTCTAAAGACTTTATGTAGAATCTTTTTAGTCACAAATGACTTTGTTTCCTTGTTTTTCTTCTTCTTTTCCTTCCACTGATTAAATTAGGATTATCTTTCAAGACCTATTAGGCATAATTAGATTTGTAGGCTTTGGTTTTCCAATTTTGTCCTAGGCAACATTGCTTCTTGTTAGGAGACTCCTAGAGATGGTCAACCTCATCCATTATGTATTGATTTCCAGAGGTTAACTCTCAAAGGGCCAGGTCCTATTCTTTCCTCTTTGTTATGCACTCTATCTCTTTCTTTACTCACTATGTGTGATATGTGATATTTTAAAATTCTTATTTCACAAGGCAGGATAAAACACTTGTTAAAATACCTTCTTCCTAAGCGGGGTTTGGAGAAGGCAATGGCACCCTACTCCAGTACTCTTGCCTGGAAAATCCCATGGGTGGAGGAGCCTGGTAGGCTGTAGTCCATGGGGTCCTGAAGAGTTGGACACGACTGAGCGATGTCACTTTCAGTTTTCACTTTTATGCATTGGAGAAGGAAATGGCAACCCACTCCAGTGTTCTTGCCTGGAGAATCCCAGGGACGGGGGAGCCTGGTGGGCTGCCGTCTATGGGGTCACACAGAGTTGGACACGACTGAAGTGACTTAGCAGCAGCAGCAGCAAGGGGGACTTATTATTGGATGAGATAAATGAAACTGTTGTTATCATTTCTGCCCCATGTCCTTGTAAAGAATATTTTTCGTGTTAGAAAAAAAATGTATTACTTGGTTTTCTTGCAGCATTTTTTTTTTTGGCCACCAAAATATTTTCTAGGCTACACTAATATGAAGATTTTTCAGCAATTTACAGAAATGGTGCTTATGAGCATATATTTTCCCTTTTACTACTGAAAGGAAACCATGGGAATATAGCGTCGAATTTTGTTTGACAGAATTCTGGTTAGCAAGCCACATGTGGTGTGTTTTTGTTTTGTTCTATAGTTGTTTCCACTCTGTCGTGTGATTCATCACAAGGATTTTGAGAACAGAAAATGTCACCAACCAAATATACAAAATTAATGAGTAGTTTACTCCATTGCAAAGCGAAGGTAGTGAACAGTCAGGCAGAACAAAAGCAAGAAGAATCCCTGGATATAAAGCCATTTCACCTAATGAAGTTCAGGTTTCTGCATGTGATATGAAATTGTCAGAGCACCAATAGCCTTCTTAAGTTTTAAGTCTCTGGAAAATGATAAATGATTATTCTTGCATTCGCTTTACATAACTTATCAGTTAAGGATAATCACATGTTTAAAGCAGCCAAGAGAAACAGTTGCATACACAGCTATCAGTATTTTCAGAGCAATTTTAGAATGAACTTGTTACTAGCAGCCAGATTCATTTCTAATGAGTCCTGTGTCCCTGTGGCCACATATAAAATGTGATGCCAGATTTGTTCTCTTATACTTATGAGCCAGAAGTGTTATGATTACGTTTGCAAAAAAGTGAGTTATGGATGTCTCTTACCTAGCTCATTTTGACCAAAACTTGTAAACAAAAGGAGAGGAATAATAACCAGAGACTACTGAACTCCAAACTCCTGCCTCTTCACTAATTGTGACATTTTATAATTCTTTCCCAGTTTCATCACCCTTCCATTACCAAGACAACTCCGGGGTTTTTCCAGAGTAAGGTCTGCTTACCTCTGAGTTCTCTACTTCAAATTCAGCAGGGTTTGTACTCAACAATCTCTTTCTATACTCTTCAGAGCTTTTTGGTTTCCTGTGACTTGAGGCTACAGCTATTTGTCTTGGTACCAAAGATGTCTTCATTTCCATAATTAGTGGATTACTTCAAAACCTAATTATCGGGGACTTCTGTGGTAGTCCAGTGGCTAAGACTCCGTGCTCCCAATTCAGGAGGCTGGGATTTGTTCCCTAGTCAGGGAATTAGATCCTACATGCCACAACTAAGAGTTCATGTACTGCAACTAAAAATCCCACATCCCACAAAGAAGACTGAAGATCTCAAGTAACAACTAAGACCTGGCTCAACCAAATAAATAAACATCAAAAAAAGAACTAGCATAAGGATAAAAAAAAGACAAAAAGTCTAATTACTAAAATCCTACACATAATTATGAAAGGATGAAACGTTTTAAGCCAAGAGGATCACAGGTCATTTTGTCTATTAAAAAAATAAGGAAATTCAGGATGATATATGGGAAAAATATCTTCATTTCCTTTCCAGATCCTCCCCCTGCCCCACCTTGCTGTTTTCTCAGGAGACTGACTGTTACTCAGATTTCCGTGCCTTCTGGCTTCTACCTGGGTTCAGCCCTGATGAATTGCAGCAGGAAATAGGGAAAGATGAAGGGTGTGTTGTGTGCATTCATTCTCCCAACTCCCTGCCTAGAGCTGGTCACATCGCTTAAGATTCCTGATCCTTACCAGATCATCTGATCTGCATGAATTTCTCTTCATTCAAGTTTCAGTAACATCTTCTCTCATCTCTTGAGGCAGAGCTCTGCTACTGCTTGTCCTGGGTCCCTGTTGTATCCAGCCGTTTCCTGTATCCCATTACAGTTCGATAACGAGCCTCTTTTTCAGTAAGCTCTTTTTGAGCTAACTCATTTTAAGTGTGAAATCTTTTTACTGTTGAGAACCCAGTTGAAACACCACAAATGGTAATAATACCTAAATCCGAAGAACAAAGTGAAAGAAATAAGAAGACCAGCCCCAAATCCAAACTCTTGTTTTCTTAATCTGAAACATTTCCTTCAGTTTCAAGTAGACCTACCCTCAACTGGATGAGTAAGAAAAGTGAAATCTAGAAAAGTGAAGGGTAAAGGATACTCTGTAAATGTGCGTGGAGTTGCTCTAGAACCTTCCCTCCCAGAGGTGTGTGTGTTCTGTTCACAACTGGACCCAGTGTCTCCCAGGTCCCTGCTCAGGTGCTACCCCAGGACTTTCCCTTCACTCTTTTCCTGGAATGGACCCACAGCTTCCTGTATTTCATGTCTTCAGGGTTTCACTGGTTTTCTTTTGCTGTGTTTTGGTTGTGACATGGTGAGAAGACTGGTTTTTCTGAGACTCTGGAAAGTAGTAAACAGCAATATTTTTCAGGAACAACTGGATACTGACTCTGCTTGCCTATTTAAAAAAAAATACCTTTCTAGTATTAAGTTTGCTTCAAAATCTAGAAAAGCTAAGTTTTTCTAAAGACTTCCTTGAACATAAGTACATGGTGGCGAGGTTAAGATGTAAAAGGGAACTGAAGCCCTAGTATAAAAGAACAGAGGCTTAGCAGGAATTTTGAGTTTTACCAGCAGCTGTGTACCCTACAGGGACACAAGGTCCAGGAAAAAGTTACACAAGGATGTGCTGTATCTTGTTTGTGTGGACATTTCTATTAAAAATTTGTTTCCTTTGCCACAGAAATGAAAAACTTAGAGGTAGTCTGAGTCTTTGAATAATTTCTGTGGATCCCTGACCCGACTTTCAGTGCTGCTATAATATCCACCCTTATAAGGAACTTTTAAGAAAAGGTATATGAAAAATTAACTTATTGAGCCTTTGCACATATGAAAATGCTTTCACTCTTGTTGGATGTACTGACTGAACACTGCATTTTAAGTTTCCTCCGTGTTTTGAAGCTTATGTCTCCATTATTTTAACACATAGTATTTTTGGTGAGATGCTGGTTTCCAGTTTGATTCTCATTTTGACTTTTCTGTAGCCATTATGAAAATATTTTGTTTATTTTTAGTATGGTCTAAAATTGTACAGACAAATATCAAGGTTTATTCTTTAAAATGTTATTTATGTTTTTATTGGAGTATAATTGCTTTATAATGTTGCATTAGTTTCTCCTGTTGGACAAAGTGAATCAGATGTAAGTATATCTGTATCTTCTCTCTCTTGGACATCTCTCCCACCACCTCCCTCATCCCACTCTTGTAGGTCATCATAGAACACCGAGCTAAGCTCCCTGTGCTGGAGGACAAATTGCCTAAAGGCTTGTCTTTCTTTAGTCCTTGAAAATAATCTTCTCTTATTTCTTTATTTTATTCCATCCACTCTCGCTTTGGAATTCCTATGAGATGAATGTTGAACTCCCTGGATTCAGCTTCCATTTAATGTTCTTCATGATTTCTATCTGTCTTTTTGATCTATGTTCTGAGAGGTTACCTTGTCTTTTTCCCTAAGTACCTTCTGACATTTAAAATTTTAGGTATGATCCTTTTAAGATATTTTCTTGCCATATGATTGTATCCTTTTCTTGGAACCCCGTTCTTGATTTACAGAAATCATGTCCCCTCAGTTGTCTCTGAGAATATCGTTATCTTATCTTCTCTTTCTAGCGTCCTTCCCCCTCCCCGTGAGATTAGCTTTTAATTTTGCGCCATCTTCCCCTTGCATGCTTTTGGTCCTCCTCATGTGTATTGCTCCTTGTCCATTCATATTTTAGAAAGAAAGAAGGCAGGGTTTTACTGTGTGTGTACACACGCATGTGTGTGCGTGTGCACATATATACACCCTGCATATAGGTATCACATTTGTTTTACTCCCTGACTTGGAATTTTCACCATGAGCTCTATGTTTGTGAGTGCCTTCCAGCCTCCCCTTCTGCAGCTGTTATTGGGACCTTGAAAGAACACCTGATCTGTTAGTCGGCTTTAGGTTTGAACTCAGATACTGTTAATAACTATTGAAGCTAATAGACTGACTAAATTAGTTGATTCCTTTCCATAACGTTGACTCATACTTAAATTTGTCCTTTTTTTTTTTAAATCGGTAGGGGTTTTTTTGGCTTCTAACACTTCTTGAAACACACACACACACAGAAACTTTTTGCCACATTTTTATGCATAAGGAAAAAGCTTATAAAAGTCCAACAGAAAGCCTATATATTTCAAAAGAACTAACAAATTGCCTGCAAAAGCAACTTCCTCTGCACCCTCAATTCCCTTAGTGCTACTGTGATGGGGATTCTGTTTCTCTGTAATCCATCCATGTCCTTATGCTTGAATTCCTTAGACTTATCTAGAATTCAGGAGATAAAGTAAAATCTTCCTTGTGTCTTTTTCCTCTCTTTTGTACTTTTGTTTTTGTCTCTTGATTTATATTGTGGTATGTGTAAGTTTTCTAAAATAAAATTGTAATAAAATACCCCCCAATTTTTTTAAAACAAAAGCCAGATCTCATGAGTGGTAATTTGTTGAGTTCAACATTTTCTTTTATGAAAAATAGTTTATACACCTGAGGGATTAAGTATTACCGGGTACCTATAAATAGGTAAAATCATTTTTCTGCTTTTTATTAATATAAAAACAATGGCATTCTTTATCAATTTACCAGTTAACTAATGTGTAGACAGTTCTAATAAAAAGATAAATGGGACTGTTAAATATCTCACCATTGTAGTACAAAAACATTTTAAAGGAATACCTCCATATACTAAAATGAAATTTAAATCTAAACATCCTTATGGACCATCAGATGTGATCTTTGTATAAAATGAGTGCTCCGTTTGCTGAACCAGAATATTTTAAAGCCCAACCACTTCACTTTCAAGTTTCTTTCTGCTCTGCTGATGTTAAAGGTTACATTTTCTTCCTAACCATGAAATCTATTACTCCCCAATGGCAGTGAAAATGCCAACTTGTTAGTTCCAGTACAAGTTTATTCAACAGCACCAGTTTTTCCTTCATAATAGTATATCTGCTTTTTTATGTCATCCCACAGGGAAGTCATCATAGGGAATTTGAAATACCAATAAAAATATAGTAGTCCATCTAAAATCATAGCAAAGACCGACACCTGAATGGGACTTGACTACAGAATTAGGTAACTTTCTATAGATATTTGCTTTTGAACTTTTAGTGTGAGAAGGTTGGAGGCCTGGGATGCCATAGGTTCTTCTATATTTCAAGAAAAATGTAACACCTCCATACTGTAGCAAATGGTGACATTTATAACATGCATTTATGACAAAGCATAAAAATGTTAGTAAAAAAAGTTGGAGTGGGTACCGGAGTGGATAACTTTTCCCTTCTCCAGGGGATCTTCCCAACCCAGGGATCAAACCCAGGTCCCCCGCATTGCAGGCCAATTCTTTACCAGCTAAACCACAAGGGAAGCCCAAGAAAACTGGACTGGGTAGCCTATCCCTTCCTTCTTCAGCAGATCTTCCTGACCCAGGAATTGAACCGGGTCTCTTGCATTGCAGGTGGATTCTTTGCCATCTGAGCTAGTAGGGAAGCCTGTAAAATAGTTGCTTGTCTTCACCAGCACTTCTAGAAAATGATGATGATATGTGTATCCCATGAGCTGTATCCCACCAAGCTTCTCTGTCCATGCGATTTTCCAGACAAGAATGGTAGAATGGGTTGCTATTCTCTCTAGGGGATTTTCTTGATCTAGGGATCAAACCCATGGCCCCTACTTCATCTGTCTCCTGCATTTCAGGCATATTCTTTACTTCTGAGCCACCAGGGAATTGGTCAGTTTTCCACTGCCTGGAGAATAGGCTATGGGCAGGAGGTCTATATGGGAGTATTTTAACAAATCCCCCAACCTGTGGAACCTGACCACTGAAGGAAGGGTGGACTGGGGGCTTCACAGGGCTGTAATCAGGGAAGGGGAGTTTAATTAGTTAGACATGTACTTGGGAAGACTGATTCATTTATATTTGATTATATTCCCAAAAATTCAGATACATCCTACAAATGGAAATAATGATGACTAGAGAAAAAAATGTTTAAATTTTACTCACTTATTTCCATCATATAAATATGAATATAATACTGTTTACTGGCTTCTCAGATGGCACAGTGATAAAGAATCTGCCTGCAATGCAGGAAACCTGGGTTTGATCCCTGGGTTGGAAAGATCTCCTGGAGAAGGGAATGGCTATCCACTCCAGTATTCTTGCTTGGAGAATTCCATGGACAGAGAAATCTGGTGGGCTACAGTCCACGAGGTCTCAAAGAGTCAGCCATGATTGAACAATTAACACTTTTCATTTTCAGGCTGCTTTAGCTAAAACAAAAGTTATGTGCAGGGTGTGTATGTGTGTGTGTGTGTAAGGGCAAATTTCAGGGAAAGAACAATTGTACTTAAATGTTTAGGTGTCTTGAAAGTCTGCTGAAAATTTTACTTTGAAGAACAATTGAAGATCTGAGTAAAAAAAGAGCTTAATCTGATCTGCATTTAAAGGAAATAACTCTTGAAACTTTGGGAAGGCAGAAATAAAGTAGGAGATGTGTGTGCATGCTAAAGTCCTTCAGTCGTGTCTGACTTTTGGTGACCTTATGGATTGTAGTGCACCAGGCTCCTCTGTCCTTGAGATTTTCGAGGAAAGAATACTGAAGTGTGTTGCCATTTTCTCCTCCAGGGGATCTTCCTTACCCAGGGATTGAACCTGCATCTCCTGCATTGGCAGGTGGATTCTTTACCACTAGCGCCACCTGGGAAGTCATTAAATACTATTGAAGGATGGAAAAGACAACCTCTTAGTATCTCAGACAAAAGTACTGAATTAATTTCTTGATAAGCAATGGAAAGCTATATGTGGATGTTCAGTTTCCTCCAAAAGCAACAAGTAACCTCATAGGGGATTTGGGGGGATAGGAGAAGGCAATGGCAGCCCACTCCAGTACTCTTGCTTGGAAAATCCCATGGACAGAGGAGCTTGGTAGGCTGCAGTCCATGGGGTCGCAAAGGGTTGGACACGACTGAGCGACTTCACTTTCACTTTTCACTTTCATGCATTGGAGAAGGAAATGGCAACCCACTCCAGTGTTCTTGCCTGGAGAGTCCCAGGGACGGTGGAGCCTGGTGGGCTGCCGTCTGTGGGGTCGCACAGAGTTGGACACGACTGAAGCGACTTAGTAGAAGTAGCTTTCAGAGACTGGTAAATATCAAAAAAGTAGGAGGGTTTATAGATTGATTACATAATTTCTGGCGGTTTGCTCTTATAGGTTTGGGGACTGACATAAAATGCTCTGAAATTGATTCAGCACAGAGTTTTTAGAAAATAATAATTTTGTTTTCGTCTGGAATTTGGAGAGTAAGAATCTTCTATTCTTAAATAAAAACACCTACCTTAGTGTCTTTATAAAAGATTTTGTTTCAAGGTTAATTATGTTTGAGGAATTCAAGTAATGATGGCTGATTACATCTCTCCAGACTTCTCTCAAAAACTAGAGAACAGCACATAGAACAAATAAACTATCCAAACTTTCCATAAATTTCAAATTCTCATAGGTATTAAAAAAATTTTTTCGTAAGAATTACTTCTTAATATCACACTTTAAAGTTTTGTGGAGACCTAAGGAGTACAGAAAACCTAAGTGGAAGAGAGAATAGGAGATTGAGACTAAAATAAACCCTGAAATGGAAAGTCAACTCAAAGTGTAAAATATTGAAAAAGAGTTCAGAAAGGCCAGAGTGATAACTACTAGAAAGGGATTTTAAAGTACAAGTCAGGAAAGTTATATCACCATCATAGCTAAATAAGATGCCCCTTTATCATGTCTCCGCATGCCCTTGAATGACAATTTAACATCTGTCTAACAAAGGTGTCATTTTGTGAGCTGTGGGATCCAGCACCATTGGTAGTACACAATTATGAAGCAAAAGGAGCATTTTACACAAAATATCAAGCTGAATTAAATGTGCTTAAACAAAAATTTGAGGGTAAAAAAAACAGCCAGAATTTAACCTTAGGTCAAAAATTTTAAAACTAACTAGAAAAATGAAAAAGAGGAAAAAAAATTAAGAAGAGTTTTGTATTCTAAAAAGAAATAGGAGAAAAATCATAACAGATCTGAAGACTAAATTACAGATGCTCAAGTAAAAATATATGCCAATGAAACTTAAGAATGACATTAATAGGAAAAAGAATTCAGCTGTGACCATGTTGGTGTACCCTTATTAAGGGAAAGACCAATGCTCTGTAAGGTATAAGTGCACCGGTTCTTTGCTCATGTGGAAGAAGAGCAGTCATCGTGTGGCATGATGAGTTTCATGCTCTTAAAAGATCACTAGAATCCTCTAAAATGCCTTTGCATTTGCTGCTGCTTTTGCCTCTGTTTCTGATCAGATCAGATCAGATCAGTCACTCAGTCGTGTCTGACTCTTTGCGACCCCATGAATCACAGCACGCCAGGCCTCCCTGTCCATCACCAACTCCCGGAGTACACTCAAACTCACGTCCATCACGTCAGTGATGCCATCCAGCCGTCTCATCCTCTGTCATCCCCTTCTCCTCTTGCCCCCAATCCCTCCCAGCATCAGAGTCTTTTCCAATGAGTCAACTCTTCGTATGAGGTGGCCAAAGTACTGGAGTTTCAGCTTTAGCATCATTCCTTCCAAAGAAATTCCAGGGCTGATCTCCTTCAGAATGGACTGTTTGGATCTCCTTGCAGTCCAAGGGACTCTCAAGAGTCTTCTCCAACACCACAGTTCAAAAGCATCAATTCTTCGGTGCTCAGCTATATTTATAGTCCAACTCTCACATCCATACATGACTACTGGAAAAACCATAGCTTTGACTAGATGGACCCTTGTTGGCAAAGTACTGTCTCTGCTTTTTAATATGCTGTCTTGGTTGGTCATAACTTTTCTTCCAAGGAGAAAGTATCTTTTAATTTCATGGCTGCAGTCACCATCTGCAGTGATTTTGGAGCCCAAGAAAACAGATTTTCTCACTGTTTCCATTGTATCCTCATATATTTCCCATGAAGTAATGGGACCATGAATTTGGGTGCTCTGGGAGTTGGTGATGGACACGGAGGCCTGGTGTGCTGCAATTCATGGGGTCACAAAGAGTCGGACATGACTCAGTGACTGAACCAAACTGAACTGAACTGAATGGGACCAGATACCATGATCTTAGTTAGCCTCTAATTAAAATAAATAAATTCAAATTAAAAAAAAAATCTTAGTTTTCTGAATGTTGAGTTTTAAGCCAAATTTTTCACTCTCCTCTTTCACGTTCATCAAGAGGCTCTTTAGTTCTTCTTCACTTTCTGCCATAAGGGTGGTGTCATCTGCATATCTGAGGTTATTGCTATTTCTCCCCACAATCTTGATTCCAGCTTATGCTTCATCCAGCCCAGCATCTCTCATGATAAACTCTGCATATAAGTTAAATAAGCAGGGTGACAATATACAGCCTTGACTACTTCTTTCCCGATTTGGAACCAGTCTACTGTTCCATGTCCAGTTCTAACTGTTGCTTATTGACTTGCATACAGATTTCTTGGGAGGCAGGTCAGGTGGCCTGGTATTCCCATCTCTTGAAGAATTTTCCACAGTTTGTTGTGATCCACACAGTAAAAGGCTTTGGCATAGTCAATAAAGCAGAAATAGATGTGTTTTTTTTGGAACTCTGTTGTTTTTTCGATGATCCAATGAATGTGGCAATTTGATCTCTGCCTTTTCTAAAACCAGCTTGAACATCTGGAAGTTCATGGTTCATGTACTGTTGAAGACTGACTTGGAGAATTTTGAGAAATACTTTGCTAGTATGTGAGATGAGTGAAGTTGTTCGGTAGTTGGAGCATTCTTTTGCATTGCCTTTCCTTGGGATTGGAATGAAAACTGACCTTTTCCTGTCCTGTGGCCACTGCTGAGTTTCCCAAATTTGCTGGCATATTGAGTGCAGCACTTTCACAGCATCATCTTTTAGGACTTGAACTAGCTCAGCTGTAATTCCACCATCTTCACTAGCTTTGTTTATAGTGATGCTTCCTAAGTCCCATTTGACTTGCATTCCAGGATGTCTGGCTCTAGGTAAGTGACCACACCATCTTGATTATCTGTGTCATGAAGATCTTTTTTGTATAGTTTTCCCCCAACAAATCAACCTATATTTATGAATAAAATTCTAAGGCATTTAGGAATAGAATATAACCTCCCTAGTTTGATGAACGGCTTTAAGAAAAGCAATGGAGAAGGCAATGGCACCCTACTCCAGTACTCCTGCCTGGAAAATCCCATGGATGGAGGAGCCTTGTAGGCTGCAGTCCATGGGGTCGTTAAGAGTCGGACACGACTGTGCGACTTCACTTTCACTTTTTACTTTCATGCATTGGAGAAGGAAATGGCAACCCACTCCAGTGTTCTTGCCTGGAGAATCACAGGGATGGGTGGGCTGCCGTCTCTGGGGTCGAACAGAGTCGGACACGACTGAAGCGACTTAGCAGCAGCAGCAGCAGCAGCACCAGCAGCAGCAACACCATATTTAAGGCTTCTCTGGTAGCTCAACTGGTAAAGAATCTGCCTACAATGCAAGAGACCTGAGTTTGATCCCTGGGTTGGGAAGGCCCCTGAAGGAGGACATGGCAACCCACTCCAGTTTTCTTACCTGGAGAATCCCCATGAACATAAGAATCTGGAGGGCCCCAGCCCATGGGATCACAGAGTCGGACATGACTGAGATACTAAGTACAAGCACAGCACAACACCTTACTTAATGGATAAAATCTGGTTGTTTATTTCTAACATGGAGACCATGGCAAAGATAACCTTTCTCCTCACTTTTTTAAATTTTTTATTGGAATTCCTAACTACTGTAATAAAATGAGGAAAAGAAATATAAGACATATAAACTGGAAATAAAGAGGTAAAACTTATTTGTGGAATATCTAATTATGCAGAAAATGCAAAGAAATCTATGAAAAACTTACTAGAACTGATTATGAGTGTAGCAAGATTCCAAGATAGAAAATGTATGAAATTACTCCAAGATATGTAAATTTATGAAAACTAATGAAAATGTTTATTGTAAAATTATTCACAATAACCAAAATATGGCAACAACCCAAATGTTTGGTGACAGAGATAATAAGGCATATACATACAATGGAATATTATTCAGTCTTAGGTAAAGGAAATTCTATCATTTGCAAAGTATGGATGAATCTGGAAGATATTATCCTAATTTTAATATGCATGAATGCATGCTCATTCAGTCATGTCCAACTCTTTGCCACTCCATGGACTGTGGCTCACCAGGATCCTCTATCCATAAAATTTTCTAGGCAAGAATACTGAAGCATGTTGTCATTTCTTCCTCTGGGGGATCTTCCCAACCCAGGGATTGAACCTGTGTCTCCTGCATTGTCAGATGAATTCTTTACCATTGAGCAACCTAATAAGTCATAAACAAACAGTGCATAATTCCATTTATATGAGATACCTAAAATAGTCAAGTTATAGAAGCAGAAAATAGCATGGTGGTTGTCAATGGATGGGAGGAGGGGAGAAATGGGGAGTTGTTATATTTATACAAATTGAATAAGCTCTAAACATCTGCTATGCAACATACTGCCTATAGTTAACAATTGAAATGATGCATTTAAAAATTTAAGTGAATGGATCTAATATTAAGTGCTTTTACTACACACACATGAAAAAACAACCTCACCCCCCAAAATCAAAGGGAAGCAAGGAAACTTTTGGTGGTGATGGATGTGTATTACCTTGATTGTGGTGAGGCTATCACAATTGTATGCATGCATTAAACTCATCAAATTATATGCATTAAGTATGTGGTTTTAAAAATATCAGTTATAACAATTAATATACCTGTAAAAACACTTAGAAATCTATTGTTTCTATACACTACTATTGAAAATTGAAATTAAAATAAATACTATTTACAGAAGCATCAAGCAGAGATAAATTTGAAAAAGGTATGCAACATTGAGAACTACAAAACTCTGAGAAGACCTATGTGAGTAGTCGTGTCCAACTCTTTGCAACCCTGTGGACTGTAGCCCACCAGACTCCTCTGTCCATAGAATTTGGCAGGCAAGACCACTGGAGTGGGTTGCCATTCCCTTCTTCAAGGAATATTCCCAACCCAGTGATCAAACCCAGGTCTCCTGCATTGCTGGCAGATTTATACCATATGACCCACCAGGGAAGCCATAGTTTGAGGAATATATCATATTAATTTTTATTGGAAAATTGTTATAAAATATTAATTCTTCCTAAATTTTTCTGAAGTTTTCAGCAGTCATATTTAAGATTCCAGCAATCTTCATTATAGAAATTGACAAGCAGATTCTAAAACTTAAAAAGAAATATAAATATAATACAATATCTAAAATGATTTTGAAAAAGAATACCAAAGTTACTGGTCACACTGTCTGCTTTCAACACCTAAGAAAAATCTGTTCTAGTCATGACAGCTTTGTATTGACATGAAAATGGACATATAGACCACACGTATATAAGCAATTGTTTTTTGACACTGGTACCAAGGCAACTGAGTGGAAAAAAGGATGAACTTATAAGAAATGATCCTGGGTAGCCATAGAAAAACAAATAAAAGGCCAACCCTTACTTCACACTATATTCAAAATTTAACTCAAAGTGAATAATAGATCTAAATGTGAGAGATGAACCCTTTAGAAGAAAGAGGAGAAACTTTTAGTGACACTGGATTTAACAAAGATCTCCTCAACAAGATACACAAAGTAAAAAACACAAATGAAAAATTGCTAAATTGGATTTCATAAAAATTTTAAAAAATACTCTTCAATAAATATTGTTACAAAAAATAAAAGACAAACTACTGACTGGAAGAAAATATTTCCAAACATTTACCTGAAAAAGGACTTCTTTCTAAAATATAAAACGAATTCTTACAACTTGGTAAAAAATAATACATATAACCCAATTAATAATGGACAAAAGTTTTAAACAGACACTTTAGTAAAGGATATGTATTGATGTAAATAAACACACAAAAAGATGCTTAAGATCATTAGTCATTAGAGAAATGCAAATTGAACTGTAATGAGACACCATTGTATCCCTAGGAGTATCGTCAAAATCAAGCGTTTGAGCCATACCGTGTATTGATAAGTGCTCAGAGCAACTTTAACTCTTATACCCTGCTGGAAGGATGTAAATTATTATAATTACTTTGGAAAAATGGTTCACAGTTTTTTAACCTTATGTATTGATAAGTGCTCAGAGCAACTTTAACTCTTATACCCTGCTGGAAGGATGTAAATTATTATAATTACTTTGGAAAAATGGTTCACAGTATTTTAACCTTTTAAACATATGATTTTTGTATGACCAAATCATCCCCTGCCAGTTGTATACTGAACAGATATAAAAGGTAGGTCCACATAAACACTAGTGAAGTGAAGTCGCTCAGTCGTGCCCGACTCTTTGTGACCCCATGGATAGCCTGCACCAAGCTCCTCCATCCATGGGACTGTCAAGGCAAGAAGTACTGGAGTGGGTTGCCATTTCCTTCTCCAGGGAATCTTCCCAAACCAGGGATGGAACCCAGGTCTCTCACATTGTAGACAGATGCTTTACCATCTGAGCCACCAGGGAAGTTGTGATGCTTTATTTTTGGTAATCCCAGATGGTAAGCAACTCAAACATCAATTATCAATTAACAGATGAATGGATATGCAAGTTGTGGTATATCCATATAATGAAATACTACTCAATAATTTAAAATAATACTGATTCAAGCAACAACATCAATGAATCTCAAGATAATTATGCTATTAACAACAAGCCAGAGGAGAAAAGGGCTTCCCAGGAAGCATGGTGGTAAAGAATCTGTCTGCTAAGGCAGGAAACACAAAAGACACAAATTTGATCCCTGTGTAGGAAAGATCCTCTGAAGTAGGAAATGGCAACCCACTCCAGTACTCTCGCCTGGAAAACCCCATGGACAGAGAGACCTGGCAGGCTACAGTCTACCAGATTGCAAAAAAAGTTGAACATGACTAAGTAACTGAGCAGGAACACACATAGAGGAAAAAAACGTGGACATTATACACACACACACACATACACACACACACTTATTTAAAATTTTGGAATATACAAATTAATCTATAGTGACAGAAAGCAGATGAGTGGCTGCCTGGGCATGAGAGGGGAGATTATTTAAACTTTTGGGGGTGACTGTATGTTCATTATCTTGATTTGCTGTGATGATTTCATCAGTTCAGTTCAGTTCAGTTCAGTAGCTCAGTCGTGTCCGACTCTTGTGACCCCATGAATAGCAGCACGCCAGGCCTCCCTGTCCATCACCAACTCCTGGAGTTCACTCAAACTCACGTCCATCGAGTCGGTGATGCCATCCGGCCATCTCATCCCCTGTCATCCCCTTTTCCTCCGGCCCCCAATCCCTCCCAGCATCAGAGTCTTTTCCAATGAGTCAACTCTTCGCATGAGGTGGCCAAAGTACTGGAGTTTCAGCTTTAGTATCATTCATTCCAAAGAACACCCAGGGCGGATCTCCTTCAGAATGGACTGGTTGGATCTCCTTGCAGTCCAAGGGACTCTCAAGAGTCTGCTCCAACACCACAGTTCAGAAGCATCAATTCTTCAGCACTCAGCTTTCTTCACAGTCCAAATCTCGCATCCATACATGACCACAGGAAAAACCATAGCCTTGACTAGACGGACCTTTGTTGGCAAAGCAATGTCTCTGCTTTTCAATATGCTGTCTATATTGGTCGTAACTTTCCTTCCAAGGAGTAAGTGTCTTTTAATTTCATGGCTGCAATCACCATCTGCAGTAATTTTGGAGCCCCCCAAAATAAAGTCTGACACTGTTTCCAGTGTTTCCCTATTTATTTCCCATGAAGTGATGGGACCAGATGCCATGATCTTCGTTTTCTGAATGTTGAGCTTTAAGCCAACTTTTTCACTCTCCTCTTTCACTTTCATCAAGAGGCTCTTTAGTTCTTCTTCACTGTCTGCTATAAGGGTGGTGTCATCTGCATATCTGAGGCTATTGATATTTCTCCCGGCAATCTCGATTCCAGCTTGTGCTTCTTCCAGCTCCGTGTTTTTCATGATGTACTCTGCATATAAGTTAAACAAGCAGGGTGACAATATACAGCCTTGACGTACTCCTTTTCCTATTTTGAACCTGTTGTTGTTGTTCCATGTCCAATTCTAACTGTTGCTTCCTGACCTGCATATAAGTTTCTCAAAAGGCAGGTCAGGTGGAAGTTTCTTAAAAGGCATGTCAGGTGAAAAACACAGCATGTTATAAACACTGAATGCTCTCCATTTAGTCCTTCCCACCAGGCTTTGCTTTCTGGACAATGCCCCTCAGAGCCATCCGCACTTAAGGCCAAGGCAGTGACCAGACAGGACTTGGGCAAGAGCCACCTGGCTAATGGAATTTGGCCTCCATAGTTTTTTCCACAGTATTTTTAAAAATATTTATTTTGTAAATACTATTTAACATTTGGCTCAGATGGTAAAGCATCTGCCTACAATGCAGGAGACCTGGGTTCAATCCCTGAGTCGGGAGGATTCCCTTGGCAAAGGAAATGGCAATCCACTCCAGTACTCTTGCCATAGAAAATCCCATAGATAGAGAAACCTGGTGGGCTACAGTCCATGAGGTTGCAAAGAGTCAGACACGACTGAGCAAGTTCATTTTCTTTTCTTTTTTTTAAAGACCATTAAAAAAAAAAATCAGATTTCTAACCCAACTAAAAAACCAATAAACTCATTAGAAAATGGACAAAAGACGTGTTTTTCATCTGAGCCACCTGGGAAGCCCTCCCTGGGTTGGGAAGATCCCCTGGAGGAGGGCATGGCGACCTACTTCAGTATTCTTGTCTGGAAGGTCCCCATGGACGGAGGAGCCTGGCGGGCTACAACCTGGCGGGGTTGGGAAGAGTTGGACATGACTGAGCAACTCAGCACAGCACAGTACAGTGTTTCCCAAAGCCCCATTTCTTCCTTTTTATTACCAAAGCCGAAATCCATATGCCTCACGTGTGCTCACCATGGCAATGAAAGCAAATGATGTATTTAACTTTATTTAATAAAGGGCTTTACCCGGTGAGGAGTCAGAGAAAGCTCATCAACAGAATGTGAAGTATTAAAGACTTTGTTTAATTGTAAAAAAAAAAAAAAAAAAAAAAGGCAGGTCAGGTGGTCTGGTATTCCCATCTCTTTCAGATTTTTCCACAGTTTATTGCGATCCACACAGTCAAAGGCTTTGGCCTTGTCAATAAAGCAGAAACAGATGTTTTTCTGGTACACTCTTACTTTTTCAATGATCCAGAGGATGTTGGCAATTTGATCTCTGGTTCCTCTGCCTTTTCTAAAACCAGCTTGAACATCTGGAAGTTCATGGTTAACATATTGCTGAAGCGTGGCTTGGAGAATTTTGAGCATTACTTTACTAGCATGTGAGATGAGTGCAATTGTGTGGTAGTTTGAGCATTCTTTTGCATTGCCTTTCTTTGGGATTGGAATGAAAACTGACTTTTTCCAACCCTGTGGCCACTGTTGAGTTTTCCAAATTTGCTGGCATATTGACTGCAGTACTTTCACAGCATCATCTTTCAGGATTTGAAATAGCTCAACTGGAATTCCATCACCTCCAATAGCTTTGTTCGTAGTGATGCTTTCTAAGGTGGACTTGACTTCACATTCCAGTATGTCTGGCTCTAGGTGAGTGATCATACCATCGCGATTATCTGGGTCGTGAAGATCTTTTTTGTACAGTTCTTCTGTGTATTCTTGCCACCTTTTCTTAATATCTTCTGCTTCTGTCAGGTCCATACCATTTCTGTCCTTTATCGAGCCCATCTTTGCATGAAATGTTCCCTTGGTATCTCTAATTTTCTTGAAGAGTTCTCTAGTCTTCCACATTCTGTTGTTTTCCTCTATTTCTTTGCATTGATCACTGAGGAAGGCTTTCTTATCTCTACTTACTATTCTTTGGAACTCTGCATTCAAATGGGTATATCTTTCCTTTTCTCCTGTGCTTTCTGCTTCTTTTCTTTTCACAGCTATTTGTAAGGCCTCCTCAGACAGCCATTTTGCTTTTTTGCATTTCTTTTCCATGGGGATGGTCTTGATCCCTGTCTTCTGTACAATGTTACGAACCTCAGTCCATAGTTCATCAGGCACTCTGTCTATCAGATTTAGTCCCTTAAATCTATTTCTCACTTCCACTGTATAATCATAAGGGATTTGATTTAGGTCATACCTGAATGGTCTAGTGGTTTTCCCTACTTTCTTCAATTTAAGTCTGAATTTGGCAATAAGGAGCTCATGTTCTGAGCCACAGTCAGCTCCTGGTCTTGTTTTTGCTGACTGTATACAGCTTCTCCATCTTTGGCTGAAAAGAATATCATCAATCTGATTTTGGTGTTGACCATCTGGTGATGTCCAGGTGTAGAGTCTTCTCTTGTGTTGTTGGAAGAGGCTATTTGCTATGACCAGTGCGTTCTCTTGGCAAAACTCTATTAGCCTTTGCCCTGCTTCATTCTGTATTCCAAGGCCAAATTTGCCTGTTACTCCAGGTGTTTCTTGACTTCCTACTTTTGTACTCCAGTCCCCTATAATGAAAAGGACATCTTTTTTGGGTGTTAGTTCTAAAAGGTCTTGTAGGTCTTCATAGAACCGTTCAACTTCAGCTTCTTCAGTGTTACTGGTTGGGGCATAGACTTGGATTACTGTAATATTGAATGGTTTGCCTTGAAAACGAACAGAGATCATTCTGTCGTTTTCGAGATTGCATCCAAGTACTGCATTTCAGACTCTTTTGTTGACCATGATGGCTACTCCGTTTCTTCTAAGGGATTCCTGCCCACAGTAGTAGATATAATGGTCATCTGAGTTAAATTCACCCATTCCAGTCCATTTTCGTTCACTGATTTCTAGAATGTCAACGTTCACTCTTGCCATCTCCTGTTTGACCACTTCCAATTTGCCTTGATTCATGGACCTGACATTCCAGGTTCCTATGCAATATTGCTCTTTACAGCATTGGACCTTGCTTCTGTCACCTGTCACATCCACAACTGGGTATTGTTTTTGCTTTGGCTCCATCCCTTCATTCTTTCTGGAGTTATTTCTCCACTGATTTCCAGTAGCATATTGGGCACCTACTGACCTGGGGAGTTCCTCTCCGTATCCTATCATTTTGCCTTTTCATACTGTTCATGGGGTTCTCAAGGCAAGAATACTGAAGTGGTTTGCCATTTCCTTCTCCATTGTACTACATTCTGTCAGACTTCTCCACCATGACCCGCCCGTCTTGGGTGGCCCCACAGGGCATGGCTTAGTTTCATTGAATAATACAAAGCTGTGGTCCTAGAGTGATTAGATTGACTAGTTTTCTGTGATTATGGTTTCAGTGTGTCTGCCCTCTGATGCCCTCTTGCAACACCTACTGTCTTACTTGGGTTTCTCTTACCTTGGACGTGGGGTATCTCTGCATGGCTGCTCCAGCAAAGCGCAGCTGCTGCTCCTTGCCTTGGATGAAAGGTATCTCCTCACTGCCGCCCCTCTTGATCTTGAATGTGAAATAGCTCCTCTAAGCCCTCGTGCACCCGTGCAGCCACTGTTCCTTGGACGTGGGGTTGCTCCTCTTGGCCACCGCCCCTGACCTCGGGTGTGGGGTAGCTCCTCTCGGCTGCTCCTGCGCTGTCTCAGCCTGGCACTCTCGGCCACCGCCCCTGACCTCAGACGAGGGGTAGCTCCTTAGTTGATTTAGTGAGTCATTTCAGTTTATTCACCCTGCTTGACCAGAGAGAATGGGGCTATACTTCAAGCTTCCCATCCAGCATGTAAGGGTCTTAGAAGTCATCACTCCTTCCCAACAAATAAAAAAGCAGAACAAACTGAAAAATCAACAGTTCTTCTTAGATCTATCAGAGAAATGAGGTTGTTACTGAAAGCTCAGCCTCTCTGTACTCTGGTGCTGAATCAAATCCCAGGAAAAGAGTTTTGGGTGAAGTAGAAAAGGATAGCTTTATTGCTTTGCCAGGGTAAGAGAGACACACTGCACTTCTGCATTGAAAAACTACATGTCTCATATGTATGATGGTTTCATAGGTATGTTGATAAATCAAAACTTTTTAAATTGAATATGTATCTAATTCATTATATTTCCATTATATCTTAATAGAGCTGTAAACTATGAATGAGTCCCCACATGAGGATTTTATTATAAGATGTTTTCATTTTTTTATATTAAAATATCAACCCTTTTAAAATTTAAAGTTAGCCTGATTCTAATCAAGTGAAAGATATGAAGAATTCCACAAAATTCACGTAATATTGATTCACTATTTAATTTGTTGTTTTCAGTTCAGTTCAGTTGCTCAGTCATGTCTGACTGACTCTTTGCGACCCCATGAACTGCAGCATGCCAGGCTTCCCTGTCCATCACCAACTCCTGGAGTTTACCCAAACTCATGTCCATTAAGTCGGGGATGCCATCCAACCATCTCATCCTCTGTTGTCCCCTTCTCCACCTGCCCTCAATTTTTCCCAGCATCAGGTTCTTTTCAAATGGGTCAGCTTTCCACATCAGGTGGCCAAAGTATTGAAGTTTCAGCTTCAACATCAGTCCTTCTAAACAACACCCAGGACTGGTCTCCTTTAGGACAGACTGGTTGGATCTCTTGCAGTCCAAGGGACTCTCAAGAGTCTTCTCCAACACCACAGTTCAAAAGCATCAATTCTTTGGTGCTCAGCTTTCTTTATAGTCCAGTCTCACATCCATACATGACCACTGGAAAAATAATAGCCTTTACTAGACAGACCTTTGTTGACAAGGTAATGTCTCTGCTTTTTAATATGTTATCCAGGTTGGTCATAATTTTTCTTCCAAGGAGTAAGGGTCTTTTAATTTCATGGCTGCAATCACCATCTCAGTGATTTTGGAGCCCCCCAAAATAAAGTCTGACACTGTTTTCACTGTTTCCCCATCTATCTGTCATGAAGTGATGGGACTGGATACCATGATCTTCGTTTTCTGAATGTTGAGCTTTAAGACAATTTTTCACTCTCCTCTTTTACTTTCATCAAGAGGCTCTTTAGTTCTTCTTCACTTTCTGCCATATGGATGGTGTCATCTGCATATCTAAGGTTATTGATATTTTTCCCCACAATCTTGATTTCAGCTTGGGCTTCTTCCAGACCAGTGTTTCTCATGATGAACTCTGTATGTAAGTTAAATAAGCAGGGTGACAATATACAACCTTGATGTACTCCTTTTTCTATTTGGAACCAGTCTGTTGTTCCATGTCCAGTTCTAACTGTTTCTTTCTGACCTGCATACAGATTTTTCAAGAGGCAGGTCAGGTGGTCTGGTATTCCCATGTCTTTCAGAATTTTCCACAGTTTATTGTGATCCACACAGTCAAAGGCTTTGGGATAGTCAATAAGGCAGAAATATATGTTTTTCCGGAACTCTCTTGCTTTTTCCATGATCCAGCAGATGTTGGCAATTTGATCTCTGGCTCCTCTTCCTTTTCTAAAACCAGCTTGAACATCTGGAAGTTCACAGTACACATATTGCTGAAGCCTGGCTTGGAGAATTTTGAGCATTACTTTACTAGCATGTGAGATGAATTATGCGGTAGTTTGAGCATTCTTTGGCATTGCCTTTCTTTGGGATTGGAATGAAAACTGACCTTTTCCAGTCCTGTAGCCACTGCTGAGTTTTCCAATTTTGCTGGCATATTGAGTGCAGCACTTTCACAGCATCATCTTTCAGGATTTGAAATAGCTCAACTGGAATTCCATCACCTCCAATAGCTTTGTGTGTAGTGATGCTTCCTAAGGCCCACTTAATTTCACATTCCAGGATGTCTGGCTCTGGGTGAGTGATCACACCATCATGATTATCTGGGTTGTGAATATCTTTTTTGTACATTTCTTCTGTGTATTTTTGCCACCTCTTCTTAACAACTTCTGCTTCTGTTAGGTCCATACAATTTCTGTCCTTTATTGAGCCCATCTTTGCATGAAATGTTCCCTTGGTATCACTAAGTTTCAGAAAAGAACTCTAGTCATTCCCATTCTATTGTTTCCCTCTATTTCTTTTTATTGATCACTGAGGAAGGCTTTCTTATCCCTTTTTGCTATTCCTTGGCACTCTGCATTTAAATGGGTATATCTTTCCTTTTCTCTTTTGCTTTTCACTTCCCTTCCTTTCACAGCTATTTGTAAGGCCTCCTCAGACAGCCATTTTTCTTTTTTTCATTTCTTTTTCTTGGGGATAGTCTTGATCCCAGTCTCTTCTACAGTGTTACAAACCTCTGTGCATAGTTCATCAGGCACTCTGTCTATAAGATCTAGTCCCTTAAATCTATTTGTCACTTCCACTCTAAAATCATAAAGGATTTGATTTAGGTCATACGTGAATGGTCTAGGGGTTTTCCCCACTGTCTTCAATTTAAGTCTGAATTTGGCAATAAGGAATTCATGATCTGAGCCACAGTCAGCTCCTGGTCTTTTTTTTTTTTTTTTTTGCTGACTGTGTAGAGCTTCTCCATCTTTGGCTAAAAAGAATATCATCAATCTGATTTCAGTGTTGGTCATCTGGTGATGTCCACGTGTAGAGTCTTCTCTCGTATTGTTGGAAGACGGTATTTGCTATGACCCAGTGCATTCTCTTGGCGAAAGTCTATTAGCCTTTGCCCTGTTTCAGTTTGTACTCCAAGGCCAAATTTGCCTGTTACTCCAGGTGTTTCTTGACTTCCTACTTTTGCATACCAGTACCCTATAATGAAAAGGACATCTTTTTTTGTGTGTTAGTTCTAAAAGGTCTTGTAGGTCTTCATAGAACTGTTCAATTTCAGCTTTTTCAGCATTACTGGTCAGGGCATAAACTTGGATTAGCGTGATTTTTTGTTTTATCCACCCATAAATTGTGTGTTATATTTAATGATTATTTCCATACTGTCATAAAACACTGGAATTAGAATATTTCAATAAATTTAGATTATTTGATGAATAAATATTTTAGTTTATCAAAAAAATTCTCTTAAATGAGTAACTAGATTATTGCTTTTTCCTAAAGAAGAATATGGGAAGAACCTTGCCACCTTCTATATTTATTTTCTCCCAAGAGATAGCAGCTACTTTTAATTCACCTGAAGGAGGTCCTTCAGCTTTAGGGAATCTCAAAGCTCTGGGGACAAAAAGAAGAATTTTTTAAAGGAAACTAATTCTCATAGTTGAAGATATTCTAATTCAGTTTTATTGTCTCATAGATAAGCTAATTTTGTATATAATCTGCGTCTTTGTTATAATATCTTTCCTTATGAACAACAAAATTTTTTGCCTCTATTTTAAGGCATTTTAGTGCTAATTACATTTATATCTGTTTTATGAGCTGCCTGTCTCCCTCCCTCCCTAGCGCCTTCCCTCTCTTCCTTTTTTCCTTCCTTTCTTTCTATTCTCTATTCTTCCTTCTATTCTATTTTCCCCATTCACTCTTCTCCCTTCTCTTCCCTTTCTTTCCATTTCTTTCCTTTCTTTTCCTTAATATATTTCTTGTTTTCAATGTCTGAGAAGGAGGGTGCCAGACAGGGATTGCAGTACTGCCTGTTTTGTGATTATGAGAAGGAAATGCTCAGCTGCACTACATTGATGCCAGTAGACCACACCATTGCAAATGCTGCAGCTATGCACTGTCGATACAGTTTCTGATGAGCGTTAAAGTCCTTTTACTTTGAAGCAGCTTTAAGGCAAAAAGACTCACAAGCAAAATAAACATTACTAGGCTAGCACAGAGCACAGTTCTACATATTGAGTGATTATACTGAAAATCCAAGTCACAATGTGACAGTTATAATGCTTCTTATACATCTCTGGAAATTTCTTAATCCATTTCCTAAGAAGAAGTTGAAATACCTGCGTCTTCAGTTAAAAACTTGATAATCTCCAGTCTCATCATTATCTCTGAATGGGTCACATCTGCACAGGACTTTGATTATTGGGATCTGGATTTTAAAGGAGTTCTGATGTCATTAACTGACCTTTCTCAACTCACTAAATAAATTCTGCTCACATACTGTTCACAGTTCTCATTTTGCTGTGCAAATGGTGTGGTCATCTGCTTTAAACTTTGAAAAACATCAGAAAGAACATTGGTCCTACGTGGCTGGCTGAATTTGGTCAGGGTCCACCTGGCATAATTTGCAGATGGGTTGGTTTCCACATATTGGCTATAATACTTTTGAAAGCCAACCTGTATTTGATTTTACAGTCTGCAGATGGGAAATCCAATTATTGCCACCTGTTCTTATCTACAGCACAATTCTTAATGAAATATTTCTCTGACAACTTGAGACTTTGTCTTTTTTTTTAAGCTTTTATTTAATGGTTGCTTGCTTGACTATACCAATGTTTTTATTCCAAGAGAAATATTTCATTAATAACATGTCAGTAAGTATTCTTCATGTTATTAATTAATCAGATACAATTCAGATAATAGCAACTGCATGTCCTTAACTTATTTAAAACTTATATGAGAAACTATCTTATAATTATGGAATTCTCTTTGTTACTATGAGCTCTATTTTTAAAAATTTTGCTAGAGCTACTGATAACTTATTCAGGATTTTGATTAAGTAAATATTGTGATGACATCTGCATAGTGAAAGTACAATTTATAGCAAAATTGTCAATAAGGCTGCTGTCAATAATTCATTTAACATTTTTTTCCTACATACACCAGAACATGTTTCAAACTATTTTTTAAGATGTGGAGTACCGTATTTAAAACTAGTATTCAAAGGTTCCCAGTACATAA